>NC_067144.1:66295609-66895609 GCF_903995435.1 Acomys russatus | reverse complement strand
CCCCCATACCAACCCATGCTAGTACATCAAGTTGCATCAGGACCAAGTGTATCCTCTTCCACTGAGGCCTGGAAAGGCAGCCAGCTAGGGGAAAGATATCCAAAAGCAGGCAACATAGCTCATGTCAGAGACAGGCCCTAATCCACTTGCTAGGGGACCCACATGAGGACCAAGCTGCCCATCAGTTACGTATGTGTAAGGTGCCTAGGTCCAGTACATGAATGCTTTTTGGTTGGTGCTTCAAGCTCTATAATCCCCATGGGCCTGGCTCAGTTGCCCCTGTTGGTCTTCTTTTAGAGTTCTTGTACTATCTGGGTACTTCTATCCTTCCCCCAATCTTTCCATAGGACTCCCCAAATTCTGCTAATGTTTGCTGTGGGCTCTGCATCTATTTCAATCCACTGCAGGGTACAGCCTTTGGGCACAGTTATGATAGACTCCTGTCTACAAGCTTAGCAGAGTATCACTAATATAATCAGGTGTTGAATCTCTCCCATGGGATGGGTCTCAAGTTGAGCCAGTCATTGGCTGGGTATTCCCTCAATCTCTGTTCCATGTTTATCTCTGCATATCCTGTAGGCAGAATAAATTTTGGGTTGAAGGTTTTGTGGGTGGGTTGGTTATTCCCTCCCTTCACTGGAAGTCCTGCCTGGCTAGGAGGTGGCCACTTCAGTCTCCATATCCCCATCACCTGCTGCCAGGAGTCTCAGCTAAAGTCACCCCCATATCATCCTAGGAGCCTACCCTGTTATAGGTCTGCAGCTTGTCCAAGAGATGCCGCCTCAGTTTCTCTTCTCTCTCCCAGCTCTCTCAACTCCCACTCCTACTCTCCTCACATCTGATTCCCACCCTTGTCTCCCTCCCCACACCATCAGTTCCCTATCTTCATCCACTTCTCATGTCTATTTTAGTTCATCTTCTGAGTGAGATTCAAACATCCTCCCTTGGGCCTTAGCTTCTTTGGTCTGTGGATTGTAGTATGGTTATTCTATACTATATGGCTAATATTTGCTTATAAGTGAGTACATACCAATACTGGCTTTCTGGGTCCGGTTTCCTTCACCAGGATGATATTTGATACTTCTATTCATTTGCCTGCAAATTGCATGATGTCCTTGTTTTTAATAGTTGAGTAGTATTTCACTGTGTAAATATACCACTTAAAAAAAATCCATTCTTTGGTTGAGGGACATCTAGGTTGTTTCCAGTTTCTCGCTATTATGAAAAAAGCTGCTATGAACATAGTGAGCAAGTGTCCTTGTAGTACGGTGGAACATCTTTTGGCTATATGCCCAGGCGTAGTATAGCTCAGTCTTGAGGTAGAACTATTCTCAATTTTCTGAGAAAACTCCAAATTGATTTCTAAAGTGGTTGTACAAGTTTGTACTCCCACCAGCAATGGAGTCGTATTCCCCTTGCTCCACATCCTCACCAGATTGTGCTGTCAACTTGAGTCCTTTTAACTTTGCCATTCTGATAGGTATAAAATGAAATCTCAGAGTTGTTTTGATTTGCAGGGGAAAAGGCATAGCTCTTTGCTACTGTGCTTGCCAGGGGGCCCAGAACTCTTGAAATGAGGGATGTGCTGAGGGCCTGGAATATATAAAATTATCTTTAAGTCAACACTGAACAGTACTTTAAAGATAGGATGTCAACAACTCCACATTGCTTGCTGTCACCAAAGCTTGGAAGCACATCCTTTAACAGTGAAGGTTTTCACAATTGTACGCAAAAGAGGTGTGTGTGTGTGTGTGTGTGTGTGTGTGTGTGTGTGTGTGTGTGAAAGAAAGTACTGCATGCTTTTAATAAACTGCTTAGAGAAACAGCATGCCAGATTGTCCCAGATGTACACATGGCATTTATACCAATGTACTACAAAGGCTGTGGTGTCTTTTGTATATGAAGTGTTTCATTCTCCAATATATAGTTTTTTGTCTTAAAATTTAAAATACCAACCATGATGGCTGTGTTCTTAGCCACAAAGAGCAAAATGCTTAAGGTAGACATCAAATATGTCAACCAAAATACTGCCGCAGGTTTATTGCCTATGGAAACAAGAGCACACTGATCAGAGGCAGCCCTTTAATGAGACCCAGGGGAACTGACTGACAGTATGCCTTCTAAGATGACCTCACCCTCTGGCATGTCTGGAATCAGAGTAGCATATTCACTCGTCTGTGTGTTTCTTCATTGCTTCACAAATGAGCCCGTGCTAGATGCTAGACAGTGGTGACATCAACTCTGCGCATGCAAAGGTAATTAAAGGATCTACAGAGGAAGCGAATACATGTCTATGTTCAAATCCACTCACAGTGGCATTCCCACCAGGCAGCTTTGGAGACAGATGCTTCAGTATGCAGTTATCACTTACTGGAAACAAATCAGGAACTGTGAAACATAAAAAAATAAAGTTTGACATCAAGGTTGCTTTTGTAGGAAAATAAATAAAAAAAGAAAGTCATTCATTTATGTTCTGATGATCTTCACTAAATGGGTAAGGGGTGAAGTTAAACACACTTGCCTGGGGACTTAACAGCTGCCTTTTTAACTTTCCCATAATAACAACCCACCTGCCTCTGCCCCATTCATTCATTGAAGAACTGTATTGGGTATCCAGTGCTACTCCAAAGGCTGCAGTTAGTGGTAGGAGAAGGACGGACAAATCTCACACAATTTCTTTTCTGTTGGGAGATTTGGATAATGAACTAAGTGAGAGAATATGTATGTGTATATTTTCCACTATATAGTATAATCATGGAGCTAGTTGATTTGTAAAAAGTAAATCAGGTATGAGAAAAGGAATGATGGAGTTAGGTATTTTTTTAATTTACTACAATTTTTTCAGATTATATCCTGATTGTTATTCCTTCGCTTGTGTCTTCCCATTCCTATCCTCCCTCCCTCTTCCACCCTATTCCCCTCCCCTAGACCTCTGACAGAAGGAGACCTCCTCCCCCACCATCTGACCACAGCCTGTCAGGTCTCATCTGGATAGCCTGCTTCCCCTTCCTCTGTATGTCCACCGGGCCTCCCCACCAAGGGGAAGTAATCAGCTCGAGGGGCACCAGAGTTCATGTCAGAGTCAGTCCCTACTCTCCACATAGTCATGGAGAACGAGCTGTCCAATGGCTAGATCTGAATAGGAAGTCCAGGTTTACTGCGTGCATTGTCCTTGATTGGTGCAACAGTTTGTGCAGCCCCCCCTGGGTCCAGATCCGCTGTCCTTTATGGTCTCCTTGTGGGGCTTCTGGACTCTCTGGGTCTTTCCATTCCCCCCCCCATCCTTCTATGCAATTCTCACCTGGACTCTAGCAGCGGGTCCCAGCATCTGTCCCAATATGCCACTTGGTGGAGTCTTTCAGAGGATATCTATGTTGGGCTAATATCCACTTATGAGTGAGTATATACCATGTGTGTCTTTCTGGGTCTGGGTTACCTTTACTCAGAATGATCATTTCTAGTCCCATCCATCTGCCTGCACTTTTCAAGATTTCCTTGTTTTTAATAGCTGAGTAGTATTCCATTGTATATATGTACCACAGTTTCTTTATCTATTCTTCAGTTGAGGGGTATCTGGGTTGTTCCAGATTATAGGTATTATGAATAAAGCTGCTATGAACATAGCTGAGCAAGTGTCTTTGTTGTATGGTGGAGCATCTTCGGGTATATACCCAGGAATGGTATGGCTGGGTCTTGAAGTAGAACTGTTCTGAATTTTTTGAGAAAGCACCAGATTGGTTTCCAAAGTGGTTGTACAAGTGTGCACTCCCACAAGCAATGGAGGAGTGTTCCCCTTTCTCTACATTCTGCCAGCATATGTTTTTGATCTTTTGATTGTTTTTGAGTTTTTGACCTTAGCCATTCTGATGGGTATAAGATGGAATCTCAGAGTGGCTTTTATTTTCATTTCCCTGATGACTAAGGGCATTGAGCGTTTCTTTAAGTGTTTCTCGGCCATTCAATATTCCTCTGTAGAAAATTCTCTGTTTAGCTCTGTTCCCCATTTTTTAATTTGATTATTTGGTTTGTTGGTGTTTAATTTCTTGAGTTCTTTATATATTTGGATATTAGCCCTTTGTCAGATGTAGGGTTGGTGAAGATCTTTTTTTCTGTAGGCTGTAATTTTGTTCTGTTGGCAGTGTCCTTTGCTTTATAGAAACTTTTCAGTTTCATGGGGTCTCATTTATTAATTGTTGATCTTAAAGCATAAGCTGGTGTTTTGTTCAGGAATTTGTATCCTGAGTGAACTATTTTAAGTGGGACATTTCTGGGCCTGGGAGGATGTCACCATATCAAAGGAACTTTCTTGGCCAAGTCTGACCATCTGAGTTGGATCCCCATGACTTTCACAATTCCTTTCAAGTTGTCCTTTGACTTCCATATGCACAGTATGGCACATGTACCCCACTCATACAAATAAATAGGTATTAAAATATGTAAATGAGACAGCTTTGGATAGCTTCCAGAGAGGTGACATTTCAGAGACCAGATGTAACAAGAGTAGAAGTCACTTGCATTTACAACAAATGAGGTTTTCAGGTTGTGGATGAGAAGGAGAAATGAGAACATTATAAGTAGAAAACTCCAGAGGTGATCATTTTTGTGGTAACCCTGAAAAATCAAGGCCGGCATGGTTTCAGTGAAGCTGAAGGCAAGCTACATTAGAAGGACAGCCAGGTGACAGACTGGGGTTTCGTGGGAGGGTTCTGAATGACGGTGTGCAAAACTCATGTATTATATATTATACCATGAATAATTCTGGCATGGAACATGTATCCTGAAAGAGGAGAGATGTTGAGAATTATTGCTTTAGGCAACCCCAATGAATGTGTTCAAAATTAAAGGAAAGGCAGAGCACAGAGAGCTTTTACCCTGAACTACATTTAATATTTGTGTGGCTAGTCTTCAAAGTTACTTATGCTCCAAACAAGTGAATAAACCAGCTCACTAAATACCATCACATTTGTATCCACAATTGCACGGTTTAATGAAAATATGATCCTTGGAGGCTGTAACGAAGAACAGGGTATGCAGATAAGTGAAAATACAGTTTACACTTTGGCTTTCTGACTTGCCTAATGCTTAAAATCTGGGGATAACCCAACCAATTTCACATTATTCCCCCTCTTATGCAGCTTCCCACCCAAGACACTATGGCATGATTCCATTTCTAATGACTCTAACTTTACCAGGATTTTCCCAGAATGTCTCTAATGACAGCTTCTGCTTCCACTTGGTGCCAGCAGCCGTATGGACCACAAAACTATTGTGAAGTTGAATCAAGAAGGGTCATTCATCGAAGCCATATAAAAACAAACAGTCAAAATTGCCTGTTGGTCTCAAGAGACAGTTAAAGATAGCTTCCCTTTTAATAAGAAATGACATTACTTCTGGAGCATATTGTGTTCCTGTTCTGAGTCACTCAGCTGCCACGTCGCCTTTATCATCTGAGAACCCACAGCTCTGCTGATGCTGGCAGTCCTCCAGCGGGAGGCTGGTAACAGGTGCCTGAGAACACGTCAAGGTGTAAGGCTGGACCAAGCATCAGGACAACATTTTGAGTTAGCTAATGCCTCTCTTCTTCTCTTCTCTTCTCTTCTCTTCTCTTCTCTTCTCTTCTCTTCTCTTCTCTTCTTCCATTCCCTTCTCTCCTCTCCTCTTCTCTCCTCTCCTCTTCTCTCCTCTCCTCTACATCTTCCTCCTCCCCTTCTCTCTCTCCCCCCAACATAACTAATGCTACCTATTTCTTCCTTTACAACCTAATAAGTATAAGAAAAAAAACAAGAATTAAAAATAAGCAGAGCAGCCGTGTTCCTGAGGATGAATGTGCCTACCAAGACAGCAACAACTGACTCACAAGACAAAACACAGGAACTGTGTGAGCAGATTGTGGCTGATCGTTGTCTTGCCTATAGCATCTCGTAGTTTTTAAATACTAATAAAACCACCGTGTTTTTTCATCATGTTTTCTTTTCCACTACACTTAGAGAAATTTCATGAAAAGGAAGATTTATAATGAGAAAAGGCATTCATTTGATAAATTATAATAAGAAAATTTTGGTGTGAGGGACAATAAGTTCTGAGACAGAGAGAAGCAAGCCAACGGTTAGGAAGGAGCAGCACATAGAATGCAGTCTTCACCCCATCTATTGAGGTCCGGAACATGCATCATGCTCCCTGAACTTGCAGTAGGCTGGCCCTTCTCTGTGTGTCTTAAATATACTGCTTCCTTCCAACTCCCCTACTATATTGTACTGGTAGAACAATGGAGTTAAGGGAAATTATACACTGCACCTCCAAAGGCAACAGGTTTTGGAGAGTCTGGCCAGGTCTGAAAGCTGAACATCAGAAAGATACATTTTCAAAAGGAATAACAGATAAGAGGCATGTGTGACATGCACACAATTCTCCTAAGTGCATGAATGACGCTACAGCAAGCATAAGGAACACTGACACGGAATGGCACTAGAACATCCGAAGGAGACGGCTTTGATTTGTGCAAGTCTATTCATCTGCTAATATCAAAACAAGCCCTCCTCTGTTAACAGGTCCTTTCTTTAAAAGGCCTGTAATTACTTGAATATATATATAGCATATCAGATTGATAGTAGCACACATGCACTGAAAGGCTGGCCCGCAGTGGCAAGCTCCGTCCTTGCTGCTGCCAGTCAATAACATTGGAAATTGTGTATTAGGCTTGAGAGCCAGAGGCAAGCCCAGTCACACTTGAGCTTCTACCAGCGTTTGATTCCGTTCCAGCTACTCAGTGTGGGAGATGACCGTTGGAACGCAACAACGGGCTCTGCTCTTGTGCCTGAGAGCCAAGCCACCAGGGTTGGGCACTGAAATTAATCCTTCTCTGGCTTTTTTTTTTCCTTCTGAGCTAGCTAAATTCTTGTCAGACACTTCAGCTCTGATTTGAAAATAAAAACTTCTCTGGAAAATGATGGGATCTGAAATACAAGTTCCTCTGCCTTCCTTTTGTCACTCATCTTCCCAGCCGGAAAAAGATCAATCCAGTGGCACTGAGTTCAGCTCTGAGTGTCCACAACCATGTGCTTTCCTCATGTGAAGATTTTCATGTATTCCACATGCTCTAAACCATGTGCCCCAGTGAGGAGACACCCACATGTGACCAGTCCACATAATGTAAACTGAGCTACCAGGACCCCATCACAGCTTCCCTACCCATTGCTGTGTTGGCATTCCATGCTCATTTTGAGAATTTAATCAAGACCATTTCTCTCACCTATTACAAATTCATCAGAGAATGTGCTTAATGCCAGGAAGTATCGAAAGATCTAAGAAAATAATTACTGCATCGTGTATACACATATTAAAACATTTTCTTTAATCCCCTGCTTTATTGCTATGATGTTTTTTTTGTAATTATAGATTTTGAAAACTCTTTGAAAGGGATAATTTTAAAATGTAATGTGTAAACTTAAAAACTAATTTACTCTACACTTATTATATGGGTGTGTTCATAATTATAGGTACCAACTGTACCGGCTGATATGACAAACCTCAAAACGCTGAATGGTTCGAACCTTCCAACCATTTTTAGCTTCATAGGGTCAAAGAAATTAATTATAACTTATTTTTCTAATTCTAACTCTTCCTTAACTTCTCTATTAGTTGTGATTTTTAGGTCCAAATTTTTATTGCGTCCAAAGAAAAAAGAAAGGACAGTGGAGAATAGCCAGTCAGTACTTGGCATTGCTGTGTAGTATGGCTGTCTTCAGTGATGGATGAATGGCCTATTGTCTCATAACTCTGCTGCCTCTTCCGTATTGTAAGGTTCTTCTTAAATTTCTTCCATTATGGGAGCAATGTGGCTGTAGCTGGTCTGAATTTCAAAGCCCCATTCTGCATTATTTGTGAATGACACAATAACAATCCTCCCTACTATTGTACCAAGACACTTGCCTTTGGTGGCTGTCTTGGGTGCCATACCACTTCCAGCTCATGTGTGGCTGGACAAGCTTTGCTAGACGGATGACATATGCTGATCTACATTCGTTATTGAGGCCCCATTCAAGTAGGTCAAAGTTCACAGCATTACACTTGCAATCCTGCCCCCCTTACCACACACACAAAGCAGGAATTTGAGAAAATTAAACATAGGGGAAGGAAAAGCTGGGTAAACAACCAAATATGTGGACTAATTATCAAGGAGTTCTCCAATGACATGGGGTGATGGTTCGGAAGATACAGTCTTTAAAACATGTTTTAGAAATGATGAGAATTAGAGAAAATTCCCCTGAACCAGTCTTCCAAACAAAGGATAAGTCTGACTTTTTAAAATTAAACATTTAATGGTTGGAGCCCTGCATCTGAACAGCATGGTATACTCCTAGGAGCACAGTTTTATTAAAGTTCTCTCTATCAGTATTTCAGTCTATAGTCCCCAAAGTGTGAACAATAGCACTTTGTCAGACTGTTGTGAAAGAATGAGTTTGCAGTATACGTGGACATTTTATTTATTTATTTTTACATGTTTTATTTATTTACTTATTTATTTTTCCACATTTTATTATGTTTGTTTATATATATATTATTAATTTATTCACGTGGACATTTTAAATAGTACTATTAGAACCCAGATTTGAACCCTTAAGCCAGACCCTGCAGACTGGAGCAGATTACGCCTTCCTGTACCTGTCTCTCTAACAGGGAGTTAAGAAGCAGTATGTGGGACTGGAGAGATGGCTCAGTGGTTAAGAGCACTGACTGTTCTTCCAGAGGTGCTGAGTTCAATTCCCAGCAACCACATGGTGGCTCACAACCATCTATAATGTTATCTGGTGCCTTCTTCTGGCCTGCAGCTGTACATGCAGGCAGAGCATTGTATACATAATATTAAATAAATAAATATTTTTTTTAAAAGTTAAAAAAAAAAAGAAGCAGTGTGTGCTGTGACTTAGCCCTCAATGTTATAATAGTTGGTTCGCCTATATTCCCTGTTATATATGCTATGCTGAACTAAATCATACAGCATAGAAGTCCTGCCAGCATTAAATGTTTATTTGAAAAAGTCAGACTTGCCAGGCGTGATGGCGCACACCTTTAATTCCAACACTTGGGAGGCAGAGGCAGGTGGATCGCTGTTCAAGGACCACCTGGTCTACAAAGTGAGTCCAGAACAGCCAAGGCTACACAGAGAAGCCCTGTCTCAAAAAAAAAAAAAAAAAAAAAAAAACCAAAAACAAGTCAGACTTAATCCTTTGTGTGGAAGATTGGTCCAGGGGAATTTTCTCTAATTCCCATTCTTTTTAAAACATGTTTTTAGTTGAAACAGAATTATTCCTCCATTTCCTATTCAAGTTGATACTCTCTGTTTTCTTTGATTATTGATTATTGTTGGAGAGAGAGAGACAGACAGACAGACAGACAGACAGACAGAGGGCCTTGCTCGGCACTAACGCTTCTCGGCAGGCATTGAATTGAAGTCTACCATTCTCTCAGGATCTCATCGTGTTAGATCTCCATATACTGTACTGTTTATATCTGGATTTCCCCTCCCACTTAAATGTCCAGGCCCTGAAGGGCTTTCATTCGAATAAACCCAACATGCGAATAGAATTATGAATTAGATGTCAGCCTCCTTTCTGGACTGACTGCTGCTGCTCTTGTTTTACCGTCAGTAGGTACTCTGTAAATCTAAGCATTAAGTTTGAGGATGTTAATAAACCAATAATTTTCCTAGATATCTTTCTATCTTTCATATATGTGTGTATTTGCATATATATACATGTATGTTTATGTGTGTATATATATATACTCACATATACACAAATAATCACAATACAACAATAGCATGAAAAAATCTGAATTGGCTAGTAAAGTCTTATAACAGGAGTAGTTCAGAAGTAGAAAATATCATCTATTCCTCCAGAGAACATCTCACAGTTGCACTGAAAGCAATTTTCCCTCCCATGTACTGCTAAAGGCATTAGCTTCAATAGGCTGATACTATTATTTGTGACTTTATAATTAGACTTTGCTTCTATATTTGTTCCACTTAAATTATATTAAAAAGTTTTGCTTTTTTTTTTTTTTTTTTTTTTTTTTTGTCTTCCTGGGAATTCAAAGTTTTCAGAGGGGTCACGGCCCATTATCTAACTACAGACAACTCTTTTAAATATTTTTCTCATGAAACATTTGGTGAAGCATTTTCAAGCTAGGCATGGAAAATAAACCTGCTGATGGAAAATGAAACAGCACATCTTAAGAATCTCCTTTTCAGGGAGGGGAGCCTGGGAAGATGTCTCAGTAGTTAAAGGTACTTGCTGCTCTTGCAGAGAACCAGAGTTCAGTACCCAGTATCCATATCAGGCAGCTCACAACTGCTAATCATTCCAGCTTCAAGGAACCCGATGCCCTCTGCAGCTCTCTGCCAACACCCACATACACATGTACATACACAGAGACACTCATAGAAATACACACTATAAAGAGTTCCACCTAGCCTCTCTGATGCCAGTCCACACACAGAGTTGGTTTGGGGATTCTGAGAGCAGAAGAAACCCAGTAAAATCTCAGGCCTCAAAAGAACATGTCACATGCAGTTTGTTGACATTCTTGTGGCTCCTGTCTTGAAGTCAGAATCTAAGCAATATAAACATTGTGGTGGTGAGATGTCCATTTGACTATGATAAATTATATGTAATTGGCAAGTAGCTTGCCACTTAGATGCATGGCCTAATATTTAGCTTATGAAGGATAAATACATTAACTTTGCATCAACTGTAAATATCACATTTATGTCAGAACACCCTTTGGGCATTTCTCATGGTCAGTTTTTATAAATAAACAAAGTGGAAGTCCTGAAAGACTGCATCATGATTACAGAGTGGAGCTGTGGCTACCTCACACAGAAGGACTAGTGCTACATTCCTAAACTAGCTTGGTCGTCTTCCCGACCACCAGATTGTCTGCTAAGGGGTGGCCATCAGTCATCGGCTTCTGAACACAACTATGTACATTTCACCCAGCGTTGGAGTATGAATAAAGCTAGAGCATTATGTTATACAAGTGTGTTGTTTGTTTAAGGCCTTAACAACAACTCAATGTGCAACCTTCATGTCTATAGCACAGTTTTAGATGACACAGTCCCTTCGACAGGAAGCCTGTAATAGATTTTCAGCCGTATAAAAATGTTACAAGAAGGTTGGGAATCAAATTATATACTCTAGCTGAGAAAGTCAATTTGTACATACTTTTTATTGGCTACCATTGGCCAGGATACATTTCTTGAAAAGTATAGGACTTGAGATGAATCTCACATGACAGACACCTAAACGTGGACTCTTTAGAGTGTCTCTTTCTGTGCTTGGTGTAGACTGATAGAGTGGAAATTGCATTTCAGGCAATGTGAGTGGTCGATCCAATCACAAAGATGACCTTAGAGAATTGTGTACAATAGAGAGTGTGATACTCAGTAGGTTGTGCTAGCGATTTGACTGGGGACATGGTGAAAGCTGCAGGAAAAGATTCCATTTGATGCAATAGCTGCTGAACAGAAAAGGAGTGAAAAAAATCTTTCTTTTATTTTTAAAGTTCATATTTTTCCACTTTGCACCCCCATTGTAGCCCCCTCTCTTCTCCCCTCCCAGTCCCACCCTTCCACTCTCTTCCCCCCTTTCCCCCTTCCTTTCTCCTCAGAAAAGAGGAGCCACACACATACCAACCCACCCCAGCATACCAAGTCTCATGAGGACTGAGCTGCCAGGCAAGGCAGTCCCACTAGGGGGAAGTGATAGAAAAGCAGACATCAAAGTCCATGTCAGAGACAGCAGCCCTCCACATACTAGGAGACCCACCTGAAGATCAAGCTGCCCATTGGCCAGGGTCCGGTCCATGCATACTCTTTGGTTGATGCTTCAGTCTCTGCAAGACCCCATCGGCCCAGGCTAGTTAACTCTATTGGTCTTCTTGTGGAGCTCTTGTCCTCTCTTGGTCCTTCTATCCTTATGACCCACCCTACTCCAGGTGGGACTTAATGACATCTTGATGCAAGAAAAGAGAATCGTTCTTACTTTGCAATTTGGGGCTGACAGATACCATAAATATCAGATATTCATGGCCCTGTTGGAACAGTTTATAGCTGCTTCCACAGGTCTACTGTTTGTTGTGAACAATTTTCTTTCATTTTTAAGTGTCACCAGAACAACCTCAGATTCTGAAATTACTCCATCTATTTTTTTCCCCATGGAGAAGTAACAAAGGTAGAGCCACCCCTGGGAATCTTTGGATTTCCCTCTCAGCCTCTTCCAATGGCGTTTTGTTCCTATCACCGACACAGTGATGCTTTTTGTCTGATTATCTCATAAAAGGGTCAAGCTCACTTTGTAATCCTCCAATAGAACACATGGCATGGAGCTGCCATTGGTAGTAATTGTGGAAGAAGAGTCATTTCCTCTGAATAGCACTCTCTGAGTTGTTTTCAAAAGTATTTGTACGTGAACTACTGCAAGGATCAGCTGTGCAAAAATATATAAGAAATTTTCAGTCCTCACATCCTTTTAACTTCAGGGTGTCTTTTTGTAAAGTAGTCAACCAAAATCAGTTGTCAACAAATCCAAGATTTTGTTTTGTTTTGCTTATTTCTTTGTTTTCTATCTCAAGCTGTAAGAAATTGAAAAAGTTTGAATTCATTTTAAACACTTAATTTGAGGCCTTGATTGATGGCTGGACTAAAAAGGATTGCCCGTGCCTTCCCCTTTTTGAGAATTATTCAGCTAAATTTAAAAGTGAAGGTACCATTTAGAAAAACAACTCATAATACACGTGTGGATGGGGATGCAGTGAGGCAGACTGGAAAACTTACAAGCATTTGAATCAGGATAACTTTCCTGAGTTGCAAGCTTTTTTTTTTTTTTTTTTTTTTGCCTCTAGTCAATGACTGTTTTGAATGAGGCATTTGAAGCCTGTCTGCCGTCTCTTCCCTTCATGAAGTAGGGGAAGAAAACACAATGATTACTGCATCTACATCTCAGGCGAGTTTATTCTCCACAAAAGCATGGGCCTCATCTTGTGAATGGATTGTTGGGCTCAGAGTTGTGATATTGTAAAGTCAGAGTAATAGCTGCTCTTTGTTCGCCCAGTCCCACAGCCATTTGACCCACCTCAAGCATCCAGCACAGGTTATGAAGTTTCTCCTCCCACCTAAGAGTCTCCTTTCCCCAAGCAGTGCCATCAGCCACCTCTTCCAGGCTTCTCCAGCTTCTCCACCTTACATTAGCGTGTTGATAACGACATCTTATCTACCTTTTACTCATGACCTTTATGACAACTTTCATCTCACAGTACAGGACACTACAGTAAATGACAATGGCTGTGTCTTCTGTTTTCTCGTGTTATCTGTATCACCTGCCACGGGGTTGGCTATACTCTAGGTAGGCTATACGCTACTCAACTTGCTTTTACTAAAAGACATTTTGAACGATGTGCGTGCATGTGTGTGTGTGTGTGTGTGTGTGTACTGTATGCATATAGTGCTGGCAGAGGCCAGAAGAGGACATTCGATCACCATTGAACTAGAGTTACAGATGGTTGTGAGTTGCCATGCAGGTCAAGCCGAGGTCCTCTGAAAGAGAAAAAAGTATTCTGAAATACTGAGCTCTCTCTCCATCCCTACCACAAGGATTCTTTTAGTCTATAAACTAATAGTTTTCATTATGACATTTTCGTAATGCTGTCTTGACTCAAAAAACATTTTGAAACAATGATGCCACAAAAAAAACTTCAAGGAAAATTCTTCATGTGTAGAACAGAACAGCTAACAGCTGAGAAATATTTGAAAATTATCCTTGACTAGACAATTTTCACAACACATTTTATGATATATGTGCGAATAGAGTATCAGTGGTTCGCAATGCTTGATCCAGGTACTCCCTTTTTAAAATTTATTTATTACTTTTTTCTTTTTTACACACATATTTATAGTAGTATACATAAATACAATAAACTACATATAGCAAGAAGAACCAGGAAACAAACAGGAATTATATCAATACTACAATCATAGTGTTTTGGGTATTTGAGTTTGGCAGCCTTAAAGAAAACATCTTTCCTGTCTTGGTGAGTCTAAAATTCTGAATGCACATCAATTATCTATCATATCTCATTTCTATCAACTTAAAACATCTATCTAGACCTAAAAACGTCTTAATCCCCAAACAAGTAAGCTTCGTTTTATAAGCCTCTTACATTGGAGTGGGGTGAATGGCCAGGCGGGTTGCTGGGTGGTTGGGTGGGTGTGCAGGCCTGCGCACAGGTGCTGGAGCAGGGTGGTCTTCCCTTCTGTTTGTACAGTCTCTTTCTATTTTTTTTTTCAGGAATAAGCTCTGAAACACTGAGAAGGAGAGAAATTATAGGGTTGAATAACTGCACATCTGTAGTGTGCAGGGATCTGTTTTCATATACCCACATAAAAGGAATTGTCTGAGCTCTCACGCCATAGCATGTGAGAGAGAGCAAGGGATTTTGTTTTCAGCGATTAGACCTGTGTGACTGTCTAGAACACCAGCCTCGTTTGTAAAAGGATTCTGTGAACCCTCTTATGATTCAATAAGTTCTGTATTCTTCTCTTAACAAAAAGCATCCATCCCATTATGGAGCTATTAATTGTTTGACTTTCAGATGACTTCTTTATGAATTTCACAAAAGGAATTTCTCCAGAACATAAGTATAAACCAAAAGTCCCAAGTCTAAAACTCTGAAACTGGAAATGCTTCAAAATCCAATTTTTTTCAGCATTGGCGTAATGCCACCAAAAGAATCCCATATATAACCTCATTGGTAGGTAAAGGTCAAAGTAAAAGCAATTCAAATATTGTACAAAATTACCTCTAGGCTAACTTTATAAGGTGAATATAAAACATGAATTGTGTCTAGACATAGACCTCAGCGCCGTGATACTTCATTATGTATATAAAAATATTCTAAAATGGAAAAATTTTAAGCATAAAACAAACATTTTTGGCACTATGCATCTTCAATATTGGCTATCCAACCTATATTCATTTTGTCTAAAGACAAAGTCATAGCCTATGAATTAATATAAATCTAGGTTCAAATCCAAGGTTGGTCCTCAGTCTGAAAACATAACCTAAAATATTTTTATATTTATTAAAGATAACACAAAATATGTGGCAATACATATATATAATACATACCATTTCAAATTAAAATATTAAAAAGCTATTTTAAATTTTCAAGCTCTTTTAGTGACAAAAGCATGTAGGTAGATTCTTAAATCCAATGATAACACTGACAAAGTTTAAATGCCGAAGACAAATGGGGGAAATGTGAAGAACGCTATGCACTATAATTGATTTGATGAAAAACTTTGTACGTTTAGATATTTTTACTTAATTTCTTGGTGATTTCATACCTGGATACAATGTATTTGGATCATATAAACTACTTCCCGGCCCACTCTGACTCTTCCTTGACCACCTCAGTCCCTTCCAACTCCATGTCTTCAACCCATGCTCAAACTGAGGCCATGGACATATGGTGCCATCCAATGGGGCGTGGGCAGTCAATTGTGCTTCCCACCAGTAAAGAAAATTGATTCACCCTCTCCCAATAGCCATCAACTGCCAATATTTCCTTAACTAGGGATGGGGTCTGGTGAGCCCCTTTCTCTCTCCATGCTGTAGTGTTGACTGCCTTGATCTGCTTCAGGCTTTGTGTCAACCACCACAGCTGATGTGAGACTTGCATACAATGTCTGTCACATTCAAGAGATATTATTTCACATCAATCTTTCCAACCTCAGGATCTTACAACCTTCCTTATCCCTTCTCCTGAAATATCCTCCTGCCTGGCAAGGAGGAGGTATAATACAGATAATCCTGTCTCTTCTCTGAGCTTTGAGTCTCTGTATTAAACACTAATTTCTCAGATGGGGGTTGAGCAACACACTATTAGGAGGCATTTTAATAACATGGCCATTTAGCAAGATAATAGGAGTATATTTCTGCGTAGGCCTATAACCTATTTAGCCACAGATTTATGTGCTCCCTCACACCATCATGTATATGCTCCAGACTTTAAATCCAACACAGCGGTTGGCTATTCCCATAACATCCATGCCACTGCTGCATCAGTGAACGTATCTTCCCAGACAAGTCATTATTATGACAGGTTCATGACTGAGTGAGACTGGTGACTACTTTTATCCTCCACTAAGTGAAAGCATTTCTATAAGTTATTAATCAGTCAGGCTAACATTCTTCCAGAAATGCAAGAAATAAATGAAGTACCCAACTTAACATGACACAATGCTCAAACTACAGCTCACTCAGAGCTCTCATTCATATTCATTCAAACTATAGACTTTGAGGGAGGAAATCCACACATCTGAATCCTCCTTTGTCTCTAAGCTATGCTATTGTAAGGAAAAGGATAACTGTAAACTATGCCAAAGTGTTGAGTATCACTTGTTCCAGTGAAATGAAGGGCAACACTGATACACTTAATAAAGCTAAGTTTTATTGCTGCTATTATTAGGTTTTTCGATCCATTCACTAGGAAAATCTAAATTGAGAAGCTGGTAAGTCATTTCTTGTTCTTTCAAGAGCCTGTAGCAAGAGTATCCCTGAATGTTCACCGAGGAGTTCTAATAAAGCTTATTATCAGGTTGGATCAATGCAAGACAGACATCCAAGTACATCATCAAAGACAATAGATAGACAAAATACTTAATAACTGCAGTCAGTTACTTTGAGTCTGTATTCAGGGATCATCACGGCTAATAGATGCCATCTATCCTGCATAATGTGTTTTTAACAGAACATTGGGGACTCATGAGTAGAAAAATCAAATGAAGATAGCTTTTAACTCATTGGAATTAAAAAGCTCAAAAATAGAAAATGGATTTTTATTGGAGTAATCATGGAAAAGCAGAAGATGCACTATCTACCCAGAAAAGCCCTGACTTAAGGGATGGTTGGGCATTTTAAGAGAAAGCACTCATTAGTAGGAGAAAATTTCTACTTTGTTTTATTTTATTAAAAGAGACTAAGGGAGAATATTATTAATGAAAAAGAATAAACTAATACATAGTTTGAATTCCATAATTTTTAAATGGAATTATCTTTTCTAAACTGTTAAAAAAAATCAATGATAGGTTTATTTACTCCTTTTAAACCTTAACCATTATATTGAAAATGAAACTAGTTCCACATATACCACAAGACTAGAATGCTTTTGTGCCATGAAAATTTATGATTGACTGAACAATGAAGGTGTGTGTGTGTGTGTGTGTGTGTGTGTGTGTGTGTGTGTGTGTGTGTTCAGATTTCTTGTGTACTATGGTTCTCATGCCACTCTATGCCTATGCTTCGGTGTTAAATTAATAATATAATCAATTGTGGATAGAAGTCAACTATCACTGCTCATTCACATGTCAAGTTAATTTCAGAACAATACATGGGAAAGGCTTGATCGACAGTGATTACTCTCTCTGACCACCTGCGCTTTGTATGTGGCTTCATCATTAGACCCTCCTTCCCTACCAAAGACAGAGTGTACCTCAAACATTTCAGCCAGTCTTAAGAAAATTATAACTGCCTAATAGCACATAGCACATAGGAAACAATGTGTCTCTGGGATCCTTTCCATATACTTGTCTCTAATAAGGACATTGTCAAGCAGAGGGCAGGATAATGACTTCTTGGTAATTACAAAGTTTCACTTTCTTCATGATCCTTAAAATGTTTATTATAGTACTAGTCTATTATGAATGAGGTAAACATTTTTTTCCTGCTGCTGTATTTATATGCAGCTTTCCTAACTCTATGCAACAAAGCATTTAAAAGCACAAAACAGGTTGTCCTCAATAAAGAGGTATGATACTGCTTAATGCCATAAATCATAAAATTACTCATGAAATACATTATTTGGCAGAAAATAAAATAAGTGGACCCATAGTGGTGGTTCACACCTGTAACCCAAGGGCTTAGGAGATTGAGAAAGGTGGATTATCAGTTCCAAAAAGCCTGGACTGGGTGAAAGTAAACAAGAAACATACATGTATATACACAGATAGATGATAGATAGATAGATAGATAGATAGATAGATAGATAGATAGATATAGATATAAGATATAGTTAATATTTATACATTTATTTCATCCTCTCAATGATGAAAATGAAAAATTAACAAATTAAAATATAAGCACAAGTTTGATTGGTTTGTATGTTATCAATTAATGTACAGGAGGGCATTGATGTTGATTGTAAATTTTAATCTGATTTCCAAATAAACTCATAATAACAAGAGCTGCACTAAGCTTTGAGGATACAATGAAAACTAAGAGGTGGTGGCCATTCACAGGTAATTGTTTTCTGTTCTATGGAATCCACTGAGAATCAAATACAGTGTTAAGTTTCTGAAAGTTGTAGATGTGTTTGCATAAAATTCTTCAGTATGTAGAACTTCAATTACAAAATTAATACAGAATTTATTGTAATTAAAACCTGAGTCCTATCCTCTAATTAAAGAAATGTATCTCAGAGTTAGAAACAAAAATGAATAAATTATATTCATTGTAAGAGTGACTTGATGGACAAAGCTAGACATTTCTAATATCAGGGAACAAGCTGCAGTCACAATGACTTTAGAGAAACTCATGTGATTCACTTATTCTCTAAATATGAAGACAACTCAGGGAAATTTTGAGATGTTAGCTATAGCAGAGATGATTCATGACATGCAAAGAACTATGCCTATAGATACTTCAACAAATGGATATAAAATAAGTTAGTGTATATTGTAGAGCTATTACATTTAAGTTTGCCCACAAAGGGACCAGAAATTATATTGCAAAAAGTATGAAGTACTGAGTTGAATATTAGAAAGTTACCAGACATACTTCTTTTATTTTTTACATAAACATCTATATTACTGCACATATATATAATAAACTACCTACAGCAAGACGAACCACGAAACAATCAGGAATTACACACACACACACACACACACACACACACACACATGTTGCATTTATAGTGTTTTGGATATCATATCTCATCTCTATCAACTTAAAACATCTATCTAGACCTAAAAACAATTTAACCTCTAAACAACTAAGCTTAACTGTAAAAAAAAAAAAAGAAAGAAAGAAAGAAAGAAAAAGACTTAACTATCTGATCTTCAACCCCAACAGAGACTTGAAATGGAATCAAATTAATAGTTTCCTAATATAAACTATCATAAAATACCTTATTTTGTAGAAAATAAAAGAAATGGACCAATATTGGTGGCTCACACTTGTAACCCTGGCACTCAGGAGGTTGGAACAGGATGGATTGCTAGTTCTAGAAAGCCTGGACTGAGTAAAACTAAACAACAAATGTAGAATATGTTTAATACTTATACAATTATTTCCTCAATGATGAAAATGAACAATGAGCTGCTTAAAATATAAGGAGAAGGTTGATTGGTTTATATTCATTATCAACAAATGTACTGGAAATTTTTCAGTTTAAAACTCCTTGGAGAGTTTTTTTTTTTAATTATTAGAACCTAGAAAATTATTGTAAAAGATGTTTGCCTTGGTTCAGGTTTAAGGTAATTAAAAAGGAGAGAGAGAATAGCACTAGTTCCTGGTCTAAAGAATGAGAGAAAACATGACAAACAGATCAGGATCAAAAGTTATCCAGGGAAGAGACTTGATACCCTATGAGAATATACAGGGGGAGGTAATCCCCCTCAGGAACAGTCATAGGGGAGGGGAATAATGGGAAAACGGGGGAGGGGGGAGGAATGGGAGGATACAAGGGATGGGATAAACATTGAGATGTAACAAGAATAAATTAATAAAAAAAAATGAAAAAAAAAAAGTTATCCAGGGATGTGAGTCTTGAAGGCCTGGAGCAGCAGGGACATCAGCTGCTGGGGTGTTAAGGATGTGGGCCTCAGAATGACTCAAGATGACGCAGATTCACATTGAGATCGTTGAGTCAGTGATAAGTGAAGAACAGAAATCCCAGATTCCAGAGAGCAAAGCAGCAGGAACTCAGGAGCCCCCAAGTGGCAGAGAGACAGACATTCTGTTGGGCTAAGAGCCGCGATGCCATGCCTTTGCCGGAAATCAAAATAACCTTGCATTCCACATAGAAGTTAATATGGCCACTCTGTCCAAAACAATGGATCTAGAATAAGGCTCCTTTGGTTGGACAGAATCTGAAGCACCATTATTGGCAATGAGTTGTTAATTTCTTGGGGTACATCTTCCTTTTTAACGGCAGCTTCATACTAAGTATGAAAACTACGTTATATAAGAAGCCAAAGCTCAGTAAGCCCAACCACATATCCTTCCATTTGGAAATATCACACAACAAGAAAATCTAGTTCTCTGTAAGTCTCATCCGACCTCTCAGAAATGGCTCAGCAGCTGGATCCCATGCATAATGGACTCCCAGTTCACAGGGAACCAAGGAGCACTATGCTTCAGTTCCACTTATATTTTCTGGAGGTGTTTCACAGCTTGGTAACAAGGGAGCAGTGATATCTGAGACCAGACCCAAAACAACTTCCTCTGAAATTTTGTTTCAGACTGTGATTATGTTCACCCACTGTTCAGAGTAATGTGTTTCTCAAAGTAATACCCACATATCTAAATTTTGTGATTTTGTTCCTGTGTGTGCATGTGTGGTGTGTGTGTGTGTGTGTGTGTGTGTGTGTGTGTGTGTGTGTGTGTGTGTGTGAGTGAATGTTTGAGTGTCTGACACATGTATCAAGGTGCCCCCAGAGGCCAGAAGAATGTGTCAGTTGCCTGAAGCTTGGAGGTATAGGCTGGCTGCTGAGAATCAACCTCGGGTCCTCTGAAAGAATAACCAGTACTCTTAACTACTGAGCCATCTCTCTATGTTTTTATTTGATAACAAAATACTCTGACTTGTTAATTTAATAATAGTAATTTCTATGCACTGAAATCTGTTAGGGGTGTATAGGTTATTTAAAAATCATTTTCATAGGTATCATTTCCACCAAATTTTATGATCTCTCTATAATGTTAATATGAAAGTCAGGTATAATTGTCTCTGTTATAGTTTGCCCCAAAAAAAGTCTGTTTAGAGAGATCAATTACTAACCAGGGTCATTTTGGAAGAAAAACAAGGCTTGTCATTGTCTTCCCAATGCCAACACTATCCTTCAATTCCCATTAATGCCTTCTTTGTGTGTTGTACATTTACTTGTATTTCAGGTTTAAATCATCATTATGTCAAATAACTGTCAGAATTTGGAGAGCTGTGCTAAAATGCACTTTTGACTTTTCCAAGAGAAAAAAAAATTTGCAAAGAATGTTAGCAAGGTGTGTGGAATTTGGTCCTTTCCCAAAAGCTCACACACTTGGCGGACAAGTACATGTGAATTATAAATAATGTTTTGAAACAAGCTTGTTCATGAGCGTTACAAGTTCTATGAGTCTCTACTTTGTGCATACATTTGAAAGCAATCATTTAAAAGCTTATTTTGTAATTCGGCTAATTTGCTGGCATTCCTGTCATCTATCTAGCTGGTGGTTGCTACATTTTTAAGGAAATTAAATCCTTGCCAGCAATAAAAGGCTGCTTTGCTTCTCCTTCTCAGTCTAGTGCCCTCCTTAAAAAAGAACAGGATGCAAGAAGGTGGTAATTGACAGAAGAGGGCAGGAGAGAGGGAAGGAGTGAAAGGTGGAGACATAAAAAAGTAAAACAGAGGGAGAGGGAGAAAGTTCTCTACAGAGGACACTTTTGCCATGGGTATGGTGACAAGCATCAGTACCCCTAACAACTGAGAGACTGAGACTCTAAGGTTGTGAGTCTGTGGCTAGCCTGTACCACGTAGTGAGGCATTGAGTCCAAAATTAAAGGATAAAAATCTGGCCCCCCGAAAAAAACCCTCAATGGCTATACCCCAGAGAAGATCTTCTATGTGTGTTGGAACTGTATATGATAGAATTCTAAAGGACACCATTCTCATGAGCTCTATTGTAATTAACTGCCTCCAGGAATGTCAGAAGCTAGGACCACACAACATATTGTTATCCAGGATATACAAAGGCAATCACCCTGTGCTCATGCGGTCTGACTAAACTTTATTAATTACTATGTTATGTTGCAACATAGCATTTAATTGTATTTAAATACAATGACATGTTATGTGTATTGTAATGACTTTCTCTTTCTCTGTCTCTCTGTCTGTCTCTGTCTCTGTCTCTGTCTCTCTCTCTCTCTCTCTCTCTCTCTCTCTCTCTCTCTCTCTCTCTCTCTGTGTGTGTGTGTGTGTGTGTGTGTGTGTGTGTGTGCGCACGTGTGTGTGTGTGTGTGTGTGTGCGTGTGTGTGTGTTGGGCCACTTAGCCACTAATATAGACTACATGTCATTTTTAATCTGAATATGAAGGAGAGGGTCACAAAGAATCCCATGCAACAGAGATATATTCTTTTACAGAATAGTAGGAAGTAACAACATTAAATAGGCTTGATTTTATTCAGTGCTATGAGATAAAAGAAGAAATTATCCCGTCTATATCCTAGGCTGACTTGATAAAAATGTAAGAGTAGATGCCCTTTCTTTCCCCAGCAAAGTGATTACTCTCTATGCTATAAACTTAAGTTCAGCAAGTGCTGCTAATGGAAGTGTTTACATTTATAATGTCATTGCATATCAAGACATGTCATGCATAGGAATGGGTGGCTTTGCAACTCATGGCACAACCTAGCAGTGAGCCAGCACTCTGCCTCCAGAAGCCCATGCATCATCTTGCATCGAACTATGTGAAGGCAATGTTCTGAGCTGCTATTTAATTCACCATAATGGACATTTTGGTTATAGTTAAATCAGAAGCATCACCATCAGCCACTCAAATTATACCCATTTAGCTTTCATTTATGGAGTGCCTACTGCGTACCTAGGGCAAAACTTGCTTTTAGCCATGCTCTAGGATTTCACACATTTGGAGAGCTGTGCCTTTTAGGAAATTACTTCTTAGTGGCAGGGGATGACAACCCAGTGGTCTTAAAGAGTAAATGTACCTTCAGGAAGTAATTTTCTCACCTTGCCCACGAGAAATTTCAAATAATGATAGTCATGAGTAATTTCCTAACATTGAATTTACAATTCCATCATGTTTCATGGGAATGCTCTATTTCACAAGCGAAACCAGAGGAAAAGCACTGTATCCCAATAAACTCAAATGTAATATCTACATAATCACTATAGATAGATAGATAGACAGAAAGGTAGATAGATAGATGATAGATGGATACATGATAGATGATAGATTGATTAGATGATAGATAGATATAGATAGATAGATAGACATATACACTTAAGTCCACATATGAATACTTCCATTAAATTTACATATGTAAATGTACACTACTATAGAAAATCATTTCTAATTTATAAGTGGGTAGAATCCCAAAGTTTTATCTAAATGAGTTTTCTAAAATTGGAAATTCTTTTCCTTGTATGTAATAAGTGACAGCTTTATTTGTGAAGATTATAGTTATCAAAATTATAAATAAAATACTTTTATACCATCCATTTGAATTTCCTATAAATAACCTAAAAATCTGAAGTATGTACCGTTTTTGTTTGTATATACTTCCCATTTCATTGCTATGTGCCTGTAAGTGTAAACTTTTGTGTGATATGAATACAGTTTCACAGAAGTCATACACGTGTTTCACACCGTCATCTCTTTTTTTAAAAGATTTATTTATTTACTTATTTATTATGTATACTATGCTCTGCCTGCATGTACACCTGCTTGGCAGAAGAGGACACCAGATCTCATTATAGATGATTGTGAGCCACCATGTGGTTGCTGGGAATTGAACTCATAAACTTTGGAAGAGCAGATCATGCTCTTAAGCCTCTGAGCCATCTCTCCAGCCCTCACACCATAGTCTTATTCAATAATTAAGACATTCATGAGATTTTTCCTGAAAACTTTTCAACAAATATGTTAAATTTCCAATCTGTGTGTTCTTCCTACTCACAGTATTTGTTAAACTCACCTTTTTTCTGTTTTCCTGTCTTTCCATCTCTTCAGTAGTCAATGTATCTCCAAGATTTTTAGTTGCTTTTTCTAGATTATTACAAAGCACCACTAATTGCCTTCTAGCTGAGAGTAAGTGCCCCTTCTTTGCTAAGGTTGAGGATTCTTTAAAATCTTTGAGGTTCATGGCTAACATAGCTCAACTATGTATATTGACTGCATCAGGCTTATTAAATTACCTGAACCACACCATTTACTTTACCCCCACTTTGTTTTCTTCTTCCTGCCTCTACCTGTGGTTACTTAACAAATAGCCTTCCAGTGTTCCTGACTTCACCTGTAAATAAACTCTAGTCTTCCTATTACCTGTCCAGTTCCCCTGCAGTGCCGTAGTGATTGCTCCATTCATTTAGAGCAGATCAGCTTAATAAAAACCTACTCCTTTCCCCTCTGCTTTTAGGATTATACAGAGAGAAGGCTGGGTCTAGTGGAGAACAGGTTCCAGCCTCCACATCTCAGGGATAGTTGTTGCTTTTCACTGTGCTGAGAATAGGACTCCATCTCCTCATGTGTGTAGAGTCTGATACAGGTTTTCTCTCCTTTTTTTCACTTAGATGTTTATTTTTTAATATATTTCATTAATTTATTCATATTACATCTCAATTGTTATCCCATCCCTTGTATCCTCCCATTCCTCCCTCCCATTTTCCCCTTACTCCCCTCCCCTATGACTGACTGAGGGGGACCTCCTCCCCCTGTATATGCTCATAGGGTATCAAGTCTCTTCTTGGTAGCCTGCTATCTTCCTCTGAGTGCCACCTGGCCTCCCCATCTAGGGGATGTGGTCAATATGGGGCACCAGAGTTCATGTGAAAGTCAGACCCTACTTTCCACCCAATTATGGAGAATGTCCTGTCCATTGGCTAGATCTGTGTGGAGGTTCAGGTTTTCTCTTTGATGAGAACTTACAGCACTCTCTAGATTTAGTCACTTTGCACTTATCTGTTACTGGATCACCTTGGCTTTAGCCCCTGAAGGCTTTGACATCTCTCTTGTTCCTTTATGCAGCTCTACATACTTTCTCCACTCAACATCCAGCCTGAACCCTTTATTCACTTGTGCTTTGACCCATGGCTGCTTTCTGATATTGATGTGACCTCCTCAAATGACCCAGTTTAAGCCTAGAGCCCCCCAGATGCTCCCCATAAGCAACTTCTTATCGCATTCTACTGCCACAACCTGTACCTCTTAAAACGAGTACTCATTCAGAATATATGCCTCTAAATAGAACGCAAATCCCCCAAAGGAAAACTCTGGTTTCTTTGCTCATTGGAAGATCTAAGATTCTGGAATCATATTTCCTAGAGAGCATTGGTTACATAACCTGTGAATCATCTGAGCATGCTCAATGGGTTAATTATCATGATTTCAGTCTTTACGTGTGTATCTTAAGCCACCTCTATAGAAGTAGCTCTTTTATATACAATAACAGAGGGCCCAGGTAGGTACGCCCTGTGGTCTACTTCCTCCATCCAGCAGCCTCTGTTTATCTATGAACTTCACAAATATTGTAGTTTTGAAAAGCAAACATAGTCCACAGGAAGGAATAATTCTTATAAAACAACACTGCTATTTTACTAATATAGTTTCCAATTGTCTCCCAGCAATGCTCTTGTCCCCACTATGTAGCTCTACATACATTCGCCACCCAACACCCAGTCTAAACCTTTATTCACGAACATCCACTGTCCATGTCCATCCTCCATTCAAAATCTCTAATGAACAGAAAATACATCTGACCCTAAGTAAAGACAGATTTTTTTTCCCAGAGAAATCTTTGCAATAAAGGAATGTTGAACTAGGAGAATAGAAGCTACTGCAATATAAATGAAGTTTAGATAGGAGGTCTTCAAGGGACTAGGAAAACAGGCAGAAAGAGGTCTTTTCAATTATGAACAGGAGTGATCCAGGCTGGAGAGAACTGTGTATGAGAAGACGGGAAGATGCTTTGATGGACAAGGGAGCAGAAGTTGTGTTTCCCCAAGGGTGATTTTCAGAATGTGTTGTGGGTTGACATTATAATTAGAGGTAAATTATGTTCAAGATGCTATAATGAAGAGACACTGAACTTAAGTCTAGGTGAGTCAGATTTAGACATCCCAATCCACTTACTCTATGGGAACAAATATTTAAACCAATCACTTGGAAGACAATGAATGGATGTTTGGTTGCCTGTGTCTGGCTTTCTCTTAGGTAAATTAGAGGATCACCCACAATCAATAGGCAATTTATATTGGGATGGGTTGATCTGTTGTCAGTATACCAATCCAGAAACTCAAATTTTAGAGAGTTTCTATAGTCACTCCTCACCTTGACCATAGTCATTTCCAAGGGCGTTCTGGTTAATTCAAAGTCTACATGTAGCTATGTCCTCTGGTTTCCCACTACCTCCTAAAGTCATCTGCCACACACTTGATGTGCTTCCTGTCCTTCTCAGTGCACACTAGATGTGTTCTTGTACCAACATTACATTGTCTTAGCTTGAAAACTTTGCATAAAGTTTGATTAATTAATAGAGACTGAGAAGTGCTTTATTATAGGACTTCATAGAAAACAAGGACCAAATGAGATATGAAGGATAATGTTTCTTTAAAAAAGGAGCAGTCAGGCCTTCTACTTAATTCCTAGCTTTATAACTCAACAACAAAGTGCGTAAATCACTCAGAATTACAACTAAGTCACTGGTGAGTTTATGCAGACATGTGATGTGCTAAAGCATAACCTCTCTGTCATGTAACAATGAACTAAAACTTAGGCCACAGGGGAGACAAATTCAGCCATGCATTGAGATAAAAATGTTAATGGTGGAGGAAATCTCTAAATATCCTGGAAACACCAAAAAGAAGAAAGAGTCATTAATTATGTTGTTAGAATAAACACATGATCTGTGTTCCAAAACTGAATAGACTGGATTAATCAAATGTCATGGTGACATTTCTAATAATGATTGCACTCTACAGATTCCATTAGTGGCTCTACCTGCCAAGAAAAAGCTACAGTGTACCAATTAAGTAAACAGGAAATTGTCTTCCTCCTCTTCTCCTCCCCCAGATAGCCCATGCGTCTTACTGATTTGGTGAGTCCTAGAAGCTTTGAAAGCTAAGTAAACATTTACGTAAGATTAATAACTCCCTCTGCCTCCCCGGAGAGCCCCAAGTCAATCTATGCCGCTTGACCCTGGATTTATCTAGTACCTTTTTTATAACAAGTTTTGTAATGATAAGAACAAATTAAAAATGGCTTAATATGTCAGAAAGGATCATGGGTTTCTAATACAAAGTCCTCCGTGCTAATAAATGCACCTGCGGTATGCCCAAGATTAATGGGAACTGTCTTGGCAGAACTCATTTGAGCACTGCACTTGCCTGGTTATACGTATAGATCATCTTAGAATCACCTGCTTGAGCACAGACAATGATATCATAAATATGTATATGAAACTAAATTTAAATTTTAGGAAAGCAATATCCATTCATCAAAGAGGAGGAAACAAATGCATGACAATGAATGTCTGGTAAATGAAAAGGCTGAATGTGGAGAAGGAAAGGGACTCCCAAGCTCTGGTACCTGTGGGTGTGAGGCTCAAAGCTAAGGTGCATATCAATTGCGTCTTTCCAACGGAGCACTCATGTCTGAGGGCTCAGTGGGTATTGATTCAGTTTCTGTACACTGTCTCTGAAAACGGTAGACTCTCCAAAAACTTCCTGTATCAAATGAATCTTGCTGCTGTTAGGTGCTCTCCCCCTAGGAAGTGAAGTTAGAAGTGTCCAGTGAGCTGCCTCATTTGGTCACATACAACAGAATCATCTTTGTCTTGCTCCAACACGTCTTGTCTCAAAGGAAACTTAATCAACTGTGGGGGAGTCCCAAAGATTTCTGCGCTAAGACTTTATTTATTTTTTTAAAGCAGAACAAGTGAAAGAAGCCAAATACAAGAAGAGCTCACATTTGCTTTCATGTCTATGAAGTTCGTGAAATGGCAGAATATAACTATGGTGGAAAAAATCAAAGTAGCACTGTAGTGAGCAGAAAGTGACAGTAACAAAGATATAGGCATCGCATCAGCCAGAACCTATAAAAATGATTTTATTTGGGAAATGTCTTTGCATATATAATTAACTTATGGATTTTGAGGAGAGATTCATGTCCCAGTACTCAAATGAGCTTAAATGATTAGTATGTTCATTAGGAACACACAAAAGAGAGACTAGGAAAAAAGTTAAAAATAAATAAATAAAAGAACATTTGACTTTGACAGTGGAGGGTGAAAGTAGAGTGACTTGGGCCATAGGCCCAGGCATGCTTGCAACCAGCATGAACAGGCAAAGGCAATGTATCCGTAGAGCCCCCAGAGGGAGTGCAGACATGTGGATGAATACCACACACCTTACTTATTGCCTCTAAAACTGTAAGAGAATAAGGTGACTTTATGTTAAGCCACCAAGTTACAGGACAACGTTCACTGCAAAAGACGTAGGAAGTATTTTCTTTGGTGGAGTTACTTAAACAAAGGAGGGACAATAAGGCTCTAACAAAAATTGCATGTGTTATAATCTTGACTGACTTGCAGCCACACAGCATTTTTTATCTCAATGGCAATCACCAAGGGAGTTTCCGAAGAGAGACGTTTATTGGGGGTCCAGCTAGCCATGGGGAAAGCAGGCCACATACGTGGAAATACACAAAACCCATTAACTTCTGGACCGACTTAAGAAGATTGGCTCAAGGGCATGTTCTTAAAAGCAAAAACTGAGGAGGAGAAGTGCATACTTTAAAATAATCATTTTTGGCCATATGATTAGAATAAGGGGTGTCTTCAGTCTGAGGTTCAGCAGGTAGTGGTAAGGGTCTATGTTTCTGGCAGGAATTTGTAGAAGGCTGTGGCCTGTGTAAGCTTGTGGTCCCAGGAGGTCATGTGTGGCAATTCCTATTAGGCAACTGGACACAAGCTTGCTTCCTCTAGAGCCTCTTGGTCTTCTCGCTTTCCTCATTGTCATATTTAACTCAGGTGACGCCACTTTGATTCTAAGAAGTGACATATTTCTTTCACAGTGATACGTAGAGCTGTCAGGATGAGTGCCCCATGAGTCTGACATCTCTCGACACCGAGCATGACCATGCACACTATAACAAGCTCTCCTGACAGAAGGATCGCTGTAATTACAGTGAAGAATTCCTGTCACCTGGTGGCATGAGAGCCATCTTAATTACATCACTCATATTTGTGCTGAGGCTAGTGTTTGCAAACCTACTGCACTGCTGCTTGTATGCAGGTGGAGTTCAGGTAATTATATACAGTCCATGATAACCAATAATGACAGAAACGTGACTGTTACATGTTTATGTTAGTACTCTATCCATCCATCACTCTTTGAGGGTGCGTGAGAAAATCTTACTGTAAGACAAAATAATATGATAGAGGGGCAGCTGCGTCCTATATCTCATGTTGACTGCACCTTCTGATTGCTTCATTTTTCCTCATGCTGGCTTTAAAACTCATGTTTTGCTCACCAAAGCCCAGAGCAGAAACAGCCTGCAGCAAACACGAACAATGTACAGCCTGCTAGTTTGTATGAATACATCCTATGGTCTGTATGCAGTACAGAGCAGCCTGCCAACACATTTCTCAGAACACACCCCATCATGAAGAGACATTTCTATACAATAACATCAAATGAGCTCATTTTAAAAGGTAAAAATGGGTCTTCCAAGTCCATCCTAAGCTTTCAATAGACAATCATCCTTAGATAGTGGTGCTTAGGATATTCTCCTTGTAAAATGTATTTTGCTAGAAAGTGCTTTTGGAACCATAATCACAGATTTTAAAGCACACCAGAAAAAAGTTACATATACACACACACATGCTTGCTTGCACATGAATGTGCAGGTCAGAGGTCAAGTTTGGGTGTCATCCTCTGTCATTCTCCATCTAATAGTTTTCAGCACAGTCTCTCTCACATTTACACATTTGGCCCTGCTGGCTAGCCATAAAGTTCCAGGATCTGCCTGTTTTTGTCTTCCCAGAATTGGGTTGGTGAAGTAGGTTTTTACATGTCTTCTGGGGATCAGAGTCACTCAGGAGTCCAAGCTTATGTAGCAAGCACCTTACCAGCTGAGCCATCTCCCCAGCTTTGTTTTCTAGTTTGCAATTCAACATTTCCTTTGCATTGTGGAGCTGTTTCAGGTGTGACATGTAAATCAGAGGTGACGAGAAGGCACGATTTGGGACTGTGGGAAGAAATTATACTCCAGACACATAATTTCTTCTCCATTCTCTTGATGCCATGTTCGTATAAACATTGTCTCCAAGTATTTCCCCTTGCCTCGTGTTTGACAATGTGACAGCATGACAAAAGCAGTAGTGATCCAGTCACAGAATGCTGAAATGCATTATTAAGGTAGATAGGAAATCTATAGGACACTTATACTGCAATTAAAATCAATATCTAACCATCGGAAACAGGTTGCCAACCTGAAACCAGTCAACAATCTGAGGCTGAGCATTGCAGGGATGCTTGCCTGAGTCCTCCCCCACACTCCCTAGGAGCTGCTTGTTTTCCAGGCTGCTTTGATCAAGCTCCTTCCACTTCCCCTCGTCTGGGCAGAGATGCTCCAGTGAAGTGTCTACATTTCAGGCAGATTTACCTTAGCAAAGTGAAATGATGCCTTAGGCGACTGCTGGGGTATTTAACATCATGAATAATTCAGTGCAGAACACCTAGTTTCTACTCAAATTTTAAGTATTTTTCTGATTGTCTGTCATCCTACATTTTTCTGTCACTGTGTTTGTAAATATTCCAATAATGTTATCATACAATAGTGAATATACATGTGAGAGATAGGTAAAGTTAACTTTATGTTCTAAGTATATAAATCTTGGAAGGTCTTCTTAAGCCCATGAACATGGTTAGAAAAATTGGTATTGCTAAATGTGATTGTGCCCAAATAGAAGTGCAACAGAAAGAGTTCATCTAATGGTAATGTCAGTGTAAACAGACTCTACCTTCTACCTAATGAACTATCCGCATATTCAATTTCACTGAATACCCATAATGAAGATGCAATACCTACTTTGAGATAAGTATAATCAGCCTCATTTTACAGATGAGCAAACCTGAGGTCATAGAAGTTGGAAAGCTTGACCAAGAACACGAGGCTAATGAGTACCAAAGCTGAAGTTCAGTTGCACTTACTGAAAAGCACTTAGTGTTGTAAAGACCAAAATTAGGTGCGAGCTCCTTGCCCTTGCACCCTGCAGGTCACAGCCATATATGTCATTAACCTTTACCAATCAGGACACCTCTGCCTTGTCAGCAAGATTGCGCCAGCAAAAATTAAACCACGAAGACGTTGCTTTTTATAAGGTCACGTCGTTGAAAAAATGTTACCACAGTAAATGAGTGGAGCTTTAAGAATCCAGTTAATTTGGCTCAGCCACTGAGCTGATAAGTCATTCGAGAGAAAGAATATTAAATACGAACACTCAGTGCAATACACATGGCATGTTCGTCACCGCCAGCCACACCCTTTGCCTGTATCTCTTAGTTGCATGCATCAACCTAAAGTTCTCAACCTGAAATTTTCTTTACACAGGTTCACATCGTCTTGTCAGCGGAGCTAAGGGGATGTCTCAGCGGGCAAGGGGCTAGCTGTGCAAACATAAGGTCAAATCCAAGTTCAAAACTCAGAACCCACATAAGAAAAGTGTGGTGGAATATACCCGGAATTTTGTGACTCTGAAGTAGAGACAGAAAGATTTCTGTCACAAACTCAGGGAAAGGCACGGTGTCAAAACATGATGACATAGAGGAGCTATGGAGGAAAACACCAGATGTCCATCTTTGACATCCACATTCATGAACCCTGACGGGTTGAGCACACACAAACCACACACACACACACACATGCACAGACACACATACACATGCATGCACACATGCACACACAAAAACCACACACACAAACATACACATGCATGCACACATGCACATGCACGCACACATGCACACACACAAACCACACACACAAACATACACATGCATGCACACATGCACACACACAAACCACACAGACACACAAACATATACATGCACGCACACATGCACACACACAACTACACACACACAAACCACACACACTCACACACACACATACATGAACACACTTTCTCTGACTGAGATAACCAATACAAACACACACCAGGAAAAGACCAATTATAGAACTTTGTTCCTCTGGGGTGTTCCTATCTTCATAATTCATGTCACTACCTGCCATTGAAGACCACAGGCTCCTCATGCAGACACACACACACACACCTGCTAGCTCCAATAATATTTTACTGTGCAAAAAGAATAACATTTTTCTGATATATCCCATCTATTTCTTGCAGCATTAAGAACATTTGGCATTTTCTTTTCAGATAAATAAAATGTAAGAACAGATTCTACTTTGGGCACTGAAAGTAGTTCTTGGCAAATTAGGAAACCCAACATTTCTGGCTGTTTTCAGAGACCCACACTTAAGCCCAGCTTGTCCTGGTATCACCTAAGCAATTTATCTGTGGGTCTGGGGAACACAAAGATGAAATACACAGGCATGTTTTCTGGAGCCATTATCTCATAATTCAAATTGGAATGTTTCACAGATGGAGATTTCAAAAATATTTCCCCAAAATCATTTTAATTTACTATCGTTTCATTTCTTTGTGAAGTCCTCTCAATTAATCACACAAGAAATAGGAGTGTTAAAGAATAAACACTCAAATCCCCAGGGCACACTCCTTAGATGGGGCTAAAATAGCATTTACTCCATAGACGCTAAGACACAGAGTCAAGGATTTTCATCTGTGAGCCCATTTGTGTTTAATAACTCATTTGCCCCACCAGAAGTCACTGACCTGACAATATTAGGCTCACTTTTGTCATACTATACTTAGGGAAGAATGGAATAAGAGGAATGGTCAGCAGATGCCATTCTTGATAGGGTCTATGTAGCATAAAACTTTATGGAAAGGTTATTGATCACTGGGTAGATTCATTGCATCATAAATCAAATAATTTCCTCTGGGGCTTAAACACACACAGAAGAGTTCTGATAAGAGTTGGCATGAGAAGGGTACACTAGCACTGTCCATCAGTCGTCTTTAATGAGCAAGTTCCAGTGCCTGTAAAAAACAATTACTTGTCTGTTTGTTGGAAAGCAATGAGTTACCTCACTTCGAGGAACTGGACTTGAGAGTTGATTTTCAGAAATGTTTTTTGGAAACCACTTTTGAATTTTTAAAATCTATTTTCAATAAAGGGTAGACTAAAGCCAAGAACACTGGCTTCACTCTAGTCTTTGGTTCCAGTATGGTGACAATACCTCCTTGGTTTTTTTTTTTTTTTCTTTGTTTCCTTACTAAAATTAAGAGTATATCTGCTACTACAGAGCACTGTTAGAAGTGTAAAGCGATGTGCTTGGAGATCTGTGCTTTGCGTTCACTAGGACCAAGAACAGATATAAAGCTGTGAACAGGAAGCCAGGGGCCAGCTTACCAAATTCTGTTATAGATCTTATTCGTGACTTTATTTAACTGAGACAGAACAGCACTCATGATTTTCATGTATTTATTCCTCTTTTACCGATAAAGAATATGGCTTTCAAGGTCACTGGATAATTTTCTGATAGTCAAACAGCTTGTGTATTGCTGACCCAGTATCTCTGTTCCACACCTGACCTCTACCCACCTGTCTAAGCCCAATGCACGGGAATCCTTGGTCATTCTTCCTGCTTCTATACCCATTATCCAACCACAAATGTCTGCAGATTGATTTTTAAACAGCATTTCTACTGTACATTGCCACCAGAAGTAATTTGGGAGAATCTCCAAGTGTCGGCACTATCTGCACTAGTATTCCAAAATGAGAAACAGAGGATGTTCCACCCATGGTCCTCTACCATTGGCTGCAGCATAAGGTCAAACTCCTAATACTGTTATTGTACCACCCAGATATTTTATTTCTTCGCAATTTCAATGATATATCAAAAACCTCTTAACATTGGACAAGACACAAATTCGAACTTTCAGTTTTCCAAATGCCCTTTCTTGTGGGTATTTTCAGATGCCAAGCACTGTGCCCCAAAGGCTTTCTGATTATATGTTTTATCTGTCTCCATGGATCATTTTGATCCGGCTTAGGGAACAGTTCACACATTCTGAAAATGTGGTACCTTGATGAACATCCTCAGCAGCACCTGACAACTAGTTAATGAAGATTCTGAGGTCCACAATGCCTCCTGACCCAGAACATCTGGCGGTTTGTACCCAGGAGGTCCTGATGCTGGGGAAAGCATGATGCTTCCTTGTAGCTAAGCCCAGAGCCACAGGGAATAACCTAGAGAACACGGAGAAGACCTCAAGCCACAGCTCATTGCTAGAGGGTTGGGGTGAAACTAAGGAATCAAAAGATTCTACTCTTGCTGCTTTCTTCCTGTTTGATGTCCCCTAACCTGACTACAATGCTAGTTTAAGTAGGGTTAGTCTTTCTCGATAGTTAACCTCTGTATGCCTTACTGCTGGACATGCTTGGTAGACAAGGCTTGTAAAGGCAGGGGCTGCAATCTAGACAGAAATCCAAACCAGACCAGTGACTTAGAGCTATGAAGAATTCAATTAAAAAATATGAAGAAGGTAAATATTAATGAGCTCTTTGCCTGAGACCCCAGACCAGTAATTACTGGAAAGAGTGACAGTGATTGCTTCTAGAGCAAACAGCAGTTCACTGGAACAAACAACATGAATGATCTTATTTAGACGCCTTTGACAACTTCTAAATCTCATATACTTCTGTTTTATCAACAGGGAGTCAGAGCATAAGAAATAGTTCCCTCTGTGTCACTATTTATAAAATACTATCCACCTGGTCCACTCTGCAGACAAATGCACTTGCTGTCACTCTGATCATTTCCTTTTACTTTAACTGGGATGTGACAAAGCCGTGTAGACTTAAATTCAAGCTCATAAATGAAATTAGAAAATATTCTCGGGTACTAATACCTACAGATCCAAAGATTGCATTATATCTTCATAGCTACCTAAGTGCATGCAGCTCTCAGGAAGAGTGTTTTGTTGATACAAATTATACTAATCTTCACATTCTACAACTCAAATATTTGACCAGAGTTTATTAAGGTTTGAGGTACAGTTTCCTTTGAGAGCGTGTGCTAAAGAAATGATGCAGCAGCATTGTATGCAAATGAGATGCTGCACAGCTGAAGGGAGATTTTAACTGTTTTAAGTCTGAGAAGCAAACCAGCGAGGAGAAACTGTGAAATGCAAATCTCCTGTTGAATAAGGAGACAGGGGGAAGGAGACAGGCAGGGAGAGAGGGAGAGATAGAAAGGGAGAGGGAAGGGGGAGAGGAGAGCTCACCATGGTAACAAGAGCAAACTATAGTCAATTGGGAATAAAATTCTTCACGACTGGCCAGCGTTGAGCATAGGTAAGGCAGGAAGGCGAACTTCCTGGCCTTTCTTGACCTTCCCCCCGACCGCCCCCCCCCCTCCGCTTTCTCTTCTTATTTGGGAGGAGATTGGCAGGAGAACAAGAGCCACCAGCAAGGAGAGTCTCCCTTGACCTTGCCAGGAGTAGCAGAAGTCAGTGTCTAATAAGCTCTGGGCTACTGTGATTAACACCTTAGGTGAGGGACTGAATTAGTTCCTGCCTGAAAAGAGAAGCTTCAGGTGCCTCTCACTCCCATAGCCCCACTTAATGCTCTTGTGGCTTACTCCAAGAGCCCCAGTGGACGTCCAAATCCGTGAAGAGTCGATTGTAGCCTGTATTCCTTCCCATATAAATTAAGGACAATAAGAGATTAACGATGAAATTAATAATGAGATAAAAGTATAACAAAGTGCAGTTTTAAAATGTATGCCCATGGGGTCCTTCTCTTTCAAAACATTTCCTTATAGTTGCATCTTTTCACTCAAAGGAAATGCTTTGTGGATTCTTCTTGGCATGTTTGAACTGGCAGCACTAGTGTTCTTGAGCCTTATGGGCATCATTACATGAAATAGCAGTTACACAAACAAAAATATTATAATATCGTGATAGTTAAACTGATTCCTGAAGTACCTCATAGTAATTAATGTGATGGTAGTATACACAGAAAGTACACACAGACAGCATGGATATGTTAGGCAAAGGGAAGTCTAACATTTTGTGAAATTATGTGAGAACATATGCCATTACAGAGAACCATTCACAATTTAAAATTAAAGTTCATTAATTATCCTTGCTGATATTCCACATTGAGTAGTTCACCCTAGAGTCTGGGTATGTGTGTGCTGTGTATATGTGCAGGCCAATATGTGCCATGGAAAGCATGTCTACGTATTTTTAAATAAATAAGCAAACAAATAAATGTTTAAAAAAAAAAAAAACGAAACATGACCAAAGTTTGATAGGTGTTTCTGCTCATTTTATTTCAAGCTGGATGCACACAGGGCAAACCGTCTTCCTTTATGAAAGGATTCCTCACTGTGTCTATGCGTGTCTTGGAATGTGTTACAAATGCACTGAGATACTGAGCCTCCTTATTCTTTTTCCTTGGGTGCTTTACAAATTTTTATCATCTTCGAGATGAGCTATGGTAGGAAGAACTTGGAGCAGCACACTTTACTCTAACAGCAGCAACACCCAGGAACCCAGGTAAGATTATCCAGCCGCTGCCTGCGTTTGATGAAGTAGCTTGCTCTCTCTCTGTCCGCTGGGATGATAAAGAAGGCAGAAGGAAATGTGACTCCATCTTGGCCCAAGACAAGTAGCTGTATGTCAAAAAGAATTACCCGTGTAGCTCCTGTACATGAGGAAGGAGCTTGGGGAGAGGAGGTCGGGGGGCGGGGGAGATGTTCATTACCTAACCAAGGCAAAGACATGAGACCAGGCTTGTCATCAAACATTTGCCCGGGCTCACTCTGAAATATTTCCAGGCTACACTGCTGCAGGCCAAAATGAGTTGAACCTAGAGGAAGCGAGGCCCTCGATGCCTGGCCCGTTTGTCATGTGCCAGTCTACTTGCCTGCAGAGCGTTAAGGCAAAAAATAATCCCCAAGCTGACAGAGTCCTTCTTTGCTGCTCTGCTTTACCACAGCTAACGGAAAATGTATTTTTGGAAAAGGTTATAGAAATTCTGTGACACAAACTTCCTGATGGGAAACTTTAACATTTGCACCCATCTATATTTACCATGAACTTTTTGCCAGCCTCCTCTTCCTCGGCTACATCACCATACATTTGCTAACTTCAGGTGCCCACTAGAACAAAGACTATAATCCGTCGAAATTTAAATCTAGGTCAAAGTTTTGACTGTGAAGTGGCAAATCAATGTAAGCGTAAAAATTCTGGAACATAATATTTATAGTATGTATAATTAACAATTCCAGTGTAACCGTACAGTGGGGAAGCAAACGGCTCCCTGCAGCAATAGCTGCTTCTCTCTAATTTGTTTGTGGTTCTTCATAAACTCTTAGTGCTTGAGCCTTTTAAGGTTCTCTTCCTTGGATTTCAGTTATGCAAATTTACCAACTGATTTTAACTAGTGCCCCTTCTTAATGAGGAATGAGTTGCGCCAGCAATTAGGTTCCACTAAATAGGAAGAAAATTTAAAATTAAAAAGTAGTTCATTGGTTTTCTCCTCAAAAAAGGACAGGGAAGATAATATTTTGCCTTTGGTTAGATAGAGTACCAGTCCTAGTAGTTTGGAATGTTGGAGCATTTCAACGGTGGCTTTTGGCTCTCGAAAACTGAATGCAGGAAGTTATTTAACAGCTTACAGGAAAGTATTAGGTATGTTACATGGCAGTGAAATGAAAGTATGCCTAAGGATGTTGACATCATTATGAAACAGTTTGATGATGCTTTCAAAAGCAGTTGAAATTACAATCATACTTTCAATAAAATAAATGGAAAAGAGCATCAACCGTTTGTCAAAAATGCAACTTAAAAAAACAAACTGCTGCATTCAACTGAGCCTCTTACTTTGTGGACCAAGACCAACATTGCAATGAGCAACCATAATGCTTAGACATTGATGCTTACACTCGGTACAGGCAAAGGATGCTGGGCAAGAAAGACCGGGTCTACTCCCCCTGCCTCAGTTTCCCTTTTTCATTAGTAGGCATAGATGTGAATATCTCAAGCCACATTTCAGGAAAGGCCCTCCTACCCTTTAGAAGATGAAGATGGAGAACATAGATTGTTCCAGATGAGGAACTTGGAGTGTGGAATTGAGGGAGCTCCCAGATTTCTTATGGTAGCAGCCACAGGACAACTAGTACAGATGCATTATTGGCATTTAAACTATTGGTAAAGTAAACACATCATCACTAGTGGTGTCAGTTCAGTCTGATTTTTCACCAAGGATATATTGTTCATACACCAACATTGTCCAGCTTACAACGGCATGAGAAGCCACGCAGATCAACATTCCATCGGCTGGAATTCATAGACATCAACACCTTCCCAATTAGTCAGATATCAATCACTCCTAGTGTTTACTTGTTACAGCAGTATAAGACATAGCACATATCACTAGTCAGTATGTCCAGGTGAACCACAAAAGAATTAAATACTTTCTCTTTGTGGCTCCTGTGATTCTCCCTGGGATATGGGGTGACAACGAGAGTACTGCTGGGCTTGTCCCACAGCAGGGACCTAGACTTATTTGGGTCACAAATTATAACCATCATGGCCTAGGTATTCAGAAAGTGTATTCTCTGCTGACTGGCTGCCTGGAGTTGGTGGTAAAAAATGTTCATATGTTTTATAATCTGACAAATAAGTGTTAGCAGGCTTTGGGCCAATCTGAAATCTGTTCCAACAATGTCCTCAGCTGGTTGTGAATATGATATGGTGACCCTTCAATTTCTGATTTTGAAACAAAAATCAGATTATATCAACTCAAGTGTAAATATTCTTAGTCTCTTTATAGATAATGTTATTATCATAAAGTTTGTACTCTACAAGTCCTTGAAGTCATTCTAGTTTTCAATAAATGATGGTACCCTGCTTGACTAAATGCATGTATGACATTCTCTGAGAAAAATGTGAATAAATAGTTTTTTTCTTGGTAAATAACACAATATGGGTTTTACTGTAGAGACGAAGGAAACAGTTCAGTAGATAAAGTTCTTGCTGTGCAAGAATGAGAATATGAGTCTGAGTCTTATGCTAACTGGCTTCTTGAAACAGTCTGGGGTCATTTGGAAACCTCAGCTGAGAAAATGCTCCCAGCAGATTGGCCTGTGAACATGACTCTAGTGCATTTTGTTTGTATGTTTGTTTGTTTGTTTGGTGGGTTGGTTGGTTGGTTGGTTGCTTGGTTGCTTGGTTGCTTGGTTGGTTTGGCTTCATAAGACAGGGTTTCTCTGTATAGTCCTGTCTGACCTGGAAACACTTTGTAGACCAGGCTGGCCTTGAACTCACAGAGATTCGCCTGCCTCTGCGTCCCCGAGAGCTGAGGCTACAGGCATGTGCCACCACACCCAGCATCTAGAGCATTTCTTAATTAGTGATTGATGTGAGATGATCCAGTCCTTTGTGATTGGTGCCACCCCCTGGATGGTGGTGCTGTGGTGTACAAGAAAGCAGGCTGAGCAAGCCATGAGGAGCAATCTAGTAAGCAGTACTCCTCTATGGCTTATGCTTCCGTTTCTGCCTCCAGGTTTCCGCCTTGAACTGTAGTGTGGAAGTATAAGCAACATAAGCCATTTTCCTCCCCAAGCTGCCTTCAGTCATGATGCTTTATCATAGAAACCCTAAGGCAGCTCTCCAGCACCACATAAAGAGATAAGTTTATCAGGGCACAACTTGTATCTCATCTCTAATGCTGATTTCCACATACACCTGTAAGAAATGCAAGTGCACACACGCAAACACAGATATGTCTAAATTATCTTGGAATTATAATAATTCAGACAAAAGAAATTGCCGTCATCACTTTTTATTTAAACACTTGACTGCCGCCATCAAAACTTCAAATGATCAGAAACTGTTGTATGATTGTATAAATACTTTTTATAGTGTTATATGTGAAAGCATGTTAATAAAATATCAGAATGAATTAGAATGAGAGACTATATTTAATTAAAATTTCTAATATGCCCAAATCTATTAAATTATTTTTGTCCTTTGGTGTATAATTCCCTCCTGACCCATTCCATTTACTAATTTAGGGAAGTTATTTAAGATAAAACAGCTCTGTCTTCTGTCTCATGCTGTAATAAAATGGTACTAACTATCCACTTTTGCATCAAATGCTGTTGAGGAGCTAAACAGTTGAATAATTATTCATGACAACATGTCAGGATCAAACAAATCCTGAATGAACATTCATATTAGTTATTGATATCTCTTGTTCTTAGTGACTCACAATGAAATAGGAAGCCCGTAACAGCCATCAGCTAGACTTACCTGGAGCACTAGTTTCTACAAATCTTGTGAGTTATTGGTGTAAATGTCTCCAACCTAAATAGATGTGCCTCCAGGGCTGTTCCACTTCTTTTGTGGTCAGCCCTCTGCCTGGAGTCAGTCATGGGTGTGTGTGTGTGTGTGTGTGTGTGTGTGTGTGTGTTGCCTAATTGCACATGAATATTAAAGGTTGTGTCTCCCAATATCACAAGAGATAACAAGGGTCACTTCTAGAACCACTGGCACCTGGAGAGCCTTTTCACTTTGCAATGTTGCTGTTCAAATATCTCAGAAGACAATAGAACTTCCGAGAAAGCAACCTTGGACAACCATTCAGACAAGGAGAGTAGGATAGTGTGTCTCCACGTAGAATATTCGCCTAACATAGTGTGCACGTAGTAAGTGTTCTAGGAGAAGTTGAGCGCCATGCTGACATACACATTCCAGTGAAGATGATGCATATATGTGTCCTGGACAACACTGGCAAAAAGAAAGTTACTCAGCCATTAAGGAGTGATGAAAGTAGTATCTCTATCAGGTGAAAGAGAAATAATCATGTAAAGAGAAATTGTGGAAAGGACCATAGTATTTTGGGGATTGTTTATCTGTATCATAAAAGATACACAGAATAAAACACTCTAAAAAATAAAAATTACATTCATGCTCTGTTCATTTCATCATTTTTGCAATAAACTCAAATATTTGTTGGCTGCTGTAGTGGTTTCCTAGGGGCACTGTAACAAATACCAAAAACCTGTGGTTTAGTATATAAGTACACAGTCTTGACATTCTAAAGATGCAAAGGGTGAGTCCTCCTAAGAGGCACAAGAAAGAATGTGATCTAACTTGTTCTCTTGACTTTCAGTAGCCCCAAATGTGTCTTGTTGCTACATCTCCAAATTGTCTTCTGTCTGTCTGCATAGGTCTCTATCTCTAAATTCCTCCTTTTTATTCTGATATCCATCATGAAAGGCTGGGGGACTGTGATGGTTTAAATGCGAATGGCTCTGTAGGCTCATGTGTCTGACTACTTGGTCCCTCATTAGTGGTACTGCTTGGGAAGGACTGTGAGGGTGTGGTCTTTTTGGAGAAGTGTCACTGGGGTGAGCTCCAGCTCACACCAGGCCCAGTCTCACTCTCTTTCTGCTACAGGTTTGTGGATAAGATGTAAGCTCTCAGTTGCTGCTCCAGAGTCATGTCAGCCTGAATGCAAGCCATCAACACCATGATGGTAATAGATTAGCCCTCTGAAACTGAAATCAAACCCCAATTAAATGCTTTCTTCTAAAAGTGCTTGCTTTACATCCATATAAGAGTTACTGAGATAGGAACACCTTAATTACCTCAATTTAATTTGAATGTGTCTGAAAAAAAACCTTACACCCCCAAAAAACTCATATTCTTGGGTACAAAGAGTTAGACCTTTAAAATGATGATTTTTAGAATAACATATTCAACCACCAAATAACCCACCCACCACTGCCTGCTTCCGTGCAACACACTTGTAGATAGTTAAAGCACTGTCTCTGCCTTTACTGTATTTGGTAATTCAGCAGACATAATAATCATAGAAATGTTTTTAAAAGCAACAGTAATTGCCTGACTGATCGTGACCTCTATGTCTAAGACTATGTCAGTATTTTTCAGTTAATCCCTCCAGCAATGGCACAATTACTTATTGTCAGCTTCAGGGGAAGATTACATTTGACTTGATCTTGAAGAAAAGATTTACAGTTCTTCCATCTAAAGCCTCTCGCTTCCTACCCAGCTCTTCTGAAATGCAGCATGGGATTTAAGTGGTAGTTTCTAGCATTTTTGTCCCACAACACAAGAGTTGTTCACACCCACAGACACAATTATTACCTGCTCAGTGTGGGAGCTGTCCTGGATAAACAGTTCTGAGACAAAACATTCATAATCCTAGAAAAGAGGTTCTCAACCCTCCTAATGCCATGACCCCTTAATATAATTCCTTATGTTGTGGTGACCCCCCCAACCATAAAATTATTTTTATTGCTACTTCATAACTATAATTTTCTACTTTTGTGAATCATAATGTAAACATCTCTGTTTTCTAAAGGTCTAAGTCAACCCCTATAAAAGCGTCTTTTGACCCACAAAAGGGTCATGACCCACAGGTTGAAAACCACTGTCTTCGAAAGGCACCATACCTCCATCAGTATGTGTGTGTGTGTGTGTGTGTGTGTGTGTGTGTGTATGTGTGTATGTGTGTGTGTGTGTGTATGTGTGTGTGTGTGTGCGTGTCTGTGTGTCTGTGTGTTGGTGTGTGTGTGTGCGCACGTGCATGTGTGTGTGCAGGGAGCCACCTCAATGGTTCATTCTTGACTGCCTTTTCCTCCTTTTCTGCTTTATTGTTCTGTCCTCTCCTCCTGGTCTCCAGATCTCAGTCACAAACAAAATTCTTATACAAAAGCCTTGGGGTTTGGCTTTCAAGGCACAAAGAGGGGGATCTCAGGTTTTGTTTTTCTGGTTCTAAAGATAAAGACGGCTACTGAATAAGCAACTTCTCAATCCTGTGGATGTTTAACAGGTCCACATTCAGTACCCAAATCTCTCAGTTCCCTGTGGAGGATATTCTCTATAAAACAGATGATTCAGTGTAATGGTTCCCATCCACGAAGGCCTTGAAGTAGCCTGTATGAGGAAGGGCAGATCTTGTCCCATTCTCTACCGTCGCTTGTGGTCCATAACAGTGGTAGCCTTGACTCTCTGCAACCAAAATGGGATGATTTTCTCCAGTAAAAGCTTCAGGGGGAAAAATATCTCAAATCAAAGCCTAAAAAGAAAGTCACAGAAGTAAATCCAAATGTTCTATCTCTTAGGGATTTCCTGTCATATGAAAATAAGAATAAAATAAAAGTGAGAATTGCAACTGAGAGAAATTAACAAACCATAATTAAAAAAAAAAAAAAAGGAAGTGATATAGAGACACATAATTCAACAGTAAGCCGACTTGAACTTCCTCTCTCACCAGCCAATTAAAAACTTATATCAAAGGGCCTTTGGAGATATCTAGCAATATTCTCTTATTTCAGCAGACTCCTATTCTTTTGAGAAATAAATATATATTAATGAGGTGCTTCCTCCCACCATGTGCAGAGCTCCTTGCTGAAAATGACATTATAGATGTTTGCCTAGGAATTCTTTTGACTTTTCATCTTTCTCTGGAATAAGCTTTTTGTTAAGGTCTAAATTCATAATGTAATTTCACAACACTATATTATCTTAATGGCATTGAAAACTACGTTCAGAGGAGTGAACTGCCATCTATATTAATTATGGTAGGAGTTGTTCAAATAAAGTCCATTATTATTGTATATGCCATTAAGATGCTATCATGTATAAATAAAAATCCTGTTTTACATATATATATATATATATATATATATATATATATATATATATATATGGAATATAGACAAAGATTTAAAATAGAGGATATTTTATAAAGCATACCTACCATGTTCTTTTATATAATTATTTCCCCTGACTTAGCTCTAGTGACTTGGCTACAATTCTCTAATGCTCTTCTTTTTGCCCTGGACTCAATTCTTCTCCTCCTCCTCCTATGGATAAAACATAGAACAGTTGCACAGCTCCACAATCACAGTTGCTGCTTAACTACTCAGGGCATTTCAACAAAATCAGAGTCAGACCCAGAAATGCAGAACAAAAAGATCTTCCTATAGACAAATTGTCTTAGTTCAATGTTAAACTGGCTAAGGCCTCAGGCTCCTCAGCCTCTGTGAGTGGAAGAACACAGTGGTAAGCCTGTCATATGTTTGGTAAACTTGTTTAGAGCCACAGACATATGGAACTACTTTGAAGAATATACTCCACACTATAGCCTCAAGAAGGCTTAGAAGACGGTGGGGAACATATTTGCAGTGATGGGTTTTTAATTAGTATGTAAGACCTTAGAAATCATTTGGCATTTCTGAGCTAAGTATGTTTTAGTGGTTCTCTTTATACCCCAATCTTTCCACAGCCCTGATACCCCGAATCCATCCTGATAACCTGTATTGTCTCTTCTTTTTTTTTCCTGTCCCAGCTGTCCTATCTCTCTCGTCTTCCTAGTTCCCTCTGCCTGCAGATTCTTCATCTCCATTCATGTGACACCATGCCCAGATAGTAGCAGTAGAGGGCACAGACAAAGGCTACCTCTCCCAAAAGAGGCTTTTCATGCTTTCTGGGGAGGCAATCGTAAATAGTCAATTTGAAGTTAAAGACAGGGACTTTAGGGTTTTCAGTTGAATGATAAAAGGGAAATGGAATGTGATGGCTTAAATAAATCTGTGGCGGTGCCTTGGAGCACCAAGTATCAGAGTTTTAAGCTTGTGAGGTGACCTGTCTACATGGGGGAAAAAAAAGAAAAATTGGTCAGAAATCACACATCGAAGGAGTAAAGTTCTTCTCTCTTCCTGGTTGTAATCTGCTCTGCAAGTCAGGCGAAATGTATGTGTTTTAATGCAAAATAAAAGTGAAAAGGAAAATTCTACAGGTTCCAGTGAAGTTCATACAAGGTGATCAAATGACTTAAAAACTAAATAAGGGTCTTTGACTTCTTGTTGGCACATAAGCGTGTTCTCCTGCTCTTCTAAGGGCTGTGTCTGCAGGCACAGAGGTCTTTAGTGAGAACGGAGAACACAGAGGCATGGTTTGCTAAAGGGGTGTGTGTTGGTACTTCTTTTCCACTTGGGAATAGTGTTATGCCTCAGCCTACAATGATTTATACTTTAAAGCCAATAATTCAATATTAAACATGTGAAAGGCTTGGAACACACTTTACAAATAGTATAAAAACAATAAACTTAAACTCCTAAGTATTATGAGTTCGAAGCTGTAATAGTTCTAGGTTCCTGTATTTGACACATTGATGATAATTATATTTTACTCTAGCTTATGATAATGTATTCTATGTGACTAGATTATCAGCAGTGAGTTCACATTAATCTCAATTCTGATGCTACATAGTTCCTTAAGGTTGGTTAATGTGTGAAAATATAGAAACCAATTGCCTTGTAATGCCATCATACAGTGATTTGCTCACAAGGATAAAGTTCAGAGCCTTGTTTTGTGAAAGACTCCCTTACTGTTCTTGCTTAGGAGAATTTGGACATTGAATTTTGGATTTGAAAATCATTTCTATGGAAGTTAATTAGCTCTTTGTTGATGGTGGTCTCTTTGACTGACATCCAGGGGAAATGGGAAAATGAGCTGACACAACATTGTAGATGACTTTGCAGTAGGGAAATGACTGTTTTATGGATGCAGAGACACTAAAGCTTTCTACTAATGTTAATTAACTCTACCTAGAGAGAGTCCCAGTAGCTACGTGAAAGTGACACTGTGAAACCCCGCGAAATCCTTGTCTGTCCTCAAACTACCCTGGCCAAGGGACAGATATAAGATGTCTACCCTTCAGAGAGTAATTATGTGCTTTCTGCGTTGCCTCTAAAATTGAAAGAGGCCCTTCACACAAGAGAGAGTTTTCCCACCACTGCTTCTCTCCTCATTCGGCTGACCAATGAGAAGACAGCAAGTTAGTGCATCTCATTCTTCAAATTCCAAAACACCCAGTATGCTTCTATCACCCTGGCCTCCGCGTTTCTCAATCCCTGCCTGAGTGCCTAGAAGCTCTATCCCTCAAACCCTCCAGATTATGGCCCCAAACGTGTACACAGGCAGTTAACAGAGCAGAAGAACCGAAAAGAAGTCAACACTCTTTAAAGGAAACTTACTCATTTATCTGTCATGTTGTTGCATACCTACCATGCGTTCAGCAAACATGTTCAAGAAGCATGCGAGCTTTCAATGTCCTCAGGATCTGAGGATGAGGTTCGGGAGTTTATGTTGTGGGGAGCCTCTCTGAACACTGAGTTTTGTAGCTGAAATCATTTCTATGGATCTTAACATCAGCTCTTTGTTGATGGTCGTCTCTCTGGCTGGCATGGAGGAGAAATGGCTGGGTGGATTGATGGTTTGAACTTACAGCTTCCTCGGCAAGACATTTTTCCAGAGTGAAAAATAAAAATGCAGAAACAAATGTAAATCAAACTTAGCCTAACTCAGTCACTAGATGATGTCCCCCACTTGCACAGTGGTCTCATTGTCACCCAAGGCTTTGTTAAAGTATCACAGGAGGCTTGAGCTCAGCATAGTTTGATTCTAGTTCCCTTGTTTTTCCTTGCTTGCGGCTCAGAAACCCAACGACTCTTCACTGAGAAGCAGAGTAGATTTGGTTCCACTGCAGTCACCAGACTCACCTTACTATCTGGCTCTGTGTTTGGACAGTAGATAGGGGATGATGGCGGTGAGACTGCCAGGACCATGACTTGAGCCTAGGAAGATGGCCATACACCCTCTCCCCATGACTGTAGCATCACTGCATGAAGACTCCCAATACCCTTGAAGATCCTAGGTCACTGCAAAGATTATCCTCCCCATTAGCAGTACTAGCCAGGTGCTACTTGGGAGAAGGAAATATGGGTTACTGTCACAAGCTCAAACTAGAAAACTTGAGCAATGGAATCTTAAAGCTCCAAGTGATAATCTCAGGTGTCTGTGGGCCATACAAGGCACTTACACATCCAGTCCTGCCCCAAAGATGTCCATAGGTTGGTTCATCTAGAAATGAGGGAATAATACAGAAAGTTGGAGCAGGCTTATTTAATGAGAAAGGCATAGCTCTGCAGTGTAAAGGGCCTCTGTAGAGGCTCTGAATTTGCAGGCAGCCTGGTAATCCAGGCCTGGTGCCACTGTTATAAAATTCCTTACTTATAGAGTGGACTAAGTATGTAAAGGGAGACACAGACATACATTGTCCTCTTTTTCTTAGTATAATTAGATATATGCAACAATGTGCCCTTGGAAAGTTATTTACCTTTGTGCTTATCATCCTTCAGGTCTCAATGGAATTAGAATAGCAATTATCATTTAAATAGCTGCAATAATTGAAGAGTGGGTAGATGACTCATCAGTGACCTACTTACCTTCAAAAGTAATTCCCAACATTTTGCTGAATGAAACTGTGGCTATATTATTTTTTTAAGTTAATAATCAGAATCTGGGGAGGTGACTCTGATAAGTAATTGCCAAATATACAAACATGAGGACCTTCCCATGGACTCAGACAGACACACACACACACACACACACACACAGACAGACACACACAGAGACACAAACACACAGACACACACACACAAACACACACAGACTTTTAAAAATTCTTAATGTAGCTCAAAAATAGTGTTTTTATAGCATGTGTGAGGCCCAGAATTCTATCTCCAGTGTTGCCAAGTAAATAAATAAATAATTAAATAAATAAATAGCTATATTTTTACTTTTTAATTAGCCTTTGAGATAACCTCAGAGTGTTGTCAGTAGTGGCATCTCAGGTGGATGATGCCCTCTTGAAATGACATGAAGAGCAGCCCATAGACCAGGCATTGTTAAAGTGAGCTAGAAGTAACTGTTTCAATAAACCATGCTGAGTACAGTTTGACCACATTCCAGAATCATCTATCTGGGAAAATGCTGGGGAAATGAGTACATATTTATTTCATGGAGTACAAACACTTTTAAAGTTCTAACTCTAATTACAGGGTATAAATAAAATCAAACATGGAATACTTAATTAAAGATTTTCTATAATAAATTCTCTTGAAAATTAAGAAGTATTTAAACTAACATTTGTGCTAACCTATAGTGTGATTTTTTAAAAATATAAGTTCTAGAATTTAGGAGAAACTGGTAGAGCAAGCCTGTAATCCCAGCCACTCAGGAGAAGAAAACCATAAGATTACAAATTCAAGGACTTCTTAGACTACAACGTGAGTTCAAGGTCAGTATGGGCAACTGAAAGAGACCCTGTATTAACAAAAACAAAACAAAACATGCTTAGTGTATAGCTCAGTAGTTGTTTTCTTGCCTAGCAGGCCAAGAGTTCAGTCCCTGATTAAAAATAAAATACAAAAACTCAAAACGAAAATAAAAATCAGGATTTATTTTCTGATTTAATATCATGCAACTCTTATGCTTCTTCAACAGATTAAATAGACCTTTAACAAATGCATGATTTTGATATATTGCAAAAGGTTATTTTTTGCTACTTTGTTGACAGCCAACCATAGATGAACAAGGCTCTGTGTGCTTATAGCTTCAGTATTCAATGTGGAAAATGAGTTGATTTTAAGCCACTCGGTCTAGAGAACCCTGCACAAGGTGGCGTATAAACAAGCTGTGCCCATATCACTCCCAATGACTTTCAGAGTCAGTAGCTAGTTTATAATAGAAAGCTATTAGAGAGAATTAAAACCTTGGAGGCATCTCGGTGTATCACAGTGGCGCCCCATGGCGCACTGATGGCTCCTAAAGGCTAATGTGATAGCATGCTACCATTAATGGTGAAATGGGAAAGCTTCAAAACACTGTCAGACTCAAATAAAACAATTCTTTCCCTGTCCTCCAAGCTTACTTGTGTTTAAGTTGCACAAAACCTCCAGTGTTTCTTATTTAAAAGCCTGACACTCTTGGCTTACACTTCGGGAATCTTGCTTGACCCAAACCTTTTGGCTGATGTGTAGTTAAGCTACCCAGGAAATAACCACCTTTACTCACCTGCTACCTTATCCATCATGATATTGGAGGTAGGCTGAGAGTAATGGAATCTGATAACTAAGCCATGAACCAACGCACACAGGAGAAGAAAATGCAAAGGACCATAACCATAAGAGATTAGCAACATGGCACATGGCACAACCTAGAAAGCAACGTATTAGGGTATGAACCACACAGCCTTGGGGAGCAGAAAAAATTGGATCCCATCAGCAGAGCCTTGGTTTTGGTCTTTAGGTCCCAGCTTTCTCACCTACAACCAGGGGGACAAACGTCTCTGGTCAAAGATAGGGACATACAGTACACAGTAGCGCTCTCTATTCTGTCATTGTGCAAAGGCACGAAGAGCTGCCACCGTTATTTAGCAGCTGAAAATGGTGTAGTGAAAATGTGAATATATGATGAGAGTGCACCCATCCCAGCGTCTGCTTCTGCTTGGCTTCCAGAGAGTCAACAAAGAAAAGACAGAGCCCGCAGAGCTGTGGGCCTGTACCGGAGCTCAGGAGATGGTTCAGTTGGTAGGTGTTTGCTATACAGCCATGAGGACCTGAGTCAAAAAGCCCTAAGGTCCATATAGCAGACCTGATAAGGTGCGCTTGCAAGGCCAGGATAGAGGAAATTGAGACAGGAAGATCCTTGGGGCATTTTGCCTCAGTGAAAGATTGTCTCAAAATATAAGGTGGAAAGGCAACTGGTGAAGACACTCCACTTCATCTTCTGGTCTCCCCATGAACAGAGAGAGAGAAAGCACTTAATCTGGGCAGATAGCTCAATAGTACAGCAATTCAAGGCAAGTGTTTAAATCTCTGGGCATCAAGCTAGTTTATAGAGAACAAAGGGCCTAAGATATTACAATTATGTGGAGTAATTATGTAACTTCTATTTTCAGGATGCCTTCCCCATGGATTGCCCCATCATTTTTATCTTGTTGGTCTTGTCCTACTAACAGGCATACTATTTATGCACCATGCTCTAAGAATCTGCATCTGCCTGCTTTAGTGACCCAGCTGTCTACCTGTGTTCTGAAGAACAGAGATACACAAAATGGATCTTTCACTCTATAGCTATACTGATGTACAAAACCATGAGCATCACATGACTTTTCTACACTACACGGCAAAAAACTTAAACCCTAATGTCTCAGATTCTCTCAATCATAATGTGAGAATGATGGCTGAGCATTCTCACTACTTAGGTTAACAATAAAGATTAAATATATACATATCAGAGATTATTATTAAAAACAGAGCCTGGCACAAGATCCCTGAGCTCTTCATCAAATGTTGATGCTGGGATCCAACTCTTCCCTTCTTGTGATAGAAAACATTCTGCCTTGGATCAGATTGTCTCAAAATTAAACTGAATGTATGATGTCCACAGAACACACTAACAGGAGAGTACTTTAAAAAAAACCCAGGTGCACGCTTCCATTATTTATTTTAATCTAAGGAAGTCAATAAAACAAATATTTGTCTTCATCAGTTTTTGCAGTAAGACTGAAATAGTTATGTTCATATTTTGTTTGTAAGGAAAAGGTATTTAGGATTCTTCTGTTAGCCAAAGTTTGAGTAAATCAATACAAATCAATAGAGGCAAGATAGATAGATACATACATAGATAGATAGATAGATAGATAGATAGATAGATAGATAATAGTTACCAGGATATACGGTTGCAAAGAGTAGGCATGACAAAATCCACATGGCAGGCTCTTTGGAAAGGCAGGAAAATCTCCACTGGATGCTCATTCTGCAGTCTATAAGAGAATTTCCTGACCCTTGGGAAAACCTTAATTCTGATTTAAAAATCATTTCATCTGGTTTAATTGACTCATTAACATAGTACAGAGTAATTTGCTTTACTAGGTGTCAACTGATTATCGAGGTAAGATTTCTATAAAACACCTCCCCAGAATCATGGAGATGAGTGTATCAGTGTCACTTTTGTAGGAGGCATTCGTCTTAGCTCCTGATTTCAGAGAGTCCATTTCCTGGTCAGTTGGCTTCATGTTTCTGGCCCTACTAAAAGGCAGAACATATGGCTGTAAGAGTCTGGGGGTTGGGGGGACAAGGAAGCAGAAAGAGGAAAGACACAGGCAGGGAGGGGAAAACCTCAAGATTATGCCTCTGGTGACTTATTCTTTTCAGCTAGGCTCCAGTTCCTGAAGTTTCCAGAATATCACCTGAAATCCTAGACCTTAACACATGAGTTCACAGGAAGACATTTCATCTCAAACCATAATATTAGATTACTGCGTAAGTGAATATAGACCTGTGAATTAGACACATCCAGCATCTTTATGCTACTTAGTATGTAACATATTTATTGATATTAATTTCTCATAGAAATCCTACCAGGTAAGAATAATAAATAATCAACCTATATACCAACTGATATATAAACCTATCAATCCAACTGTTAAGTGTTGTATAGCTGTGTGTGATAATGACCAGGACCTGAACCATAGTGTGTTTGGCTCTTTAACCCATTCTACCTACATTTTCTACAAGAAATCTGGCCTTTTCTCCTATATTCTTGGTCTTCTTAGATGCCAGGCTTTTGTCAGTAGATGTCATATCTGACCACCTCTAATGCACACACACAAATCCATGCATCTATTACTTTGGACCATTGAATTGTTTTATACATCCATTTCTGCTTCACTCTACTAGTATGCAGTCATACAAGAGAACAGAGTCCATTTTTTAAAGATGAAATTTGTCTCTGTACCTTATTGGAGTTTTATCTTTACAGGAGATATTGGCATATTTTACAATGAGAGCCAATTAACACGTGAAGATGTCACCTATCAATTCATCTCTAATACCTATGTCTACATATATAGTCCTGGCAATGAGCCATCTGCTCAGCAAAGTGAACATGATTCTGCAGAATTTTTTTCTCCTCAAGAAGGATCCACATGTCTCTCTCTCTCTTTTCATATTTTTCCTATATCCATACTCAGGCAGATTTGGCTCAAAGTGCCTATGATTTTATAGCTTCATATCTACATACAAGTGTTAGTCCATAAAACAACCTGCTTATATGTAGCATTGTTCCTGTAGAAATACACTACTTTTCCTTTAGATTACTATTAATTCTCCTTAAATAGCCTCCTTACATTTGACTTCTAAATGAATCAAAGACACTCTTTTATTTTGTAAAGCAAAGAAGCTATTTGAAAGGTACTTTTTAAAAGTAGTTTATTCCTCTAAGACAGAGTAAGTGATTCATTTTATGTTTGTATTCCCACTTCTCTTTCTTTCCCTGAAGCTGTTTGGTAGGTAGTAAAATTGACTAGGGCAATTCTAATGCAATTGACAGTTATAAGAATCCTGTGGACACCAGAGGCCTTCACTACACTGGCCTACTGTCTGCAAAGGGCCTTGTGTTGATTTCATTGCTGGCTTTCTGTCACGAGTGCTGTTTGCCTCCAAGATATTTCAATGCATGGGCAGCTAAGATATTTTCTTGACAGGCAGCCAAGCAAGCCAAGAATATGATTCAATTTCCTAGGAGGGAAAAAAATTCTTCCCGTTTATTACTTCTATTTGTGTCATGGATATGAAGGATTTATTTGTTTTTTAATCAAGGCATATTTTATAATTGATGGAGGAGAGGGTGTCCATTTATTATGTTGCACTAGACAATTTATTTATAAAATTGTTATTAGCTCATACATTGAGCCAATATTCCCTTCCACTAAGAAGAGATGAAACAAGATTGATTGTAAACTCATAAGATATTCTCCACATCCCTCTGTATCTAAGGAGAAAGAGCTGTTGCTTCCCTATCTCCTGACAAAAAGCATGTCCTCCAAACAGGAACTAGAGCAGGCTATCATATCAAAGCCGACCTTCCATGTGTCACTGTGTGGAGTCTGCTACTCCGTTTTGAATCTTTTAATTAACCCCCTTTTACTGGCAGTGTTCCACAGTAGAGGCACTACACATACGTCTTCTTAATTGACTTTGCTTCGGAGTATCTCTAAACTCCTGTTCTCTTGAATAGTTAATTTTCTCCAAGAAACAATAAATGTCCTGAAGACAAACACAGATTTTCTATTTAGAAAATTTTCCCACATCCTTTAGGCTCACAACCCAGACCCAAATGATGTGTTCAGACGTTCACTTCACCAAGTTAAAGTTCTTGACCAGGCATTGTAATGCACACTTGTCATGTGAGTACTCAGGAGGGGGAAACAAGTGGAAACCAATATCCTCAAACATTCTGGACCACAAAGTTCAAGCTCAGCATAGAGTCTATAAAGAGACAAATAAAATATACTTTTTAAAAGGTCCTTACTATCCTTAGGATTTAAATTCTGAGGGCAAATGACAAAATGACAAGTTAACAGAAAGACATTACTTCAGTGTGTCCTTTAAGGCATAGGCCAATGAAAGCATTCTATTGGAAAGATGCTGAGCTCCCATAGAATCCAATGGAGGAACCTTTATGACATTGAAAGCCAAAAGAAGTCAAGAAGATAACAGAGTCAAAGACACAGTGCTTAAGAGTACGTTATGGCTCTTACAGAGGATCAGAACCCAGTTTAGTTTCCAAAACTGATGTTAGACGGTACACAACTGCCTATAAAAACCATCTCCAGGAGGTCTGATGTTCTCTTTAACAACCCCTGATACACATACTTATGTATACAAAGACAAACACACATGTTCATAAATAAAAATATATAAATCTGAAAAAATCAAACGAATAACACCACATGAATGATAAGTTTGGTCTTTGCCCCCTAACCCTCTCCTCTCCCTCTTCTCTCTCTCTCTCTCTCTCTCTCTCTCTCTCTCTCTCTCTCTCTCTCTCTCTCTCTCTCTCTCTCTCCCCATCTGCACAAAGACACAAGTCTATAGCCATACATTCTTTAACATGTGAAAAGATACATGTAGCAAGGAGGCTTTAAGGAATGATGACAATCAATGATTGAGTAGAAGGAGCAAACATATATACATATATAAATTGGTTTGATTTTTACACTGATCAAACACACACATGCCCACGCATACACACAGAGAGAGAGAGAGAGAGAGAGAGAGAGAGAGAGAGAGAGAGAGAGAGAGACAAAGAGAGAGTGAAAGAGCATATAGATGCTGTGGATGAGAAAATCCAGTGTCTTCTTGAACTGTGAAGAAACCATCTCTCACAGACATACATCTCTCAGAAGACCAATAGGCCCAGGCCTGTGATCTCATTCATACCAGTACAAAAATGATTAAGCATTTTTATTCCAATTGCCTTTGCTAAGACCATGTGTGCCAATAATGTTTACAAACAAGTAAAATGGTGCCCCTACCATATGTATATATCTGCATTTACTTTAATATTACAGGCAGGTGGGGGAAATCTGCCAATTCCTTGAAGGGAATTTTTTAAAACTCATGAAATAGGAAATGAAGTAAATAATGACTAGATAAATGCTCATCAACAGGCAACCGAATCAGTTGGTCATACTGGATTCCACCTATGGAAAATTCAGATGCTCCAATAGCCACCCAAATGCACGGGCATTCTGTCCCACTGGAGTAAATAGCTGTTACACATAGCTGATCATCTAGGTGGCCTAGTCTGAGAGGCATCAGCATGCTTGTTTGTACCAAATAAAAGTAAAGAATTACACAACATGTAGCCAATAGTTCTCCTTGCACACAAGACTGTCATGAAAAACTGGTTGCATGATTGCGTGTGTTCACTCCGTCTGATACTATCATCATAGTGAACATAACCAGCCTTGGAGCGCAGGGGCAGTGCCAAGAAAAGCTTAGAGGTGATCTGAAGTGAATATGCATCCCCACTGTGTGTGGGCCTCTATTTCCAGATGAGAGACAGGAAGGCTAAAGAATGGGCAGCTGAGGAAGCCTAGCTGATGTCAGGGTGGTGAGAACAGCTTTCTTAATAACTAGCCTTGTTTGAAATTTGGTCCAATCCAGAGATGTTGAGTTTCGGTTTTTGCATTCTTGTGATGGGAATGGTTTGGGTTTGTTTTATTTTGCTTTGCTTTGCTTATTATTTCTTAGAATCTGAGAGGCCTGACTCTCATTGCCTCTGATTTTTGTTTCTCTCTCACTAACGTCTGACGCTCATCAGAAAGTCAGGCAGAGTTTGGATTAGGCTGCCATGGGTCCTGATTTTAGAGACGCTATCTTGGAGATCATTAACTTAGGGTGAACATTTTGTCACATTGTCAGTGTGTGTATTCCTTGGTGTCCAAGTGCTGGTTGAACTCCGTGTATCGTTCTCTTCCTATCCCAGGGTGAACAGCCACCAATGCCTGCGGGGGCCTCCGTGGGCCTAGGGCTCTGTCTACCTGTAGTTGGCTTGCCTTTCTTTTAGAAAACTCTACCTGAGGTTAGATACTGTAAATGCAAAGTGGGTGTGCCTTTAAGAAGGAAGGAAAAAAAGAGAAAAACCAGAGAAGAGTGTAGAGAGGAAGGAGCGAAGAACTGAGTGAAAAGAGTGAAGGGAGGAAGGGAAGAAGAGAGTAAGATATGGAAAGAGGTTAGAAAAAAGGCTGGAAGGGAGGAGAGAAAGAAAAGAGGAGAGACAAAGAAAGGAGGGGAAAAGAGCAGCGAGGAGGTCAACAGGGAACATTGCTACACCCCAGTCAATTCTTTCTGCTTTTATTGTATATGAAATGTCATCACCACAAAATAATGTGTGTTTTTTTATTATTAGAATTATTAGTCTTGATAATCCTCTGCAGGTACTATCTATGTTTGTGAAATATGTAAACAAATAGAAAGTAATGAAAAATAATTTATATTAGTACACTAATATAGAATAGATTGTGTGTAGAAATGTTCACCCTTCATAAAGACTTTGAACTTCATTTCAGCTTTACAACTAGTTTTTTTTAATACAAATGAAACAGAGAAAACTTGAATCATTTGATCAAATTCACTTACATGACACATTCTGTATTCTGAATGAAACATATCCTCAGTCATCAACATCATTGTGTATGTTCTATGTGAAAGCTTTTTATACGTGCAAATCATGCCTGTGGGGCAGTGCATGCTGGCTCATATGAGCATGCCTGCACCTCCCCCAAGGATACAAAACGGGCATAAAGATAGTAAATACCATGTGTCACCCTGGCATTCTTGTGAGGGGCAGACTTGGCCACAAGAGTACTGAGTCCAGCAAGAATACTGTTCACCAATAACTTCCAAAGAAGTTAAAGCACACACAAGCTCATGAACATGTTTCCCGGATGAGAAAGCTAAGGTCAAGGCTAATAGAGAATTGCACTACATTATGTGACGAAGTTACGTCTCCTAAATCCCACCTTAGACAGCCTTCCGACTCCTGCTCCTATATCTAGGATTGCTGTACACTGAGTGTAAGGCAACCGAACACACTTGCTACCTCTCAGTCAGAGAGCTCACACTAACTTGTTAGCCAGGAAGCAAGGTAAGGACAAAACATTTTTGCAATCACAAAGCTCCATCAGAAGCACCACTCAGCTTAAACTGTGCTCAGGAATTATTAATATCCTCTCGGCATCTTGATTGCCCCGGTTTTCTGAAGCTAAGATGTTGCGGGGTGCCTTCGTAGCTTTGATCACAGTCAATCAAAGGGGATTTGGTGTAGCTGCCAGGGAGACTTTGTTGTCTGAAAAGCCAGAAAGCTGCCAAACAGCATAAACCCTTACAGAACCTTCGCACACCCTTCACTCCAAATCAAAATAGGATGAGAAGGCTATGGTCCGCCCTCAGTGTCTTGTGCCTTTAATGTTCTGATCTATGTTTTTCCTGCTGTCCATTGATGGTAGTTATCAGAAAACTGATGCCAAGGGTGTCACCTGTTGGTTGCTCTTTGCTGACTCTCACTGTCCTGTTCTCTGCAAAGAAGGGGGCAGTTCGGTTTCAGAAGTTTGAATTATCATGTATGGCTAGTGTTCAGTGGTCTAAGAATACAGAATCGGTTTTTGCCAAGTAGATACTTTTTCGATTGATCATGAGTGCCTAGCAAAGCTTGGCGTCATTAAATCAAGCTATATAAAGCTTTGCCCCGGGTCACCCAAACCCATCTTGTTTCTGCCCAGGGTGTCCCCATTCAGTTAGTGCATTTCTTCAGTTTGAGAAGCTGAGTTCGGACACTTATTTTAAGTTGCTCAGGAAAGTCCCAACCTCTAAAATTGTAGAGGAATGGTGACAGGAACAGCTGAGAAAGGAGAACTCCCAGATGGCAAATCTGACAGACCCTCGTTGTCACTTCTGCTCCCGTGACTATCTCTGCTCCCAGATTTCCCCAAGCACACGGACCTCCAACTACACATGCTCTTTGGGAGCCCATCCTCTGAAGTCCGGCTGAGGCAAGTTTCACCAAGCAATCATTCTTCTGTCTTCATAAAAATAACTGAACTCCTGGACACAGGACATTTCTCTGTGCTGCGTAAAATAACAGGTAGCTGAGCCCAAAACCCTACAAGAGTCATGTTAAGAAACAGTATGTTAACTTTCTATCCAGGGCTCAGCAAAAAGATATTAGAAATGTGCAGGTTGTATGTTTATCTTATTAATTAATATTTAAAAAGCTTAAGCATGCTGAAACTTTGTTGAAGAAATGAGCAAATACAAAGTTTAAATCGGCAGCAATAGATAATAGAACAATGGGAGGAGGGGGCTTAAATGGCATGCGACATCTTCCTTCTGGGATTCTTTCCTGATTTCCTCCCCTGCTGTATAGACAACTCTTGAGAAAGGCACATTTCCTTAGTACACTAATATGGCCAGGTAGGTTATAATTAAGCCTTGTTGTTCTGGGCGCACTTCTGTTGATTTGACGAAACTCTGATTCACCACTTTCATTTAATACTTTTGACCTGTAGTTTAACTTTAGGGAACCATTTTCTTTAAAAAAAAAAAAAAAACTATGAATTTATTTGCTGATACTTTACAGTGTCCCACAAAAATGACAAAAATAGAATAATTTATTGTGATGCAGCAATGCAAGTTTACTCAGTGTAAATCTATACAATATTATTTTCAGTCTGGATTGGGGAAACAGTTAACTGCAATGACACTTTTTCTATTTGTGTGCTGGTATCCTAATGTTAAGAATAAAAGCATGTGAATGTGAACATTAAAATCCACTGCCTAATACTTTGAGTATGAAAAAAGAACACTTGAACTGATCTCTGTGCTTGCTCATCTTCTGCTGGTAATTCAGCCACATGGTGGCTCACAGACATCCACAACTGCAGATACAGGAGACCCAGTGACCACCTCTGACCTCCATGGGCCCCAACCATGAATGTGTTGGTGCACACATACATGGAGGAAAAACTTCCACAGAAATAAGTGAGTAAATAAATAATCTAAAAGCAAGAACAGAGCAATACAACTCAGGGAATTGCACCTATAGTTTATACATGACCTTAGAGGTATAGTGAGTTTCTTGTAAGCAATATTTAGTTGAGTCATATATTTTTGTTTATTTTTTTTAAATTCATTCAGTCAAGTCATGAAATTTAAACAGAGAATATATCCTTTATGAGATAAATATCAAGGTATGGTCTTCTACCAGCCATTTTATAGTCCATTTTCTAGTTTACTATAGTTATTTTATCTGTCTTTTACAGTAGTCCGAGTGGGTGTATAATATACTGTAACAGAAGCTTCTTCTTACTCATGGGCTTTGGTCTGCTCAGCATGCAGTTTTCTTTGTATTTATCATAATGTTTACATAGATATCTTTTGATTATAACAAACTGGATGAAATATAGCAACATATCACCATCAAAAACAAGAAAAAAATATTCTCCCGGACAGACTATTCTCCACAGTTAAATGGAGACTGTAGACTGACTTTCACACGAACTCTGTTGCCCCTTATTTGGCCATGTCCATGTCCCCTTGATATGGAGGCCCGATGGCACTCGGAGGAAGGATAGCAGACTACCAAGAAGAAACTTGATACTCTAGCGCCATATTCAAGGAGAGGAGGTCCCCATCAGTCACAGTCATAGGGAAGGGGAATGGGGTGAAAGCGAGAGGGAGGGAGGAATGGGAGGATGCACGAGATGGGATAGCAAATGAGATGTAATATGAAAGATTTTATTTTTCAATAAAAATTGAAATTAAAAAAATATTCTCCACAGTTGAGTGGAGAGTGTGATACGACTTTCTCACGTGTTCTGGTGCCTCACATTTGACCATGTCCCCTGGAGGGGGAGACCTGGTAGCACTCAGAGGAAGGACAGCAAGTAGCCAAGAAGAGACTTGATACCCTATGAGAATATATAGGGGGACGTAATCCCCCTCAGGAACAGTCATAGGGGAGGGGAATAATGGGAAAATGGGGGGGGGGAGGAATGGGAGGATACAAGGGATGGGATAAACATTGAGATGTAACAAGAATAAATTAATAAAAAATAAATAAATAAAGGAAAAAAAATATTCTCCCGGAATATCAATTTTCAGTTTTTAATCTTTTATACTGACTATCTCAGCATATTAATGAAGTTACTTTTAATTTGTAAAATATACTAAAGCAGTGGATAGATTATGCAGCAATATCAGAGCATGTTGCACATAACTGAAGTTACTCTTTCCCGTGTGTTTTAAACTTTCTGATTTATTTTTTGAATAACAAGTTTCCCTTCCCTCTTAAGCATTTCCTGTAGGGAATATCTGTTATAGATATATTGTTTCAGCTTTCATTAGTGTGTGAATATTTTATTTCTTCTTCATTTCTGAAGGATATGTTCTCTCAATACAATATTCCGCGCAGCAGGTTTTTATTACCTTTTAGTACTGTAAAAATCTCATGCCACTCTTTGCTAGTCTCCAAGTTTATTTAGTTTATTTATTCACATCCTTATCATAGCCCCCTCCCTCCTTTTGTCCAGGCCCCACCCTCTTTCCTCCCCCCCCCCCTTTCTCAGAAAAGGGGAGCACTTCTCCAACCTTTCCTGCCACATCAAGTCACATCAGGACTAAGCACATCCTCCTCCACTGAGGCCCAACAAGGGAGTCCAGCTAAGGAACGTGATCCAAAAGCAGACAACAGAGTCCATGTCAGAGACAGCCTCTGATCGGATGCTTGGGGACCCTCATGAAGACAGCTCCCTATCAGTTACATATATGTGGAGGCCTAGGTCCAGTCCATGCATGCTCTTTGATGGTTCACTTTCTATGAATCCCCATGGTCCTTGGTCTTCTTGTAGAGTTCTTGTCTCTTCTGGGTCCCTCTGTCCTTCCCCCAACTATTCAACAAGACTCTCAAGCTTCCACCAAATTTTTGTCTGTGGGTCTCTCCATCTGTTTAGATCCTCTGCTGGGTAGAGCCTCTCAGAGGACAGTAATGCTAGGCTCCTGTCTGCAAGCATAGCAAAGTATCGTTAATAGTGTCATGGGTCTGCTGTCTCCCATAGGGTGGGTCCCAAGTTGGGCCAGTTGTTGTTTGACCCTTCCCTCAATCTCTGCCCAATCTTTATCACTGAGTAACTCATAGATAGGGTAAATTTTAGGTTGCTGTTCCCTTCCCTCCACTGGAAGTCATTCCTGGATATAGGAGGTGGCCATTCTGTTGTTTGGAAAAACTTTTTTCTCCTTGCCATTCTCATGTCTCTCTTTAATATAATGCAACCTGCATATTTTCTATTTTAGTCTTTTTCCAAAGTTCCCATAAGGGTTCTTCATTCCTCTTCATCCTTCTTTATTCCATAATGGCATGAATAGTCAAATGATCCATCTTCGTCTTAGTCTATTCTGCCACTGGTGCCTCTTATCAGGTTTTTGCTTAGGATACATTCCATCTAATGGCTTTCCGTTTGGTTGATTGAAATTGTTTCCTTTTCTCTATCAAGTTCTGTGCTAGAATATTCGATCACATTCTTGTTTTCTTGGAGATTATAGCGTTTTTTTAAAACAGATGTTTTGAATTCTCCACTCAGTGTTTTAAGCATACTGGTTACCATACTCCAACCACACTTGTTTATATAGTTGATGATTGGTGTCTTATTTTGATCACTAATTAAAATTATTGTTTGCTGAAAGTTCTTAATGCTTATTGGCATAAAATATTATTTTGGTATTAAAGGTTTACATATAATCTATTGTGTTCATAAGCTGGCCTTGGATGTATCTATCTTTATCTTGCTAGAAATTATAACCAACCTTCTGATTACCTCTGAGCTTTTGCTGTTCATGTTATCTCATTCCACACTAGATAGCACTTAAGTCCATAATTACATGAACCAATTATTAGTATATTGATACTATTGTAATACTAAAGAGTAATTCAATCCCATGTTCTATTTCAATAGGAACTAGGTTAAAACCTAAAAGGGTTCGTCTTTTCACTATAAGCCTGTTTGTGAGGTTAGAAGCCAAACCATTATAATAGGCCCAGGTAATCAATCACCCACAGCCATTTACCTACAGTCAGATACTATGACGTCTGTCAAATTCTGGACAGACTCACCATAAAAATAGTAATACGAACCCACTGTAACACATTTTAGACAATAATACATGAATGATATCTAGCCTGCACTACACCAAGACAAGTATATCACAAGGTAGATCAAAGTCCACATTTGCCTATCTACTGCTGATGTTACAGCTATCCTGGGCTGCAATGAAAGTCTAATACTCTGGGACCTCTTGTGCCCACATGACACTGAAAGCACTCCAGAGACTCTTCTTAGAGGCAATAGCATGAGAACAGGAAAAAATATGGTTATATTTTACCTGTGAATAGCTGAGATTTCAAGGCAAAGTCCTGTCTTAGTTTTCCATACTACCCCTAGTGAATGGAGTCTTATTCCATACTGTGGTGCGCAAGGGTTTGTTTGTTTGCTTGTTTTTAGTGGTTGAGTCAGTACTTTGGCTACTATAGGCAATATTAAACTATGTTAAACCAAAATTAAGGCTGTTTCATGCTGAATCTCATAAAACAATCTGGAAGAGCTTGGTCAGGCCCACTCCAAATTGTCAATAAGGCAAGCTAAAATCTTGATTTGTCCCGTCGATGCACAGGTCCTCACTTTATATAGAGAAAGGACCAAAAGCTCCATCTGTTAGCTCTGGGCTGAAAATATAAATCTTTGGTTTCCTTTTTTTTTCATGATGGATCCCAACAGAACAGGTCTGAAACTGAGTTCTAAAATAAAGTTTTGTGCTACTTGCCAGGTGGGTGAATCATGTTCCTTTCTCTCTTTGGAGACTTGGAGAAGAATGGGTGATGCCATTCCTGAGTCTAACTGATGCAGGTCCAGTGGATCTATCTAAGGGTATTGGGGGAGGAGTGGCAGGACTATGTCAAACTCCTGAATTCACCGTCACAAGCTTAATACTGGTATTGAGGTTAAAGCCTGGCATTAATTCCCTCTCCCTAAGCGCAACCAAAAGACATCTCTCTACACTATTTGGACTTCAGTAATGAAGTGACACCATCAATTATTCTCTAGATATCTTTTCTTCCTTTACTAAGGTAAGACTATATATAGTCTCTCAACTAATGCCACAGCTCTTGTGGAGGTTCTTTGGTGCATGCGTAACCGTCTACACTGTTGTGTCTGTGACATGGTTAGTGCAGATTCTGACTCACTGGCATCTTAGTCTAGCTCGCTTGAGAAGCTAGATCTTATTTTCTATTGAGTGAGGCATGGGAAAAGCTGATTCACCATTTGGGAAAATAGAAACTTGAATTCTCTGCATATGTAAAATTAAACCCCAAGTGTTTTTTAGTGTAATAATATAATTACTAGAAGAAAGAGTGAACAAAAATTAGTATAAGGGTAAAGATCTGCCCATGAACCCCTATTTGATCATATAAAAACTTTTAAATGTTATATTGTAAAAAGTGAATTCTGTATAACATTGATCCACAAAGTAATTTTTGGTTTATATGTTTACTGAACCAAGCAGTTGGGTTTATCAGTCAGTGGTGGCATGTGTTCAGACAAAGCTGGGCTCTTTTTCTCCCAGATTGCCATTAAACATGTTTTGGGTGAGTCAGTGATTAAAAAACGTTCTTCTGGTCTCAGAAAATGAATGTCGCACTGGAACATCTGTTCACTGTATCTCAAATGCAGTACTTTTCATTTTCTGGGCATTTCTGTCTGATTTCCTTTCTTTCTTTCTCCTTATACTTAATTCCACACTTAGTGCATTTCTAATAAAAACATGAAACTCCATACCAAAGATACACAGTATGAATTTGGAAGAAATACAGCATGTAAACCTTTCTTCCTTCTAATTCTTTTTTAACAACAGAAATAAATTAAACACAATCAGGTTTGCATTAATTACTCTATTTTCATTTAAGGGAATCGTCTATCCAAAGAGCCTGCAGAAGAAGGTAAATGCCTGTCAGAGGTTTCCTAAACTCATGTTTTTATTTGGGAACATATGGTTGAGATTCTTTCTTGACAGAATACCAGGAAATTAATTTGGTATGTCACTATAAATGAGACCACTGTGCTACATCCATAATTTAATATTCACCAGCAACATTCACTGCTTTCAAAAGGACTCTGTTTTCTTCCACAGCAAAGGCCTAGAAAATGATACCAAGCAGTTTCCTAATGATGGGCCAACATAAGAAATTATATGAGAATCCAAGAACTTGTCAAATGAAATAACAGAAACAAACAATTTTCCACCTTTATAAACATGAAAGATCACTAATGAGATTTTTACACTAAAACAAGTAAATAACTGTTGGATAAGTTAAGATATGACAACTTAATGAAAGTGCCATGTTTTAACAATTTGACTCAAAAAGCAAGCTCTGAAACTTAGTATGAAATTAATATATCAAAACAGCTTGCATAACCTTCAGGAAATATGTATCTTTTAGTAGGACTTTATGCTTTTGAATGAATATCATTTTAAATTATCATCCCATGGATGTGTTGTTGTGTTGTACATCTCTCTGTATGTGTAAATGTGTGAATGTACATGGCTGAGGGAAGAAGTTAAACTCCCTATTGATCTTATTTTCTGAAACAAGGTCTCTCAGTGAACCTGGAGTTCATTCACTAGAGAATACTGGTTAGCCAGTGAGCTCCAGGTTCCTCCAATCTGCCTCCGTAGCACTGGAATTACAATCATATAGCACCATGGCCCACTTTTTACATGCTGTCTGGAAACCTTAATTCAGTGACCACGCTTTTATAGCTAGCACTTTATTGACTAAGTCACCTCCCAAGTCCCCTGAAAACTGTTTAATAATTCTAAGGGAACAAATAAGAAAGATCTTTTATATGATAATTTATGAGATATTCACTCCTACTCTGATGTAATACTTTCAGAAGCTTTTTGAACAATGGTTTCAGGAACACTCTCCTCACATTGTTTGATGCTATTCGTGCTTTATGCCATGTTGTAGTTCCACCAGTGCTATTTAACTTCAGAAGAATAGATTGATGTTGACTAAATCACCTATTAACTTACCAAGGTCTGAACACCATATTAAAAGCCAATTGACACAAACTCTAGTCATCAATTTCTGACCATGGCTAGATAGTCTTTAATTCCCAAAGATACATTTTGTAAATGAGGAGAAAGGCCATGAAGATCCCTCAAAGAGTCACAGCAAGAAAAGGAATGTGCCTTTCAGGGGTGATGTGAGGGTTTGGGATTGGTCTAGTGTCTAAGGGTCAGAACATGTGGAGCTCGAGTAATACAGAAAGATTTCTCATCAGAACTACACATACCAAAAAAAATATTTATTTCAATGTGTTAGTTTCTAGATGCTCAACATTCGGCATCACTTTCCTTAAAAATCAATCATCCTGATCAAGTACTGTAGTCTGGGTATCTCCTTGTTGAAATTTTCTTCTCTTTCCTACTGAAAGCAGAGCCAACCACCCATATTTTCCTCCGAGTTAGTTGCTTTAGCATAGGTAAAATGGCTTTACTATGAGTGAGCGACTATTACTCTTGTGCTGTAACAAATTCCTTAGCAGGACCAGGGTTCTCAAATATACTCTTTGTCTTATGATGTACTTACTTCCTGATACAACCATTTTAAGTTGAACTATAGAAAGAAAATGCTCCCCTAAGGTACCACATATCCTGATTTAGCAACGTAATGCATTAGAGCCTTGACTGTCCCTCTCAAGATCACTGGGCTAATGGCCAGTTGCTGGCCATCACTGCTAAGCATCAGAATTGTGAACCTATGAAAAATATAAATTCAAAGGATAGTCTGTATTGAATGTGTATGGCTTCCGTGCATCATAAAGCTGAAAAGTCCTGAAAAACTATTATAAAAAAATGACAGGAGAAAGCCATTGACTTAACCATGAGGTAGTCAAAGTCATACCACTTGGTGATAGAACCAAACCTAGTGAGTTTATTCCTGGGTAAGTGCAAGGCCAATCCGCAACAAGGAGAAAGGGGGGTCAAAGAAAGCTTATGACTTGTTATGACTTGCAACAAATAAAGAGAATGAGGATGACTCAAAAAGTAATGTCTCTCTGAACAAGTGCATCAATGGAATTTTGTCTGAGCTTACTGTGAGTTCATTTTTGAATGGTGATCTTGTGTCATCTTCCTTGTATGAATGTACATGGATTCCTACCTGTGAGTTGTCCCCAGCTACAAGGCACACAAATCCCGTGTGAGTGATGGCTTCTGTTACTATTCCTACTTTTGTTCTGTGGTCTTGATGAGCAGTATGCTAATAAAAATGCAACAGTCATGGGATGAGGATGTGGGTGAGTGGATCAAGTATTTGCCACAAAGACTTTAAGAGTCATGCACTATGGGCATCCATGATGCAGCCTCAAAGTGAGAGAGCATAAGAAGAGATAGTCACCAACTACAGTCTAGTGGGGGTCTGGAGAGAGGGAGGAAGGGAGAGGGGGGGGCTTCAATTCCCCAAATTACAAGACAGCTATAGCGTCATGGCCACAGGTAGTTATAATGAAGCCTTGAAGGGAGAGACAAGGCCAGAGGACAAAGTTTTTGAAGAGATATGCAGGCTTCATCCCTAGTGATCTAGCATAGTCTGGCTTAGTCTAGATATCAGGAAGACACTATTAAAAGCAAAGTTATAATACCATCCTTAATCTAGGGATGGGAAGCTGTGCTTGCCACAGCTATAAGATAGTAAGAAAACTGAACTCTTGGTAAGAACATTAAGATCACTGCCCATTTTATCAACGCTGTCCATGAAGGGACGTTGCTGCTGTGTGTGGCCTGACTTCTGGGAAAGCAAAAAAAGCATTATTTATCCTGTCATGTAGTGCTGAAATTGTTCAAGTAATTAAATGGTATGCCTATGACATAATCCTTCCTATTTCCGTCTCTCTGTTTATCTAAACAAGATTTCGGAGCTCTCTCATATGATGGTTGTGAAGACTAAATTAAGAAAACAAGAACTCTAGGAATGGTGACAGGCACATAAATCCTGTGTGAGAGGTTGCTTCTGTTTCTCTTTCTAATTTGCTTATGTGGTCTTGACAAACTGTATACTAATAAAAATGTAACAGTCATGGGCTGAGGACATGGCTCAGTGACTAAAGTGCTTGCCACAAAGGCATGAGAGCCGGACTTCAAATCTCCAGAATCCATGTAAAATGCTGATGAGCACTGTCGTCTGCCTCTAATTGCAGTGCAGGAGACAAAGACAAATGATCCGTAGAATAAGTGGGTTAGCCAGACCAGGCCAAATTACAAACTCCAAGCTCACCAGAGACCTGCCTCAAAATATAGGTGGAAAGTGATCAAGGAAGACACTTGACGCCAGTTTTATGCTTCCTCATGTATGCACACATACATATGCACTTAAGAAACATGTAGACACACCTACATATACATGTATGCATGAACAGGCAAAATATACCCTCTTGACATAACTGTTAAATTGTAAGAAGTTTTTAACAAACTATTTTTTTCACTGAGAATAAAATAAAATAATTTAGAAAAAGTTGATAAATGACACAAATAGTTGATGCATAATTTGAGTTTTTATTGTCATCCACTTCTGGAAAGCTGTGCCATCTTCCTTCCTGGGCCACCTCTGTGAAGGCCTTCAGCCTTTATTTCTGTGTCATTTACTCAGGCATGCTGAATGGGCATGCCTTTTCATAATTGTATAAACTGACTTTTCCAAGGTGCAAATACGTGTTCAACGTGTAGTAAAATGACATTGTCCTAGCAGAAAAGACACTTGGTGGGAGATAAATAGATGTGTTCGCTCTCAAAGTCATGTTATAGAACCTAACATAGGTCACAGACTTATGTTTCAGATGACAATTGCGTTCTATAAGAATGTTTTCCCAGAATATCAATTGTTTCACTGTGTGGTCACTCAAATAGTTTTAATCTAGGTCCCCAGGGATAGAGGGAGAAAATATCCACAGGGTCCCCACTGTGGGTTGTGGGTACCTGCAATTAATTGCTAACTGCCACTTGTGCGGTGGGCCTATCATGCTCAGAAGGGGGGCGAAATATCCTTTAATACATTTGCACACGACTGTGAGTGAGTAGAGGGGGGCATAGCTCACATGCAACTCAAAGCTACTTATTTTCAAGATGTAGCTGGAACTGTGGAGAGGGATAAGGCTCTCACTGATGTGTTAGAAACAGTTTTCTTTTCATGCCTTTTTCTGGAACGTTCCCCTTTGATTTTGTCACCCTTGGCTTGGCTCCCCCACTCTGCCAGCCTCCTCTGTCTTTTCGTGCTGTCTGAGCGTTTCCTTTCCAATATTTTGCCTGAATGTTCAGCTCTGTTAGCAGAGATGCTAAGTGAGTGCTTTGAAGCGTCACCCAGTGAAATCCAGTTTTAGACAGCACTCCGATCCTCCCCCCCCCCCCCCCCCCCCCCCCCCCCCCGCCCTGGGAAATAAGCTTTCGGTTTCTTTGTGCTCCAAGCAGAAACATGAAAGACAGAAATGCTTTGCAGGACCAAGATTTGCTAAAGCCACCTAAAGGAGGTCTGGTATCAGGCCACGTTAAAAGAACACTTCAGGGAGATGTTCCATTGCCTTCTGAAATGTTAATCGTTGTTGGGTTGGTTTTTGTTGTTGTTGTTGTTGTGTTTTTGTTTTGTTTGTTTTGTTTTTGTGGATTGGATGAAATGTGAGTGGCAAGTAACATCCAAAGGTGTGAACACGTATATCATATGATAGCAGTTATGTTTTCTTAATCAAATGACAATGATGTCAGGGAAAGCATCCTTCAGTCCTTAAAAAAGCTTTCTCTTTAATGGCCATTGAATTCCCACTTAGCACACATTTAAATGAATTTCTTTAATATATCCCTGAGGATAACCAGGCCTGTTTTCATATAATATCTAATTTTCATAACTTTCTTCAAAAGAATGACTACTACAGTGTCCACATAGAAATACTCAAAGATCCAAAGGAAACACAGTAGTAATTTAAGCATGGGCAAAGCTATGCCTTCGGCCAGGTGACTATTGCTTCACTACTGAACAAATGAACTGAGAAGGAGGTGAACTTTCTCAGTGTCGTCACTTTAACATTCTATTTGAGTTGCTGGCAGAGAGAAACTAGTCTTTCAAAACTTGAGATCATTTTGATAATAACTTTGCCCTTCAAAAACTTAGATTGTGAACTATAAATATATATACATATCTGAGTGTGCTGACTACTAACGATCCTATGAATGGAACCACCGCAGTGTGCTTTAACTGTTCTGTGTTCTTAGACTTTAGTATTATGTCCACCTCATAGTAGGGCCCTAAAGAGGCCTGTCATCCTTTGCTATTAACACTCCTTGACCATTCTTGACCCTTTATTTAGTCCCTTTACGTTTTTGCGTTAGCATTGGCACGTCCATCTTTTTGAGGTTGTTCTGTTTTCACTAACCATAGACTCGTTCTTGTGAAGTAATATGATCTAGCTGTTCAGTCATATTTACCCATCCTTTTCCTCCATGAGTAAACAGTATGTTTATGAATGCATGGGAGGTGTGGGTTCCCTGGGGGAAGAACAACTTAAGTTGTGGCGTTTTAATGTACTGAAGACAGAAAATTGTAATCTGCGGATGGGATCAATCTGTTATCAACCCATATGCAACCCACAGAGGAAATTTAAAACTGATTCCTCTCCAATTAGACGCAGTCTCATTTGAACTTGGTCTTTCCTGGGTCACTTGAGCCCTCTGAACAACCCTTATTCTGTATATACTAACAGACCCACTGTTTCATCCCAAGCAAAGAATGAGGATGCATGTATGCTCTTAGTATTTGTCAGTGTTTGCTGTGTGTCTGATGCTTTCTTAAGGCTTTGAGATAGAGCAGTAGATGAAGTAAACTCATTTCGTGAAGTCATGTTCTTGCTAGGGAGACAAGAATTAAAGAGGAATCTGAAATATAGTAGTAGGCTAAGGTCCATGCTATGAAGTGCTATCTGGTACAAGGTGTGGGAGAAAAAAACAGCAGCCTGGAGCATCAAAGCGTATTATTACTTATGAAAGTCTCTGAGAAGGCAATACTGTGGTGGAGCCCAGGCAGCTTCCAGAGCACGCAGGCCAGTGCATCCCATGTGTGAGTGTGCTCTGTGGTAGAGGAAGAATATCATTCCATCCGATGGTGGTGGCAAGGATGTTATGTGTGAATCTGAATGTGTGTGGGGAAACCTTGTATAACTTTGGAAAGAGGAAACTTGTACCCTTGCACAGGCATCAGAGGGTAGTGGTGCATAAAATCAACTAAAGTGGGGAAGGGAAGCAAGAAGAGAGAGTGGACATCCTGCCAAGCAAAAGCAGAAGCTTGGACGTCTAGGCAGTGGTAGAAGTGCCCCGAGGTGGCAGTTTTCACCTTCTCTCATGTAATTAAACCTCTGCGGATCAGTCCAATTATGTGCCAGAGCTAATTTTCACTGACATAAAAGCGCCAATCACAAAACTTCAAGATATTGCATACTTACTGTGAAACAGCCACAGGAAAACATTAAACCCATAAGTCTAGAGCTATTAACAAGGGCGTATGTATTGATTTACTGGTTGTCCAGACTTAAGAAAGTGATGATGAAAATATTAATAGCTCATATTAACTAAAGAGTTATTTGTGTTAAACAATGCAGCTACAGGCAGTTTCAGCTTAATTGAAAGAAAATTTGTAAAGCCAGGTGTGGTGGCGCATGCTTTTAATCCCAGCACTTGGGAGGCAGAGGCAGGTGGATCTTTGTGAATTCGAGGCCAGCCTGGTTTGCAAGTGAGTCCAGGACAGCCAAGGCTATACAGAGGAAACCCTGTCTTGAAAAAGCAAATACAAAAAACAAAAAAAAAAATTTGTGTAAGAGCAAGAAAACATTTAACAAAACATGGCAAGTTGAGTTGTAATTTCTTGAGAAAAATAACTAACAAATTGGGAAGCACTCTAGTTGTAAAATGACAATTAAATTCATGTAGATAGAGTATAGTTGAAAGTGCTTGTGAAGATAAAAATAATAATAAATAATAATAATAAATAATTCGTAAGAAGTAATTGTCTACAAGTAATTTAAAACTAATTGTATTATATATTTCAATATGATTTACAGTTTTTCTTCCTGTTCTAGTGTGTGGAATTTATTAGGTTTTATACATAGATGCATGCATTTTTATGAAGCTGATTCTTAAGAACTTACAATGATCCCCCTGGAAAAGGTGCATTTGTGTTGGTGTGTAGATTTTAAATACAATATAGACACAATACATATGGTAAATCAAAATTCAGAAAATCCTCAAAATGCATGAGAATCTCCATTTGATAGTGTCAGACTTCAAAGAAATAACACTGTGGAAGCACATTTCTTCAGCATATGTGGTGCTCCCGGAAGCTTATGCCCTTCACTCACCTCCTTCATACAAATTAACGCCAGGGCCTCCTGCCGCTTAGATGGAAACATTATATTTTCACATGTGTCCTATTCGCCAGGAAAATCAATCAGAGATATCAACCATTAAACTTTTAAAATTTTAATCTTCTATAACTTGCAGTCACACAAAATCAGAACATCATTAAAGGAATATATTCATCTCATGGAAAGCCAGTGTACTCACTCCTTCCTACCCTGTCACACTAGCCTTATTCTACTTCTAGCACATTCTCAGAGGATTTCCCAGTGGGTAAAGCCATTATCTCCCACTCCCTAGAGCATCTTTTCCACATTTAAAATTTCCCTTAATAGTCATGAGCTGAAGCCAATTTTTGCATCCTTCCAAAAGTGATGATGATTAGATGTCTGACATTTAACAAGTGAAAGCTTCTTTCTTTTAACTATAAATACCATAATTAATAAACTGCAGAAGTTAGAATCAAATATACTTATTGCTGAAACCCAACTAAGTTGCTCATTTAGAATGCACCACCAGGAGAGGAACAACTGTTAGCAAACCACCATTGTGAACTTGGGACCACAGCTTCCACCCTCCTTGTATAGGAAGGTAAGCAGTGGGGATGGGAGCCTTGGGGAAGCTGAGCCAGGGCCATTTGTTCCTAAGACCTGTGCAGCATCCAGGCCCTATTTTGGTGAAGGGTGTACATTTTTTTTTACTTTATGCCTGGCCCTTTTCAATATTTATTTTCCCCAATTTTAGATTCTTCACCCACGGGAAGAAGATATTCTTATACATAGAGTTCTCCATATCAAAAGTGGGCCAGGCCAACTTGAGCTGGAATGGCTGATCAACATACTTTAGGGGGGGGAACACATAAACTGCAATTTAAGTCACAGATCACACAGGAGAAGATCAGTCGCAAGAAAAACAAAGGCTTGGGGACTAGAGAGATGGCTTGGTCAGTAAAATGCTGGCCTGGCAAGCAGGTGGACCTGAGTTCAGATCCTCAACACCCATATAAAAACCCAGGCAGGCGGCATACGTCTATAATCCCCGGGCTAGGGAGGCAGAGGCAGGAGGATCCCTTAGCCAAATCAATGAGCTCTAGGTTCAGTGGAAGATGCTGTCTCAAAAAACAAAAACAAAAAACAAAAACAAAAAACAAAAACAAAAAAGAAAACTGAGAAAGACACATGACATAAACCATCAACCTCTGAGCAACACACACACACACACACACACACACACACACACACACACACAATGTGCATATTGTCTAATACCCTAAGCATGTATGTGCATGCGACAAACACACACAAAGGAAATATAATGGCCATGAAAATGATAAGCTGGACACATAGAGCCCACTGTAGTCTGAGACCTGAGATGCTGAGCTAATCTGTCCAAGAGTTAGTTCAGAAGCCCAGAATAATGAATTCAAGGCCAGCCTGGGCTACAAGTCTTATCTCAAAAACATGAAAAAGAAGAGGGATGAGGAAGAAGGGAAGGAGGAAGAAGAAGAAGAGAAATGGTATTAGAAGAACCCAAGAATTGTAAACAGGAATAAAAGGAAAAAATATAAATAAAAAAATAAATGAATAGCAACAACAAACCCAGAAAACACCAGTATAAAATCAAATAAATAAATAATAAATGAATGAATGAATGAAGAACAAACCCAGAAAACACCAGTACTAGAAAATAAATACATACATACATAAATAAATAGTAAGAACAAACCTAGAAAACAGCAGTACTATGAGGCAGGCTGAGTAAGAAAAGTTTATAAAATAAGCTAAAAGACAGTGGAAAGGTAAAAGGATAGGAAGGGATGGCAGGAGTTCATTTGAGTTCTGCCTTGCAAACGACAGCCCAGAAAAGACTCTGCACAGGTGAAGTCCTCCAGGCCTGGCATAATCAGCTACTCAAAACTTAGAGACAATCCTTGAGAATTTTTCATTGAGAAAAGCTCATTTACAATGGAAAATCGTCTTTAGAATACTGATATTCGCAAGTACACTTTATTTTTTATATATATAAAAAATCTCTATGTCTTTCCTGGGGTATTTTTAGCTGGTACAGAGACGATGATCTCTCTGCTTGCAGAGTCTCGCATACATATTTTAAAACCCGCACCTCCTGAAAGAACATAACGGATAAAAATTTGTTCAGAGTACTAGTGAAAAATACAATGATTATCATAAGTGGCTTACTTAAGCCATGGAGAGTGGAAAAATAAATTTACATCCTAATTATGTTCTTCGTAGAACTGAACAGCTCCTTCATATGGGCTAACTTGGATTTAGGCAATATTTATAAATTACTGAGTGTAGCACCATATCTCTTATAAATTTGGTTTCTTCAGAAAAGGTGGCCATACTTAAAGTAATAAAGTCATTGCATAATGTAGCTATTATACGTGCTCATTATATTCACTTCAAAAGTGTACATTTCAGGCATTGACCCATTTCTCTCATTCCAGCTGGTGATTAAGAATTGAAAATGTACTAGTAAAACACCCTAATTGTTTTCATAGGCATCCACAACTGTCTAAAAACAGCCATAAATGCTCTCCGGGATTCTTAAGCTCAAAATTTCCCTTTAAACTGGTAATGACAACTCAGCGTGCAAGTCTCAGAGCTGCTGTTTTCTGTATAGGTGCTGCCTCTCCAAAACTGCATCCGGGGCTGCTGGGATGGCTGAGTGCAGCCCTGACACACACATGGTAGGAGGAGAGAAGCAACTCCAGCAAAGCATGTTCTGTATTCTGTACCTCCACATGGATACTATGCACACATATACATATATACATGCTTACACACACACACACACACACACACACACACACACACACACACACACACATAAGTACACCTGCATGCGGGCACACATGCACATAAAATGTGTAAATAAATCCATCAGTAACTTTTCTGTTCCTTGATTAAAACACCACAACCAAGGCAACTTATAGAAGGAAGGATTTATTTGAGTTTATTGCCAGAGGGATAAGAGACCTTCATGGTAGGAGGCATGGCAGCAGGCCTAGAGGCAGGAGTAGGAAGTACAGTGCCCCTTTGAGTACTGAGGAAAGGACAGGAGTTTGGTGGGTGGTGGAAGATGTGCGTGTCTCATTACTTTAGAGCTCAGGGGTTCTAGCTACTTTTCTCTTTGCTATGAGGAAATACATGAGCTGAGAGCTCACATTATGAACCACAAGCACAAAGCAGAGAGAGCAAACTTCCAGTGGCATAAGGCTCTGAATTGCAAAGCCCACTCCCAGTGACATACTTCTTTTACCAAGCCTGAGCCAACTGGTTTGCAGACTATTCAACTGCTGAGATTATAAGGGACATGTCTCAGTCAATTGAATATATATATATATATATATATATATATATATATATATATACACAAATCCTTATTTAGTCCAATAATGGGAAAATTACTTTAAAATAATAAAATCTGAAGCATCTCAGGTCCCTTAGTCTGTAAATGAGGCATGATGAGGAGTCATGCTTCTCATATCATATGTGTGGAATTTACTTACTATGGCTTTGGTTGTAGATTTTAAGCTTGCACACCAGGGCTCTTGCTTATATTCAGTTATTATCTGATGAGGTGCCTGAATGTGTTCATAATGATCTATTGTACAAGTTACTCCGTATACAAATAGTATATCATGACTGTTTAGCTAGCTGGCTGTGTCTTCCCATAAGTGAAAAACCATGAGCAGTGATCTTGGGGAGGACAACTTGAGCAGGCAACCCTCTGAACACCAGGTTTCAAAAGGGAACCCTTTTTATTCTCTTACATATATTTTTATTAATTTATTCACATTACATCCCAATTGTTATCCCATCCCTTGTATCCTCCTGTTACTCCCTCCTTCCCAATTTCCCCGTACTCCCTTCCCCTATGACTGTGACTCAGGGGGACCGTCTCCCCCTGTATATGCTCATAGGGTATCAAGTCTCTTCTTGGTAGCCCTTCAGTCAAAGTCTCCAACTCCTATCTCCCCTCTGTTGGATTTTCAACTTTCCAAGGCTTTTAGTTTGAAAGTGTATAATTTTGCTATGGGTTCGAACTCTTGGTCCCCAGTTTGGGGCAGTGTTTCAAAGGGCTGTATACTCTTTAAGAAGTTAAATACTGTTAGCATGTGGTCACTGGGGGAGGGCCTAGAGATTTGTACCCCATTTCCTCTTGCGTTAGCTCTCTGCTTTCTGGGTGAGAATGCAAAGCTACCAGGCACCTCCTGCTACTGCCGATCTGCTTTCCCTTCCCCGATATACTTTATCTTCTACACTGTGAGCCAACTAAATCTGTCCTCCCCTAACTCTCATCTTGTCAGGCATTTCAGCATAGGAAAGAGAAAAGAAGCCAGAACCCCAAACTCCCCTGAGCTCTACAGTAATGAGACATAGACACATTTCACCAGACTCCTGTCCTTTCCTTGGTACTCAAAGGGCCATTGTGCCTGCTGCCCAGAGACAATTAATGGGACTTGAATCTCAGGCCTGTGAGGGTAGTATTTCCATCACAGTGAGAGCCAAAGCAGCTTTGGTAGGTCTAATCATCTCCTGGAAACCCAATCACAACCTGTCATCTAACGGTCTTAGGAAACAGAATTCAGAGTCCCAACCAATCAAAATCTAGATAGTGATCTGGGAAGTTAAATGCTCAATTCATTCATAACCTAGAGTCTGCACACACAACGAGGATCTGGGTCAAAGTTCCCTGCTTGTCTCTAACCTCACTACTTGAAGTTGCCAAATGCCCAGTGCTTAAGTCCTCTCCAGTCCCTCCTCACTGCTTATTGTCATCATCCTACTTACTGTCACGTGTGTACTCTGTCCATTTATGTTATTGGCTTTTGCCTTTCCTCCTTCCGCTAGATTATAGCATCACATCGGAAGCAACGCATCTTCTTCATCCACCCCTGAATCATTATGACCTGGAAACGCCAGGCATATGACAAAAGATTAGTGATGACTTGTTGAGTACAGAAATGAGCAATCTAATCCACACATTGTGTTCGGCATTTACAACTCTTCATCTCCTCCTGGATGTTAACCCTTTAAGCTTCCCATCTTTCCTTGGTCTCCATTCACTATTCCTTAAGGAAAAGCTCCATCTCACAAGCCCAAGAAAAACAGAAACTATTGAATACAGATTTGATCCTATTTTAACCTATGCTTGAAAATTCATTGGTTTTCACATCTGTATATTTGGGCTTTCTTCCCAACCCTATTATGGATGGTCTGGTACCTGCTTAGAGAACAGCCAAATGGCTCCTACCTACCATTAGGGAGTACAGTACTAACACAGACAGTAGCTTCTACTTCAGTCAGTACAAAACAGAGACAGTTCTGAAGTAATGGTCTACATGGATTATGACTATATCAAGGTGTACAATGGGGGGAAAGGTTCTGCTTCCTATGGTCTGCATCATCATTTTCAAAAGGACCAAAAAGATACAGAAACTCTCCAAATTTTATATACATCCCTAAAAGGTTTCTGTCTCTGAATAGTTTTAAAATTGAGGCCAAACTAAAACATACATTGGAGGAGGTCGTGCCCTATTTGTCATCTTATGCTACTAAGGAAAACCCCCAGTGCCAGGAATGACCTATTGAGTCTTTTGACAAAGTTGTTCTATAGACCTCCCAGTCGACAGAATGATATTGTCAAGGCTATTGGTTATCCTCTAGAGCCTGATGACAAGGCTTTACACTGCTGAAGCCACTGCTGAGGCTGCCAAACAGAGAAATCAAGCTTACTAGAAGCTTGGCCCCTAAAGTACTCATGGTGCTGGGTGGTACTTTGCAAAATACCAGAGGAGGAAAGTACTCATTAATATCACTCGGCTGCAAAGCCTAAAAACTATGAAAGAGACCTGCCTGTAAGATATAATGTCACAAATGCTACAGGAGTAACCAATCACTGTCTAGGGCTGATCCGCATATGAACTCACAAACTGCAATAGCATATACAGAAGTATACAAGTGCAGCTATAAAATATCCCAGCACTAAGCCAAGTGTGGTACCATATGCCTTTAATCCCAACACTCTGGAGGCGGAGGCAGGTGGATTTCTGTGAGTTCGAGGCCAGCCTAGTCGTCAAAGTGAGTCCAGAATAGTCAAAGCTATACAGAGAAAATCTGTCTCAAAAAAACAAAAAAAAGGGGGGGGGATAACAATTTAGATGTAATATGAATAAATTAATAAAATATTTTTTTAAATCCAAGCACTGAAAAGGAGAGTAGGCACACAGGCCCAATCTCCAACCTAACTAAGAAGGTCTTTGCAATTAATACTCTCTTGGGAAGGGAAAATCATTTTTTCCGATGGAGTGTCACTGAGTCTATAAACCACACTCCAGGGCAGGCCCCATGTTCAGGAGTAACTGGGTAACACAGAAGGGACTCCATGGTTTATGTGTGCTTTTGTTTTGTTATTGTATTTCTCATCATATGAATTTTATTTGTTTGTTTTGACCATTTTTTAATTTTTTTTTAAAGAGAAATAGCATGAAGTTTGATGAATAGGCAGCTGAGTTGGATCTGGGAAGAGGTAAAGAAGGGAAAAATGTGATCAAAACATGTTGTATCTAAATAAATTTTTAAAAGACAGTAGATAGGTTCATGTTGTATGGGCAAATACATGTGTGTGTGTATGTAAAAACATATATATGATATTTATGCAGCTACATATTATAAACAAAAACACTCCCACTAATTTCAGAAAATGATAATATAAATTTTGTCCTTGAGAAAGTTAAATGGATGACAAACAATTCATATTCTATAATTATTAATATTATAGATAAATGACATGAAAATTTTCACAATGATTATGTTTTCTTGATACAAATTATAAATGTTAGGAATGTAGCTCAAAGAGAAAGCATTTAATAAGCATGCCCAGTGCCCTGACTGAGCTTGATCCCAAGAAATAAAAACAGAAAACAAATAAGTAAATGCAAAATATTTAATTATCTAAGACTATATAAAATTTAACATGTTTTGACAATACATAAAACAAAATACTCCGGAATATTCAACAGTTTGCTCTTGTGGATTGTATTATAGGGGATTTTAACTTCCTTATGTGGAATATTACTTCAGTAATCAAAACAGATGGCACTTTACGTGTGTTTTGAAGCACACATGCTTTGATGTTCGCTTTTGGACAAGATGTGTGTGTCGTGTAATCTACGATCAGTCACAATGCTCACTTGAGCTTCATAACATGGAGTAAATCATCCATGAGACAAACATTCAAGATTCATTGAGGAAAGTATAAACATTCATCAAGGGCAAGCAGCTAAACGTTCTGGCGTCTAAGCTATGTTTGTTTCCATAAAATGCAATTCTTAAATGTCCATTTTCACCTGTTCAAAGAAGGACTGAGGCGTCTCATGAAGTTGAGACAACAAGGATGTGATGATTCAAGCAAGTGTTCCCTCTCCCTCTCCTGGCAGGAGGAGGATTCTTAAGCACGCCAGGGTCATTAGCCTTTCCTTCTAATTTCCCATTTTGGCATGAGTGAATAATAATCATTCCTTCACCCCACATCCAGTCCCATTCGATCAGCATTAAGATCTCCTCTGAAAACGTATTAGCACTCCAGTTGTAATATGCCAGTGGGAGCACGCTACAGTGTGAAGTCTGAAAGATCAGAACTCCACCCAGGTTTTGCGTGTGGGAGGCCGATGAGATAATCATTCCTCGTGTAGAGAAGAAGGTGCGCTCTACTGGGCCGTTACAAACGCTGGAATTTCATTTTGAAGTTTTCAAGTTTTGTTCTCTTGGTTTATGGTTTTATGCTAAAATTATGGCTTTGTCATAAGTTGTGAGGCATGCTTTATGCACTGTCATAATTATAAGCCGTTACAGTTCATTCTTTGTGTCAGGACGGTTTTATGGACATTTAAATGAAGTTTCTGACAATGAAGCTAGGGCTCTAATCGTACTACATTATGGCTACAGCTGGGGGAACGCAGTCGCTCCGTGCTCCTGTGACAAGCCACTATGAAGAGGAGGGTGGAATTTAAAACCTCAGCTGCTTGCCTCCCACTGAGCTCCAGCAAGACACACAGATTTATCAACCCATTTGTATTTAAATAACTTATATGCTTTTTGCCTCACTGAGCCACAAAGCCATCAAAAAGAGAGTAGGGAAAAAACTCATCTCTGTGATTTACTTTCTTTTTTTTTTTTTTTTTTTCCAAGAAAGGCACCTGAAAGTTTGAAAACATGAAACACAATGGCTCATTTGTTCTTTGCCCTGGAAGAGCACCATCAGCGTGCTGTGCTTACTTTTGCAAATGTACGTGCTACAGCTGATCTGTTATCACACGTCAGAGGTACACTTTGAACAGCATTTACCAGCTGATGCGTTGGTTGATTAGACTCTCTTAAATGTGGTAAAAATAATTTGTTTTTTTATGATCCCAGGTGCTGGCAGAATGCTATTTCGTTTATTTTATTTCTTGTTTAGTGTGTGCTGTAGATTTGTCTATGATATGTGTGTATATGACAAGTGGCACACACAGTGTGTATGAGGAGGTTAAAGGAAAACTTTGAGGAATCAGTTTTTTTTTTTTTTTTTTTTTTTTTTTTCTACCATAGGTCCTGGGGATGCATCTGAGGTCATCAGGCTTGTATGCCAATTGATTTTCTCAGCTGATCCATCTCTCAGGCCCCAGTGAACTATAGTAACAGAGAGCAAAGTGGCCAAGGTTTCAGACGTGTTTAAAGGAATTCCATTGTGGGGGGAGAGCAAGAGAGCGGCAAGGAGATGTAAGGAATTTGTGCTGATACTTTACCTTGTATGGCTTCTAAGAAAAAAACATTTAATAAACTCTAATGAAAAGATGTGATGTCATTATGGCAGCCTTCCTCAGGCAACCACGTTATTGAGATTTCATGGGTGCACTTTCTTTGTCACATGTAGGGGAGCTATCTAGAAGCAGGCACACTAGATTCTGGCTCATAGAATCTTTCCACACACATCCGTCCTTCCACAGTTTGCCCTGAGCCTTAGGCGTAGGTGCTTTAAAGATATATCAGTTGGCACCAGACGCTCCACAGTGACTGATTCTCAGCATTGTGACCAGCTGTACATCCTTATAATAGTCTGCATCTGTTTCAGAAGGAGGTTTCCTCAAGGAAGGGGAATAGCTACTCTTATCTGGAGGTACGTTGAGAATACACTTACAAAGTATATCGGTTGATACGCCGTGCAGACAAAGTAAACTCCACACGGCCCCATACCTAGATAAAGAACTTCAGGTCGTCAATTGTTTCTGAGAGAAGGAGAAGCGGTTTCCTCCAGGGACAAAGTAGTGCATAAGTAGTTAATATAAATATCAAGTGGTGAGCCCTAGACATGTGCAGAAGAGGTTGAATACACATGTGTGTATATCTCTACATGTGTAATATGCATTCAGGAGGTACAGGAGGAGTTGAAGGGGCAAAGGGAACAGACGTTACTGTGCTTACGTATGAAGTTCTCAAAAAATTATTTAGGAAAATACTATGTGCTTTATGCCTTTGTATAAAAGTTAGAAGCAGCATTCGCTTAAGGCTCCTTTAGACCCTTAATTCAGTCTGTTTCATGCATAGGAAATGGAGCACATATTCCTTTGCTCAAATTGTTCCACACCGATGGGAATGTATTTATTTCATCAATGTGAGCGAAAAATTTTAAACTGCTACTGTGAAAATGCAGTGTTCTTAAAAATATAAAGTGTTCTTTAAAAAGAAGTCAACAGAATCATAAAACATCTCTCCCACACTAGGTTGTAGAATCCATTTGGCTTTTCTCTTTAGGACTCCCAGTTCTTGCATATTTTAACACTTCTATAAAGCTGTAAACGGGAAGGGGGGTTACAGGCTGTTTTCACTCAGTGCTCTAGAATCCACTAATGGAGACAAGAATGTAGAGTTGCAAACATATAAACAGCCCTCGGTGGATGAAGAAATAATGCCTGCCAGATTGATAATTACCAACTAGGATAAAACTGCGGATACCTGATCTACCTCACTTCTACATTCTGGCAGGAAGCTCACAATATAGACTTTTTCACAGGGAATTAATGCATTACAGTCATTGCATGCAAAAATTAATACACTGCAAAATTCAGAGCAGTGTAAGAATTACTCTGACTGACGTCGTTAAGGGATTATTGGAATCAGTACTTCACCATAAGCATGGATTTTTATTAATATATACATAATATATATATATTAGAGGTATCATCTCCTATACACGCATTTCACTTGAATCTTAGAAAAACCATTACGGTACATCTAGAAAAAGGGCATGACACTTCAAATCAATATTTCAGGGCAGTTACTTTTCTTGTTTCTGAGTAGAAAGGGAAGTACAAGACCAATGAATCAGACTAAGATTCTACTATTTCCTAATGGCTACCCGATTCTCTAAGCTAGTGAAATTAGAATTAGAAAGACGAAGAGAGAAGAGGCAGTTCCATTGCTGAGAGGTGTTTTCATTATCTTTTTAAAAAACAGTAAAAAGTAGATTTGGGTTAAAAAAAAAGAAAGAAAATTATCAGAAACATCTTAATTCTACTATTGGTCACCAAGAACACTATAAAGGCTGTCCCATTGCTCCAAACGACCCAATAATATATAAGCTTACAGAAGTCCAAGCAATATAAAAAAAACTTCACTCACAAATAGGTTTTTTTCGGCTTCACTAATAAGAATAACATGGAGGATGTATTAAACTTTACATTGGCTAAAAAGAACATTTAAAGATCGATCTTCCTTGTTTTATTGTTTTTCTATAACACCTTACAACTGGGCTGTTATTTGAAAGGAAAAAGCTTTAGATGAGTTTCAGGTTCGTATTCATGCCAATGCCTTTCTTTTTGGAGGAACTGCCAAATGGGATATTTGGAGATGGTGATTCCCAACTGACTTGATTATGTAGTCCTGTTTATAGTAAAGGCTGGCTGTTTAATAAGAGTGACGGAGATGTAGAATGTGCATTCGTAGACTGAGTTCTGCCAATGCTTCAGGGATACTTGTATGTGTGCTTAGAAAGCATTTAGGAATCTCTTGTGCAGCTGCTCCCAAGACAAATAAGATCTTCCCGGATAGGGAGCAGGCAGGGTTCCCTGTTGCAGAGGCACTCCACAGGTGGATCTAACCTGAAGTTCTCCTAGCTGACCACTTTCCCACGAGCTACTAGCTAGTTTTAGTTTAGTCTCAGTGAGCTCAGCTGTACATAACAGTTGTATAGTTTTCTAGCCATGTATTGCATTATCAACTTCAAATGAGCCAGTCAAACCTAGTGCCTGAACGGGAAGAACTGTTCCCAAGGGTCATAGAAACCAGCTGTGCTGGTTAGTTGTAGGTCAACTTGACACATTTATGTCATTGTGGAAAGGTGAACCTTAAGTGAGAAAAAAATTCCACTGGATAAGGCTGTGGTGTATCTTCTTGACTTACGATTGATGTAGGAGGGCCCAGTTCACCATGACAGTGTCTCCACTGGGAAGGTCGTCCTGGGTGCTAAAAGAAAGCAAATTGAACAGGCTAGTAAGCAGCATTCCTCCATGCATTCTGCATCAAATCCTGACTCCTGGTTCCTGTTTGAGTTCCTGCTTTGACTTCCTACAGCAGACCGTGACCTAGGAGATATAAGCCAAAGACACCTCCTCCCCAAGCTGATTTAATTATGGGGTCTTATCACAGCAATAGAAACCCAAAAGAAGACACCAGCATAAGCGCAAATGGTAGAAAGGGTTTTCTGAATCAGAGATAGGCAAATATGTTATAATTGCTACTGATTTAGAAATAAGAAAATGTGAGGAAAATGCTAAAAAAAATTAGCTTAAAAAGAATGAGAACAAAGACAAGAATTGGAAGGATGAATAAAGTATTTCCCCACATAGGACTCAAGGAACTCAAAGCAAATTATGTCAGATGTTATGTAAAAAGTCCCCTAATAATATATAATAGATAACCCGAGAAAATTATCTGAAAAATGCAAACTATCTTTGCACATATATATGGTATTTGCACTCTGCCTGTGGTGTGTGTGTGTGTGTGTGTGTGTGTGTGTGTGTGATAGTTTGAGTATTGAAATAGAGATTTAACAGAGGCTTTGGTCATTAAGTGATTTTTTTTCTTCTAAAACATAGAAATATGATCAAAACCAATCTATCTAGAAGTCAGGTTGTCCACATTTTAATGACATCTAGAGTAGCCCGTGTTTCTTTCCTACTTATAAGTATTTGTTTAATGAAAAAGAAGAAAAAGCAGGCCTTCACAATGAGCTCCCAACCTGTATCTCCAAAGTAGGCTGTGATCTGTGCAATGCATTATGCAAGGGAATTAAGATAAATAATATTTTCTCTTAGTAATGGAGAGGGGCAAATTGCTTAGATGTCTCAAAATGAGACTCTTTATTCCAATTGCTCTTCAGTGGAAGTCTTTCCCAATTGGAGGGCTGGATTCAAATAGACTCCCAAGGGAGACTGTGAATTTCACTACTTAATGGGCATACTAGAAGCTTTTACGCTGGACAGACGCTTTTGTCACTGACGACGTAGGCTTGCTGCAGAGGTAGCAAAGCTGAGTTTTCTGACAGGGACAATGACAGAGAAAAAGTTTCAGTGAACAAGCCTAAAATCTCCTTTAAATATTTTAAGTGCTGAAAGGGCCCACTTGCAATTTTACCAAGTTATATTTCTGACAACAAAATGTAAACACTTATAAAGGTAAAGATACCACCTCATAACTAAAAGCCTAGTTTATTAGTGGAAAAGCCCAAATTTGAGGGATCTTGCCCTACTGATTTGTAAAGGACTGAGGAGATAGTCCCTAAGGTATTGAATAAAAGGATTGTGAGGACAAAAAGACTTTAAGAATACACTTATTACAGGGACAAACATCATATCTAGAGTGAGAGTTTATGTTATTCTTCTACTGGAGCTATTGAAGCAAGCATGTGCTCTCTGGCTTTCTCTCTATTTCCATAGTGTAGATTGGGTAGAGCAAAAGTCATTTTTTAAAAAATCCACTCACTGCAATTCTAGTGCACTGTAATTTTCAGAGGACCGGGCTTCATGACATCTCCCTGAGGAAGCTGAAAGGGTATCATTCAGTGACCAGAGCATAGTTGAGAGGTCCTATTCTGTCAGCAACAGATGCTGTTCTGATCAAGTGCGCTGCTTCCCTCTGAACACACTGGCAAGCGGCCAGCATTGCATCCATCATCCATGGGGCTGCAATAAATACATGTAATCATGCCCAGCCATTGTCAAGTACTACAGAACACCTGCTGTCTTCCAGGCTGCATCCTGTGCATAATAAAGGCACTGTTTAAGTGAAACCTGTTTGCAAGTACAAGGCCTACGCTATCCTTAATAATCACTACTGGAGAAGGTCACACCTGGAGCCGTCCCTTCTCTTACCTCACTTGCAGGAGCAGGAAGCAGTGGGTTCTTGCCGTTGAATACAGCCTTGTGATATAAGTTGTCAGGAAACCATGCTTGAGACAACTTTCTTGGTTTTGACAACTTTTTCTTGTTGTTATTGTCGTTCAAGTTTTAGACATATAGGAAGAAATATTCGCAGGGTTTTGTTGTTGTTGTTGTTGTCTCACTTTGTTTGGTACTTTGAAGAATGTCAAGGGAGGAATACTAAACACAGATAGAGGTTTTGTAAGCATAATGACCCAATTTCATTCCTGATCTTATTATTTGTCGGCCACATGACATGGGGAGCCTAACACCTCTGGCCTCAGGTTGCTCTGATACAAAATAGCCATGATCATATCAACCTTGCAGTGAAGGTAACTGGGAAGGATTGTAAGGTGACCTTATGCATTGGAAGGACTTTCTCTCTGCTTTAGTCCTGCAGAGCGTCTGAGTCACTCCAGGAAAAAGGGAGGACAGGGACTCATAGAGTTAGCTCGTGAACCCCACTACGTGTAAGGTGCATCTACAATACAGGGATAGCTTGCTCAACAGTGTCACTATGTCTACAGAGCCAGAGAGGCAGGACCAGAAGTGTGACACAGATCCTGACATTCAGAAGTTGGTTATTTTCTCCATCATGAATGTTTGCATTATTTTTGCCTTAGAAATATAGCATGAACATATTATTTATGACGGGGTTGGGAGATGACTTGGTGGTTAAGAGTGTTTGCTGTGCAAGCATCAGGACCTGAGATCGAATCTCCAGCATGCATATAAAAATCTGGGCATGACCACATGCATACATGTAATCCCAGTGGTAGGGAGGCAGAGGCAGGATCATAAGGCTTGTTGTCATCACTGGAGCTCTGTGTTCAGTAAAAGACTCTTTCTGGAAAGAAGAAGAAAGGATAAGAGACACGTGATGCTTTCCTCTGGCCTTCACAAGCACATAGGGAAGTGTGCGCCCACACTCACATGAAACGTATAAAACACATACACACACAAACACCACAAGACTACCTATTTTGATTTCTGATACTGTCACACCCTTAAGCTATACATCCAAGTTGATTATGCTTAACGTGCCGCACCCTAGTTCTCAGTCCTAGTGACCCTCATGCCCATGTTGGTGCATTTACAATTTCTTGCATCTTCCATTTAACAATGGATGATAATGATAGTCCTGGGGTCACTGATAACCCAGGAGACCCAACATCCGCAGTCTCAATTCATCTTCCTGTGCTATGAAACTGAGCTCAGGTGGACCGCTTAGTGAAAGCTGGAGTACCCATCCACACACACTATGGAAATGTGGAAATGCCCCTACTCACACATTAATAGGACAGCCAACTGCTCTAGGACACTTATGAAAGAGAGGGTGGTCAGTGCACTTCAGTGCTCCTGAACATGTGAGAGCTTACAGGATAAGGAGATAACAAATACTTTCCTTTGTTCTGGCAGAAGATCCCAAGTCTTCATGGCCAATGGCCAAGGACAGCCAAACTTATGATTCAGAAAGGGAATTAACATAACCCCATGCTATGGAGATTGACAGGTGTGATGCTGAGGCTGTTCAGCTGGAGCAAAAACTTAAAACTAAGGCAGAGGGAAATTTTAGCTATAATTCCAAGAATATCCCTCCTAACTTAACCAGAGTGTTCCAATTTTCAAAACATTTTAGTGCTCTTCTAGAAGATTCCATTTCTGCACCTCTCTTCTTAACCTAGCTCTAAAAGTTTAGAAAGTATGAAATAATACCCCCATTAAGACTTATTGCTCATTCCTTTAAAGGTTCACAGTTTGAATTGATTTCATTGCAGAAAATTATTAACACATTTCCTGTTGGTTGCTTATTATTTTAAAGATGCTTACCTTGTTCTATATGCCAAGGTAAGTTATAAATGAATTATAACACTAGTCATCTAACAACCAACAGGAAAATAGTATTACTTTCTGAGGTCAAAATGGAAAGAATTTGTAATATTTCAGCAATGGGGGAAAAAAATCACAAAAACAAAATTTTTAAATGGTCACATTTAAGAAAATTAAAATCAAATTAGCTTAAGCTAAACCAAGAAATGCATTACATGGAGATTGGAATATAAGGGCAAGGCTGTGGCTACATCCTATATATATATCTATCTGGTACTCAGGAACAGAACTCCCTTGAGTGAGGCTCTGGCCACCCTGCTGTGTCATTTGTATTCTTGCCACTCAGCCCAGTTTCTCTCTCCATTTCTGGAGTCACTATGTTGGAGCACTGTGTGGATAGCTGCTGAGCTTTCAATGTAAGATATTTACAGGTACCCCAGTACACAGGAGAGCCTTTTCCTGGTCCCACTACACAAGACCATCAAAGATGTGTCTAGCACATTTTGGCACACTGAGCTATCACCCCAGCATGCCACAATCCCCTGTCCCAACATCACCAATGGTGTCATGACCAGTTTCCAAAAATAAGGAGTAGATCACTTCTCTTTGAGAATTATCCCCAAACTATAAAAGGTTCTTATGAACATAGAAGGGGTGCAAGAAGAGTGTTCCTTTGCCTCATGTATAAATGTCTGAAATAAATATGGATATCTTATAAATATGGGCAAGACAATGATCAAGAATTAACCAAAAGTAAAGGAGGAAAGTAAGAAAAAAGATAAAGGAAGAAAATAGTACTTTGTGTGAAAGTGCTCAACCTCACTAATAATTAATAAAATGTGCATTTAAATAGTCATCATTGCAGGGTGTTTGTAGGGAATTTATTCCTTTTTATTTACAACACTTAGAAATACATGAAGACGTGCACTGATGCATCCATGGTGAGGATGAAAGCAAATATAATCTTTCTTTAAAATCTGATAACATGCATCAATGTTATTAAAATGAGTGCAATCTTTAACCTCGAGTTTCATATGAAAGAATCAAAATAATAAAACAAAATACTAACCTAGTATTTTCCACAAGGATGTATTTATTGAGACATTATTTCTCTGGCAAAGAACAGGAACTTTTGCATAATTGTAAATTATCTAAACAAAATTTGATTTTGAGGATGGAATATCATCACTAAAATCAATATTTTATAAATATTAAATAAAATAAAAAATCATTAACAACCACAAATACACAAGCAAGTCATAGCAGCACGCATCTGTAATTCTAGCATTCCAGAGCCTAGGGCATGAAAATCAGAAACTTGAAGCTACATTATTTTACATAGCAAGACCCTGACCAAGAAAGAAGAAGAAAAACCACAAAAATACAGTACTTCATATGTAATGTGATTCTGGTGCACTCAGACAGCAAACAATGTGATAAAAACGTATGCTCAAATCTTGATATCATTAATAATATGCTAGTAAAAACTTAAATAAATATGTTTATTTATTCATGACTTTATTTAAAAATTCCAAAACCATCAGTAATATAGTTGAATAACCTTTTTTTAACAATAAAGGAACATTTAGAAGCCTTCCAACTCTTACAATTTAAAAGTTTTACTAGTTTTTGAGCCAATAATGAAATAATGTATGCATTTTAAAAGATTTATAAAATAACAAAAATGTAAGACCCAATCAAACACTTGAAATACAGCCAAATCTATATAAATAAATGTCAACCCAGTGATTAAATAAAATTTTAATATGTGGATACATTTGTAAATTTAAACACCTAAGATAATGGAAAGTTCAGATTGGATAAATGTAAAATCTCCAAAATCATTTTACTAATAGCTTCTACTAACTTCTCAAAAAGAATAGCACTGACAACACAAAAAAACTGTATAGCAGAGCTGGGGAGATGGGTCAGCAGTTAAGTGTGCTTGTTGCTCCTACAGAGGACCCACAGGAAAGCACACAGCTGTCTGTGACATCTCCACAGGATCCAGGGCCCTCCGCCAGCCTCCTCCAGCATCCCTCCCTACACACAAATACGTAAGAACAAGAAAACACATATGCAAAAAAAAAAAAGAAAAGAAAAGAAAACACATATGCATGTACACGGGCACGTGCATGTGCACACACACAAACACATGCATGCACACACACAAATAAATATATATATATAATAAAGAGATGATAATAGAAAAATTATAGATAGATAGATAGATAGATAGATAGATAGATGATAGATAGATGATAGATAGATGATAGATAGATAGATAGATAGATGATAGATAGATGATAGATAGATGATAGATAGATAGATAGATAGATAGATGATAGATAGATGATAGATAGATAGATAGATAGATAGATAGATAGATGATAGATAGGTAATAGACTGATAAATAAGAGGATAGATCGATAGACTAAATCTTTAAAAACAATCGTCTCTATAATGATTGTATAATACATAAAAATTTTCAAAAACTGTTAAAAAAATCAAGAAAAAAATGTTAAAAAATCTTACCTAAATAGGTGAAATGTTGAATATATAAAATACATCTTACTGAATCAGTAATATGAATCATTGTAATTTCAAGAACACTAGTAAATGTTTAAAAATTTATCAAAGGACAATTTACAGAAACATTCAAAGCTTTTGTAGTTCTGCTGGTGAGTTCTTTTAAGCTTAGAGGAATTTATTTTTCCTAGATATAGGATCATTTAAAATTCATCCTTTATGTTTTATTAAGATTAGATAACTCTAGTAACTAAATCAACAAGCCTAATACATACAAAAGCTTAAATGTCACTATCATTTATTGATAAAATGCAAAATATTATACAAAACATCAGCTAATCTAATTCAGTAACACACCAAAAGAAAAGCCCTCCATGATCAAATGTAATTTATCTCAGAATTGCATTCATGGGGTAATGTAAAGAAATGCAGGCATATAAAATATCTCATTAGGAGGAAAATTGAACTCTGAGAAACGTTTAATGAAAGTTAATACATTTTGTTTGGGATATGAATATAAATCACATTTATTTCAATTTTCATTTCTTGTACTATATTAAATTAATATTATAACATCTATTTCAATCCAACTTCCAAATAATAGGTAATAGTTTAACAGTAGAAGCATTTCAAATTAAATTAAAAACAAAATAAGGAAACTAGCTCTCATTATCTTACTCTGAAAATCCTAGGCAATATAATAAGCAAATCAGAAATGATAGATGTTAAAAAATGGTTGTTATAAAAATAAATTAAATCCAGAAACTTAAAGTGTTTGGTAAAGAGTTGTATTACAAATACACACAAAATCAATAATAATGAAAAAGAAAATATTATAAATCAAACTCACCTCCTAGGAAAATTCTATGTAAACATTGTTGTTTAATTTTAAATCTATAATAATTTGTACAAATAACTTCATATAAATATCTTCCTCTGTCAAACCATAGGAAAATAAAATGCTTTTCAATACTTTAATTTTTATAAATTAATTTATATTTTTAATAAATTCCAGTTTATAAGCAAGCAAATATTTTCAAGAAACTAATTCCATAACAAGGACAATTGGATACAATTAGAGAAGTCATTTACCCAGTTAATTTGCAAACCAATATTATTGCAGTGCAGAGCTACATACACTTAGGCAGAATGGCAATAAAATGAAAATTGTTCAATAATTCAATACATTAAAAAAGGTGCTGTAACAATGCAGTTGAGATTGCATACATGCATGGGTGTATGTGTAGTACTTACAACATAAGCACATGTAATTTTATATAACGTAAACTCTTACATTAGCTTTCCTTATGCCACACATTAGAAGGAACTTCAAATTGGCTAATTAACTAATGATAAAAATAACCTTATAACGACTCCAAAGAAGCCCAGGAGATGGCTAAGAGGGTGAGTGCTTGCCTGACAATCTGATTAGATTCTCAGAAACCATATTATAAAAATTCAGGTATCATGGGTGTGTCTGTAATTGAACAGCTTTTACAACCAAGTGGGAGGTAGACAGGAGAATCTATAGATTCCAGCCTGGCTTAGGACACTGTGAACAAGAGGCCCTGACACAAGCAACGTGAAAAGCGAGGGCTTACATGTGACATCCATGTTTGCACTGTTCCACAACTGTCACACAAACAAGAGTACACATACACTCATCAAAGACGCGCAAAGATTACAAACACCTCACAGTAGCGATTATGTAAGTGAATTCTTATCAATTCCAGAAACAAAAACCTAACTTTTAAGATAAGAACTATTCCAAGGTCAGCCTCCATTCCGGCAAATGCCCTTCCCAACTACTGCCTTCAAATGACCAAAGTTGTGTTTGTGCTTAAACAGCACCTTTAGGCTGTTTCACAGGTGGCCCCTTGGGCCTCACAGGATGATGGACTAGCTTAGTTGTTACCTGTGCACCTGACTGAGGTGCACTCAGGAGGGCTCTAGAGCCTCTCGCCAGTGCTGAACAAGTGACTCCTGTTCAGGAGCCACCAGGCAGAACTGGCCACCCACCTCCACATTCATCCACCCATACATCTGGAAAGGAAAGAAGAAGAAATGTATCTGCATATCAAAATAAACATAGAGAACTCTAAGCTTTTACTAAGTATATGCTTTGAAAATCTTTTGCATCTCCTAGGTTGCCTTTGCAGCCTACTGATTTCTTTGGCTGGGCATACATTTCAGTTTGATATAGTTTTATTTCCATTGCTTATAATATTGTTGTCCAGCAGGAAATTATCACCCAGATTAAAATCATGAAGCTCCTACCCAATGTTTTCTTATAGTCTCAGGACTTCTATATAAACCTTACACGTGTATTTTTTATGTCTGGTAGAAGATTCATATTTAACGTTTATGGGTGTTTTTGTCTATATGTATACATGTGTAGCATATGGATACCTGGTACCTGTGAGGGCCAGAATAAGACTTCAAGTACCCTACAACTGTGGTTTAAGATGGTTGTGAGCAGCTGTGTGGGTGCTGGGAATTTAATCGCAGTCCTCTGGAAAAACATCGAGTGGTCTAAACCATGAAGCCATCTGTGCACAGCCCCCGCCCCTTATGTCTGGTAGAAGACTAAGTTACAAGTCTTTTTCTTCATTAATTTATTTATTTGATAATGTTACATCCCAATTGTCCAATCATTGAAGCACTGTCCTTGCCCAGTTGTATCTGATGCCTTTTCCAAGGGTTCGTTTCTGAATCAGCTTGACTGCTCGACATGGGCTTTATCTCAATAGCATGCTGTTGCGATGACCTTGGATCCGTTATGAGGCCTAAAATCAGGAAGCATGATGTCCCTGGCTCTGTACATCATATTCTGTCAGCTATTCAGAATCATTACAGGTCCTCAATACTTCCAGGATTATTCATTCTATCTATAAAATGTAATTGAGATTTGATAGGGATTAAATGATTAATTGTAATTCTCTCTGAGAATAATAAACATTAAAATAACAGAAAGTTCTGTAATTCGTGAACATGGTATATATATCCCTATTTGCATTTGGTTTTAAATGCTTTCACGAATGTTTTGTAGCTTTCTGTGAGTTTCTAGCTTCTAGTTTCTAAGTATTCTTTTGATGCTATGGCAAATGGTACTGTTTTCTTAGTAAAAATTTCCTCTTGTTACTACCTATAAATGAAACTAATTTTTATATCAAAGAAGAATAAAAGATAACTCAGGAAAGTAATGAAAGGAAATTGTCCAAATGTTTAACACTGTTTGTTATATACTGTGTAATAATATATGTGTTTGTTTTTCTCTACATCCAACCCTTAACTTATATGTCCAAGTATGTTTTAAATATGAAAATATTTCAGATAACAAAAATGTCTGTACTCCCTCCATGTCATGGTGTCCAATATAAGAGCTGAGAGAGAAGTATGTTTTTTAGTACATGCAAATAAACAGCAAAGGAGATTTTCAGCTTTTAATGTAAAAACATGAATATTTCTCAAATCTGCTGTTTGTAATACTCAGCACAGAACCCTCAGTGACATGAAATCCAGCCTTGCTACGCTGCAGATCAGCTCATAGCTTTCCTGAGCAGGCGTGTTGGGCATCTCTTCCATCTGTAACCTCATTACCTCAGTACTGCCTTTTCCTTTAGCTGTGACTTCCCTTGAACTTACTTGTTTTTCGTGTCATAGTAAGCATTCATTTCAATTCCTTCCAATATTTACTTTGTTTTTCTTTTGCACTATAGGGGTTCGAAGCCAGAACACTGCACATGTCAGGCAAGTGTTCTGTTGCTGAGTGCAACCCTCCAGCTGATTCCATTTAATCATGTTGAATCTCAGAGGCTCAAGACTCTCGAACAGTGGTTCTCAACCTTCATAACACCGTGGCCTTTTAATACAATTACTCATGTTGTGGTGACTCCAACCATAAAATTATTTTGTTGTAATGTATGTATGTGATATACAACCCTATATGTGATATAACCCGCAGGCTGAGAGCTGATGCTCCGGAGTCTAGAATAACTTGATGAACAATAATAAATTCTGAGTCTAAATAAAAAACATTCCGGGCCAAGAACTCTAAGCAGACAAAAGTTTAAAGCAAGGTTCTGGAACTTTCTTAGATATTATCGTATTGCCTCAAGGGGCCATTTTGCACAATTTTAATATCAGTGAATTAAAAGCATGTTATAAGAAAAGTGTTTGTTATCTACTGGGGCACTTGGCAATATACAATGGATTTTAAAACCTAAATAGAAGACATTGAAAGAGGGAAAATAAGAGGAACAAATAGCTGAGAACTTCATATTGACATTAAACACCAAGAGATGCATACTGCCTGCAGTGTAGCTTCCAGAGGAGACTGACCAAAATCAGGAGGGTTTTTGCACAGAAAGAGAGATCATCTTCTTGCTTAGAATATTTTTTTGTAAATGCGAAAAGAGAGTAAAAATTGATGATACATATCTAATATGTCTTTAGAGGTAGCTTCATAATTGGAGGGGTTTATATTTCTGATTAAGACACATTAAAATGGCATGAAAGTGCATTTAACAGTACACATTATTTGGGCCAAATGTAAACAAGTCTCTGGATCAAACTGCCTTTGAACTGTAATTATCAAGACGACAACTGGTCACAGTTGCAGGGGAAAGTGTCCTGTGGTCAGCTGAATTTTAGACACACACTGGGTTAAGGAGAGTTGAATTGCTTTCTTTATTGCATGGCTTGTGGGCAATGTGCACCTTACTGTATAATGTGAATTTCCGACAGGGTTGATGGTAGGCAGGGTTTCCCAAACATGTTTGACCAATAAAAACCTTTTGTGTGTCCCATATTTATGCATTGAGAAATGCTGCCCCATGGGAGCTGTGAGCCTCCATTTGTTCTGGCTTCAGACCCTAGATTTCATTTTAACAACAGCCTTTCCTTCTCAGTAAGCAGAAATTGCCAACTAAAATATAGCAGAAACAGAGGGACATAAACTAGAAAATTGGGATAAAACATATAATAAAGCTTCCTTGGAACTCTAGGCTGTGAACTTGGCATATTTTCTCATTTAACTAATAAGAAGAAAAAATGGAATCAGGAGACCTTTCATGTGAATACATGTCATTTAAATGAGATGTTAAAAAGCTAGAAATATAACTGCTCTCAAGAGATATTAAAGTAATCCCAGACTTTTATAAGAGTGACAGTTTTTGGCATTACTTCATTGGCAAAACTCCTGGTTGCTGCCTGGAACCAGCAGTTGACTAGGACACCAGCCATCCCTGCATGAAATGAAGGTGCTTGGCAGCCTGATGAGGAGAGAACTCCCAGGGAGAATAGAGCTTTGAAAATGCCTGGGACCATGGGAGGTAATGGCTGAGAGAGAAAAAGCAATCACTGCCAAGGACTCGGTAATGGGAAAAGTCAGGAGGTTCTTGCTATGTATCTCAACTGCAACTCTCCTCTCTCAGGCCTCTGTGTTGGCAGGACAGAGTGCTTCATGTGGCTCAGAGCTTAGGCACAAGACTCAACATCCACCAGTTAGGGATGGTGAACTAAAGCCATGTCATGGCATGGAGTCTATAGAGGAATTTTAATCCAGCAGCATCGTTGTTCATTCAAGGTACCATATTCAAAAACCTTCTAGGTCTATATGACCTGGATAGAATGCATACACACTCTGGATTACAATATCATCTGGCTGTAATACAGACATCTTCTAGTATACTCTTTTCATCTGAAACAATGAAGGTCATGTGAGTTGATGGAAGGAAGCAGCCATGATTGAAAATGATGTCTAACTGAGGGACAAAGTGAAGAACCAGAGAAAGATTTGATAGGATAGGATATGTCCAACTCTCATGAGAACAGACAGGGAAGAGAAGCTACTTAAGAGCAGCATAGTAGCTCAGTTAGTAGGACATGGGATTTTTAATCCCAGGGTTATGAGTTCGAGCCACATGTTGGGCTCCAGATGAAAAGGTAACTTTTACTAGCCAGATGTAATTGTCATCTCAGAGGCTTACTACAGAAGCTTACCCCTTCTAACTTTTTCTGAACTCTGGCTTCAATTGCGTCTGCTGACCTGCACTGAACTGCATGAAATCATGAACAAACTCAACATCACTGCACTCACTGCATTGACTCCCAACTGACTGAGCTCAACTGAACTACACTGAACTGCCTGTATTGTACTGAACTCAACTCAACTATGCTGTCTTCCCTAGTGAACTCTTTATTGGATTCAACTTTACTCCTTTCTCTTCTGTACTGTCTTCTCTACTGAACTCTCCACTATACTCTACTTTATGTCTTCTCCTCTCTGTCTCTCTGCCTCTCTCTGTCTCTTTGTCTCTGTCTCTGTCCTCTCTCTCTCTCTCTCTCTTTCTCTCTCTCTCTTTCTCTCTCTCAACTCTACTGTACTTCTCTTAAGTAGCTTCTCTTTCCTGTCCTCATGAGAATTAGGTGTATCCTATCTCTGATTCATTCTATCAAATCTTTCTCTGACTTGACACTTTTTGACCCTTAATTAGACATCACATTCAAACATGGGTGCTTCCTTCTACAAGCTAACTTTCCCTTCATTGTTTGAGATTAAAGGTGTGTACTAAGGGTGTGGTTTTTTTATTATTAATTTATTCTTGTTACATCTCAATGTTTATCCCATCCCTTGTATCCTCCCATTCCTCCCCCCCCCCCATTTTCCCATTATTCCCCTCCCCTACGACTGTTCCTGAGGGGGATTACCTCCCCCTATATATTCTCATAGGGTATCAAGTCTCTTCTTGGCTACCTGCTGTCCTTCCTCTGAGTGCCACCAGGTCTCCCCCTCCAGGGGACATGGTCAAATGTGAGGCACCATAGTACGTGAGAAAGTCATATCACATGTTCATAGCAGCCTTATTCATAATAGCCAAAACATGGAAACAGCCTAAGTGTCCCTCAGTAGAAGAATGGATAAAGAAACTGTGGTACATATACACTATGGAATACTACTCAGCTATTAAAAACAAGGAATTCCCGAAATTTGTGGATAAATGGATTGAGCTAGAAGTGATCATAATGAGTGAGTTAACCCAGAAGCAGAAAGAATCAAATGGCATATACTCACTTATATCTGCATACTAGCCCAAGGGGCATGTCCCACGAAAGCCTTCACTTACCAGGAAACTGGGACAGAGGGGAAGGCATCCTATTGGGACTCTAAATGAGAGACACATGGGAGAATAGCAAAATAAAAGGATACAGAGGGTCCTAGAAATCTACAAGTAGAGCAATATGATAGGCAGATTTGGGCCCAGGGGTCCCGCTCAAACTAAGGCACCAACCAAGGACAATACAGGAGGTAAACTTTAAACCCCTTCCCAGATCTAGCCAATGGTCAGAAGGGTGTGTTTTATATTCTAGCCAGAGGGACTAAAAGTGTGCCATGCTGTCTGAATTACACAGACCTAAAAGTCTTTGGATGTGATCAAAAAAGCCCTATTACAGGATGAAAATTCCCCTATGGAGTCCTAGTAAGTTGCCATTAACACAGATCCTACTCTCAAGGAACATGTGGGCTCTGGGCTTAAGAAATATTTTAATTAATGTTTAATACTTATGTACATATGTAAAGTATACTATTACTTTGAATTATGTGTATATGAGGTAGTGGTGACCTCTAAGTAACTATTATATCAGTCTTGACAAGTACAAGCAAACTATCTAGCTACTCTGAAATATGTATTTGCTAGATCGTATCCAGCTAGATGTATTATAGAATACCAGAAGCTATGTCTAGCTTTAATATTGTGTTCATGACCAGCTCTTCTTCATCTCCCAACCATCCACTCTCCCAAGTCTTTGGGAGCCACCATTCAATTATCAGCCTCTAAGATCAACATTTTAATATTTCACTGATGAAGGTGATCATACGGCAGGCTTGACTTACCACAGCTAACAAGATATCCTCCAGGCCAGGACACATTGTCACAAATTACAGAGTTCCTTGGCACTTGAATGATCTTTTAAAAATATATTCATCTGGGAGAGTTTGGCATTTGTGCCATTGTGCACACATACAGATTACAGGGCAACCTGTTTGAGTTGGTTCTGTCATCAACCATGTAGGTCCTGGGGATGAAACGCAGATGACCTAAGCTTATGGCACTGAGTCATCTTGTTAAGCCAGGTTTTATTATATTATATCAGGTTTTCTTCATTCATTCATAATCATTTTATACATACCATATCCTACTGTAAATGCTACTGAAATAAATGCAAACATGCATGCGACTTTTCAACATGTTAATTTCCTTTTCCAGTACTAGGATATCTGGGTCCTATGATAGTTTTGGTTTTGATTTTAGAAACCTGTACATTATTTTTGATAATAGCTATACTAAACAAATTCCCCTGAATAATCAACACACTTTGGAGTGTATTTACAGAGAAAGAGTTCATCCCCAGCTGAAGGAATGCAAAAGGATTCTGGGTAGAACGGGACAAAGACTGTGCTTGGGCTTTGCTGGTTGAGAGTAGCTGACTAATACACATGCCTTCCTTTCTGTTGTCCAATCCCTAGGACTTGGATCTTTCTGAGAGCAAGAACCAAGGTATCCTTCATCACGTGTCATCTCTTAACACTAACATTGCCGTACACACTAAAAGTCAACAGATAATATTCCATAAACAGATTGAATACTGAAAGATACTATGAGAATAATATTGACTTTGATAGATTTCTTTTTTTTTTTTTTTTTTTTTTTTTTTTGTAATCTGTGTTACATTCATTCAGAACAATTACCCAAAGCATCTTCAGAGCAATTCAGAACTTCACCCTCTCCTACTGGCTACCTTCTGAACCATATCATTCACTATAGACTTGCACACCTCCTTCTCGGAGGGCATTTATACTGAACTTATTCAGATCTTTTTGAAGCACCAAAGAGAATTTAAATGTGGTCATTATCTCAGGTATAGAATGAAATGTATTCTTCCTTTCAAAAGACACTGATTAAAAAGGCTACTTGGAGAAGTTTGGGTCACAGCCAGACCACTGAGGCTCCACTTGTCTTTAACCTATAACTCTCTCCTTACTCAATAATTTTTGAAAGATTAAAACTCTTCCATTTCTTTTCCGTTAAGTCATGGAACATCTGATTCCCACCCAAATTCATTTACATATGATCATTAAGATGGTGCTGGTGCCCAAAGTAAGAGAGAAAGAGAGAAGCTGAACATGAAAGGGAATCTTAGAAATTAAATGTGTAACCTTGAAATTAAAGGTGCAGTAAATATGAGCCTCGAGTAAATTGCTTATGATGCAATAAAGTAGAATTATGGATGTGGCAGTAAAGAGAGGCAATATAATATTGTGTATTTAAGGAGCAGCTATCAGCAAAGGAATAGATCAAATTGCCATCTTGTTTTCTGTTGACAGCTCCTGGGGTGGTTGTTAGTCTACATGAATGCAAAACAGGAGCCAGCACTGGAACCTTTCCATTTCTAGATCGTCATTTAATAGGTCACCCCTGCTTTTTGAATGAACTCATAATTTATCACAGTGGATGTACAACAGCCAGTTAGAGTTTGCAAGGCTTACTAGAACACATATCCTGATCTGATCCTGCTCTCTTCAAATAAAGTAGGAAAATAAAATGAATTTTTAAATATCAATATATCCAGTAATATAGTTAAGTAGTGCATTTGCAAAATAGAATAATAGATGTAGAAATAACTATTGAATGGGCTGAATAAAATGACACTCTAGAAATAAGCAATAGGATAATTTAAATTAGCTAATACTGGCAAATATCAAGAAAGCATTGTTGGCAGCAATAAAATAGAGTTGACCATGAAGAATAAGCTCTAGTATTCAAAGCATAGCGAGGCAGCTATATAGTTAGTAAATTACTGTATGCTTTCCCTATATACTTAAATTCCTACAACAGAGCTTTCAAAATGTTTTCACTAAGGAGAAATGATAAATAGTTGTGGTGGGAGATGTTCTCCTTACACTAATCAGATCAACATATATTTTACAAGTGGATGTATCAAAATATTGCACTGCACCTCAGAAATTTAGTTATTTTGAATTCATTCAAAGTGAAATAAAAATTAAAGATGAATCCCAGCACTCATGGAGGCATAGGCAGACAGATCTCTGTAAGTTCAAGGTGGGCTTGGTCTGTAAAGCGACCCCAGGACAACCAAGGCTACACAGAGAAACCCTGTTTCGAAAAAAAGAGTCAGTCTGGATATTGCATTATTACTCTGTAGCTTCTATAGAAAGTTACTTCAGGGCTACTAAAATGGGTTACTAGATCTGTAGCTTCTATAGAAAGTTACTTCAGGGCTACTAAAATGGGTTACTTGATAAAAGTTCTTGCCACAAAAGCATGAGAACCTGTGTTCACATCCCAGTATCCATGTAAAAAGTCAGGTGTGCAGAATAGGTCTATAGTTCCAGAACTGAGGGGCAGATAGGTTGATCACTGGAGCACACTGGCTAAGCAGCCTAGCTGAATTGGTGAGGTCCAGTCTCTGTAAGAGATCCTGTCACAAGAACAAAACAAAACATGCTAAGTAGAGAGTGATTGAAGAAGACACTGATGTTAACCACTGACTTCCACACAAAAGGGCACAGACGTGTATGTTCAAGTACATACACACACACACACACACACACACACACACACACACACACACACACACACACATCTACCTTTAAACTTGATTACATAGAGTAGTAGACTTGCACTAACAGTGCTAGAAATCAGAAGTGTAAATTCAGGACACTGACAGTGACCTTGCTTCCTTCTTTCATCGTCCATGGGACTGAGTTCCTGCATATTCCAGCTTTTACTGGCTCTGGGGACCCCTTGGCTTGTCTGCACTTGCTGCTAAGTGATTCTCTCCAGGACGACTGCTTCAGACACGAGTCCCATTGCAGAGACACCCTAATTTCCACATTCAGAAACAACTTCTATAGCATCTGCGTGAGTATATTAAACTCCCTAGATGACATTTCCATGTAAGCACCTAAGAAGAGGCATCAGCGAATAATCAATCTCACTCCAAGCCATGCTCCCTCTGTCCTGTTCTTCAGCAATTTCAATGACTACTTAAATCTCCAAACATAAAGTCATCCTTCATTCTTGTCTCTTTTGCTTTGCTAAAGAATTCTACCAGCACTACCTTCTATTCAATAATTTCTTTTCACACCATCAAAACCAACAATCTCAACTTAGCCACCAACACCTCTCAGCTGAACTGCTGGAGTAGCCTGTTGTAGAAGAGGTTCAAGAGTAGATCTGCTTGTGTTTGGCTCTCGTCCATTTCCTCCATCTCCTCATTAATTAAAAAAAACCATGTTAATTCTCTTGCAATACTAAACATCACTTAACCACTCTGTTCAAAACCTAGTGCTAGCTTTCCATGTCTCTTAGAACAGTCCTGTGACTGTATCCTAAGCCCTCTAATCTACTCCCATCTATCCCCATCACTTGATTGAGCTCTTTTACCAAAGCCAGCCTCACCCAATTTCAGCCACATAAGTCTTGAAAAATGACCCAAAATAGCCCTTGTCCTTTCCCACTTTGCCCCCCCTGAATAGAACACTCTTCTCCCAATATTTTCAGTCCACGATACCTTTAGTGCAGACCAGCTTGTCCTCTCAGTAGGCATGTCAATGCCCTTCTCCCCACCTCTGAATAGCTTCTAGAACAAAACCTCTTAAGGTCACATAATTTATATTCGTTCTCATTTTTCTCCCTTCCCTCTATCTTTCTCCTCCAATCCCCCTTTCTATTCAGAATTTCACTATGCAGGTCTGGGCTGGCCTAAAACTCTCTATGTCAACCAGGCTTGTCTTAAATTTACAGAGAACTGTTTGCATCTGCCTCCCACGTTTTAGGATGGCAGGAGAGCACTATCATGTCTGGGTGTTACAGTTCATCTCTCTTGTACACAGGTATATTCCTAGTGCTTCTTATAGCACTGGTTTTTACATGCAAAGCGTTTTATAAATAAATGACTAGATAAATAATGCCTCATTGGGTGAATTATTAAATTCTATGATTCATGGTCCATCACATATAAAAACAGCCAAGGCTTATGTATGTCTGTGTGTAGCTATATGCATGTTTTTATTCATATGCATTCATGCATGCATGCTTGTAAGTACTGCATTTCTAAAGTGGCTATTGGAATATATGTTTATTATAAGTCAAGCCAAGTCAAAACAATATTCCTTTGTATTGGAACAGGACTTAAAGTCATGTCTTTCATGCAGTTTTGTCATCATTAAATGAGGCAAATTCCCTGGGTCATCTTCTTAATGTTTTGGAGGGATAAAGTGAGACATTGTTACAATTCCCACCCATAATCCAGTTAAACTGCATCTGGAGGGAGCCAGGATGGTAATGATGGGCAACAATGTTATTATGTTCTTTAAGGACCATGACTATATGCCCATAGCAAGGCCCTTCATATCTACAACATTATACTTTTCATGCTCCACAGAAGCTGTGACTAGAAGGCATATTACAGAGACAGCAATTGAATACCCTTGGAAGCCAAAAAGAAAACAAAGAGATCAGTGAGCTCTCAAGCAAGGCTGGGGTCTTCACAGAGTTGGTTCAGCCCTCTCCCAGTATGATTCTATAAGAATTGAACATAAATTAGGAAAAGTTTGACAACTGCTTGCTAGAATTCAAATGTCTTATGTGCTTTAAAAGATCGGTTTGTTAAAGGTGTGGCTTCCAGGGTGGCAGCATTCTTCAGGGTGTTGAAGATCTTGATGTGGTAGAACCTTACCAGAAGTCCTTAGGTCACTGGAGAAATATCCTCAAAGATGACATTGCTCTTCCCCTCATTACTTTCTAGTCACAAAGAAGTTTCCCTCCAAGCAATCTTACCATGAACTATTGCTTCATTAAAACCCAAAGCTATGAAGCCAATAAATCATGGGCAAGAATCTCCCAAATGCTGAGCCAAAATACACATTTTCGTTTTATAAATAAATTGCCTTAGGTATTTTATTATAGTGAAAGACGGCTGACACATGCACCATTGCTTGTGCATACGTTCCGAAGACTCATGAATTAGAATATTTATTGTCAGCATTCCTTGAGTGCCACCCTTTGCTTACAGTGACCATGGTATCAATCAAATATCAGTAAGGTTTGTCATGGAGAACAGGTCTTTTCTACGTCTACCTGAAAGTACGTGGTGTAAATCAAAGGCTTCTGTTGACCACCCCTCATGCCCCGCCCCCATCACTCCTTGTAGACAGCCTCACCCATGCACAGGATATTGTGTACATGGTCCCCCACCAGTGACTGTCGCATACAAGTGCACCAACAGCAACAGAAGTACACTGAGAGGGCAAACTTCTGCCTCCGAGACAGATTTACAGTAATCTTCTCTTTGTTTATCTTACATTACAGTTCCAAGAAGACTGTGCTATTTAGATAAAAGTGATTGACACTAAGCCATTAAATAGTTTTCATTTTAAAGCCCTTGGGGTAAAAAGAGAAGATACGTGCACTAGTTTCCTAGAGTTAGACAAAACAAACAAACAAATAATCAAAACAAAGGAACACTCTAAGTAGGCTAAGTGGTTGAAATGATAGAAAGAGAAATGTCTTCACACCCTATCCTAGGTACTGGAAGTATAGGATCAAGGAACGGCAGGCTTGTCTGCCTCTCGGTTTGCAGATTGCCACTTTGATTCTTTCTGTCCTCGGGTAAATGATTTCCGTCAGCATGACTGTACACAGGTACATACTGTATGTTAGTGAATTCCATTTTCTTTTCCTTTTTAAAGAGTTATTTATTTTTACTTTCTGTGCATGGGAATTTTGCCCACATTGTATATCAATCCATGTAACTGTGTGTGTACACAGTACCTGAAGAGGCCAGGACAAAGTGTCATATGCCCGGGAACTGCAGTTACAGATGGTTGTTAGCTACAATGTGGGGGCTGAGAACCAAACCCAGGTCCTCTGAAAAAGTGCCCTCTACTGCATAGCCATCCTTCCAACCCTTTGCTTTCTTTTTCTATAACCACAGACTGGATCAGGGGACACCCTCCCTGCCTCATGCTAACATCATTATCTTGTAAAATGCAGTCAGTTCTCAGGTGGTGGGCACTGAATTAGGGCTTCCATAGATGAGCTTGGGGTGGACACAGTTCAGGCCAGGATGATCACGTACACACAAGAAAGGGGGATTGTTAGTTCAAGTTAACTCAGAATCATTGACATAGTCATTTGTTTTATATTCTTTATTTAGTGGCTGTGTGTAGGAGCTGTGTTCCAATGCAGAAGTATAGCGTGGTATATGTATGTGTGTATACAAGTATATGCACACCAAATACATATATACATGTGTTTCTTTATATGAAATACCAAATTGCAAGAAATACCAAGTGCCATTATCATTTCAAATAGCACAAATATCTGTACAGAAATTTACAGCATGATTCTCAAAAGCCCAGTTTCTAGTTTTAGAAAATATTGGTCTATATTTTGAGTGTGCGGCATATGCCTGGGTGCACAGATGTGTGTATGCCTCTGCATGTGAATGTGGAAGCCAGAGGCTGACGCTGAGTGTCTCCATCTACCACTCTCCACCTTATTATTTAAGACAGAGTCTGAGATTAAACTGGAGATTTCCAAGCAGCTAGACTGGATGGCCAGTGGGCTCCTAGGATCTCCTTGTAGATTACAAGCCTGCCACCATGCCCAGCGTTTTTATGTAGGTGCCAAGACTGGCTCACTCAGTGGATAAATAATATGCAAGTGTTCCTAGGAGTGAGTTCCTCTGCTTCTCATATTAAGCATCTCATGTCTTAAATCTGAAGCTCAGGAAAGGACGCTAATGTTAATTGTCTGCACTCACATCCTAAGGACCCAGTCTTGCTTCAGTTAACAACTTCGTTGTGTTTTGCAAAGTGTTGTGGTCTTGGTACTTCTCCAGCAGTCTGCACACCTACTGTAGACTTGGGATATCCATCTGATGTTCCTTTTGGAGAAAAGGAGAGTGTGGTGGGAGTACTGAGCAGTGAGAACCATGCACAATTCTCATTTGGTGAATGAAAGACAGAATTTTCCTTAAAGTGCCAAAATGGAGATCACCTGTACACTAAATACATAAAAAATAAATTAACACGTTTCTTAAAACCAAGAACATTCAGCTTTGTACAAAAGACAACTATAGACCAGAGGAAGCATTTTGAAGTGAGCAGGAAGTTCCAAAATTGGTAGCAAAAGTTTCGTATGGCTATCACCATGTGCAGTAGTGCCAACCTTTTATAGGGAATAATTGTGTTTTCATCGTAGTGGACTGAATTTTCCCATTTTCTTTATACACTAGGAGAGCAGCGAAGAGTAATTCCCCACATTTAGAAATAATAAAAGTTTAAATAGCCTGATGAAGTGAAACATGAGCACACACATGATATCAGACACCTAGGCATCTGAGCTTGCCACAGATGAGACTGTTTTGGCATTTGAGTTGTTTGGGTATGACATGTACTTCCTATGTTTCTTTTTCATTTACTAAAATTCCTACTATGTATGATAGTTATAAGGGTTTGAGGACAACTTACACAGAAGAGCTACTTGAGGATGATTATCCTCCCACAACCTCCACAGTTGAGTGGAGAGTGGGCACTGACTTTCACACGAACTCTGGTGCCCCATATTTGACCACATCCCCTGGATGGGGAGGCCTGGTGGCACTCAGAGGAAGGATAGCAGGCTATCAAGAAGAGACTTGATACCTTATGAGCATATACAGGGGGAGGAGGTCTCCCTCAGTCACAGTCATAGGGGAGGGGAGTAGGGGGAAAGCAGGAGGGAGGGAGGAATGGGAGGATACAAGGGATGGGATAACAATTGAGATGTAATATGAATAAATTAATAAAATATATTTTTTAAAAATCTCAAAGAAGAGTTAGGTAAAGCCAGTATCCACATATCAGACCTTCTGCTCTCTGTGAAGATGCTCTTATGTGGATCCCCTCCCACAGCCTGCCCTGCACACCTTACTGCTGCTCTCCTCACAGGCTGACGCTGACTTACTCCCTAAGTAGGTGCAGCATGAGCACCTTAAGATGCCCAATCTCCAAAGGGTCAGATTCTGAGCGGCATGGACTCTCTGTCACGGGGCCCTTTCTGAGGCTGGCGAGGGAGACTAGTGAACAAACAACTGCTAATAACTACTGTGGAAATTCTAACAGCAAGCGCCCTCTAAGTGGGTCACCTTGATCACAGCGACAAGCTCATCCTACAGCCGTCTGCCTGTCACCACTCAGTGCTTCTTGCCTGACCCCCTCACCTCTCAGTCCACTGTCTACTCACAGCTTCCAGCCAAACTGAAAGTCCATCCCTAATTAACCCATTTTTGATTGACAGAGTGAAAACACAGGCATTTTCTTGATACTGCCTTCGGAATAAATATCTCCCACGGGTCCTTAGGTGAAGGTTAACATGACGTCATCGTTTATTCTTAACTATGATTTCATAGAGAGCCATAGTAGGGATCTATACATGTGTTGTTCATGCTATTGATCTGTAAATTCCATAAATACATTTGAAAGAAGCCAAATCATGTTACTATAGACGTTCTTAGTGCTCGTAGTTAGACACTATAGTTAATCAAGAAAGTCGATTCAACAGAAAGCTATATATGTATTTTTAACTAATCTTTCAAAGTAAGGCCAGTGTAATCACATTTAGTTAAAATCTATACATTAGAGTTCTCCATCTGAGGAAGAACAAATGGAACTTAAACACCTGATGACTATTAGTGCTTTTTATTTCAGACTCTGTGTGTATATATATGTTTGAGTGTATTTGTGTGTGTGAATGTGTGTGACTGTGTGTTTGAGTGTATGTGTGTATGTGAATGTATGTGTGTGAGTGTGCATGTCTATCTGCTTGAGTCAACAGAGAATTTAAAGCATTCACAAATCAAACCATCACAAACAGCTAATCCTGGCCCTTAGTAAGGAACAATGAGAGCAGATCAATCACAGCCTATGAGCATTCACCATGCCACAGGCACGAGTTAAGGCTTATTTGTAGAGGAACCGAATAGCTGGGTAAATCAAGGACTAAGCTAAATAGAAGTCAGTTTATAGTGTCTCAGTGGTGCGTTCTGTGTCTACTGAGATAATCAGGACTGCATTTGAAGAATATTAAGAACATACAGCTAACATTTCACTCAAGGTCAGAGCTTCAGCCTCTGCTGACACCCAACAGTATGATAATATTGTCTGTAATGAGATAGATACACGTGTTTGCCTAGGGCCTGAAAGAACGTATCTTGCCAGGATTAGAACACAAGTTTGCTTTGGGGTATATTCAAATGATTTTTTCAAACACAGAAAACAACCCTTCTTTGCATATGCCCATATGCTTTGGAACATATTAGGATGTGTAGGATGTGACACTAGAATTCTGAGCCCTAAATGCAGAAAAGATATTTTCATTCTGAAAACCGTCAGAGTAGGATTATTCCATTTTGTCCCTGGTCCATCTCTTCCCAGGCCCACTACAGTTAGGTCTTGAATGTCTGATTTTTAAGACACACTTTCCTTGTCTTTAATCATGCATGTGTGTGTATGGCTGTGTGCACATGAATGTGGGGGCTGGATGTAAGTATGCACATGAGTGTGTGAGGATGGGGGTGCACATGTGTGTGTTGGGTGTGTAGAGAAGTGTAGGAGTGCAGATGCACATAAGTATAGGTGCCCAGAAGTGCATCAGCTCTGGAGTTTGTCTTTCTGGCGGTTATGAGCAGTCTGGTGTAGGTGCTGGTAACCAAGCGTGGATGCTGTACAAGAGTCATACGCCTGTTCATCACCGCTGAGTCATCACTCCACCTCATAGACACTCTCTTTCCAATAGAAAAGTCCCAAGTCCAAGGCAGTATTGCCCACCAGGATCGAGTTTAAATTATGTCTAGTCAAACACAACACAACTCTTGTGAAAATCAGAGAAGATTGCTTTCTATCACATTATCAGCTATGCTTCCATGGTATAAAATATTTGGAATATATCTACCTACCATCTAAAAGGCATTATTCATTCAATGTTGGATTTAAAACTTCAAGCATACATGTGCAGAAAATGTAAAACTATTTATTCACATGTAATACATTCTGATAACATTCAGCCTGGATTCTGTATCTACCCTGGTCATTCTGCCATTTATTGTTTTGGGGTCTTTTGTTTGCAATTTAGTCTTCTTTTAAAACAGTGATATTGCATCATTTCTACTCTTTCTCATGCATCTCTTTTGCTTCTACAGGAGGGATTTTTGAAACTGTGGAAAATGAACCGGTTAATGTTGAAGAATTGGCTTTCAAGTTTGCGGTCACCAGTATCAACCGAAACCGAACTTTGATGCCCAACATCACATTAACCTATGACATCCAGAGGATTAATCTCTTTGATAGTTTTGAAGCCTCCAGGAGAGGTAACTATCTTTTCACTTTCCAAAGCTTGTTTGGTGATAAGTCCGCTGCACAGGTCACCTTTTCACTGCTCGCCCTTTTTCAAAATGGGTTTCTTAGTGCAAATGAGCTGTAGGAATGCCTGGTCCCCAACCTCACTGATCAATGCAATCCGAACTCACCTGATGGACTCTGCCCAGCCCTGTTTTTCCGGGCCCTTCTGATTAGCTTACCCTTCAGTGCCCTCCACTCTATGATTAACTGGCCCAGCTGTGAATGGAAAATGTCAAACTTGATCTGTTTTTCCTTCCTGAAGCTAAGATGCCACCATGAAATTGTACAGTGCAGTCAAATAAAACTCTGTGGAAGGTCACTCCACCAAGCATGTGAAAGTGACCAGGACATACATAAGTCAAGCTGGGATCACAAATGGCTGCTGCACACTGCTGGGCTTATCTAGGATCCACTCATTTTCTTGTTGTTGTTGCTTTTGCACTTTTCAGGAAAATCATAAGAACATAAAGATTAAATCTGTAAGAACAAATCAAAATTTGATCTTCTGTTTTCTGCTGAACAGAAGACAAGTACTCAAAAAGTAATCCAATTTATAGGTAGCCTGCAAACTTTATGGTAGGGGCTGATTCTTGCAGAATGGAGGGGCTGGTGGAAACATCCTTTGGGCACCTCTAGAACAATTCTGTAATGATCACATATACCTGAAACATGGCCTCTCACAAATGCCTGCCTACTCACAAAGCTTAAAGATTTTGTGAACACAAAGGTTGTTGTTCGCATTGTGTTTGGAAAGGATTCTTTTCCTTCCAGAGCACACTTTGCCTTCTGCACACACACACAAATCATACATGATCCACTCCAGGTTTTTGGTGATTTCCAAGTAACTGAATGGTAAGGGTTAACAGGAATAATGCAGTTAGGTCAAATATTGTGTTTGCAGCCAGGCATTGTGGCACATACCTGTAATCCCAGCACTCTGTGAGGCAGAGGCAGGCAGATTTCTATGCACTCAAGGCCAGCCTAGTCTACAAAGTGAGTCCAAGACAGCCAGAAAAACCCTGTCTCAAAAAACAAAAAGAAAAGAAAAAATGTTTGCCTGCAGGGATTACAAATAAATTTGTAAAACTTTCTTCAGCAAGTAGATAAAGATTAATACAATAATAATGTCTCCTCAAGTACATAATCTTAGTATAATGACCCTGTTTTCTTAAAATAAAAGAAGGCTTGGCATGATGGTATATGCCCATAACCCCAGCACTATAGAGACTGAGATGAAGGTGAAGCCAGCCTGGGCCACATAGCATGACTCTGTCTCAAAAAAAAAAATGTTAGAGATTACTTTTGGGTCACAATTGCCTATAAACAAATAATAAAACTGTGTAGTGATATTTGTGTAGCATGTGAAAACTTATAAGGCATCTTCACATGTGTACTGTTTGACTTAGATCTCTTGCTATGTACGTCTGTCTCTTTCTGTACCTCTCTGTCTCTCCTCTCTCTTATACTGTTGAACACCACCATAAAAAGCTAAGCCAATGACATTTAACAGTGATACTTCAACCCACAAACACAATCAAAGTCTTTCCTATGATCTGAAGACCCAGCCATGCTTGTAAATTAAACACTCCAACAAAGAGAATTCTAAAGGATTGATTTTCTATCAAGAAATGTTAGCAGCCCAGAGTCATGACACTTATCAGGATTCTCAGTCCATTGTTTATGTTGGACAAGACAGCAATTTGCATATTCCCATGCTCACAACGTGTATGGCTGATGAGCACACATCCAGAAGTGAGCTTTCGAGGACAATGACAACACACCTTCAGCACACTGCAGAAAGCTGTGCATCTTCATAGCCAGTGCAGACAACCAGCAGCAAGCAACACAGTGGCACAAGGTGACCTTGAAAATGACTGTCACCATCAACTGTCCCTTAGATGGCTGCAACATGGCTGTCAAACTTTTACTTTTTATTCTCTCTAAATCACCTCAGAGTAACTTACAGAAATATATGGTGTTCATTACCTTATTTTATAAAACTGCATAATTATAAAATAGCTAACACAGGTTTACTTATATGTTTTCAATTATTATCACTTGGCAACTCTAAAATTCATTTTTAAAAATTACAATTTATATTTGAAAGATGCATGTAAACCTATATTTAACACCCACTTACATACAGTGTTCTACATGGTGGGAGAGGATAAACTAATCTTTCTGGAAGGGTATTTAATTAATGTGCATCAAATAATTTTAAGACACCAAGACCTTTCGGTAGTAGATGGCAAGCCCTCCAGTCTAGAATCTACTTCAAAGAAGTAATTGAAGATGCAGAGAAAGTTGTCAATATTGAAAAACTACTTATCATAGTCAAAAATTGAACAGAGATTAAATAGTTAAATGTATAAGAGTGGCCTAGATAAATTACACCATTCGTGCCCAGTGATCTGTTCTTCCAACAGTGAGTGGAAATACGTTCCTGAAATGTTATACCACCTTAGAGATAAAGTCATGCTTTCCACTCAAGGAAAGCATCAGTGCATCACAGTGTACATATACAATAGCAATCTCAGGTTCCTGAAATATCAGTAAGCATTATTGCAAGTTGACTGGTTAAGGATGGAGCCTTTAGTCTTCCCTGCATTGTAACTATTCTAATTTCGCGCAATGGATGCTTTTGTTCTTATAACAAAACAAGTGTTACCAATACAATTTTAAATGTGTGATTTAATTTCATTTGGCTGATAATTGAGGGAGAAAGAGGCCTGACCTTGGCCTGGGGTCCTTACATTCTGATTAAACTGTTACTGTCCAGTGGCCATGATGAAGTAAGTCCTCCCTGTGTGTGTGTGAAATGAGTGGGGTAGAAACCTGAGTTTCAGAAAGGCAGGAGTCAAAGCATTCTGTAGTTCCCTCGGGAGATCTTCTAAATTATCTGACCATACTAATCTCTCCATCATCACCCTCCCATATGGCAGCACTTAATTCATAGGACATTCATTTGACAAATGTTTTGCTAGGTAGCTCACAAGAGTGTTCATAGGATCAAGTAAAGGATTTAGCCTTCATCTGATTGAAGGTAATGAACTGAGACCACTAGCTCATTTTTATTTGCAGGGGGTTGGCCCTGTGATTTATAGCTCATCGGCCCTTCATTTACATTACTGGTACCTTACTGCCTAAAGACTACCAGAAGCTGGAAAAGGCGGATGGGAGTTATGGGAGGTTCTCCAATGGCTACGTAGAGCAAGCGACCACACAAGGAAAACGTGAATTCACAGAACTCTGTCTTTCTCACCCCCTCCCCTCCCTGCTCTCCCTGACCACCCCTCTCCCTGTCTTTGGATATCATCAGCATGCGACCAGCTGGCTCTTGGTGTGGCTGCCCTCTTTGGCCCGTCCCACAGCTCCTCTGTCAGCGCTGTACAGTCTATTTGCAATGCCTTGGAAGTCCCACACATTCAGACTCGCTGGAAACACCCTTCCGTGGACAACAAAGACTTATTTTACATCAACCTCTACCCAGACTATGCAGCTATCAGCCGGGCTGTCCTGGATCTGGTCCTGTACTACAACTGGAGAACAGTGACTGTGGTGTATGAAGACAGCACAGGTATGGCACTCACACAAGCCCTCCCTGGCCGTGTTTACTCTAACCAGCTTGACACCTGTCAGGTGGTATGCACAGAAATCCTCTCTCACCTAGGCTAACTGAGAATTCTAATGGAATCTGGGAATGCCGTGCATAGCAAATTCAACATATTCAACATTTAGAAACACATCATCTTATTGATATACATTGTGATCTAATTACAGTGCCAACGGGGGAGGGGATCTCATTAGTGCAACCCTACTGAGACTAGAACTGCAATTGCAGTGACCTAATTAAAGGGTCTAACAAAAGGAGTTATGCATATGTCTTTAAAAAAAGTTGTCACAGACAACAGGCAGGAATTTAGTTAGACATCATGCCACTAAAATAAGCAATTCTTTGAGAAAGGGACTGTGAATTCCAGGGATCCGTCCATAACAAACTCTGGGAGTTTGGGTTGTGGCGAGAGGCAATACTGTGGTTATAACCCAGCCTATTGCCATCTTACGGTATACTCAATAAACTATTCTAAAACAAATTAATATGTGTTGATTGTTCTGACAGTTTAGCACCTAATCCTCAATAGATACTGTCTCTGATCCTCACCCAATTAGAAGTTAACTTGGCTGGCACTTCCCCCGTATTGTCTCAGAACTTGTTGGAGCTCAAGCTCCCTTGTGAGTGTGTGTGTGTGTGCGTGTGTGTGTGCGTGTGTGTGTGTGTGTGCGTGTGTGTGTGTGTGTGTGTGTGTGTGTGTGTGCTCGTGCGCGGGCGTGCGTGCGCACATATGCATATGGAAAGGCCAGAGGGCTGATATCACTCTTCTCAATTATTCACCTTTTCTCCTAAGCCAGGATCTTTCCCTGAACCTAGAGCTCTGATTAAGCAAGCCTGCCTAGCCAATGAGCTCCAAGGCCGTCTTGGCTCCATTCCTACACTCCCAAGATGGGCTTGCAAGTGCTCGCTACCATAGCTCTCTTATTACCTGGGTGCCGGAAAGCCAAGCTTTTATCTTCAGGCTTGAACAACAGACCTTTTACCATTAAGAGTCATCCGAGCCCCGACTGTCTTACCATGTCCATCTTTCAGTTTAAAATCAGCCAATGAATGTCCCTCCCCTACATAGTAAAGTCTCACATTTAATTCACTGCTGCCCATATTCGCTCACATGAGCTGTGATGAAAAGGGTACCATTTCTTAAGAACCCCGCAACTTCTTCCTAAGTACTCTTTCTGAGCCTGGCTGCTCCTTTTACTGAGTATGCTGTGTGAAAATATCAACAAACACTGCTGTGTCTTTCCACAATGTCAGAATTCATTGGCTAACAATAAATTCGCAAGGCATAGCATTTTCATTAGCAGCAATTTGCCAGACGGTACCCTTTTCCTTGATATTTATGGTTGAGACAAGAACAAGTTGTTGTTGTTGTTATTTATTCCAATCTTGATTAGTAATATTAAATTTCAAATTATGTAATATTATATATCACAATATCACATAGTCAATTTGTCTCTATTTGAAAATCTGTAACTTATAACATGGCTGTAAAGCCTTTAAACAGCAAGAAATTTCAAAGAGTTCTGAGAGGCCAAAGCAGAGAATCTAGTAAAAAGTTTCTAGGAGAGGTCTCTCAGGGCAAAGCAATCTGAAACAAATAGCAAACACCAGAGCACAACCTGCTTTTGCAAAATATAGTAACTTAGGGCATGATACAGACTGATCTCAACACCCAGCTGGTGATGTCACTCGTTGTCCATGATCACATTCGAATGCTGTCTCTCCCAAGCTCTCTAGAACCACCAACAGAAGGGAGGGGCTTTGCAAATCAAAGCATTACACATTACATATCAGCAATGTGTTCACATGTGTAGGAGAGGAGGCACCCCTAACATCCAAATTTCTAGCTTTGCTTAGAATGAGCTTCCTATTGCATACCAGGCACATATAAAAGAGTTCAATAATTTCCTGCGCAAAGAATACTATTGACCATCTGACCCTTTTCCAAGAATTTAGAATAGCTCCTTTTCTTCATCTGCCAGGTTCATAATAAGACTAAAGAAACTGGCAGTGAAAATTAGCAAGAAGAGTCATTTCCAAGCACTTTGGCTCTTTTTCACTTTTCACTGCCTTTCTCAGCAAGCCTTAGCTCATACTTTTCCCTAGAAAAATGAATACCATGCCTCCTCTATTCAGCATTAAACTCTGACTCCAATTTATACTGTCAGATAAAGGTGACTATTATGATCAGAAGTACACACTTATGTATTTTCCTATGCCTCATCGCATTTAAAAATAAGTGAATGCCACAGTTGATTAGACATACAAATCATAAATACTATAGGCTAAGCAGTTCCTATGAGGAAGGATAAGCCACCAGTGGCTGTGAATTCTTAATTTCACCTGTTTGATGTACAAGATGACAGCATGTTACCAAATGAACTCCACAAAGCATGCTTAAAGAGCCTTCAAGTAGAACATTATACTGCAAACACGAGTGTAGTTAGATCTTTCCATCTTGCCTGGGTTTGATAAGTAGTTTTGTGAGCTAATAAAATCAAAGGTGCTCTCATTTTAAAGAGCTCTCCTTGGTATAACCACTCAGTCTTTCTACATCTTCAGCAAAGCAAAGTCATCTACAGGAAAATAAATTCTAGAACACCTGTGTTTAAGAGCAAGTTCAAACAATGACATGAGCATTATAGAGTTTAAGGTATATCAGAAAAAATACAATTCGTAAGTGGAAGTTTCAAAAATTAATGTCCTAACTACCATGTAGCACCAGGGAATCCATTCATAAGTAGCAGACACTTTGCACAGCAAAAAAATCAGCACCCCATTTGTGTCACTGTTGACCATAAAGTAGAATGAGCTCTTTATCCTTGGTATGTTCATCTGAGCTCAGATGCTCAATAAATACTTGTTAAAATTAAAACCCCAAATGACTCGGTATGCTACCCATTAAGTTAGAGATGATTCATGATAAAATGATTTTGCCTACAACATTAAAAATGTAAATGAATAATCAATTGAACCATTAAATTGGAACCTAGAGAGTAAGCAGATCAACTGAGATCGATGAAAGCCGACATTCGGTGACTCGGAGTGGGTTTAATACTGCTAGACTCAGGGTTCTCCGGTGTAGTAATTATCAAGCCGTAAAAAGGAGGAAACAGCAAACCTGAAGGAAAAGAAAGGATTTAGGTGTGCTTGGCACCCACCTCTGCAACAGAATTAAGTACCCATTAAAGAGCACTTTATTGGGATGTGTTTAGTAGGAGTTTGTTAAATAGCCTGAAGCCAGCACAGCTGTCGTGGGACAAAATGCCCCATTACTCCCATAGAAGTGAACAGGAGCAGCACGAGAGCCTTGAAGGACAAAACTCAATTCACTCAATATTTGCAGGCAGAGCTCTGTCTTCTACCAGCTAAACTGCAGGAGGGCTCTAGAGCACTTGTAGAAAGGGTGAGATTTGGACATGCCTCACCTCTTCCCTTCCTGATTCTCCCCACCCTCACCCCCACCCCTGGGCTCACATCAGTCCCCTGGCTCCAAGCCTCACATTCTGTGGTGATGTGAGCATCCTGAGAACTTGCTGCCCACAGGACCTCTCTCTCTGCTTCATTAGACCCCTATGGAGGCCTGGCTTCTTTCCCTTAACACACAGCAGAATGCTGAGAAGCTGAGTACCAAATGCAGCATGAAGTCTGTTCAGCACTTTCTGCTTTCTCAAGGCCTAGTTCAGCAAAATTTAGCCTCTGCACATTATACAGAAGACAGGGCCAGAAACTTCTTACATAAATAGCAAACACACAGAACAGTATTGAGGCCATACATTCCTGGATACAACTACTTTGCTGAAGTGTTTATATATAATATGTAGATGAATGGACATGTTATGTGACAATAAAACTTTATTTATAAAGATATATATGCTTAGATAGATTTGACCCTGGGCTTCTAACTGACCCTGATGTAAAATATAAAGAAGAAGAAAGTAGGAGGCAAGGGAGGACATGGGGGTGAGAGAGAGAGAGAGGGAGGAGAGAGAGAGACACAGAGAGAGACAGAGAGAGAGAGAGAGAAGGCTAAACAAGAATCAAACATCTATAAAAGCTGAGACTTAGCCACACCTATGAATCTGCTAGTGCTCTTTCAATCTTTTCTGTTTATTAAATCAGCAGTTACTAATCTTTGCCTCATTCTCTATGCAGTTTTCTCAGTGGCATCTTAGTTCACTTGATAAATTGCCTTCAATGTAGGACACATGTGAGTGATACCTTTCCTTATTCATCATAAAAGCAATGACTAACAATCCTACAGTAAAAAATTAATAAATAAAGGAATAATGGATTTATTTAACCTGATTTTTACATGATGCAGGATCCTTTAGAAGAAACACTAAAAGACTCGGGGAAACCTGGTCATTATTTATGTATGTATGTGTAAATGTGTGTATGCATGTATGTATGTATGCATATGTGTGTGTATGTCAGTATGTGTAATACAGGGGTACTGCACATAGCAGGGAAGTATTCTACCACTAAGCTATTTATTCCAGTCCTTAAAGCTCTGTCTATATTTATGCTTACTTTGAATGAATGGACACCTGCTTAGAAATGTGACTGGCCAAAGTGGATGATATGGTGGTGATAGAAATAGGAAGGGCCTACGGCAGAATGGGCTATGTGTAGCAAATGTGTTATGTCATAAGTAATCATGCTTGCATTTCTACAATAAATTCAGAAGCTATGTCACGTATGCTGTCTTTAGTACATCGGGCACCACTAATTTTTCTTGGTAGTGGCCATTGGCAATCACAGGTCTTTTGTTGCAGTCTTACTCACTAATATTAGCTCTTAGATCACACATCCCCCTCCATATATATACATATATTGCAGAATGGCACTAACAGGGCTTTAATGGGGTGATAGAGATTCCAAGAGGGCTATTGCTGGGGATTGATATTAGAGACTAAGCCACACAGCCTTACACATGCACAGAGATCTTCTAAAAGCCAGGGCTGGGTCCAGTGGAGTGGAGACAAGAGGCAGCTGTTTCAAGCAATGGCTTGTGATAAACTAAATGGGCAAAAAGTTGATGTTTCAATCAACTGTTGATACTGTCACACATGCATCCTATGATCTGATGAGAGGTCAGTGGGTGCCACTGCACTGAAGCATCTCTCTTCTGTCATATGATGAGGGGCCTCTGTGTTCCATTGGGTGGTAAGTTTGTTAAGGCCCCAGCCCTGACCTTTATTGAATGGTTCTAATATACCAATGTATCCATGTGGTCCTGGTTTAATTTGATAAGGTCATAGATGGTAATGTTTCATCTGTTTTCTAGTTCCTGCTAGACTGTTGGTTGTGTGTTCACACAAGCCAGGAACAGAGACACTCCACACCACATTTGCACTCAATATGGCTGCAAACTACTGTTTTATAATAATGGAATTGCTCAGAGCACAGCACAGCCTGAACATTTCTGTTTTAAGCAACATGAAGGAAGATAGATCAGGACGCAGCCTGTTCTTCCATGTGGTTCTTTTTTGGCCCCTTGTGTTGTGTTCCTTTTTCTCAGCATAGATGGGAGATCTTTCTGGACTGATTCTTCATGGGACAAAGAAAAGAGTATGTGTCTCAGTGTCACTGTGCTAAAGAGTGCCAGTGTCTACACTGATGGGGGGTGAGGCAGGGCGAGGGTCAGACAGACAGACAGACAGAGATGGAGACAGAGAGTTTTAAGACAAGATGGTGGAAGAAATGTATAAATTTGTTGTTACTGAGACCTTCCATCTCTTCCCATTCAAGGAACTCAGACTAGCAGATGTCATGTGATGTCCTGAGTCAGAGCCCCAACACTGTTAATGGGAACTAATGACTAAAAGTGTAGCTGTTTTCTTTAAACCGATGACATTCTAAGAATAATTTCTTTTTTTTCTTTTTTTTTTTTTATTAATTTATTCTTGTTACATCTCAATGTTTATCCCATCCCTTGTATCCTCCCATTCCATCCCCCCCCCCCATTTTCCCATTATTCCCCTCCCCTATGACTGTTCCTGAGGGGCATTACCTCCCCCTATATATTCTCATAGGGTATCAAGTCTCTTCTTGGCTACCTGCTGTCCTTCCTCTGAGTGCCACCAGGTCTCCCCCTCCAGGGGCATGGTCAAATGTGAGGCACCAGACTACGTGAGAAAGTCATATCACACTCTCCACTCAACTGTGGAGAATATTCTGACCATTGGCTAGATCTGGGAAGGGGTTTAAAGTTTACCTCCTGTATTGTCCTTGGCTGGTGCCTTAGTTTGAGCGGGACCCCTGGGCCCAAATCTGCCTATTATATTGTTCTACTTGTAGATTTCTAGGACCCTCTGTATCCTTTTATTTTGCTATTCTCCCATGCGTCTCTCATTTAGAGTCCCAATAGGATGCTTTCCCCTCTGTCCCAGTTTCCTGGTAAGTGAAGGCTTTCGTGGGACATGCCCCTTGGGCTAGTATGCAGATATAAGTGAGTATATACCATTTGAGTCTTTCTGCTCCTGGGTTAACTCACTCATTATGATCATTTCTAGCTTCTTTACAAGGCAATGGAAACATGAACTTGGCAGGCCAGAGTGGGTGGGATTTCACAGTGTTCCATTACGCTTGGTTAGGCAAACACCTACACAACTAGCACAGAGCCGGCTCTCAGCAAGCAATCTCTAGTCCCCACTTATGCCTAGGTTTCATTTTGTGACTAACTTAAGTCAACCATGTTAGAGGTTGACCAGTCTCTCCTTTTTATTCTATTTAAATTTCCCTTCAGTAAATGGGCTTAATCCCCATGTCCAGACAGATCGGGTGATGTTCCTGAGATACTGGAGAAACTACACAAGGCAACACAGCATGCACAGCACATGGCGTTGCTTCTCTTGCCTATTCTCTGTCTGCCTCTTTCCACAGTGTGTTTGTTACAAGTTGTTTGGTTTTGTTATTCTTTTTTTAAATATATATTTTATTAATGTAATCATATTGCATTTCAATTGTTATCCCATCCCTTGTATCCTCCCATTCCTCCCTCCCTCCCACTTTCCCCTTACTACCCTCCCCTATGATTGTGACTGAGGGGCCTCCTCCCCCTTTATATGCTCATAGGGTATCAAGTCTCTTCTTGGTAGCCTGCTATCCTTCTTCTAAGTGCCGCCAGGCCTCCCCATCTAGGGGACATAGTCAAATATAGGGCACCAGAGTTCGTGTGATAACACCTTCTTAGTTTACTTTTCTTTAGGCAGTGTCTAAAATGAAAACATGCATGAAGACACAAATTTCTCTTTCTATCACTACCTCACACACAAGCACACACACACACACACACACACACACACACACACACACACACACACACACACACACACCACAGGCAGAGAGACATAATGATAGAACGGACCTCCCTTGTTAGAGGTATTTACTATTACCAAAACTGTTCCAATGCACAAACAAAAATATCTCTGACCTTTTGAATCCCCCAGCCTGTTTATATAAACAAAACACAAAAGCAAATATTTCATATACAAATAGCAATCACTGTTATGAAAAAAAAGGAATCTTTGAGGGACTGGGCAAAGAGGTTTGCAAACTTATGTTTTAAAAAATCTGGGAAGAAGTACTCAATGGTAAACATTTAAAATAAACCCCAAAAAGGATAATAACCAAGCCAAGAGGATACCTGGAGAGAAAATTCCACCAGGAAGAGCTGATGAGAAGACCCTGCACTAAAATAATGCTCTGACAGCATCTCGATGATGAACCTATCATTAAAAACCTTCCATAAGTAGGAGCTAGAGAGATATCTGAGTGGGTAAAAACATTTGCTGTGCAAACCTGAGGACCTTACATCCAAGCACCCATAAAATGCCAGGCATGGCAACACGGGTACCTATATCCCGAGCACTGTGGAGGGAACAGAGGCAGGAGGATAGCTTGAATATGCTGCCCTCCAGATTCACTCCAGCTTCAGTTAGAGACCTGTCTCAACAGAGTAAGGTGGAAACATTACTTCTTCCTCTAGTTATAATGTATGTGCATGGGTCCATGCATGGGCACACACACAGGCATACATTAAGCAGATACAATACACACACACACACACACACACACACACACACACACACACAAATACTACCTGCACACAAATAAGATTTTAAAAAGCTTGAATATATAAATAAGGTATCCTGAGTCATGTTTTCAGACTTCACTAAGCACATTGGGCACACCTAATCCCTCCCCCAGACATATGCTGGCAACAGTATCAGATGCTTTGATACAAGCTTTGTCTGCTCTCTGGATTCACTTGTGCTTGGTCCTCCCTCTCTAAATGTCCAATTGCCGTAGCCCTTGCTGAATTGTACACCTGTGGTCATTGAGAATGTTCAAGTGCAGAATGTGTGAGTAAGGCCTAAATGTCTGAATGGGTCAGCTACAAACGAAAAAAAGATAAGACTTAGGAGGAAGGGGCCTGCTGTTGGGACCTGCACATCTGCAGAGCAGGACCATAGAAGGAAGCTTTGATCAAACACTTAGGAAGAATCACCAGGAGTAACTTCGGCATAATTAGAGCCGTGCATTTCCAACCAACCAATAGGATTCTTGGAAGAACATTTCTTGTTTTTGAGAGAGCTTCTTCCCTGGCATCAGACAATGGGACTCTTGTCACAGAAGGGCCCTAACATGTTTTTTGCACCTGTGTATGGCATGACTTAATTTCCAATGCTGACCCTACTGTTTCTTGTAAGACTCAAACTTATATTGCACCATACCATCTTGACTCTATCCTCTGAGAGCAGTTTTTATATTTAATAACGCTGTCCCATTCTGTCTGGATATGTCCCGAGTATTTATTGTGTTTGGTGAATTGTTTTAGGCACTTGGAATTCACCAGTGAACCAGGACACAATAGAAGACACTAACTTCAAATATTTATTTTCTATGGGAGCCTAATGAGCAAACCATTTATTCACCCTCGATAAAGTGATAAATAATATGGAAGAAAGAAAAGGTAGCATAAGGGAGAATCTGGAAGCTGGAGTGCAGTTTTCCAGTGTTTAGGATCATGTGACATTGCAAATGTGAGGTTTGGACAAAAAGTCAAAGCATGAGAGGAGGTGAACCATGTGAGTGGTACCCAAGGGCTCCAGGCTGAAATAGTTGCTGAGGGTGAAATTGAGGGTGAAGGGCGTCCGGTCTGTTTTGGAGCTAGTGAGAAGATCAGCATGATTGAGGTTGATTGAAATAAGACTGGTGGTAGGAGAGGTCAAGGGTAGGAATTGATGGATCTTGAGACCCCTGGAGGAATGTGTGCTCTGTGTGAAATGGAAAGTGCTGAAGAGGGTCGAATCAACAGTATATTAATGGATCATTCTGGTTGTTGTATTCATAAAAGTGCTCTGGGGAGAGCAAAGTAGTCATGACAGCCTGCCAGATTGTTCCTGCCAAAACCAAGCCAGGAAACGGAGGTCCTAGCACTGGAGTGAAAGAGCATCAAGCACTGGAAAAACTCTAGAAGCCAAGCAAGCCTTATACTCTGAGTGACTCCCACTTGCTGGCTTTTCCTGTAATCCCTTTTATCTTGCTTCCATTTACATTGTGGGATGGGGTGTGTTTGAACAATGGATCAAAGAGTGAAAAGTCTCTGAGGAAGCTGTGGAAGCAGCATTATGGATAGTCCCAGCTTGTCATTTTATCCTGTTTTGACAACTTTGTAAAGCTGTCTTACATATCCATCACTACTTTGTGTCAGCATGACACCAACTTTGAAGTATAAAACTCAATTATCTGAGAAACTCATGGCACTTCAGGTTGCAGACATTTGCCTCAGTAGACTAATGTAGCAGGAACAGAGTGAGTTCCCAAATCTCCTCAAGTAGCAAGGTTTTGCTGGCATTTCAGTGGAGTCATATGTCAAGGAAAACATATTGCACTCCTTTGACATGAGACAAGCGCCATATGGTAAGTTTATTTTTAAATAGTAGGTAAGAACAGGAAATCTATGTTCTGTCTTAGGAACTATTAATGCTGTGGTAAAGGCAAGCAGCATGTGACTTTCTATACCTGTGGGTTTTTTTTTAAAAAAAAAAAAACCAGAATGATAATAATATCTGAGACAGTGAAGGTTGGGAGACAAGGAAGTGAGTAAAAGATAGTCTCTTCAGCATTGATGTGAGCCAAAGGACAGAGTTGCCATGATCTGGGATGGTGAAAGGGTGGATGAAACAAACCTGTAGGAGACAGGTGGGTATTGTCCTCCTTTCCTGTCTGTTCCTGTCGTTAAATTCCCTGTCCCAAAGCATCTCAGCGAAGGAAAGAGTTTATTTAGCTTGCAGTTCCGGGTTACAGTCTGTAACAGTCCATTATTTCTGGGAGGCCAAGGCAGGAAGTCAAGCAGCTGGCCACATCCATATTACAGAGCAGAGAGAAATGAACGTAGGTGTGTTGCCTGCCTCCCCCTGCTCTTATGCAGTTCAGGATCCAGCCCATGTGAGGATACTTTCCATATTCAGGCTAGGCCTTCCTGCTTCCAGTAACAGTCAAGATGGCCCCCAGAGACATAGCCTTTCTTGAAGGATTCTACAGTTGCTATTCTCTTCCCAGGTGGTTTTAGGATGTGCTGTGGCATGTTGACATTGAAAACTTACCATCACAGACATCAAGTACTTGGTCACAAATGTGCTAAATTTGAATTTTAGACCCACATAGACATCAAGCAGGGTTGTGACTAGGAGGGTCTCCATTGAAGGAAAGAAGTCTGGACTTTGCATGCAAATGTGACTACAAAGCACGGAATCCTTAAGGCAATGAGCCCCGACAGACAGACAGACAGACAGACAGACAGACAGACAGACAGACAGTCCTGGACTCATGGCATACGGCACTTGAGAGTATTTTGTTGCTGTTTATTCCTAGGTTTGTTAGTTTATGATTTCCTTAAGTGATTTTCTGAACCCATCACAGCCACATGAGATACCCACCAGTCTGCAATAATTACTAATCATTACATCACACATAGGTTTAAAGTTTTAGAGCAGGATTTGTTTATTATGTTAAATCACTGTGATTTGGGGAAGAGTGTGTTTCCTTCTTGAAGGAAGTGGGTCAACTGTGAGTGGGATTTGAAGTTTTAAAATCCCATGACAGATATATTCCCTCTCTCTCTCTCTCTCTCTCTCTCTCTCTCTCTCTCTCTCTCTCTCTCTCTCTCTCTCTCTCTCTCTCTCTGCCCTCCCCTCCGTCTGCAGATTAGGACATAGCTCTCAGCTACTTCTCCAGCACCAAGCACCATGTTAGCTACTATACTCCCCAAAATGATGACACTAGATTGACTCTCTCACACTGTAAGAAGCCCCCAATTAAATGTTTTTTTTATAAGAGTAGCCTTGGGTCATGGTGTGTCTTCACAGCAACAGAGCAGTGACTAAGGCTGTCAGTATTCAAAGTAACAGGTTTTGTTATATTCTTCCATGCATGCTTAATTTTGGTTGACCAGCCTCTCCTGAACTCCATCTCCACTACCCACAGTCAGCTTGTGACTTTCTGTCCCAGTAGTCTTTCGTTTCATGTCACATGCATATGCTTGTATTGCAAGTTATTTTTTATTTATTATCTCTCTGTCTCCATTCCTCTCTGACCCTCTGTCTCCTCACTCTTTGTCTTTGTCTCTGTGTCTCTGTGTCTGTCTCTGTCTCTGAGTGTGTGTGTGTATGTGTGTGTGTGTGTGTGTGTGTGTGTGTGTGTGTGTGTGTGTGTGTAGATAAGTTGTTCTAGCGGTTGGGTGGTCAGGCTTATAAAGCAAGCATTATTATCTACTGACCCATTTCATCTACCATCATGACACATATATGCTATTACCTTCCCAACTGTCCTTAAAAGCCTCTTTTCCCCTCTCACAAGTTTCTATCTAGTTTACTGAACTTTGCCCACACTCACTCCCATATAAACACACCCATATAAAAACCAGAAGCTAGAATCTGCATACGAGACAGGATATAGAGGATTTGTCTCTCTGGGTCTGGGTTATTTAACTTAATATAAAAATTTTCAGTCTCTTTCTTCTTCCTTCAAATTTCATAGTTTCATTATTCTTTGTGCCTGAATAAAATTCCATTGTATACATGTACATTCAGCAAGGGTGAATTTGAAATGAGATTAATATACAAAGAAATGTCAGTGACTGAAAAGAATAAATCTTGAGAGTCCACAGAGAAATACAAACACAAAAATAACAACTGGATTCTTTTTTTTTTTTTTTTTTTTTTTAGACAACTGGATTCTTGAATGTCAACATGTCACATACTCTTGAAAATCCTAGTTAAATCATTTAACGACCCAACCATCCTGTGAACAGGTGAAATATCTGCTCTAAGGATTGTATTCAAATAGTGACTTAAGATTTTATTGTCCAGTAAAGTATTTTGCATTCACCCTTAGGATACTAGCAAAAATGAAGGAGACTCTGTACACAAGCAGCATCACATAAGAGACAGTGAGTCTTTCACTTTCACCATGCACTTAGCACAGTGTTCAACACTGTTCAAGTCACAATCCCTATGCAGCTACCCACTGAAATAACACAGGGACAAAAGTCCTTGCTGCCAGGTCCTAACAAGGCAACAATTTTCACTTCTTTTTCTCTCAACCTTGACTTGTTTAAAACTTTCATATTTCCAGCCCCAGATCTCTATCCAGAACTCTAAAAATTTTCAGAATTCTACTCAGGAAAGCAGTCTTTCGGTATCACATGAAAAGGGGATTGCTTTTAGCTACCATAGATATTATCCAGAATTCAGGACTGAGATATATTGTTGGAGTGTTCTGCAATATGGTGAATCTAAAAGTATTTGGGTTGGTTCCTCCATGAGTTCTTTGTAATTAAGAGATCCATTTTTTTCATTATGGATGCTTCCAACTTATCTTTTTGTTGCTGTTGTTGTAGCTTTGAAAAATCATATTCTAAAGATTTGCACTAAGACGTGCTACACTTCCCCAGGTAATTCATGTCTCTCATTTCCATTTCTCAGCTCTGATTTTTCCTTCCCTCTGGAAGATTCCCAATTTATACACAGATGCCCTAAAGAATCCTATTAGATGTGGGTATATTAATACACCCACACATTTGTGAAATGCCATTTTGCATGTTTCCAAGTTCAAATGAAGATGAAATTAACATTTAAAATGTATGATCTGATCTTCAGGTCCCAATGGTTTATTACACTCATTTTTACAGCATCAAGCCCACTCGTACGGTTTAATGAACAGGGAATTGGATTAAGACTCAAGAAAACGGAGGGACTTTCCTTTTGAACCGAGACTCATTAAATGGCAGGAAAGCATCAGGAGTAGATTGGACTGCAATGTACGGGAGAGAATCTCTCAAAGCCAGTGAGTGCCAGCAGCGGTGTGAGGGGACTCCTGCATCACGTAGGCCTTTGACCTTTAAAGTCCCTTCCAATTCCTGGCACCTGTGACTCATTCTCAGGGCTGATCTAGACAATTAACCTCACTGTGCCTCACTTTCCTCCCCATGAGATAGCTTCAGCACCTGCACACTTCCTGAGTATATTCTAAGGTTAGCGGAGCTATTTATGAGGCGGGCGCGCGCTTACAGTGAAAGAGGGGCAGCATAAATAGCAAGGTTTGTTATTATTTCAGAGCATAGAGCGTTTTTACACATCCACTAGAAATAGCAGTTTTCTCTTTTTTTCCCCATCCATATGCTCCACCTCATGCCAGAGCCCCTCAATATACATGCAGATCAGCATTTTTCTGTGTCATATTTAAGAACACAGAGAAGACAACCACCATGTTTCGAGTTGCCCATGTAGACACTTTTTAAATGTTATCTTTATATTGCAGCCTCGCTTACGTTCGTGTGAAACAAACTGGCGGTACCCTTAAAGCCCTTTCATAATGGTGAAGTTCTAATTGCACTCATAGTATGACTTCATAGCCGTGAGTTTTGTCTTTGAACTCAGAGAAACGTTTCAAGAAGTGTACAATAAACTCTCCCTCATCTACTTTCAGTTGCAGTAGCTGGCCAAATGCATTTTAATCCCCTCTCATTCTCTAAACATAGAAGTAACTACAAGTGGGGCGTGGTCGTGCCCTCCCATAAGCCTGACTTGAGAAACCGAGGCAGGAGTTCCAGGTTATTCTAGGCTAAATGACCACACTACAATTGGTCTCAAAGTTTCAATACATAGAGATCAAAGCTCCAAGCACCATGAAAACCAAAGTGGAATAGTAATAATACCAATTAGCCCTGTAGCAGCCCTGGAAAGGAGACTAGATATTCTGACTTTTTGCTCACTTATACATTATTGTGCCTACTTTCTTCATTATAGCCCCTCTAAAATTCACCAAAAGTAGGAGCTTAACAATGATCCAACGCTGTCAATGACACATACCCATGCATTTCTCTTTTCCCTAAGTGCCCCAGCATCATTCACTGTTTTTCTTTCCTTTTTTTCTTTTTCCTTCCTTTCTTTCTTTCTTTCTTTCTTTCTTTTTTTTTTTTTTTTTTTGAGATACTATTAGAAATATATTTTTCTTTTTGAAAAAAATTTGTTCTCCTTACATCCCTATTGTATCCCCATTCCTCATCTCCTCCCAGTCCCATTCTCCCTCACTTAACCCCTCTCACACCCTCCAAGTCCTCAGAAAGGGGAGCCCTTCTCCCGTAACATCTGACTTCAGCTTATCAAGTCTCATCTGGACTGACTGTATCCTCTTCCTCTGTACTTTGGCAAGGCTGCTCCATCATGGGGAAGTGATCAACATGTGGGCGCCAGAGTCCATTTCAGAAGTAGTCCCTACTCTCCATATTATGGGACCCACAAGGAGACTGTGCTGCCTATCTACTATATCTGAGCAGAGGGTCTAGGTCCTCACCATGCATGGTCCTTGGTTGGTGCATCAGTCTCTGCAGCATCCCACTCCTCTGCCCAGGTTTGTTAGCTCCATTGGTCCCCTTGTGGGGTTCCTGTCCCCTCCAGATCATTCCATCCCCCAACTCTTCCATAAGATTCCCTAAGTTCCACCCCAAAGTTTGGCTGTGAGTCTCAGCATCTGCTTCGATACCCTGCTGGGTGGATTCTTTTCAGAGGAGCTCTACCCATAGGCTCCCATCCTGTTCCTTTTCTTCAACTGCTTTCCGTGTCTATTCTATCTGCCCTTCTGAATGAGAATTGAGCATTCCCCCTAGGGTCCTCCTTGTTATTTAGTTTATTTATCTCTGTATATTGTAGAGTGGTTATCTTATATTATGTGGCTAATATCCTCTGTATTTCACTGTGAGATCAACTGTACTCTCTTTGCCATTCATGACATTGATATTTATGGTGAGGCAAGATGAGATCAGAGTTTTCTATGTCACCCACTTGGATCTGTCTGGTCCACCCCGATCTACATTTCAATCTAAAATGCCTCTACCTCCACAAGATAGAACACCACCAGATTCCCAGATTAGCATGCACCGTTGCCCTTGCCATTGCCTACAGCAGCAGTCTTGGCAGGGTTGGGTCACCTGATCAGGGCAGGCATCCAGATGAGGATGCCAGAAAGCTGGGAGCTGTTGTTAAATCAGTTTCCCTTCCCTAAAGTCATTATCTGCTTAACAAATATTGTTACCTAGTCATTACAATGAAATACTAAATCAGTGATGGACTGCTGTAAAAATGCAAATATGAAGAAAATAAAGCCTTCAGTAGGTTTTCTTTCCTGTAAACTGGGCCTTTTAAAGTGAAAATCTTCATCATTTGCTCATGAAGGCAAGAAAGCATGGCTTAAGCCAGCAATTGCCTTGGGAAGAAAGGTGCAAAGTCACTGCCCTTTTCACATCTCGGTCTCTGATCTTTAACTCTGCAGATTCCTTCTTCCTTCAAAAGCCAACTCACCTACAGACCCAGGCAGGAGTTTTTTCATGTACAGGCTTAATGATAAGATTTTCATTGGGAGAAAATTATCCCAATTAGAAATTGACCTCTGTATTGGCCTGCTGGTTTTCTCCCTCTCTTGGCATAAATATCTTTCTTTTCTGAAACTATTGTGAAAGTGGTTGATCTCTGCATGCCAAGACATGGTGGTGATGATGTTTTAATGCTGGCCTAGAATTTTCTTCCTCTGTTTGCTTACACGCTGTTTGTTGACACAGTAATTCAGTTGGGTGGGCTATCCATTCAACTGATTGTTCCAAAATACAAAAGTACTACAGGGTCACTGAAAGAACCCTCCTTGGGAATGAGAAGGCAAACTTGGCTTTAAGGCCTGAGCCTGCGACAAGACTGTCGCCTCCCCCAAGTTATTCTGACTTGTAGTAGGCTCAGGCAACTCTTTATGTATGAAACCAAGCGGCAACTTGACACTCCACCCATCTAGAGATACTTTCCAGCATGAAAATCTCTCAGCTTTAAAGGCCTTGAAACAGAATGTGTTTGTTTTGCAGACAGTAGCATAGGCTTAGGATCTAATGAGCATCCTGGAAACATTTTCTCTTGAATGTGAATGAATGGGGTGGGAACTGGTGCCTGTTAACTTTACATGCCAAGAGGGTCCTGGTGAGGCAGATGCACTTCAAGGTTGACATTCCATTTATCAAAGAACAAAGAAGCAGCTCCTTGCAGCTCTTATTTAAAGGACACATTGAGTTCTCCTACGTGGTCATGCACAGGTTACAAAAGAAAAAACAAAAAACATGGCAGCAGATCATGAAGCCAGAAGAAAGGGAGAGAGGAAACTGGACCTCTGGTTCTGTTTTTCTCTTCTCTTCAAACCATTTCAAGCATCCATGTTCCCTCAGCACCAAAAACATGTACTTATAAGGCAGGGCAGGGACATAGGAAGATGGAGCGTTAGGACTCACAAATAGTTTTAATCTATGGTTTCTGCTGGTACTCTCTGTAGCCCTGAGTAAGTCATTTAATTGTTCTGGGCCTTGGTTCCTGTATCTGAAATAATAAACATGATAACTTGCTTCATAGTGCTATTATGAGGCTTAACTAATAAAACAAATTACAAATATATAAGTGTTCTGTTCCTCCTCTTCTTCTTTACACATGGTGGCGGTTCAGAAAAGGAGACTTAATAAGAAAAATGTTTTTAAAAGGAGTGCTACAATTTTGGTTCTTTACTGATTTGAAAAGGAGTGAGGGTCCAGGAAACCTGTTACTCTAACTTTGACTGTTATGAAAAGAAAGGGGTGAGTGAAGAATGTTCTAACTCCCAACATGTCTCTACAACAATCTCCCTCATCTTCGCTTCCTTTAACTCTGAAAATAATGTCATGAAAAACTGGCTGTACCTGAGAATCAAGCCCCTCTCCTGTGTTGGGGAAGCCTTTCCAATGTAAGCAGAAATAAATGGGACTCCTAAGAGGGAGTGGTAAAGAATAATCGGGAAGGAAGCAAATGTCTCACGTCCGGAACGGCCTGGAATCCACGTGGCACAATTTCCATATAGTTTCCATCTGAACACTCACAAAGTTTAATATTCTCTGTTGATTGCTTCTGGCTAACAAATCCTGACAGCACTGAACTGCACACTTTTTAAAAGCAATTTTCCAATGTAATAGGAGTCCTTGAGAGAGAGAAGGCAACACCATGCAATCTAGCAAATACAGTCAACATCAGGGTCATGCAATGGAGCTTTTCTATGGCTGTACACCTTGCCTAGTAATGAACTTGTACTAAAGCATAGTGTTAGTCGGGTGGATCCAGACCTGTGGTAAAGTAAATATTCCGTCCATTTAGGCTGCTGTGCACACCTTGCTACACCTAAGGACATTCCTGCTTTCATTATTATACTTACCAAAAATCCTATAGTACATTTTAATCAAATAAGGACTTAACCAACACAATTTTCTAACATATTAGCAAGAGAGATAATGAGCCATTCACAAATAGTTTATTGGTCCATCACCGAAAGATTATACAAAGTAAATTAACTAATTAGTTGGTAAACAATACGCTACAAATAAATATTTGATGATAAGCTTACACAAGCTAGCAACCCCAAGAAATCCCTTGTGTTCGCTGAGATTTTTAAAGATTGCAGTTGGTGGGACTGGAGAGACAGGCCAGCACTTATGAACACCTCCTGTTCTTGCTGAGGACCAGAATCTGTTCCCAACACTCCCACCAGTCATCACAGAGCCAGGAGAGCTGATGCCCTCTTCTGGCCTCTGCTGGTGCAGGTACATTGAATTCGCATATGTGCACACTCACACCCATATTGATAGGAAGAGGATTTTGTTAAAATACATTTCTAAAAATGGTAACAAGTGCTATGTCGCTGAGCGCCTCTAGAAGCTTCAAGCAAGCTTTTGTTTGTTGAAGTTTCATGGTCACAGACTTAATATGCTTAAGACTTGAAGTGTTGGCTACAAGGTGGAGAGGACAACTGCTTGCTAAATAATTGTGCTTCCTAATCCTGAAATGGAAAGTATTAGTCCAATCTACCAGGGAAAAAGCAATGACAAATAGGAAGCCAATATCGTAACCTTTAGGTTGGTGGCTGGGTGATACGCTTTGATGATGCTCTGCCTTTTACTGTAAATGGCAACAAACAACACAGATCCATCTCTGGTGCATGATTGGATGTCATTTTCCAGGTCTAATTCGTCTGCAAGAGCTCATCAAAGCTCCCTCCAGATACAACATCAAAATTAAAATCCGCCAGCTGCCCTCTGGGAATAAGGATGCCAAGCCTCTGCTCAAGGAGATGAAGAAAGGCAAAGAGTTCTATGTGATATTTGATTGTTCACATGAAACAGCTGCTGAAATTCTTAAGCAGGTAAGAGAACTGGGAGTTGGTAGAAGATTGAGAAATGTATTTCATCTTTTCTTTAAAAGTGGCGTTTGGTTTTTGTTTTCACTTGGTGCAGCCTGATACAGGCACCACAGTACAAGTTGGTTCAAAGACTGTAATTTCCAGACACTTTTTAAGGAACCAAGGGGTTTGGAGCCAATTGCGATGTGTATATATTGTTTCATATGTGCTGCGTGGTAAGTGGGCCATGCCAGAAAAATGGGATAAGAGAATAGCATCCTCTAGATCATGTAAAGATCTGTGTTCTTCACATCTGCTGAGAAGATAAAATCACATCTATTTGGGCAATACCTGACTTACATGGCAAGACCTCTTTGGCTTAAGCGGCAGGATTCTAAGTGAAGCAGAAAAGAGGGCAGAGTACTCTCAGCCCCAAGAAGATACTTCTTTTGTTATGGACAATGAGCTGTTTTACCTTCATCTCCAGAGGATGTGGATGGAAGCAGACGATTATAAAATCCATCACAGATGAAAGATGTCAGTAATGTTAATAATAATAGTAATAATAATAATAATAAATAACAATAATAATGACGACAATGATGATGATTCAATAATTAAGTTGCTGTTCTTTGGTCTAACACTCAAGGTAAATTCAGAAGCTCTAAAAAGATAAAGCATTGATTCTCAGTCCTCTGTTCAGAGTGATTCTGGTTCCCATAGACTGTGGCAAAAGCTGTATAGACTTGGGCTTGTCATATTTTAGGTACTTTAGTGGATTTTGGCCAGAACTACATCTAGAAAGTACATAGGTCCATCAGAAATACTAGTCAGAAGTTTCAATTACAATCAGTAACAATTTTTTTTTTAATTCAAAGAATTAAATCTGGAGGAAAGGCAGGGGAAAAAACCACATGTAACCTTTATACTTTAGATATGGCACATAAGCCAATGTCCTCATCAGTATTTTTAAATAATGCACACTATATAAATTGGGCACTATGGTTAAAAACACCAGGCTTTGTTAATGCATGGCAATCTCATGGGTGTACCACCAATTTCCCAATAAATGAGCACTGTGGATTCTTGAACCACTAGAAAGTTGTCTCCTGGTACAGTCATGTGTCCCAGGCCTGCACAGTTCTATGGCCATGCTTGTGGAGCATTTCAGCCACTGAGTTCAAAATGAGAGCTGTGATTGCACCAAAAGTACATATTCAAGAAAGCAACCATTTGTCTGTGTTATCCACTGAAGAGCAGTACTAAAAGATTTACTTAGAACTGCCTACTATTTGGATATAGGTTGAACATTTCTCTTTGTTTTGTCCTCACCGTGGTACGTTTGAAGTAATATAAACTTTAGGAAATGGGGTCAACGGTGAGATGGTTGGTTCACTGAGGTAGTGCCCTCAGGTCAAAGGTGAGATGGTTGCGTCACTGAGGTAGTGCCCTCAGGAAGGATTCATGTAGTTCTTCTGGAACTGCAGTTAGTTCCCTTCCAAACATGAGTTACAGAAAACAACATCACTGGCTTTGGCTTCCTCTTTCACCATATATTCACTGTGTTGTGCTGATGCCTTCCAAAGATGCCTTCACTGGACTGCAAACAACAAGCTGCCCAACATTGGACTTTTGACTCCAAATCTGTGCACTAAATATACCTCATTTAAGGTACCCAGATACAGCTGTATGTTGTAACAACAGAAAACTAATACAGTTGCAGAACACATTTAAAGTCATGATGGAAACACTCCTGACTATTGACTAATCCTTTCATACAGCAAAAGGCAAAAGAAGTCTCACCTCCATTGCGTTCTTCACCATTAGCTTATGCCTCTCCAATTAGGTAGGAGAGAATTTCTGTAACTCACTTCTAGGTATTAACTCACTAATAGATCTTTAAATATTATAATAACCTTTCAGAGGAGAAAACTGGGTTGCAAAAGTATCAATAACTGAGAACTTTAAAGGTAAATAAATACAGCCATCAGTCTTTTCTTAAGACCTTATTGTATCTTACACACTTTGACAGGGGTGATTAAAGTACTCAATGAAGGTAAAGGTACATCAGAACAGAAAAAAAAATCAGGGCTGGAGAGATGGCGCAGTGGTTGAGAGCACCGCCTGCTCTTTTAAAGGTCCTGAGTTCAATTCCCAGCAACCACATGGTGGCTCACAACCATCTATAACGTAACCTGGTGCCATCTTCTGACCTGCAGGTAAACAAGCAGACAACACTGTATACATAATAATAAAATAAATCTTAAAAATAAAACTTTTTAAAAAATCAAAAAACAAACTTTATGTGCAATTCTCAAGATCCAAAGAAGCTAGCCTTCTCAAGAGCCCCTTATAGTAGAGACTGTTACATTCAAGGAAAATGACTTTCTAGTGAGAGTTCTGTGGTATACCATCTTATCCACACACAACTAGCTACACCTTTCCCAAAGGATTAGCCTGAAATAAACAGGAAAAGGCTGTGGTTGATCCTAGGTGTGAGACTTTTCCTTATTTCTTGATAAGTGTAAGCATAATGATCCTTTCTTAGAAGTAATTGTTTCTAAAGGATTATGGATTAATCTTTCTTTATCATTCTTTTTCTGTACATTATACCTCAACTACCATTTCCCCTCCCTTTACTCCTCCCAGTACCCCTCCAACTCCCCTCTCCCCAGATCCACTGCTCCTCCATTTCCCTTCAAAAAAAAAAAAAAAAAAAAAAGGCAGGCATCCTGGGGATATCAACCAAACATGGCATAATAAATTACAATAAGACTAGGCACAAACCCTCATATCAAGACTGGACAAGGAAACCCAGTAGGAGTAAAAGCGTCCCAAGAATGAAAGATATCCTCACTTATAGGAATCACACAAGAATGCTTAGCGTTCTCCCTCTCTCTCTCTCTCTCTCTCTCTCTCTCTCTCTCTCTCTCTCCCTCTCTCTCTCCACACTCTCTCTCTCTCTCTCTCTCTCTCTCTCTCTCTCTCTCTCTCTCTCTCACACACACACACACACACACACACACACACACTCTCTCTCTCTCTCTCTCTCTCTCTCTCTGTGGAGGAAAATGTGCATGAAACCAAGCCAAAACTCTTAACTTCAACACCAATTATTGTCTGGTTACAGTATTTATACTTCTGGGAAAAGGAATTACCCCATAGTCAAAAAGGCAATTAATCACAAATCAGATGAATTCTAAAATACAACAGGTTAAATTTTTTCATTAAAACTAAACATTTCTGATCTATATCTTCATTATATAAGAATTCAGGGTGACAAAGATTGACAAGGTCTAAGGGTTAACAAATTGCAAGAGGTTACAAGAATATATGTTTGGGTTTTTTTGTTTGTTTGTTTGTTTTAATTAGGATTGACCTGGCTACACGTTTTCCAGCTATCTCTTAGTTTATAGCAAGTTCAGGACAATAACTTTATCTGCCTTTCATTCTAAGAAACAAAATAAATTTAAAATGACAGCATATAATGCTGTGAGGTAACAAGGTATATTTGGACTTTAAGGTTTATACTTAATTTCTAGGTAGCCCCATTATATTTTGGGTTCATGGGAAGTTTAAACCAATATGCCTATATTTATGATGTATACCAGAAATCATGATGCTAACTGGAGTGAAGGCTTACCTGAGGCCACAAATCAGCTTCAAGGCTGTCTCCCAGTGAGGCATTTGGAGGTCCACCAAGGTATTTATTGCAGCCATAAACTTTATGAAATTGTTTGAGAAGATATAAAACAATTTAACTTTTAAAATTGTTTGAATCAAATCAGGAATTCCATAATCAGGAATTAATTCATCTGAACAGCAGTACATTTTCATTAAGATCTCATAGGAAGTTTGTTCAATCAGAGTGGGAAAATACCCAGAAAGTGATGGTTCACACCAATGCCAGATTTTAGAGAGATGCACCAGTGCACAATTAACAGGGTTGTCCGAGGGAGGTTGGAAGCACTTCTGGAGTGTATCATGGTACAGACCTTTCAAAATACCAGATCCCTTCCAGAGAGCTCTCATGCCTACTGAACTTCCACAAACCAATGGCTCTTGACATCTTGTTAGAGGATGGAAGCAGTTCTGGGGGTGCATCATGGTACAGACCTTGCAATATACTAGAACCCTTCCAGAAAGCTCACATGCCTACTGAACTCCTTTAACAAGAATGGCTCTTGGCAGCAGAAGACCTAGCTCAGACCCATGCAGGCTTCCTGATTGTTGCTTCAGTCTCTGCGCCCTTATAAACCTTACTTAGTTGATTCTGTGGGCCATGCTCTCGTGGTGTCCTGAACCTCTCTGGTTTCTACAATCCTTTCTCCTTCTCATCTGCTAGGTTCCCTGAGCTCCATCTAGAGCTTAGCAACAGGTCTCTACATCTGCTCCCATCAGTTGCTAGATGAAGTCTCTCTTATGAAAACTAGGCTGATCATCAATCAATAAGTATACCAGAATATCATTAGGAATCATTTCATTAACTTTTTGCCAGTCACATTTGGGTATATCTTGGGATTTTCAGCCTTTATTTTTCAGCCATCCATGCAGTATCAAGCATGGGTTCCCTCTTGTGGCACAGGCCTCAACTTGGACCAGTCATTGGCTGGCCACTCCTCCACATTTTCTCCCACTTTTACCCCTGAACATCTTGCAGGCAGGGCGGATTGTAAGTTGAAGGTTTTGTGGCTGCGTTGATGTCCCAGTCCTACTGCTCAAAGCCTTGTTTGGTTATAGAAGATGGCCAGTTCAGGCTCCATATTACCCATTATTAGCAGTCTTTTCTAGGGTCACTCTCACAGATTTCAGGAAGTTTCCACATCGCCCCACATTGCCCCAATTATATCCTTTGAAAAACAATTAAAATAAAAATTCATCCTTTAAGAGAACTACTCTAAACTACCTGTCTGCTAGTGGTGGAGGTCTGCAGAGGTAGGTAGAAAATAGGATGAATCATTTTTGTATTGGCCATTGGTTCAAACACTTCTCTGTCACCTTCATCTTGGGTTTTCAAGCTGTGTTTCCTTTTTCTGATCATTTTAGTGGTAAGATTTTCAGTGAAGCTTGGTAAAAGTTACACACAGCTATGCAGCTACTTTTCTTTTACAAACTCACAGAGTCTACTTCATGCTACCTGTATGAGCATGGCTACGATACCATCTCCTGGCATGTGGGTAATCTCTCAGGGCATACATTCCTGAGGAAAACTGACTCTACCTCCCCCAGCAGCTATCATTTAGCAAAAGCTAGTGGGAACAACCTCATCAGACTCTCCCCATGCTGAAATTGTGCCTAGCTTGATTTTATATAGCCTTGTCATATATCCTCAGCCACTATTAGTTCATACACTGTCATGCCAAAAAATACTGACTCACTGGAGAGTTCTGCTCCTTCTAACACCACAAACCATTTGTCCCCTCTTTCATGATGATCCTTGCGCCTTGGAGGCAGTTTTGATGTGATTTGCAAGTAATTTTGAGGGGAAAAAACAGTTATAAAGGTTAGTATTGTGTGCAAATGCAGTTATTCCTTTTCACCTGGCTATAGAGGACCTATGTTGGACATCTGGAGCATTTTGTATTGAATACTTAGAGTTTGCTATTCTGGTCAAAATAATACCCAAGCCCTTTATGATTCTCTTTAAGTGACTCCATTAGCTTTGAGAGCTGACCTATGGAGAAAAAGACATGTACCTTCTCTTGAGGAGTGGAGAATTTAGGAGTATAGATGCTAATTCTGGTTGTAACTCATGAAAGGGGAAAAAAGGAATGAAAGCGGCTCATGTCCTTGACAGAGCTTCACTAGATGCTAATTATGGTTCCTGGCTCCTGACACTCCTGTGGCTTGCATTCTGAGGTGAGTTTGACATGCTCACTTATGAGTGGAAGGAACTGAACCTCTGTTATCTAAAGAGGCCTGGCCAAGTGGCTCCTGACTCTCCATTTATCCAGGCTGCCAAATAGTCTCTGAAGGCAGCCAGATGTCAGAGGCTATGAAATCACATTATCCTGAAGGACCCTCTTCTGCAATGGACAGCCATTCTGAAGCAAGTTGCTAAAAATGTCTAGGAAAACCACATCCTCTTATTTCCATTCTTCATATGAGGCTCGTATTAATAACTTTCCCTTTTGTGTATGAAAACCATCACTGAGAACACTCTCCTGGGTACATCTGCCATCCCTGGATGCTCCCATTAGTATCCTCCTCTTCCCTCCACCTTCATCACATTTCCTCACTTGTTAACACTTCTTAAGAAAAAATTAAAAAAAGGAATTAAATGCACCTTAAAGAAGGTGTTTGACATTTATCTGAAAATTAAAAAATGAAGACTCTATAGTTATTATTGGGCATGCTAATTGCTTGGCAAAGTGATTATTTCTATTCATATTGAACAAGCACTATATGATGAGAATCTGAAAAGTTATTTCCCCAAAATTAGCTCGAAATTCAAATGTCAAGACTTGATTAGACTAGAGAACAGCGCAGCTTTCTCACTAACATACTGTCTTTGCAAATTCCTGTAGTCACTCTCTTCACCCAGCTGACTGGGAGGTCAGCAGCTCCTCTTCAAAACTGCCACCCACCTTGTTCATGCATCACTTTCCAGCAAGCATCTTGATGCTTGAGAGCATGCTGGTTAATTTTTCTCCTGTCTCCTGCGTCCCTTTCTTACACCTATGTTCCAAAGTCCTACTCTTCTCCAACGACCATCATAAATATTCACTTCTTCTCATGAAGTTTTATTCTTTGAGGGAGTGGCGGACAGGAAATGGGTTTCTATGATGATGAGGGGAGTAGGAAGACATTGTATGTGGAACTGTCAAACTGAGGCTTACTCCGGTATGGGATTTAAGCAACCATCTCGTCTTATGGTCCTAGCACCTTGACAGAATTAGTAGTATTTTTCTATTCCAGTTGAAAACTGAAGCTCAGAGGTAATAATGTCATGTTATACAATGTACTGAGTATGTTTTTAATACAAAGCACTAAGACTTACAAGACCTGGACCTCTATCTCTCTCTAGTCTTCTTACAAGACTGCAGTCTCCAGTGACCTACACACTCAAGGAAGAAGGAGAAGGGTGTGGGGCCAGATCGCATGGTGACCTTGATTAATCTGTATTCTGTATTAGGCAATAGCCATCAGAAGGACGGGGCCTTTTCTGTTTTTACTTATATCCCCAGCACACTCTGTTATGTCACATAGTGGATGTCTTGTGCAACTGCTGAGTGAAGAAATTAATGCACCAGGCACCACGTTAGGAAGAATCTCCACAGTTCCTTTCCTTCTACTCACCTGCAATGAAACACTCCTGTTGGGGAGCTAGCTCACTGGCAGAGTGCTTACTTAGCACACAGGGGACTCTAAGTTTAAGTTTGACATTGGTACAGAAAAAAAAAGGACACGATACTTCCAACTCTGCCAAGGCACATCTGGGCCAGTTGTTCTTCATGGCCTCACTTTCTTCAAATATCTGGCTTCATTCTTTCCTTAGAGCCTACAGTAGTAAGAAATGAGAATGCCTGAGAACCTGTGACTCCACTGCAGAAAAATCAGTTTGGCACTTTGGAGAAGGTCAGAGTCACTTACTTTTAACTCTTCTAGTAGAAGTGGGCAAAGGAGGCCTGCATGCTTGTGGCTTTCAGATGGGAAGGAAGCCCTATGGGGGCTCTAGTCAGCAGAAAAGCTGCAAGTGGCGCTCAGCCAAGTTCCTGAGCTGTAAAGCTGTCCCAGGCAATCCCAAGCCTCTATCTCTAACTTTGGGACCCACTCTACTACCATTTCCATGACTAAGTGCTTCAGAGTAGTCCTTCCCCACAACGCCTGTGGCAGCAGATAAAGCAGAAAGCTAGCACTGAGCCATCAAACATTCAAAGTGAAAATATTTTACAAAATTATATTGCATTTTTTCCTGTCAGAATGTACATACTCTTGCATTTTCCTTTTTTTTTTTTTTTTTTTTTTTTTCTGTTCCCATTTGATTAGCATAAAAACAAGGTCATGAAGAAAATTTATTTTTTAAAAGCTTGGCTTCTCTGCTAAGAAGTACGATCACAATGCTGATCAATCAAACAATTCTGGGCATTGATTTTGCCTTGTATGCGCTGTGCCCACAGGTGGTGATGAGGGCAAACAGGTGATTAGACAAGGTTTGCACCATCACTCTTTTTCTCTCAGGACACAAAACATCACTTAACACTGACACAGGATACTGAGAGGTTGCAAACCTGCACCTTTTAAGTGATATCTTAGTCCATCTTTTCTAATATCAGACATACAAGTACTTTTCTAATAACAAATATCCAATGACATACCTTAAGGGCTACTGTTGCTGAACGCCTTTTGTATGCAAAGCATTTTGTTAAGCATACTTAATATACCATTCCTTTAATTGTTATGAGAAAATTCCGAAGAAGAAAAAAGGAGGAGGAGGGTCAGGGGAGGAAGAGAAGGGGAGGAGAAAGAGAAGGAAGAGGAGGAGGAGGGGGGAGGGGGAACAGCAGGGGAGGAGGAGGAGAGAAAAGAAGGGGGAGGAGGTGAAGAAAGGAAATTCTCTCTACAAAGGAAATGGTTGCTCAGTGATATTATGCAACTTGGTTAGCATCATATAGCCAGCATGTGGTGAGACAGAGATTAAAACTCACCTAAGAATTTAAACAAACCACTCATTTAGTTTGTTTCCATTGCATACAAGATATGACTGATTATCACATCAATCAAATCTAGGATTCGTATTGTGTTAGCTTCTACTTCTTATATGCAGTTATTGTTTTGGATTCTCAGATACCCAGCTGTCTCTGCCTTTATAGAAGGTCCACATGTATAGGCTTATGTATATATAGGCCCCACCACCTGGAGAGAATGTGGTAGAGACAGTAGGAAAAGTCACTCTGCATTTCAGCAGCTCTGAAACTTAAAGGTGGTAGATGCTTGGCAACAGCCAAAGCAGCAGCAACACATCAATAAACCTCTGCCAACCCTCTGATGTCAAAGAAAGACCCTAAAAACAAGGCCACAAAAACCATCTATCTAATGCCTACAAAACCACTGTGCACCCAGGAAGTCACTTTGTAAACTAGTAAGGGACTCCAAGTAGAAACAGTGAAGACGACAAGTAGAAACGTGGCTAATCTAGTTGAAAATGAATAAATAACTTTTATGTATTTGGTACTTCCTATTTGCCAGCATGTGCTAATCATTTGGATAGAACAATTTCTTTTTATCTGCTTAAAATATCAGCACACTACAAGTAAGAGAAGGTGGAGCAGGAACCCAATGCCCTCGTGCCTGGGTTGTTAACAGTCTTCTATATACACCCTAGGAAGAAACTCTACTGCTCCTCTCTATCTTCATCACCTCATCTTCAAAAAGGATTAATGAATTCCAAGCTGGCTACATATGTGTCCAGTGTATCGCTTCCAAATTTTCTCATGCTCATGGGTTCTCTCACCCATGTTGAGATTTAAAGAATTTGCATACTGCCTTGTACTTAGTAGGATATCTAAGAAATAGAGAATTAATTAAGCAATACATTATCTTTTAAGTTCCTCAACTCCTTTGATGGTCTTTAAGCCAGCTAATTGATGAGTTCATTACTGTGGATAAATCTTGATGACATAATCATGATGTATCTCAATTTACACTAACTGGATTATAATTTGTAGTATATTATACAATTATTTTGGCAGCACATTCTCATCCTAATTATGTTTCTCTCGGGCAGATATTAAAATATATTTACAGCCCTTGAGCATACAGTTAGCTTTAGCTCTAAGAAGCAGTTCAGAGACATGAATGTGCTATCTAAATTATACAAGAATTAATTGACCTTTATGGATAGCCAACAACTTACTGAAAATGTACTCCATTCACGACATTCATATATTAAAGGATGCCCACTTCAAGATTCTCTAAATCGCCCAAATAATATTGATAGAAGACTCACACATGTTTTTACTTGAAATAGGAATCATAAAAATTCTATAGATGTGTTTCAATGTAAACTTCTCAGAAATGTGGTGATGCTTCATTCCAGTCCATCAAAATTTGGCTTTGATAGAAGATAAGAATGTATCCTGGCATGCAAGGCATATACAAATTTATAAACAATCACACAAAGAATTGTAGTTGTGCATCCAAGTCATATCTTAAGACTTCAATAGGAACAGTGAAATTCAGCTTACTTTAGAATTGTGGAGATATGCCATTCCTGAATGTATCTTTTTCTTTGTGGAAAGGGGTACATAACATCTCCAATATTCAAATGAAACATTTAGACTAAATAATTGGGGGGAGAGTGTTACTATGCAAAACACATCTCCTTTTTCAATGCCCACAAAAGAAAATTTTTATCCAAAGGGTCTTCTCTTACAACTTCCCCACAACTGTTAATCAAACTCTCTGTCACCTGTGACTAAATTGTATTTCTATTCAGCTAACCCTTTTACGTGCCCAATACTACACTATGATAAAAGGAATAAGACACCTTCATCAACCCCAGCCTAATAAAGTCATCATTTAGTAGAGGATCAGAAGATTTGTTATTTTATGCCTTTATACATGAGAGACAATCTTACATGCCTCACATCATGCTGGAAAACACTAAGTTTGGTGGTGCATACAAGGTGCTAGGCCAGTACTAATTCACGAGACATCCCATTGCTGTAAATTATCATTATCTTCTTGAACTTGACTTTGTGTCTCTGTGTCACCTCTTATACTATATTATGACAGTAACACTAAGACCTCATCTCAGTGTGACAAGTCAGGTCTTCATATCTGATAAAGACAGAACTAGATCTTCTCATCTCATGAGGATCAATTCAGGTCTTCACAGTAAATGAAGGTCTTCATATACAGCATTGTTCACAGTAAGGTCACTCTAGGTCTTCGGTTCCTGATGAATGTTGAACCAATCTTTAAATTTAATGAAGATGGAACCAAATGCTTTCAGCATTAGAACATGTATCACCTGAAAATTATGTACTAATTATACATGCGTAAAATCCACCCTCGGGTGGATATATCTGAATGTTTAAAGATGCAACTTCACAAATGTTACCTTTTGATTTTTATTATATTTCTATTATTTAAAAAAATACTTAAATTTAAATGTATTTGATCATATTCTTCTCTCTTCCCCCAAATCTTTCCAAACCTCTTATCCTTCCCTACCCACTCAGCTTTATAAATTGTTTCTCAAAATTTAAACAAAAACCAAATACAGCAATAATCATCCCCCCCCCAAAAAAACCCAAACTCAAATAAAAGCACACACAAAAACCAAACAAATAAACAAAACGTTATTATATGTTGGTCATCTCCTCCTGGACATGAGGCCTGTCCTGCAGTAGTTGACATACATAAAGTCACTGTTGTAGAAACCTGGTTTTCTCACTTTTCCCTTGCCCTTTAGGTATAAATGATAGTGTAATTGCTAACTTTTACCCTAGCACCCTGGTATGTCTAAAGTTCCAGGCTACCGACAACATCACTATGCTATGGATATTTTAGAGCTTGCTAGTAAATGTTTGAAAGGGCATCCTCAGACAAACTTAAAGGATGGTGTTTATTACTACCATTATGGAATGTGCTTATCACAGAGAGCTTGTGTGCCATGTCACAGGTCCGCCTTCCAATGGAGGTTATGTTCACTGATCTTCTTCCACTTTGTCCTCTCTAAGACATGACCCTTCCCCAGGGAACCCCTGAGCATTGCAGAATGTCTACTTTTTAGCTTCATGTCATCTTCCCAAAGCTCCAATCCCTCCTTGTTGATGGATTGCCTATTCCATTCCACCATCCACAATCTTCTCTCCCTGCTCTGTTCTCAACCATCTGCACCCAGGTGAATCAGTCTAGCACAATCACTTTCTAGAGCTACCAGAAATGTCACCTTTTTCCACTCCATTTATGTCAGCTTCTTCTCTGAACATACCTCTGGGGACAGAAGCTTGAGAAAATGTTAAGACCTAGAGACACTCCCAAGTAATGCAGTGAGTGCTTTGTGGGAGGTCTTTTCCTTTTCTTTGATTTATCTTGGAAGCAGGGGGAAACTGGGTTGACTTTGTAAATGGTATAATGCTGTTGTCAAATGGAAACAAAAAATCTCTTCGCTCCCCTTGAGTTCCGTTAGTTAGTAGGTGCTTACACACTGTTAGCATTTGTGTGTTCAGGGAAGGGATGAAAAATTAGAAATGTATCCACTTCAACAGAAAATTCATTTTTCTCTTTGATGAATGTATTTGATGCTCACCTGCCAAAATCTGTGAGTTTGCATGCACTGCAATTAAGGAAAGATGGGACATGCATTTGCTTTTTGTTGTTACTGTAACACACACACACAGTACTTTAAAACAACAGAAATCTCTTAGCAGTTGTGGAGGTTAAGTCTTGAATGAAGGTCGAGGCAGGCTGCTTTCCTCCAAGAGGAAGGGACACAAAATGGCAGCGCCTTGTGTTTTCATTATCTAAGGTTTATCTTCATGTCTCTCCCTGAAGCCCCACATCACATCATCACTTGTGTTTTGCCTCTCTCTGACTATAATGCTTTCAGATTATAGCTCTTTTGTTTCCACCATATAAGGTTACCTGTGTCCACACAGATAGCTCAGGGCAATGACATAAGCATGTGAATATGTGCTCAAGTCAGGGTGTGGCCACCTACAGGGAACACTAGTCTACTGCAGAAGAAAAGGAATTCTTCTGTATCTCACAGGCTTTGTGACCCACTGCTGTCTGCTCTATAATGCACTGTCATTTAGAATGTAAGTTGATTTAATGTGACAATAAACATTGGCAAAAGATGTATCACAAGAGTAGCTCACACCTCACTTATTCCACTGATGGTGGGTAGGCAGCACAGCTCACATAGCCTAAGAGGACTATATGGATGTGACTGTAAGTATCACAGAAAAAGAGATGCACCCTGGAGCTCAAATTTTTACCTTCAAACTGTTCCTCTGATACTTGATGCCATCCCACTGTTTCTGAATATTTTTACACAGAAAGAGCTTATTCTTGTCTGGGGTAAAGTCCATACTTTAGCTACAGTGCATGTTGCACATTTTGAAGTTATTCATTTGAAATTATTGACTAGAAACCATGTCTAATGTTTGGGACTTCATCCTTCTATTGAGAAACCCATAAAAGTAGCAATATACTTCAGCTTAGTCAATATAAACTTCCAGGACATGCATTTTTTGAGGGAAGAAGCAGTAATATAAAGCCATATAAATATTACAAAAACCCTCAAAATAGCCTAGGAGATCTCCAGGCTCTATTTTAGAGTTTTGCTACTACAGTCACAGCGTAATGCCCATTATTTGTGATGTATGGATTTTCCTTAATGATAGATGTTGGGGATTCATGGATAATGTTTGCTGTTGCTATCTCTTTACAAGGCACTGCTTTCTAAGAGTAAAACAGAGTGGAGGTGCAGGTTTCTTCAGATCTCAGAGATGCTATCAGAATGCTTGGCTCCATCTGTCTCACAAGATGACTCTACAGCCATGATAAGCCTTATATCCCTCTAAACTATGTCCCCTTCCTCTAAATGTCAATTTGATCTTAGGAAATACAGAACCATATGGACTGTGTGCTTCTTAGTGTACTCAGTCATTCATCAAATTCCAAGAGCTCAACTTTGTCAGTGACAACAGAGATAGACCAATGCTACTGTATATAAGGTTCAACTGTCAGCTGTAAAAACTTCACAAGGCAGATGGACCACTCTGATGTCACCATTGCTAATGCACAGTAGCTGTGTTCCAGATAACACTGATATTATTTGAATCATTAGAATTGTCCTTTTAGGAGCCAAGTGGCATTGAGCTTTTGTTCTGCCATTGTCAGTTGAATTCTAGCAACAAAAAAAGAAGAAGGCGTAAATTGTTTTCTAGAAACAAAGGAATAGCCACGTAGCCCTTCCTAGCTTAGTACCATGATACAGAAAGAGCCTCTGAGGAGATGCACATATCCTTCCTTCTTATAGATTATGTGACCAAGAGAGAATGCAATATCCTAAGGATGCAGATCTTGAATCTTTTCTTATTAGTCTCCCTTGAGTTCTTACAATTGATCCTCAAGTAAAACAGAGCATGACTTACAAACAGTTATTACTGGTGTTGCTGGAAAACGAAATTAGTCAAAGGACTTCCTGATACACTAAACCAACTCAGCTACACTAGATTGGAAAAGTCAGCCATTCCTTAAGGAAAATGCAGTATCGAGCTTGTCCCCACCATGATTATTTGTAGTATCTTCATTCTATATAGAACTGGATCAGCCCAGAAAAAAACACTTGAAAAAGAATGAGAAATGTCTCTTAAAGGGAGCAGAGAACTGGAAGAGGAAAGTTGGTTGATAGAAACATAAACCTGATAACATTTGTCCACACAAGGATATATGCCTGTGTTTCTGCCTGGCTTCTAATGGAAAGCCTATGATATGGGCCTTAACCTTCCTAGAGATCAAAACAAACTGTTAACAAGATCACTTAGGTGACTCCCGATATTCATGAAAAAAGGAAAAGGAGACTATTCAGAAAACGCAGCTTCTCCCAATGTTGATAACCATTCAATTAATATGCTAGAGTTGGAGAAATGACAAATGTCCTTATCTTTCCTACCTTGTCGGCCAGATCTAGTACAGGGCCTCATGTACGAACAAGGATCAGCAAATACAACCCTGTCATGAGCCCAGAAACTCAACAAACAGAATTAATGGCTTCCAGTCTAGGGATGTCATCCTTCCCCCCCTCCACACCTCCAACTCCTGTCCTGCATAGCTCAGGCTAGCATTAGCATTACACACCCACTGCCTGAGCCTCCTCAGTGCTGAGAGTTCAGCCCTGTGCTTCCACACCTCAGCCAATTTATAGTTCTCCCTATGTCAAAGACATAATATCAGAACTTACTTTATAATAAGTATGTCGGAAAACTAGTACTGGGAGATCATTTTAGTGTAAGCAATTAAAGAGAATAAGCGGTATAACTGAATATGACACACTTGATCCTATGTTCGTTACACAGTATTGTTTGTGATGTAATGTTTTATGTTAGGACTGGCTTAAACAGAAGCAGAATTTGTACTTAGCAATGTTAACTTGGTGAAACATGCACACTGGTTTAAATACAAACAAAACTGTGTCCGTCAATGCTAACTTAGTAAAGTGAGTACCACTTATCAGTTCAGTAAACAAACATGACATAAGAGTTCAGAGAAGGCATGCATAGGAAATTTCAGTTCTGTGAAGAACTATTATAAAACTCTATGTCATGATTATATTTTACTTTTAAAAATGACTTTTATCCTGGTGACATTTTTTTTAATCCCTTACTGATTTTAGTTAAAATACCAACACCTAAAGAAAAAGTCACAGAGCGAATACAGTACATTTATTTTTAAAGCATGCCCTCAGAAGACAGGACTCTGTGTCCCAACCCATCTACAGGCCACTACAAATGATAGTTGTTAAGGAACACCATTCTTGGAGCTTGCCATTTTTTAATCTTGAAAGTTTTCTTTCATCTGGTTCTGGAATGCCCATGAAGTTGAACAGGGTCATGATCAGAGGCTCTGAACTTGTTTTGTAATTTCTAGGAAAACCAGGACAAAGACAGAGAGATTCAGATCCAAACATATAGCTAGGAAAGAGAGCAGAGAACTCTGTAGTACAATAAATGCAAATTATACCTGGAGGACCCAAGAGTTCCTTTTGCAGTAAGAGTAGGCCCGCCAACTGCCACTCTCCCTACTGCTACATCCCGTTTCTAGCCCTGAGTAACACATGGCAAATGAATATTTGCCTCCAGGAATAATAAAAACAATAATAAAATAACTACCTAAATGATTGCTTTTCTTTTTTAAGAAGTGTTCACATTTGCAACAGAGGGTCAAAACCTTCTACAAAGTTCAAAAAGAAAATTCAAAGCTGTAAACGCAGATAGATTTGTATTCCAGTTTTAGTTGCAGAAATAATAGTTTAAATCTAGTATCCAGCTTCATATCTAACATAAAGTTCTCTTTGCACTATCTAATAACCAAAATGAACAACTGGATTCCTGCCTGACCCTGGCAGGCCAGTTTTGGTTTGTGCTCAAATGATATAAGAAAGCAGTAACAGGACCTCAACATGTGTGGTTCTAAATGTTGCTGATGGCCCTAAAGCAAGTCCACCTTGAAAGAATCCTCTGTGTGCCTGATCTTGTTAACACCATAGGAGCATCTTAGATACTATTAGCTCATGAATCACAAAAGGGTTTTCCATCATTCATAGTACTTTCAGACAGTGCAGTTTCATTAAATAGCCTCTGGTTTCCATGTTAACAGAGATGAGTGTCTCCCAAGTGTCCGTGCCTAACGCTGTCTTTAAATACACTCTTTATTCCTTATTCCCTTTTATGTAAAGCCATCCCAGTTAGCATATTTTTTAATTTGTTCACTCTACATCCCAACTGTAGTCCCCTCCTTCATAGTCTCCCAATTGCACCCTCCCTCCCTTATACTTTCTGTCCCTCATCTGGTCCTCAGAAAGGGGAACCCTCCTCCCCTAACATCTGAACTCAGCCTATCAAGTCTCATCTAGACTGCCTGTATCCTCTTCCTCTGTGGCCTGGCAAGGCCGCCCACCAGCGGGAAGTGATCAACATGTGGGGGCCAGAGTCGATCTCAGAAGTGGTCCCTACTCCCCGTATTGTGGGGCCCACAAGGAGACTGTGCTGCCTATCAACTACATCTGAGCAGAGGGTCTAGGTCCTTACTATGCATGGTCCTTGGTTGGGGCATCAGTCTCTTCAGCAGCCACCTTCTCTGGCCAGAATTGTTGGCTCCTCTGGTCTACTTGTGGAGCTCAGGATGAGCAAAAGGACATTTGCTCAACGATGTTCATAGCAGCTTTATTCGTAATAGCCAGAATCTGGAAGTAACGTAGGTGTCCCTCAACCGAAGAATGGATAAAGAAATTGTAGTGCATTTACACAATGGATTACTACTGAGCTATTTAAAAACAAGGAAATCTTGAAATTTACCAGCAGTTATCATTTTAAGCAGAGCCTCTTACTTTTTAAATCCATCTTTTAAAGTTTTAAGTATCTTTGTTCTTCATTGCCAACCTCACATTTTCTACAGACTAGTGTGCTTCACCACCTTACACACCCTGAACCAGAACGGCTCTATGAGGGTGCCTAAGAAACCCTGACTTAGAAACTTCCAGATGGTTGTGACTTGCATACAAGACTCACAAGAGTTATGATAAAAACTGTCTCAGAAATGTAGCTTGTGAATTTTTATTCATTCCTAAACCAAGAACAATAAGTAATATCCAAGAAGAGTTTTTGAGATCCTGCAACAAGAAAGATAATACCCTGACTTAGATGGTGTAGAAAGCCATTTGAAACAATTTCTGCCTCATTGATCACTAAAGTAGATTCTCTGCTTAGTAAACTACCTACTGACCACCACTATGTCTCATCTCTACCTTCCTCTTCTCCCACAAAGTAAAACCAATATATGCATGCCCAGAATTCTGGAAATACCAACATCCTACAGAGGTACCCGAGAATAAGTTCTAACAAGCATATTTTCTTTCATCTGTGAAGTCTTGTTTGTGTGTGAGATTGTGTGTGTATGAGATAGTATGTGTGTGTGATTGTGTGTGTGTGTGTGAGATAGTATGTGTGTGAGATTGTGTGTATGTGTTAGATTGTGTGTGTGCTCATGTATGTGTGCCCATGTGTGTGTGTACTCATATGTGTGTGCGCATGTGTACTGTACAAGCAAAAGAAAGACAATTTGAGCAAAGTACGAGTGGAAAGGGCAGTGGGAGGTACAGAAGGGCAAGCACTATAGTAAGAATATATGATGATGTCATAATTATACTATTTTGTACACTAAAATAACAGAAAATAAAAGTACAATAAAATTCTAATGATCCACTACTTCCACTATCTGAAACTAAAGTTTGCTAGAAATATAGATACCTGCTAACTCTAATGTACACTAAACAAAGTTGAAAAAAGATGTAAAAGGTAATGTGAGCTTTGCCTAAGTCTGGTCTTCACCATCAGTGAGTTCAGGTTTGTTGGGTAAGATGAGAAAGAGATAGTAAGTTTTCAAAAACATGTTCAGCTATAAATCTTTACTTGACTATATCTGCAAACTAGCATTCCTATGTCAACATACAATGACTTCTGATCTGAGAAAAGCATCGTGTTATGGGCAAACACTAAGCAATTTACACATCTAGTCTTAGGGCATTGCATCTGGAAACCTAAGAACAGAAAACACAAATCTCATGTCATGATGCCCAACCCCAAATATAAGACTTGTTGGCTAGAGACTATTTTTAAATTTGGTCATCAAACCAATTACTTTAGTGTAAGTCCAACAGTCTAATGATAAGAAAATAGGGCAGAGGTCAGTGGCCTCTTCCCCAACCACTAATTGGCCTCAGGATACTGATCTATGGAGTCTACTGATTTCTATAGTCTGCATCCCCAAATGTTACAGCCTGATACTCTATTTCTTATCATAATCTACTTCTGACTCTTTCCTTCATGTCTCTGTTGCAGATTTTGTTCATGGGCATGATGACTGAATATTATCACTACTTCTTCACAACCCTGGTGAGTGCTTCCAGTAAGAACGCATTGTAGACAGGACCTTAGCCTAGCTGTTGTCATGGAGATTCTCTTTACTTCCCTGAGACTCCTCTAAACCAATATTGCTGAGCACCAGGTATCTTTGTTTCTTTTTACAAAAGATCACCAATGCATATGCATCAGAAGATCGATGAAATCCCATTAAAGAAGAGCTATCCAGAAAGAAATACCAGCCATAATTTCTCCATCCATTCAGAAGAGTGTTGAAATGTGCCCTGGCATCCTTTGATATGATAAAGTATTGTTCCTGCCTGTGTCCAGGAGACAAGGGAGTTCAGACAGTCACCTAGGAGCACCTGGCAAAGTTTCAACAAGTTATGGAGACCCTGTGCACACTGAGCATTCTACATCATTAAGGAAAATGATGATTCAAAGCATAAGAAGTTCAGAAGAATCTCTGGCAGTTAAATTTTGTGGCATTATTTAAAGAAGAGGAATAATTTAGGCATTTAATACACCCAAATTACATTATAGATCTTCCTCAATTGGCCTTAGAAATCAGTCAGCAGACCGCATATGTACCACTCTTCCCAATACCTGCAGTATACATTCCACCTTCTTATATGAGAAGAAAATTGAAACAGCCATTTTCTTAGTAATCTTTAAGGGTTTATCAGGTATAACCTGCCTAGATTTGAGGTAGGATGGTCAGTAAGTTACTGTTTTAGCAAATAAAATTGACAAGCTAATCTGAAGTGTGTAGGAATTAAAAGATTCAGAGCAAGGAGCAAAGGACTGTCCTACTTTCACCCGCTCACAGCAGCAAAGGGTCCCTGCAGAACCCCTGAGGGTATGAAGATTACAGAGCACAATGTGTCAGGAGCTTGTGGGGAGCAGGGTGGAGCGCAAGTTCTCACGTTTTGCTGATCTTGTGCCTCTGCATTGCTGGCTGGCCACATCTATTCGTCTTACAGAACACTTGAATAGATCGGAGTTTTATGTATTCACATATACAGCCCTTCCCTATAACCAGGAAAGCCAGAGTACTGCAAGGCCATGTAGCCTTGGGCCTCAGAACACTCTTTGAGCCTTGGCTGAACATTGCCAGAAGAGCTGGTTTGGCCTTCATTTCAGAGACTGAAGCCTAGGAAGGCTGGTCCTCAATAGAGCCTAATGAGTGAGAGCACATTGCACGATTTCCATTCTGGTCCACTCCTTACTCTCTGGATAGCCTCATTCTGCATTTGCAAGGGATGTAAAAAAGTCAGACATGAAAGTTCTACATTCTGTATTACATAGAAACCTCAAGTTGTAGGACAGCTAAAGTCTACGTACATTTAATATATTCAGCGTCAGGAATTCGGCAGGTGTGCTGGAATTTTCTGTGTAAATAACTTTCTGTCTATTAATAGAATGTGTTAAAAACATTCCTTCCCCGGGTCGTAATCTTTGTAGTTGCTTTGTGTTTCCCTACAGTTTGATCTGCATCCTGTCCTCTATTGCTTTCACATTCTAGCCAGCTTTGGTCGTAAGTAAGAATAAGTTAGTGCAAAGGAAACACAAAGTTTGCACACTCACATACATCATATATGTTATAATGTATATATTCTATGTTTAAAAGGCAGTATAGGGCTGGAGAGAAGGCTTGATGGAGTGTTCAGTTCCCAGCACCCACATCGGAAGGTGGCTGTATCTCCATTGCCAGGGGATCAAGGTGCCCTCTTCTAGATTTCACAGACACAAACACCTTCACACAGCTGCACATATCCACACACAAACACTTGATTAAATCTTAAAAAAAAAATAAAAGAGCAAATCTATATAAAACAGTAGTATAGCTTTCATGGCCCAGAACTGGCAGGGCAGGGCTGTGATATTACAACTCTACTGCCCAATCCAAAGTTATCTTGGGACTGATGAGCAAGGAGAAGACACCTCCAGGAGAGTGACTGTGCTGCATCTTCTGCAAGTGCGAATGCACAGAAGTCAAGCCCCCCTGCCTTGACTGCCTTGAGCAGCTGCTTTCCTCTTCGTACCTGGACCATGCCAGACTGTTCCAGAAAGCAACTTCATTGCTAGACAATGTCTGCACAAGTTGTTTGTTTGTTTGTTTGTCTCTGCTAAGTGTTATTCTTGCTAGTTTGGTTTCTTCTCAAATATTTATAGTGCCGTGGGTTTACTCTAAACTTGTTATATAAAAACTTGAAGTGATCATTCTGTTTTTAAATGTGTATCTACTGACAACTACCTGGTTTACATCCAGTTTTGTCTGTCCTAGAAAACACTGGGACGGTTTGGACATGTGCTCTGATACACTGTCAAAGTAGAAATAAGTCTCCTGAAAGTTTTCACACCTCCACAACCACAGAGTCCAATATATTCTCTAAAAAATACCCTTATTCAGAGCCCTTATTCAGTGACTATTCTTTATCTTCTTGTTGAGAGGAATAGGAGTTGTCATCAGGGAGCCACAGGATGCCATTTTCCCCTCCTAGAAGTCTTTTTCTTCACATTCATATGCAGTTTCCACATTTCGCCTTAGCAGCATGAGCCAGACAGCTTAGAACTGCAGCTGTGCGGAGTGTGGCTGATGCTGCCATTGTCCAGCACTTCCTTTGTGGCCCTGTCACCACTGAAAACTTTTTTCTTCAGCTAGGAAATAAAAGCATAGAGGCAAACAGACAGAAAGATCTCATCTATCTCCTCAAAGACTACATCCTAGGAAGAGAATCCTCACTTTCAGATATCATGTCTGGGGACCAAGGCTAGACAACTCTTCTTCATTTATCCAAACCTGACATTCTTCCATAAACAGGACATGATAGCACTGCCCATTGTGTCTTCATCTTTTTAGTGCATCTGTAATCATTGATCTTTTTCTTACACCAAGAACATCAATACTGCTAATTAATTTCTACTTTTGTTTTTATAACACTGCACAGGACTTGTTTGCTTTAGACCTGGAACTCTACAGGTACAGTGGTGTAAATATGACTGGGTTCCGGCTGCTGAATATTGACAACCCTCATGTGTCATCCATCATTGAGAAGTGGTCCATGGAGAGGTTGCAGGCCCCGCCCAGACCTGAGACTGGTCTTCTGGATGGCATGATGACAGTGAGTAATTTTATTTTATTTTTCAAACATTTTTTTTTTTGGTTTGAGAATCTCATCTAAGTACACAGTGTATTTTAATCACATTCATTCAGACTTCCTCTGCCTGCCCACCACCACCAAGATTCAAATCCCTGTGGAGAAGGATGGGAACATGGGCAGAAAGATTGTAAGAGACAGAATAATTGTAATGAAATCTCACGGTCATGTTTTAACTCTATAGAAGTAAAGCTACTCATCTTCTATGCCTTTGCTCATGGAATCAAATGGTATTTTAATGCACATCTTGAGAGAGAACGTTGAAGAGAGAAGGAAAGAGAATATTTAGATGTTTCACAAGCTGGTGTATGGTTATCACCAAAAGCTCTTTTCTTTACCTTTCCAATTGCACTTGTCAAAAAGCAAGTTGCTGTTATCATTTTATGAATAAAGAAAGAGCAGGATTAAAAGGGTAAGCACAGTGTGTTCACTCATAGGAGTGTGTCTCTGGGAGGAGTGCAAAGAAGTGAGAAACATCCTATTTATACTCATTACCCAGGACTGAGCTGTAGATGCAGGCGTAGACAAGCACCAGATCTCCATAGGACCTATGTGGTCATGTCCTTAACATCCCAGCTACATATGGGCACAGTTCTGCAGATGCTGACGGTGCTTAACTCCAGGAATATGTCACTCTTGACATGGGTGCCAAGCCTGTCTCTTTCGAGCCAGAGGTAGTCACCTGAACAGAAACTTGCAAAGTGCCTCGTGGAGAGCTTTGAGGCAGCATCATTTGTCTCTTACTGTCAAATGTATCTGCCCTCGCTTTATTTCTCTAATGAGTCTCCCTGGGTGATGAAGAAAATAGAAAAATAATAATAAAAAAAAACACCTTGCTTCCTATGTAAGAACAGTACTACTAAGGGGGAAGATATTGGAAACGAGAGCAGGTAATAGCATTTTAAATTGGTGTAATATTTCACTCTCAGTTCCCATCACCCAGAGAAGCACTCTTTGCTTTTAAGATGCAATCTACTGATAACTGAAAGGTATCATCTCACTGAAAAATGAACTTCCAACTTCCTTTTCCTTTTTCCTGTGAGGAAGAAGTGAAATGAAGGAAATAAATGAATGCATTAAGTAGCCCTGGATGGTTCTATGTTCAGAGTCCTGAACATAACTGAAATAAGCCTGAAATAACTCTTAAAACACACTGCGGTCTGGGAGATAATGATGGAAACTGTTGTGGTACACATGAGCCTTAGGTAAATTGAGATGTTGCTTTGCATGAAGACAAGCAGAGACTATGCAGAGAAATACTAGACTTCAGAAAGGGGAGGGGACTATCACTTCCGTGGTTCCAGCCAAAATTCTCCCTTTTCCCCTGGGTCACAGCTTTATGCCAAATGCTGAATATCCGTCATGAGAATGGTTTGGTTTGCCAAAAACAAAAGCATCTGCGTGTTCACTTATATGGAGCAGACAGAGTCATTTGTATATGTTGACCAAATGAAAACCATGGAAGAAGAAAAATAAAGTTGTGAAGTTTTTGCAGGCTAATGCGGGCACAAGGTAGTGTTGTTGCCAGTCACCTCCACTAACGGCTGCCAAATGGCTGGAACCTGGTGGAAATAAGATGTTCTGATCTGTCTAAAAGGATCCACCTGACAAAGAGGTTTCAGGCTTATACTTCTATTATTATTAATTTTTTAAAACCACAAAAAGAAAAGTTGTGGTCAGAGAGAGAACTTCCTGGTAAATCCTCTGCACATGCGTGTGAAGGGCTGAGTTTGAAACGTTAGACCCCCACATAAAGCCAGAGGCAGTAGTGTGCACCTGAGATGTGAGTCCTCCTACGGCGAGCTGGGAGGTGAACGCAGTAGAATTCTCAGAGGCTCCTGGGCTAGCTGTCCTGGAGTTCATAGTAGCAGACAGCAAAAGAGGGAAACTCTGTCTCAAGCAGGGTGGAAAGTAAGAACAACCACAGGAGGTTGTCCTCTTTCCTCTACATGTGTACTGCGTGTGTGCGTGTGTGCACACATACACACCACACGCACACATTATACTCACAAATTTTATTTGATTAAAAGAAAAGTGAGGATTTATAATATCAGAAGAAGATATTTCAGCAGAATGCTGTAAAAACAGGTACAATAACTATGTCTGGACATGTCAAGGTGAGTAAACTATGTTGATAAGACAGAGTGCCTACCTTGCAGATATAGCATTGTGGGATGCATACTTTTTTTTTTTTTTTTTTAGGTTTTTCGAGACACGGTTTCTCTGTGTAGCCTTGGCTGTCCTGGATTCATTTTGTAGACCAGGTTGGCCTCGAACTTATAGCGATCCTCCTGCCTCTGCCTCCTGAGTGCTGGGATTAAAGGCGTGGGCTGCTACACCCAGCTGGGATGCATACGTTCAACCAACATTTAGCAAAAGAATTTACATGGAACCTCTCTCTTCCTAAAAGGCCACAGACAAGGATGCTCAATGAAATGATAAGAGTCAAGAGAGGATACACACACACACACACACACACACACACACACACACACACACACACCATGTCCCCAATTCCAGGCCAAGTGCTAGGAATTTTCTAATCTTTGTTTGTTTTTCAAGACAAGGATTCTCTGTGTAGCTTTGGCTGCCTTGGACTCTCTTTGTAGATTGTGCTGGCCTCAAACTCACAAATACATACCTGTTTCTGTCTCCCCAAGTGCTGGGATAACAGGCGTGCACCACTGCATGCAGTAGAATTCTCTAATTTTAGATAGCATCAATCAAAATGTTTTCTTCACTATCCCAAAGACGAAAACCACTGGATATATGTATTAGGTCCAACATGATCCTTTGTTGCCAGCACTTGTAGCCCTGTCTGCATTTACTACTCTGCAGACTACTCAGATATCTCTTCATTAGCAAGGCCTTCTGCGAGCTGCGTTGTAGTATGGTAGCTTCTTCTGTTGTTCTCCTCATTCTTACCTGTTTTAATTGACTTCCTAAGCTTGGAACTACTTATGATACATTGTGATTTGTTGGATTTGTGTCTTTCTCTATGAGAATATAAACATTTAGGTAAAGATGATTTCTATTTCTGTAATATGATCTGTTCTCAGCATGAAAAGAGGCAAGGCACAAAGAAAACTTCAATAAGTATGCATTTGGTGAAATAATTTATGCAGAAAACAAATTTAATTGAGATTCTAACAAAATAGATATTTAAATAAAGAATACCATACAGCCCTGAAATAGTTCTCTGAAACGCCAAAGTTCCTAAAAGCAAGAAACATGCCTTATCAATGAAGATGGACATTATTCTCAAGTAATGAGTTTTTTTTATTTTAAGAACTAACACTATAAATGGCATTACTATAGTAAATATAACCTGGAATTGCAAATCAATTGCCTTTTCAAGATATTTTATCGCAGCAACAGAAAATTAACTGGAACATTAAGTCATTGTAAATAATCCTACTGGTATAATAGAATTGTAGTCCCTAAAATTATATGAATATTCCTGGTGTTCTGCCAGACACATTGCCTGTATTCAGTGTAGTCATTTTCTTACATGTGCTACCTACATTCACAGATTATAGATGTGAGATGATACACTAATTAGAAAGCGATATAATGGGGAAATGCATTTGACTTATTGATTTTTAAATAATTTATTAAAGCTTTTCTTAGAATGTCTACACTAAAACATCATCAAAAATTGCCATAATATACATCAAAATATGTATATTTCTGAAAAAAGAGAGATCAATCATACCCAAGTTCAATATAGTTGACTCTAGATTTAAAGGACAGATTTAATTAAAGAAATAAAAACCTACTTAAGAAATGGTTAAGAAAACTACTGCTTAGCTCAGTCCAAAACAGTGAAATGCACTATTCAAAAACACACCTTCAATTATGAACACCAAGCAAATGGAGTGGACTAGATGTGGGACAAGGCTATGACTTCTCAAAACTTGTTTCCACTGATGTACTTTCTCCATCAAGGTTCCACTCCCACTCCAAATACCAACAACAACTGTGGACCAAATATCCAAATACCCAAGCCTATGGGAAACATTCATCTTTCAAACACTACAGTGCAAGATGCAAAAATGCCACAGAGACAGAGACCACAGAGCCCTATCTGCCACTCTCCTTCCCAACTCACAAAGTACTCATAGCATGACGCAACACCGGGAACTTTACTCTGTTCTCATGCATCCAATAGTTCTGTAATTATTATCCATGGGAAAGACATCTTTGGGTAGCCGCATTGAGTCTTCACCAGGACTCCAAAGATAAAAGATAGCAATCAACTGGATTAGTAGAAAAGGCAATGATGTTTTTGATAATGGAAACCAGAGTTTAGGTCCTGGCTATGTTTCCTGAGAAATCAACATCTCTAAATCCATTTGCAGAATCTGTAAATTTGTATAATATCAATATAATGTCACTCACTAAATATGTTAGATAACATAACAATGCTTCTATGTTTCGGGGATGAACTTACTTCATAGCACTTGTTGGTTTTATTCCACAAAGGAACAAAGGACATTCTGAAATACAGAGGTGTAACCAACCCTTATTCTGACTCACTGATAAAAAAACCACTATGAAATTACAAAAAGTGTTTTATCAACTGAAGTGTTAACTAACACATTAAAAGTTTGTGTACTTGAGAAACTAGAGCAGAATTGTCCTATTATTTATTTGTTATTATTTATTTATGAGACACATTCTTTATTATTCCAGTTGCCTAAGGTGAATCCTTAGCTGACATTTTTGTGACCTAGTATAACCAAAGGCATTTTCCAGTGTGTTTGTTTGCTCTACTTATAACCCTCCTTCCTTGATTCTTCCTGGTCTCTACTTAAAGCTAACAAATATCTACTGAAGCTCAAATTAAGGCAATCACTCTGCCAAACCTTCAGTGGACCTACTGGGATTCCTTTCCTAACTATAGAATTTTTACACTTCTTGAGCTGGTCTTTTTGGCCACCTTCCTAAGTCCATTCCTAAATTCCACTCATCAACAGGGCATTCTACCTGCTGCCATCTCAGTGCCAGTGTAAATGAGCAAAGCTTCCTCCAGCACTTGGGGTCCCCCAGCAGCAATGCTCCACAAGTTAGCACCATCAACAGAGTTCCCATGGACAATTTGCCAGTCCTAACCCTACCTTACCCATAACCATTTCCTAATGTAGAGAATAGTGGGAAACCTATACCTCTTACCCATTTGCTCTCCAAAAACCACTTTTCTTCCTAGCATCCCAATCAGGAATAAGATATGCCAATTGTCTTTGTCTCTGGGGGAGGGAGGCATCTCGTTGGCTTGTGTTGGCAGTTACTACAATGTCCTAATGCTTCTTTATTTGCACAAAGAACACCGAACTCAAATAAACTGTTATATTTACAGTGGAAGCATATTACATTAAAAAATGAATAGAAAGTAAAAAAATCAGCAAAGGAAACTTCATGCAGAGCAGAGCTCTCACAGGTCTGGGCTTCTGGGTATTGTATACCATTGACACTCCCTAAAAGGTGATTGACTCACAGCCGTGATTTATGACTATACAAGTGAAGTGTAATGATATGTGACTGGACACGTGATGTGTGGTCCACCAGGAGATCCACCCAAGCTCTGATGTCCAGGTGTATTATCAGAAGTGAGCCACATGAGCACAGAGCACTCACACAACTGACCTTAGTCTCCAGCCCTTCCATATCTCAAACTGATACAGCACAGCCCAACACCTCAGACCAACAACAACAACAACAAGTAACAAACATTTACTGCAATCACCACATTTTTAGCACCCGTGTCGCATGGCCCCAGACTACAGAACACTTGGACTTGAACACTCTAAGCCCACTGAGTTTTATTGTGTCAACACGTTACTACAAATTGCTCTAATGGCCAAAACATTGTGTATTTGCTATGGGAAGTCAGCCCTCAGTATGCATATGTTGCCGAGAAAAGATTTTTAAGGGCATTAAGAAATATTATTGTATCCAGGATTTCAGTATGAAAGCCAGGGTTGGGGAAAGACTAATGTGAAATAGTGTCTCCTGGACAAGTTGGGCTAATGTACACATGAGCACACAGTAATTGTAGCTGCCTGAACAAAACTTACACAAGATCAATAGGTGTACGAGGGACCAACCTTATCTGGACAGCTATTGACACATTATGTATACTAATGGGGGAAAGTCAGTGTTCTTCAGGATTGTGACCTACTGTCACACAGGCTGACTGTGTTCTAATGTATGGCCCTACACCCATGAGCATATGAACATCAGTAATTGGACTCAGTTGCTTACAAAAAAGATATAAAATGTTTAGAATTTGGGACAGGAAGATGAGAAGGTTTGGTTGAATCTAGAAGGGTTAATATAGGTGTATACGATCAAAATGCATTGGATATATGTATGGAATTCTCAAAGAATAGATAAACTAATTTTTTAATGTTTCACAATTGAAGGGCATGTCACACATAAATGAGGTGCTTGTAGTTCTGGCCTGAAACATATTGTCAATAAATATTAGCCTTTATCAAGCTAATCACTAAATAATTAGACAAAATAGACCACAAATTGTACCACCAATTTTAAGGATCTAAATGTTGTCTTTCTTGCTATTAGTTTATAGACACCATTTAATCTCTTAATTTTCTTTCTGTAATTACAAAAAAACTCATTGTTTCTTGAGGATGTGTAATTAGTGTGCAGTAAATGTTCACAGTTACTACAGATTCCGTTTTACAAAGTTAACCTGGCAATAATTCATTTTTTCCCAATTAAACCAAAGAAGGACAAGAGAATGATGAACAGATGGGTGCTAGGTTGAGGCAAGCAGGGAACTCTATTCTGTCCATGTACGTAATTAGCAGAATAGATGTGGACCAGCTAACTTCCACAAGACTTGGTTTTGTCATTGACAAAATGGATTCTATCAATCTTGAAACAGTAAAAATAAATTTTCAAAGCTTAGCAACAATGACTCCCATCACCTTAATTCTTCTCTGTGTCAAATACACAAGTAAAATGTTTTATTTTAAATATAGGCATTGTATATTTCTTATCACAACGCATTTTGTTTTAAGGGGTGAATCAATAATAACTCATTCTGTGAATGTTTATTAAATTACATTTCTGTGCAAAGAATTATGCTTAGGTACCAAAGGTTGAATTTGAACAGTTTCTGTTTTTAAGAAACCCATATTGTTTTTGATTAAGTGACAACTGTTAGAAACAAGTTGACATTTCAATGACAGAGACTGTGCAGAATAATAAGGGCTCAAAATAGAGGTGTTTCTGGCTTCAAAACTGATGCTGCAAGGTGTAGTATCCGTCACTTACGCTCTTTCCACAATTAACAGGGAACAGTTCATGAATCGCCTAATCGCAGAAAATCACATATGATTTTTTTTTGCTAAAACCTGGATTCTAGGTTTAACTGTCAATTTTCCAGCTATATACATATGCTCCTCCATATATCAATATTTTGCCTGAAGTCAGTTTTACACATAATAAGGAGCTTTATCTATGTGTTCTGCTTACTTTGGAGAATTACTGAGAATTTCAAATGAGTTTATATGTTTGAAGTGGCAAAAAAAAAAAAAAAAAAAGGCCATCTTACACCCATCAGAATGGCTAAGATCAAAAACTCAAGTGACACCACATGCTGGCGAGGATGTGGGGAGAGAGGAACACTCCTTCATTGCTGGTGGGAATGCAAACTAGTACAGCCACTTTGGAAATCTATCTGGTGCTATCTCAGAAAAATGGGAATAGGGCATCCTCAAGACCCAGCTATTCCACTCCTTGGAATATACCCAGAAGATGCTCCAGCACACAACAAGAAAATTTGCTCAACCATGTTCATAGCAGCCTTATTCATAATAGCCAGAACATGGAAACAGCCTAAGTGTCCCTCAGTAGAAGAGTGGATAAAGAAACTGTGGTACATATACACTATGGAATACTACTCAGCTATTAAAAACAAGGAATTCCCGAAATTTGTGGATAAATGGATTGAGCTAGAAATGATCATAATGAGTGAGTTAACCCAGAAGCAGAAAGAATCAAATGGTATATACTCACTTATATCTGCATACTAGCCCAAGGGGCATGTCCCACGAAAGCCTTCACTTACCAGGAAACTGGGACAGAGGGGAGGGCATCCTATTGGGACTCTAAATGAGAGACGCATGGGAGAATAGCAAAATAAAAGGATACAGAGGGTCCTAGAAACCTACAAGTAGAACAATATGATAGGCAGATTTGGGCCCAGGGGTCCCGCTCAAACTAAGGCACCAGCCAAGGACAATACAGGAGGTAAACTTTAAACCCCTTTCCAGATGTAGCCAATGGTCAGAATATTTTCCACAGTTGAGTGGAGAGTGTGATATGACTTTCTCATGTACTCTGGTGCCTCACATTTGACCATGTCCCCTGGAGGGGGAGACCTGGTGGCACTCAGAGGAAGGACAGCAGGTTGCCAAGAAGAGACTTGATACCCTATGAGCATATACAGGGGGAGGTAATCCCCCTCAGGAACAGTCATAAGGGAGGGGAACAATGGGAAATTGGGGGGGGGGGGGGGAATGGGAGGATACAAGGGATGGGATAACCATTGAGATGTAACAAGAATAAATTAATAAAAAAGAAAAAGAAAAAGAAAAAAAATAGCCCGCCAGTAAAATATGAGAGTACCATGAGATTTTTATCCCCCAAACCACAGGGCAGTATAACTGACAAAATGCTATGAGTGTTACATAAAATTTAGCAAGTAAGAAGAATTTCATGAGAGGAAGAAGGAAAAGATAACTATTCCAAAAGAGAAGTGACCACTATCGACCTCTAACATGCCAACTCAGAGAGGCAAGTGCAAGCTTACCCTGACTCACACGCCTGTACCTCAGAGGTCCTCCCCAAGCTGAGCTTCCCACTGAACTTCATACCGTGAACTCACTCCCTTCCTCAAGTCTGGTAATAAAAGTGACCAACAAAAGCATCCTTAGCAATAAAAGAACCTAGCCGGGTGTGGTGGTGCACACCTTTAATCCCAGCACTTGGGAGGCAGAGGCAAGCAGATCGCTGTGAGTTTGAGGCCAGCCTGGTCTACAAAGTAAGCCCAGGATAGCCAAGGCTACACAGAGAAACCCTATCTCAAAAAACAAAAAACAAAAAACAAAAAACAATTGGGTTATTCGGTTTGGTGGTGTTTAATTTCTTGAGTTCTTTATATATTTTGGATATTAGACCTTTGTCAGATGTAGGGTTGGTGAAGATTTTTTCCCAGTCTGTAGGCTGTCGCTTTGTTCTCTTGACAGTGTCTCCTGCCTTACAGAAGCTTCTCAGCCTCATGAGGTCCCATTTATTAATGGTTGACATTAAGGCCTGGGCCGTTGGTGTTCTGTTCAGGAAGTTGTCTCCTGTGCCAATATGTTCCAGGCTCTTTCCCACTTTTTCTTCTAAGTGGCTTAGTGTCTCTGGTTTTATGTTGAGGTCTTTAATCCACTTGGATTTGAGTTTTGTGCAAGGTGACAAATATGGGTCCAGTTTCATTTTTTTACACATAGACCTCCAGTTAGACCAGCACCATTTGTTGAAGATGCTATCCTTTTTCCATTGAATGGATTTGGCTTCTTTGTCAAAAATCAAGTGACCATATGTGTGTGGATTCATATCTGGGTCTTCGATTCGATTCCACTGATCAACCAGCCTGTTGCTGTGCCAGTACCATGCTGTTTTAAGTACTATTGCTTTATAGTACAGTTTGAGATCAGGTATGGAGATTCCTCCGGAGCATCTTTTATTGTACAAGATTGTTTTAGCTATTCTGGGTTTTTTGTTTTTCCATATGAAGTTCAGAATTGAACTTTCAATGTCTTTAAAAAATTGTGTAGTTATTTTGATAGGGATTGCATTGAATCTGTAGATTGCTTTTGGTAGGATGGCCATTTTTACTATGTTAATTCTCCCGATCCATGAGCAAGGAAGATCACGCCATCTTCTCAGGTCATCTTCAATCTCTTTCTTCAGAGTTTTGAAATTTTTTTCATACAAGTCCTTCACTTGCTTAGTTAGGGTAACTCCTAGATATTTTATATTGCTTGTGGCTAATGTGAAGGGTGTGGTTTTCCTAATTTCTTCCTCTGCAAGCTTGTCATTTGTGTATAGGAAGGCTACAGACTTTTTTGAGTTAATTTTGTATCCAGCCAATTTGCTGAAGGTGTTTATCAGCTTTAGGAGTTCTCTGGTGGAGTTTTGAGGGTCACTTATGTACACTATCATATCATCTGCAAAGAGGGATAATTTGACTTCCTCCTTTCCCATTTGGATACCCTTGATCTCCTTTTGTTGTCTTATTGCTCTGGCTAGAACTTCGAGTACTATATTGAAGAGATATGGAGAGAGTGGGCAGCCTTGCCTTGTTCCCGATTTGAGAGGAATTTCCTTGAGTATCTCACCATTTACTTTGATTTTGGCTATTGGCTTGCTGTATATAGCCTTTATTATGTTGAGGAAAGTGCCTTGTATCCCCGATCTCTCTAAAACTTTAAACATGAATGGGTGTTGAATTTTATCAAATGCTTTCTCTGCATCCAAGGAGATGATCATGTGGTTTTTTATTTTCAGTTTGTTTATATGGTGGATTACATTGATGGATTTCCGTATATTAAACCATCCCTGCATGCCTGGAATGAAGCCTACTTGGTCATGATGAATGATATCTTTGATGTGCTCCTGTATTCGTTTTGCAAGTATTTTATTTAGTATTTTTGCATCTATGTTCATAAGAGAAATTGGTCTGAAATTCTCTTTTTTTGTTGAGTCTTTGTGAGGTTTAGGTATCAATGAGACTATGGCCTCATAGAATGAATTTGGTAATTTTCCATCCATTTCTATCTTTTGGAGTAGCTTGAAGAGTATCGGTATTAGCTCGCCCTTAAAGGTCTGGTAGAATTCTGCACTGAAACCATCTGGCCCTGGGCTTTTTTTGGTTGGGAGACCATCGATGATTGCTTCTATTTCTGTAGGGGAAATGGGACTATTTAACTTGTTTATCTGTTCTTCATTCAACTTTGGCAAACCGAATAACCCAATTGAGAAATGGGGCTTGGAACTAAACAGAGAATTCTCAACAGAGGAGTATCAAATGGCTGAGAAACACTTAAAGAAATGCTCAACCTCCTTAGTCATCAGGGAAATGCAAATCAAAACAACTCTGAGATTCCATCTTACACCCATCAGAATGGCTAAGATCAAAAATTCAAGCGACACCACATGCTGGCGAGGATGTGGGGAGAGAGGAACACTCCTTCATTGCTGGTGGGAATGCAAACTAGTACAGCCACTTTGGAAATCTATCTGGTGCTATCTCAGAAAAATGGGAATAGGGCTTCCTCAAGACCCAGCTATTCCACTCCTTGGAATATACCCAGAAGATGCTCCAGCACACAACAAGAAAATTTGCTCAACCATGTTCATAGCAGCCTTATTCATAATAGCCAGAACATGGAAACAGCCTAAGTGTCCCTCAGTAGAAGAGTGGATAAAGAAACTGTGGTACATATACACTATGGAATACTACTCAGCTATTAAAAACAAGGAATTCCCGAAATTTGTGGACAAATGGATTGAGTTAGAAATGATCATAATGAGTGAGTTAACCCAGAAGCAGAAAGAATCAAATGGTATATACTCACTTATATCTGCATACTAGCCCAAGGGGCATGTCCCACGAAAGCCTTCACTTACCAGGAAACTGGGACAGAGGGGAAGGCATCCTATTGGGACTCTAAATGAGAGACGCATGGGAGAACAGCAAAATAAAAGGATACAGAGGGTCCTAGAAATCTACAAGTAGAACAATATGATAGGCAGATTTGGGCCCAGGGGTCCCGCTCAAACTAAGGCACCAGCCAAGGACAATACAGGAGGTAAACTTTAAACCCCTTCCCAGATCTAGCCAATGGTCAGAATATTCTCCACAGTTGAGTGGAGAGTGTGATACGACTTTCTCACGTACTCTGGTGCCTCACATTTGACCATGTCCCCTGGAGGGGGAGACCTGGTGGCACTCAGAGGAAGGACAGCAAGTAGCCAAGAAGAGACTTGATACCCTATGAGAATATATAGGGGGACGTAATCCCCCTCAAGAACAGTCATAGGGGAGGGGAATAATGGGAAAATGGGGGGGGGAGGAATGGGAGGATACAAGGGATGGGATAAACATTGAGATGTAACAAGAATAAATTAATAAAAAAAAAAAGGAAAAAAAAAAACAAAAAAACAAAAAACAAAAAACAAAAAACAAAACAAAAAAAATCAATAAAAGAACCTAACTGGCTTTCTCAGGAAGAATTTGTTGTCTAAGACATGCAAACCAAGAAAGAAAAGAAGAAGGTTGGTTCTGAGAGACAAGACCTGTCTTTAAAATATCAAGTCTTAGAAGATTCGATCTGAACATAGTTGACTTCATCCCTGAGTTTGGCATAGAAGATACTCCAAAGTATTTCTGGATTACAGTCTCTTGTAGTTGATTTGAGTTTTTAATTTTGTTTTGTTTTGTTTTAAGAACTCAAAACCAAATGTAGGATTCTGACTTGTTCTGGAGTATATTTTTTTTGTAGAAAAAAAAGTACCTATTAGAGACTGAATACTGTTTAGCTGAAAAATAAAAGGTTTGTACGATCAGATGAGGAGCAGGGAAGGAGAAAGTGGCAATTGCACAGATAGAGGGAGGTAATAAAGATGGACCTGATGGCATGGTGCATGTTTTTCCTTACAGACTGAAGCAGCTCTGATGTACGATGCTGTGTACATGGTAGCCATAGCCACCCACCGTGCCTCGCAGCTGACTGTCAGCTCCCTACAGTGCCATCGACACAAGCCATGGCGCCTTGGACCCAGATTCATGAACCTGATCAAAGAGGCAAGTGTTGTTTCTTCTTAGCTCATTTGCTTAGCGCCACTTGATGTGTCGATTGGATACATTTCTGGTGATATGGCCATGCGAATGTTCAAACATGCTAATAGGTGTAATTCTTCTGTCTTTCATTTCAGACAGGTTCCAGTTAGACCTGGTTCTTCACACATAAGAACTTAGGGGTATTGAAGCCACAAGGATGCTAATGCCCACATTGTGGCCTCTTGTTCTCTCTGGCTTCCCAAGGGATGGGCTTTTCTTTTCTTTCTTTCTTTCTTTCTTTTTTTTTTTTTTTTTTTTTTTTTATGGTTTTTTGAGACAGGGTTTCTCTGTGTAGCCTTGGCCATCCTGGACTCACTTTGTAGACCAGGCTGGCCTCGAACTCACAGCGATCCGCCTGCCTCTGCCTCCAGAGTGCTGAGATTAAAGGTGTGCGCCACCACGCCTGGCTTTTCAACACTACACAAAGGTATGGTTCTAGTCAACTTACTCAGCATCCTAATTGTTCTTTGTGGGTTCAGGATATTCGGGGAGGGGCAGCTCTAACTAACCTTCAGGTATTGTAGGCTTTCCCTACTTTACCTTTCCCAAGACCCTGTCTTGAGACTCCCAAGACTCCTAAAATACATGTGCCTTTGGATTATCTTTCAGAGCAGCAGGCACACTTAGATATTTATGAACTTGCCAATACAAAACAAGAACCTTGGGTGCAGAAATCATGTCTGAGTATACGCAATGTCCTGTGACGTGTTCCAAAACGTTCTCTGTGGGGTACAAAGGATTAATTCTCCCATGAAGAGTATCTTCCACAGTACCCATTCTGGAGAAAGTCCAAGTGAGGCAAAACCCCCACTGAAAAACATATGGAGGAATTATAACACAAGGGAAGAAGGCCCACTGTGTCCTGAGGAAAGCCACCGGCTTTGGGCTGGATCTCTGCTGGTCTCAGCACCCACAGAGCACCTGCCCAGCTGTTCCATCGGCTTCCCCTTGCAGGCCAACTCTAGATGACAAAGGCAATGACCTGATAGGGAGTGTGTGTAACAAATAAGACTCCAAGCACCAAGGACAGACAGCCTTCACTGTTGAGTAAGATGTACACTTCCAAGGACAAACCCTGCACTTTTTAATACTGAGAAAGAGTTCCTCCTTAAATCTTGGCTTATCTTCCCTATCCTGTCGCCACTGGCTGCTTAGGTATAAACCCCAGCTCCTGATAATGCTTGTAAGCAATAGAACAAGGGTTAGAAGCTTAACCTTCCTGTGTCTGGAATTTTTATCTGTGAAATGGGAATAGGCCATCTGCCTTCTCATCGTTATTGCACAGAAATTGAGTAAAGTTACTAGTTGTGAATAACAGTGGGGGAGGGCCGGGGAGAGGGCATCCAGTAAGCATTTCAAATACTGACTTTGTTTAGCACGAGAATGCACACTTATAATAGCTTCATTCAGTTTACCGAGGATGGTGACAGGGATTTAAAACTGGCAAAAAAAAAAAAAAAAAAAAAAAAAAAGAAAAAGAAAAAGAAAGAAAGAAAGAAAGAAAAAGAAAAAGAAAAGAAATCACAAATAGGCATGAAATGAAATGCCCTCTCCTGCAGCTACATAAACCTGACATTGTGTGACTAATAGAAAACTGTCACATGGCTGCCTCTCCCCTGCCTCGACCCTCACCCGCCCACCCACAGGGATCATAATTCTGTCCTGAATCGCTACCCTGATTGTCTCGATCTTTAACAAGAAAACATCAGGTTCCCTTTTATCTCAAACCTGTGAGAGGAGAGGAAAACGCCATAGGAGAGCCTGAGATCAAACACTCAGAGAGCCCCAAACACCTTTTTGCTTTTACTTGTGTTGCATAAGTAGGTGAAATTGCCAAGCTGCGTTTAGATATGTTTAAAGAACTAATGAGTCCAAGATAAGAGACCACATGGACAACAAGAACGCACTTTCTATTTTTGTACATGAAAAGCAAACTCTCCGCTCTCCAGATCCACGATTCGGAGTAAAAGGAAGTCTGTCAAGGGAGAATACACAAACATGTGTCTGCATTGTCCCTGTTGTCTCTTTGGCTTCTGAGTCACTGTGCCATATGCTATCTTTGGCATGGTGCAGGTCTCCACGGGGAAATGGCATAGTGTTAGGGCAGGGAACCAAGACTAGTGCCCCAGGCTGCTGGAAGATTGATGGGGAGGAAATTCTGCAATCAACTAAACATAAAAAAGAAAAATAAAAAATGCAGGTTGGGAACATAGCCGAAAATTTGCAAGTGTCAGATTCCATTATAAAACATGAAACAAAGTAGTCAGTTCTAAAACTTCCCCAGGTCTTTTTTTTTTTTTTTTTTTTTTTTTTTTTTTTTTTTTTTGGTTATTTTCAATTTCTAAAGGATTTCCAAATATAGAGTATGAAATAATGAGAAGGACAAAATCAGAACCTTGAATTTATGGGGTGAAGGCCAACCCTGTCACTGAAGGTAAAGCTCCTGGGTACAGTTGGCTGCAAGCACAGTAATCGCTGACAAGTGTGCAGTATTTTGAGTCAAGGAGCCTCTCAGATGACCATCTTAAACTAAGTCTCAGTCAGTACTGGGCTGACAGTAAAACGGGTGGAACTAATGACCATTTGGAACATGATGCTGTGCACTGCAAGGTCAACTTTCTGGAAATTTGCTAAGCAAACGTGTATTAAGAGATGATAATTTTCCACTCAACAAAAGTTACTAGCACTCTCTCTTGTGAGGTAACTGAATTGGTTTGCTCTTCTCTTGCTGTGAGAAAATGAGTAACAAAAGCAACTTAGGCATGGAAAAGTTTTCTTTCAGTTATATTTCCAGATAACAGCCTATCCCCGGGGGACATCAGGGCAGAAACTCAAAGCAGGAAACTAGAGGCAGTAACTGAGGCCGAAGCCACAAAGGAACACAGCTTACTGATTCTCTCTCTCTGGCTCATGCTGAACGAGCCTTAGTATATAACTCAGGACAATTTGTCAGAGGTAGCACCACCTACAGTAGGGTGTGCCCTCCCACACCAACCAAGTATGAAGATAAGTCTCCACAGACATGACCACCCACCACTCTGATCTGGGCAATCCCTCAGTTGAGACTCCCTCCCACGAGGTGATTCTTGGTTGTGTCAGCTTGGCAGTAAAATCTAACTGGAACAGTAATATTTGTGTGGTTCTGCGTAGCAGAGGGTCTCCCTAATGCTAGACAAATGTTCTGCCAATGAGCTATCTTCCAAGCTCCTGCCCCACATATTATTAAGTTGTTGTCACAAAGGATAACCCTATCAACGAAGTAGAAGCTGTACCTTCTACTTTATTTCTATCATTTAGTACTATAAATTCTACCTGGCTGAGAAATGCCAGTCTTCATCCAAAGCTATCATGTATCATAATATAAATATTATTCCATTCAGCAGGATCTATGTGCTCCTCGGTGACCTTGGTCCTGAATCCCCACAGCATCTCTCTCATCTCTTACTCTGCCACCAGCCCTTGTTGAACCTGCAATGTCTCCCTAAACATGTCATATACTCATGCTCAATTCCCTGGCCTCTGGCTCAGTTGACGTATTTGTCAGGATGAAAGCTTGCATGTCATGCAAGCAGCACCTATTATCTTTTGATCCTGACTCTTCACCTCCTTTCCAACTATAATTATGCTGTCATATTTGTTTTCATGTCTTTCTTCCAAGTTGTGCGTCTTTCCAATCTCAACTCATTGGCTTTTGCACAAAGCAAGTATTCAAGTAAATTAACTTAAAGATGAAGGATAAAAGGAACCAGAGAATACACACAACCTGCAGGCAGAACGGAGTGACAGGATACACTCAGTACATTTAATGTACTCTATTTCAATAGAGACAAACCATGGACCAGACATGTTCACCAGCACTGGTGATTCTGATATGTCTGTGGCAGGGGGGTCTCATAAGTCTATCAGGCTATTTAGTTCTGAAATGGTGAACAGAAATCTGAGGCAAAATTCAGTTCACTATCTGTAAACTTAACCATTTAGCTTAAGGTTTTTCACTTTCTTCTATAACATGTGGATAAATACATTCCTTATATTTATGTGGAATATACATATATGCATAAAAAGCCCACTAAAACAAATGTCATGTAGCTGCTGCCTGATAAAGGGTAACTATATCAAATGGAAGGTTCTGTTAAAAATGTACATCAATAAATCAGCTGTCAATCAGCCAGTACATAGCCCAACCTACTGTAAGCACTGTGTCTTTGCGATTGGTGTCATTTTTGTTATTATTGGAATCTAGGATGATGTGGCAGTTGTTTGTGTAAATATGAGTAAGATGCTGCAGTGGGAAATCAGAAGTTTCCAGAAAGCTAGGTTTATGACATATAGGCACTCAAACACCAAATGCTAGGGACCTAGGGGACTCCCCACAATAACCATACACTTGGGAAATTAAAAAGACACTAAGAAATTATCAACCAATTTAAGAGTCTCAGTATTTTCAAATCACTGTATCAAGAAGTACTTAAACCCCTTCCCAGATCTAGCCAATGGTCAGAATATTCTCCACAGTTGAGTGGAGAGTGTGATACGACTTTCTCACGTACTCTGGTGCCTCACATTTGACCATGTCCCCTGGAGGGGGAGACCTGGTGGCATCAGAGGAAGGACAGCAGGTAGCCAAGAAGAGACTTGATACCCTATGAGAATATACAGGGGGAGGTAATCCCCCTCAGGAACAGTCATAGGGGAGGGGAATAAGGGGAAAATGGGAGGGAGGGAGGAATGGGAGGATACAAGGGATGGGATAAGCATTGAGATGTAACAAGAATAAATTAATAAAAAAAAGAAAAAAGAAAAAGAAGTACTGAGAAGTCAGTGTCATTGGTATTTGATGTATATGAGAAATCCTTGGCTGCATCCTCACATAGTATAGGAGTAAGAAGAGACTAGCTGGTTTGTTGCAGCCCTTTGATAAAAGGGCCAACCATTTGCTTAGGACCACCTTCTTAGTACCGTTAACATGTAGACTGAGTTTCAGTATGAATTTGGAAGCAACACAGCCAAAGCAATCACCACAGAGCCTAGACAGTTATCCCTGAGGTATTTGATCAATGGCCAGGGAGACAAACACTTATCAGAAATATGAAGAGCCAGAAGGGGGGCTGGAATATTCTGCCAAGTTCATGGGGAGGAGTTTATAAAGGACATGGACCATGGGTTTCATCTTTGAATGTTGCCTAATGCAACTAGATATCTCTTTGCTCTACTAAATAGTTCTACCTCTTGCAGCCTTCCCAGCTTCTTACTCACTTCCTCATGCACATGTTACCTTTGTGTGTGTGTGTGTGTGTGTGTGTGTGTGTGTGTGTGTATTGTATATGTGTGTTACAGATATGTGTATAGGCGTTGTGCATCTTTAGCAGCAGACTATTGGTACCTTCTTCAATCACTCTCCACATTTTTTTGAGGCAGGATCTCTCACTTAACCAGAAACTTGTAGATCCCACTAAGCTTGCTGCTAATGAGATTCAAGGCTCTTCTTCCCCAACTCCCATCCCTAAGGTTACAAGCTCATGAGACCATTCACAGATTTCCCCCTGGATTCTGGAGGCCCAAACTTAGGAGTCCATGGCTATACAACAACCGCTTTACCCACTGAGCCATCTTCTCAGCCCCACATGGTACTTTTCTTTTGCTGCCCAGAGTTTTTGCTCTGTTTCATGTTTACACTATTTATATCTCATTTTCTCTCCTGCTTTTGCATTCTTTTTTCCTCAAACAATCTAGACCTTACTGCTGGACATCATAATTATTCTTTCATCTATATCTTAGCTTCTTTCGTAGCATTTCCATGCAAAGCTTACTTAAGCAAACTAGAATATGAGATAAATTTTATAAAGACAAATTCAAAAGGTTGCCCCTAGAATAATCGTTTAGCATCTCAGTTTGGTCCCCAGTTTTTCAGGCCCAGCCATAGATGTTACTTGATGGAACCACTTAGCTTTTCCATTGCCAATGACAACTATCCAACACTGTGATCACTCCCACCAGGCCCCAGCTCAATAGCCACTACTCTCTTTGCCAGATTTCTTCCACCTTATTTGAGAAAAATGAGTCTAGCAGATGTGAGAAGCTTCAGTTTTCAAAAACTTACTAGCCAAGTCTTTGGCTCTTTCTCTTTCCCCAGACCCATAGGACAAGTGTGATGTCTGTTCCTCATTATATTTCTAGCCTCGTGTCCCTCTGATCCCCTCTACTGGGAATGCTCTTCTTGTCTGGCCACTCCCTCTTCTAGGACACTGTTATCAGTTTACTTAAGGATCACATTTTTCCTAAAGTTTTTCAAATAACATCACACACACACACACACACACACACACACACACACACACACACACACACATCCTTTGCACCATTCTCTAAAGTACTGTACGAGCATTTTTATTACTGATTATTTGAGAATTTCATACACTATATTTTGGTCATATTTATTCCTCTCCCCAACTCTTCCCAGATCAGCTTTTCCTTTCCTACATATCCAACTTTGTTTTTAAAGTCCGTTACTTCCAATGTGTGCTGCCCATATATTCTTGGATGCGGGGTCATCAATTTCAGCATGATTGGCCTACCAAGGGTCAAATTCTTAAAGAAAACTGACTCTCCCTCTGCTAGGAGCTATTAATTGCTAGTAGTTTCATGGGTTGGGGTTGAACTTTCTATAAAACTGCCCACTTCATTCTGGGAGCTTTGTGGCCTAAATTTGTGTGTGTGTTGTAGATGCTGTCACAATCACTGTGAATTTATATGTGCAACTGCCCTGGAAAATATTTTTTTCTTAGTAGTCTTCCACTGCTGCCTCTGGCTATTACACTCTTCTTGTCCCTCTTCCACAATGCTGTTAAAAACTTTACTGCTGAATTTATAGCACTTTATTATGGAAATGTTTCTATGTGTCCTACACACCAAGTTTCTTGGAAATAGAACGTGTTGTGTTGGGTCTGGAGCAATGGTGCAGTGGCTAAGAGCAGTTGTTCTGCAGCATAAGGCCTGTTCCACCTTCATCTCTGTTCCTATGATGAAGTGCCCAGGCAAAGAGCAATACCAGAGAGCAAATGCTTTATTTGACTTACTGTTTCAGGTTACACTCTGTTATAGAAGTGATGTGAAGGCTACATAGTTTAAAAAAAAAAAAAACATGAGACCTGAGTTCAAATCTCCTGAACCCACATAAAAAACTGGGTATACCTATGCATGCCTGTAATCTAAGCACTGGGGGGAGGGAAATCAGAAAAAAGTGGGTAAAGAGAACCTGTTGGTCTGCCAACTTAGCCAAAATGACAAGCTTAGTGAGAAACCCACTCTCAAGGCATGCCCTGTATCCCTACACACACACACACACACACACACACACACACACACACACACACACACACACACACAAACACACAAATAAACAAAACCTTGTTGTATTCATTTTTCTTACCCAATACAGGTTCCGTTTTTTGAACAGGGTAGGTGATAACTAGTGACTAAATAACCGAATGTTTCTTTAAATATGACCAGACTAACTGGAGTGAGATCCGCATTCAGCCCCACATGGCAGCCAAATGTTCATCTTCTTATATAAATAACATATTGATTAGCTATAGTAATAAGTTTCTGTGCTGCAAAGACAATTATTTGGTTAATATGATCCAAGTAATTTTCATATTTCAAAAGAGAATAATCTGATTTCTGGGTTTTATTGATCCTGTCCTCCAGATAATTAGACAAGCACTGGATCTCTGTCCACTTTGCATGTACGAATGTCTCAGATCTGTGAGCAAATCAGCCTGTACAAGAGTAGATTTATTCTATTTCAGAAAGGAGGCCACTGTGTGATCCAGAACCACAGGACACTAAGCTATGCAAAAGAGAATCTCGGTGCATGTTCTAAGATCAACCCTTAGAAAATAAAAATTAGTGCATGGCAAAGATATAGTTAAAGTCAGCAGGTTTAGAGTTGGAAATCAGGCACTGGGAAGGAAAGTTGTTATATTTTTAAATTATGCAGTGAACTGTGCAGGCTGTTATTGCAAGATAATAGGTTATAAACAACATGCACAATAGTTAAAAATAATTATATATTGAACAGATGGGAATATACTGAATGCATCATCTCAGTTCCTGAAATAGCTGACACCGTGCAAGCCATTTGGTCCAAAGGTCACGCTTACCATTTCCTCCTTGGACTGATATTTATTTTCAATGCCATTGTTGTGTACACTTCAGATTTATTTTTATATGCATTTTCTAGAACTGACATCAAATTGTTGGTGACGGGACACAGATTACATTTCTTAGAAAGCGATAAATTACAGACATTTGTCACTGTGTGGTACTCTGGGGACCTGGGTAAGACACTAATTGTTCAGTGAGTCCATCAGGACTGTGTGTCTACAACAGATGCAGAGTGAGACTTTTTTAAATTAAAGCTTAGTTGAGTTCCACAAAGTGTGTTGCACATGTTAAAGCTTCCAGTCAGGGGTCTGGGCCAAGTGTAGACAAATTTTTTAAATCTACAAAATGCCATCTCTAGCCTCTTTTCATTCTTCTATATTTCCTATGGGTGCCTTGTAAATCTATATTGAGCATTGGTAAAGTAAAACTTTTTAAATATATTTTATTAATTTATTCATATTACATCTCAATTGTTATCCCATCTCTTGTATCCTCCCATTTCTCCCTCCCTCCCATTTTCTCCTTACTCCCTTCCCCTATGACTGTGACTGAGGGGGACTTCATCCCCCTGTATATGCTCATAGGTTATCAACTCTGGTAAAGTAAAGCTTTTTAGTGGGACAAATGATTATTTTAGCTAGTGAGTCAATACTCGGTGACAGGTGTCACCAACTTCATTCGCAGGCCAAGAGGGAATTTCTAAACTTAGAAAGCTTTCAGAAATCTATGAAAAACCTCCTTGGTAGGACTAAGATACAGAGTTGATTCATAGTCAAGTCAGACTGTCTCCCCATGGTCACATTCACAGACAGGGCTGCCTTCTCAGCTCCCCTGCCTTTCCTCTTTAACCTTCAGGCTGTAGAGAGTGCCTGTCCACTCCTTCCAGGCTCAGGGAATGGCCCAAAGAGTGAGTAGAGTACAGGCATGTGTTTCTCTTTACTGTAGTCATGTGGCCCCCTTTAGGGACGATGTCCAGGGGAGAGCAGCTACCCCATACCCTAGCCATGGTGTCTTCCCTCTCCCTTTCTCTCACTGCCTAAAAGGGTGTCCCATTTGGAAATCCTCCTCTTTTCATCTAGAGCATTCATAAATATTTTTGAGTAACTGTCAAGTTCAAGTAAGAGGATTCAAAGTAAAATGTCTCTATCCAACAAGGAATTAATAATCAATTGAGAAGCAATTGTTAATACTATATGCTAACTAGGTACTCAAATGAATAGAAAACAATTAGGTATAGAAGCCCAGAAATATGGCTCAGTAATAAAGGCACTTGGCACACATGTCATCTGAGTTTGATTTCTGAAATTCACATGAATAGTGAAGTTGAGACCTGCCTCTACAAAGTTGTTTTCTATCTTCGCTGTTCACACTGTAGCATGTATATCCACACAAGAACAAGAACAAGAACACACACACACACACAATCACATATCAATAGTTATAATACCAAGTGCTAAGGAAACAGTCAGAATAGTGAATACAAGGCCTGAGGAAGGATGATAGAAAGCTGACAGGTAACCACTTATCAGAGTCTTGAACCTGTATCTCCCCTCTTAAGATATCTGTGTCTCATAACTTTCTTTTCTTTTCTCCTTTAAATTTGAGACATGAAATTAAGAATAAGACATATTGCAACTGTATTACTTCTAAAATATGATTCAATGGTCATTTCAACAAGACAGCATTATATTTTAAAAATTACATATGGAAAGAATACATTCTTCAGGCAGTCAGGAAGCTATTTTTTAAAAAACACTTGTGATTCTAAGACCACAACTCACTGTTCACCTGAAGCCCCAGACTGGAAAGACTATGCTTGCCAAGGTATAATAAATTGATGGTGCTAAACACTCATGTCAATCAATAGAATTATGACAGATTATATGAATCAATTAGCAAAAACTAGAGGGCAAATTGTCAAACAGTGTCTTACTAATAAAAATCCCATAGGGTATCAAGTCTCTTCTTGGCTACCAGCTGTCCTTCCTCTGAGTGCCACCAGGTCTCCCCCTCCAGGGGACATGGTCAAATGTGAGGCACCAGAGTACGTGAGAAAGTCATATCACACTCTCCAGAATGGGAGGATACAAGGGATGGGATAAACATTGAGATGTAACAAGAATAAATTAAAAAAAAATTACTTAGAAGATAAAAAAATAAAAATAAAAATCCCATTTGAAATACAAATCAGAAGTGGGTCTTCCCAACTGTGTTCGGCCCCCTTGAGTGTTGACATCTATAACTCAGCAATTAGTGTAAACCATGATAGTTCTGAAGATGAAGCCAAATGAGACTCGGCAGAACTACTTTCTTTTCTTATGTCATGCACTTGATTCAGAAAGTAAATTGATTTCTATGACTCAGCAGCAGATGCTTCTATTTACGGAAGAAAGGGCTATTGGTCTAGCTGTGTTACAACTTCTCACAACTCATAAAGGCTTGTTGGAATATCTGTTAAGATATAGGGCTTCTCAAGCAGGCACACATAGACATAAACACACACCTGCACAGACAAGCACACATGTGTACACACGTGTGCACACACCACACACGTACATGCACATGTACATGAACATGCATACACACAACACACACACACATACACACACATACTTCCCCTTGAGTTTTGGGAGTCAAGACATTGTCCAAGGTCTTGGTCTCATCACTGAGGAGTTATGTCATCCGAAACAAAGTTGTACAACTTAGTCATCTCAATATTCTTTAAAACCTTGATGTAATAGTCAACTTTCCAGGTGCCCCTGTCTTACTGGCTAACAATCCCATCTAGAGAGACAGGAAGCCCACTAAAGTAAAGCCCAGGTGCACTTGATTACCAGGTACAATGTTCTTTCTCTCTATTGGTGTAATACTTCCATGTGCTTGTCTTATGAGGATATACAAAGATGATTGTGGGTCCCACAAGCAAGGAGCAGCCTGGGACATAAGGACCACTTTGAACATCCCATCCTGCTTCTGTTGATTCTGGTATACTATAATTTGTACCTGGAATGTTTCATCAAAAGCCCATATGATAAAAACTTATCCTATGTGTGTCAGGGAGGAGAGTGTGGGTGTGTACTATGTCTCTAGTGTCTCTGTGTCTTCTCCAAATTCACTTTTTTAATAAGGCACAAATAATAAGGATTATAGCCCATCTTAATGTCCTTATTTTAACTTAATCACCTCTATGAAGACTATATATAGCCATATCGTGATATATTGGGAGTTAGGTCTTCAAGATATTTTATTAACAAGGACACAGTTTGGACACTGCAGGGTCTCATCCACATGCACTCACACTGTCTTTACAGAAACCCTTTATGCCTTGCCTCTTTCATATCAGAAAACGGAAGATCACTACAGTTGAGTAACTGTCACAATGTTTCCAGCTCGCTGCAAAGCCGATGCTTCCCATCTCTTTCTTTCCCTTCCTGCCTCAGCTTCAATTCAAAAGTTTAAGTGGAAAAGTAGAGCTTTAACCTCTGCCCAGTATTCTTCTGTTAGAATGCTCCCAAAACACTTTAACTATTAAAATATTTCTAGCAATCTTATGGTATTTAAATTATTATGCAAACATCCCAAGCCCTCATAGCAGCCTCTTGCCAGAGAATCATAAAATCAAGGGTTTTATTGACTCAGAGTCTCTCTGACCTGTGAGTGTTCACACCTCTTTGATGAAAAAAATGTCTGGTCCCACTGTACAGTCTATCATCCTCCCTGGTACTTACCAAACAAAACATGCAGATGCTTTAGATGAGAAATACAGTAACTCATGACTCCTGGTTCTGTTATTCAGCAGCTTTACCTCACCAGCAGAGTGATTTCTTTACACACCGACGGGCTTCACAGAGTGGAAGTGAGTTATTTAGTGGAAGCATGGCAGATTCTCTGGGTCTCAAATATTGCAGTACTTTCCGGCGCTCATGCATGGGGTTGTGTCACCTTCCCATAGGGACACTCTCTCCTGAAGGTAGAGGACAGGAATCTGAAAGAATGGCTTGCTATCTACTCGCTCAAAGATTCTCACTTTTATCTCTGGGGACATGGCAGATGACTCCTCCTTCATATAGCTGTGAGAATGAAGGGAAATAATTTCTACAAAAAGGGCCAGCACATGTGATGGGGGCTTGAGATACTTCCCAAAGAGGAGCTATGCCGAACGCGTCTATATGCTGCTTAAATGCTTGGTCCATTTGGAAAAGCATACGCAGATAAGGAAGAATAACAATGTGAAAAAGAGAAATTTAGGCAAAAATACCTCTTAGTAGGTGGAAAGGTGGGGATCCTGGAATACTCACAGGGTATAAGGGCACAGTTCAGACCTGCTCTCGGGCAAAGAAATGCATAGGTGCTGGCAACTTGGCCATTGGTTATGATGGTACAAGTGTGGAGTTGCTGTCCCAGTGTAACAGGAAACCAGAGCCTCAGTAAGAGCTAAGATAAACATATTCATGCGTTTTGTAACAAGGAGCAGTCGGAGAGTGGATGTCTACCATGTCACCTGTACTAGGTAGCTTGAAATGCCTCAGACCAGGTGGCTTAAACAACAAAAGCCTGTTTTCTCACAGATATAAAGTTCATAAGTGCAAGGTTAGGGGTCAGCACAGTGGGTGCTCCTATGGCCAGCTCTTTGGTTTCAGTTGGCTTCTTCTTGCTGCATTCTCATATGTTCTTGTCTCTGTGATTGTGTATCTGATGTTTTCTCTCCTTGTTTTAAAGATCCCAGTCATGTTAAAATAGGAGGCCACTTCTACAGGCTCAATTCATCTTAACAACATTTTGAAGGCTCTATGCAAAACACTGTTCATGTGAGAGTCAGGGCTTCAATATGTAGAATATGTGGGAATATAATTCAGCCCATAATATTGTCCATACTCAGAAACCTCTCCAGGGTGGGATGCAGAAAAAAATCATTTTATTAATGTCATTAACCAAGATGGCCCTGAAACATTCAGTCTACAATCAAAATGGGACATATGTCATAGGATAAAATTTTGGTCAGAAGTGTATTCTTAAGACAAATGAGTTACAATCCTTACTGCAAAGGTAATGTGGTGCCTTGCCCTGGACGACACTGTAGGCTAGTGGTGTAAGCAATGTCACATGAGAGTGGTCGTTAAGGCAACAGTGTTCTTCCACCTCAGTTGCTTTAATATCCCCACAAAGGACAGGAAGTTGGAAAATGTCAAGCAGCAAGATGAAGAAAGGCTCTCCATATTAGGAAATTAGTTGTTGGCCAAGTAAATTCCAATTAAAGTGAGTTGGTGGATGGCAGCAAAGGCCAGATTATTAAAGACATTTTGTGTGGTTCTAAGGAGCCAGAGAAATTATCCAGGCCAGAAGAGCTCACAGTTAATCATATCTGAAGATCATAAAATCTCTAAGAACTCATTAGTTCTTTCTTACCTTCAGCTCCCTGAGACAATTCAGCATTCTTAAGACATCTTGGGAAAGATTGCACCTTAGGCATCAACAAGATAACTTCTGCTGCTCAGAATCCTTTCTCTTTCCAGTGCAGCATGTACCAACAATGTGAAGGATATCCGTCCATTAAACTATGTCAATATTCACAAATGGCATTCTTTACAAACATACACACAGAAAACAATAGACCCAAGAAAATATAGAAAAGGCCTTTGGTCCCCACGATGTCAGAGAAGCCATCAGATTGGGTTAAGGGAAAGGAAGCTTCTGGAAAGCAGAACAAAAAAGGTAGGGCACAGCTGTCTGGGTTTTTGTTGCTTCATTAAAGGTATTACAAAGCAGATATTTGAACTTTAAGCTAATTAAAACTTGAAAGCACAATTTGAATACCAACTTCTTTTACATGCTGTATAATAGAGCACTCAGAGAGACAAATGAAAGCATCTACTGTTAGCTTTTAGGTAAATAAATGATCTGAAAGTTTGCCTTGGAAATTGGTTTTGAGGTAACCTTTTGGACATAAGTGTTAAAGATTTTGCATTCATTTCTTCCATTTATTGATTCCATGGCAAGGAGTGCTTTAGCTAATGTAACCTGATAATTACTATCAGTAAAAGCCAGGCATATAAAAGAGCTTGTTTTCACTTCTTTCCAAATATTCTATCCTTCTTAAAAATAAGTCTTGTGAACCAACAGCCAACCAGTCTGTACTAGCATTATTTAAGCACACAAATGATCTAGATTTAACTAACATAGTGACAATTTGTGATCTAAAATGACCTAGCCAAAGGATTTGTGATTTTGTTTTGTTTTGTCTTGTTTTGTTTTCGAGGCAGGGTTTCTCCCTGCGCCTTTGGCTGTCCTGGACTTGTTTGTAGAACAGGTTGGCCTTGAAGTCACAGCGATCTGCCTGCCTCTGTCTCCCCGAGTGCTGGGTTTACAGGCAGGAGGATTTATATTTGAAATTCTTCTGAGCAAGAAAATCAGATGTTCTTCTGGATCAGTAAATGTTATTAGTGCTCTCACTGTCATGTTTTAAAAGAACTTCAGGCCAGGTGTGGTGGCGCACGCCTTTAATCCCAGGATTTGGGAGGCAGAGGCAGGAAGATCTCTGTGAGTTCGAAGCTAGACAGGTCTACAAAGTGAGTCCAGGACAGCAAGGGCTGTTACACAGAGAAAGCCTGTCTGATAAAAAGAAAATAAGACAGAAAGACAGAAAAGAAAGAAAGAAAAGAAAAGAAAGGAACTCCAACAAATCCTGGAGATGTCTAAATGTAATAAACTATTGACCTAATTTTGTACCTTATGTTTTCACAAATCAAAAATGCTACAAGTTTTCTTTTCATATGGCTGTCATAGAAAATGGGGTTACAGCATCATTAGCCAAACAAACTACCAGTTAACCAAAGAGAAGCAATACCCACTGAGCTCTCACACTTTACTAGCATGACTTACCAACTTTCTTAGTCACTGTTCCATGGTTGGGAAGAAACATTTTGGCTGGGACAACTCTTATAAAAGAAAGCATAATAAAAAAATAAAAAATAAAAATATTTTAAAAAAGAAAGCATTTAACTGGAGGCTTGCGTACAGTTTCAGAGGTTTGGTCATCATGATGCAGAGCATGCCAGGCATGGCACAAATGTTGCTGGAGACTGGGCCTGGCATGGGCATTTCAAATGTCAAAACCCATCCCCAGTGACATACTTCCTCCAACATGGCCACACCTCTTAATCCTTCTACTCCTTGCAAGTAGTGCCACTCCCTGATGACTAAGCATACAAACATAGGAACCTATGAGGGCATTCTTATTAAAATCATCACACTAAAAAAAAAAAAAAAAACATGAAAAAGAGTCAACCAATAAAATTTTCCTCTGTGGATATTGAGTTGATCATTAGATAATTATTCTGCATAGTTTAGCTTATGGAAATTCACACTTGAGACAAAGAGCATCAATGTTGACTCTCACATGGGATCAATCTTGCCAACTAGATTACAAAGCGTATTCCAGCCACCCTCACCTTAATCATTTCAGGTGTGAGTTTTTAAGTGAACTAAAGCCTATGAGAAACTCAAGCTCAACACTTTTCATTTTGACTCCAGATAACAGAATTGGTGAAATAAAGGCATTTTACAAAATCATTTCTGGCTGAAATGATATATTAAATAATAGAATATTTAAAAAGAGAGAAGAAGGGGAAGGAAAAGGTGAAACAAATATAAAAAAAAATCATCAGAAGGAAAACCAAATGTCATCTTCCATTCCCTATTAAAGAAATGATGCTCTTTTGACATAAGATTCAGTTTCCCAATGAAAACTGGACAAATAAAAAGAAAGAGAGAAAGTCACTCAATGTGGAGTGCTATGTAACGCATGCCTATAATCTGAGTATTCTAATGGCTGACGCATAATTAACTGCAATACCAGCCTGGGCTACAGTGCAACGTGAAGGCCAACCTGCTCAATATAGAGGGACATTGCATTAACTTAAAACAAAAATGCCTAAAACAAAACAAAGTGACTTATTTTGTGGGCTTTGTAATTACATAATTACCTAAAATTATTTATAACCTGGTCAGCAGTCAATGTTATCAATTCCGTCTTCCTACTCTTTATAAATGAACTGTATGGACCGTTTCACAAAGGAACATAAATTTTTCACCCTAATGTACAGTGCCCCCTAGGGGTAGTGTCTGATAATGTTACTCATTGGCCAAAGGCCAGCACTATTAAGAGTTGGAGACACCATCTCCCAAGAACTGCAGTGCTGATGGGCTCCTGAAGGCCAAGGGAAGCCAAAATTCCCTGCATCTGGCCCACAATGAAACATCTTGCAAAGGAGAACTGAGTGAAGAGACAACAGCAATGCTGCCACAGGAGGAGGAAAAATGGTTGACTTCAACCACATGGATTTTATTCTGAAGTATACACCCCATTGTATAATGCTCTCTACTTAAACAGAATTAGTTTATTAATAATAGTTGTCTAAAACAAGAGCAAAATTAACATTCACCTTTGAGAAAGGTCCGCTGTAGGATTTGCAGAGCAGGAAATACTCATAGGACACATAGCATTAGATTTGACTTATGGATATTTCACTGGCCCCTGTATGTGAAGAATTAGGTAAGCCTATGACCTTTTCCATCACCAGGTCACTGGGACTCAATAAAGCAAGAAGAGAATGCTGCAACTATGCTGAGTGTGGAATGACATGCTTTATTGGTTCAACAACAAGGATGCTTTGACCTAAGGTTACGTGATGGGGGAAGGGCAGTTCTCAGTTCTCCCAATTTTCATGAGACTGAGACTAGCTCTAGGATGTACTAGCTTCTGTTTTAAAATTCAGACAATTCGGGGGGAAAATTGAGACCAGAGATTGCTTTATGTGGGGTTCATAGCAAACTTGTTCACCACTCCTAGGTGCTATGCAGTTGGTAAATTTGGCTCTTTGTTTTTATACTATGTAAATAAACAATTGGCCGTTCCACAGTTTGAACCAAGAAATCAGCAAGAAGTAATAGGGCAAAGCCAATGACTAGATAGTCTTCATAACATCTGCATCCTCGTGGTCCACACATGAAAATGTGTCGTACATGAGTTTCCTGACTGCTGTCAAGACAAGTGCCTGATAGTTTTTGAGAGGATGCTGATCATCTTTACAGTTTCTGTGCATCCTGCTCACTTTTCTCCCGGTGTGTAGCCAAGCACTCCTTCCTCCTGATTCAGAAGTGGCCTTTAATTTTTGTGTTTTGTTTTCCTTTCTGGAGACTTGGAGGCTAGAATTTTGCCTCCTCTCAACTTGAAAGCTTTGTGGCATTCTCAAAATTTAAGTAGAAGGCCCTTTGTCAGCTGAATGAATTTACAATTGGATTTAGTCAATGTACCCTGAAGCTCATATTTATATGATGCCAAGAAAAAAAGCTTAGGATGCTAAATGATTTTCTAGAGCAATTGGCAGAGTGGGCATTTGTATATATTCATCTTTAATACCATTTAAGACATTTAAGCTTAGACTAGGGAAGGAGGCAAAATATGCTGGATTTATTTTAGAGCCTTCCCTCAGAATATTTCCAAATCCTGGCCCCGGGATGCATTGTGTAGTGAGGCTTCTGCTGCATGGATTTTTTTCTGAAAAAATCTAACATCCCAGCCTCAGCATAAAGCTCAAGTGAAAGATAAGTTCAGCAGAGGCCAGCCCACCCCCAGCCAGATAAAGATAGGTGGTGATTTCCCTAGAAGCCAGTGCACCAAAGTGCTCGCCCTCGGAGTGTAGAGCATGTCCTCTATTTTAATGGAGTTAAAAGGGGGCATGATGGAAACAAGCCATTTCTTTCAACAAATTGCTTGATTGAGTTCCAATTACAATTTTATTCTTCCTTGTAATACTTTTACGTGTGATGTCCCTAGTCCCATTAAAACTGCTGTAAACCTTGCATGAAATCACCTACTGATTTGTTACAAGGAAAAGTCCTCTCAGAACAGAAATGCCTGTGATGCCTCAGGTAACACGCAGCATTCAAACCTACAGAATGATGCTTGCTTTTATCTACAGTCAATATACAAATTAGTCCACATGTAAATGTGTTTACCCTGAATTAAATTTTTTAAAAAATTTTCAGTACCACTGGCTTATATATGCATGGCTTTGGAAGGAAATTTAGAGATGGCACAGTGTCTTCAGAGACAGGAAATTCCAATAGAAATATCTGAAGGATAAGGGAAACAGGAATATCTTTGGTCATCTTATGATGCTTAGATAGGATTGGTAACACTCATTCTTGCAATGTCCTATAAGGTAATGCTATAGATTCCTATGCAAAAAATAGGTAGGATGAATTTGTCCACCTGGTAAGGAGAAAGAAGCACGAATCTGGGCTGGAAGGAATAAGAACTCCATTCCTCTTAGGCTTTACCATCCAACCCCCACTAAAGAACTCACCACCGGTTCTGTGTGACTAAGGAGACCCAGCACGTGGTAGACCAAGAACACCAAGTACAAGTTTTATAAAGCACTAACACCATGTCCTTAGGGATGCAGTCAGTTAAATGAGAGGGCCATATAGGCAGTCGATCCTGTACAGAGGCAGGCAGGCATCAATGCTAATCAGTATAGTGATGACAAGTCTGGAAAAATACCATTCCTGTCTTTGGGGCTCAGGGCTTCTTGGAGGAAGAAGCGTCAGAAATGAAACCTGAAGGACAGAAATTGGCAAGGTGACACCAGGTTATTGTAAGCCTGCCAGGTAGAAAACGTGATAAATGAACTAAGAGGTTAATGAGCATGTGTGGAGGAGTGCCAAATGCCCTGGTACAATGAAAAAAAAATGCAAATCAGAATGAAGCAATAAATAATAAGCAGACTTTGAATAAATGTAATCTAAGCAATTAAGCTGCTGCAAACTACCAAACACTGAGCTATGCAATACCAGCCCAGAGTGCTCCTTTACATGCTCTTAGGCCCAAAATGTGTAAGGATGCAGATTAAAATATCTGAATGCAATGTCATCCTCAGGATTTTATCAATGCATAATTTCAATGCTAAGCAAAATATTGACGTCAGATACAAAATAATCTGTTACCCTCTACACTCAGTGAACTTGTCGTCGAGTGAAGATAAGCACCCTGTCTTATGTAATCAAGCAAGCAGCTTGTCAATATGCCTGTCTAGGAATGTATATGAGGCCGTTGGAGCAGGTCACGATGAGGTAAGTCTTGTGAGAACTTGTGAGAACAGCAGTATCTGCATCTTTCTAAAATATCTTTTACTAATCATTTGGCTGAATGACTCTTACTATACCACACATCACAAGCTCTTCAAATTTGGCAACGGCTGCTCAAACTTGGGGCGAGATAATGATCTGAAGGCATGACATAAAGGACACTGCTGCCGCCGCTGCCGCCGCTGCCGCCGCTGCTGTTGCTGCTGCTGCAGCAAATATAAAACAATACAAAGACACTGGTTCTCCTATGGTTATCAAAAGAGGTAACACAACACTGTGAAGTGCCTACTCTGCCTGCTTCATTCTTGATTCCCAACAACGATGTTAGGGCTCCTCATATGGCACTCCTCCTCTTAGGAATGTGTTTTGTGGATTTTTAATCTGTGGTAATAACGTTAACAAAATTTGGTTCACATGTGTACTTTTATTAACATTCTTTGAAAGAAAGTGCTAAGTAGAGACCCGGAACACTCTTTTAGAGATTTTTCTTGGTTTAAAGATTTTACTTTGTAAAAAAAAAAAAAAAAATTTTTTTTCACTTAAAGGTGAATGACAGTAGCTATCCCTCCATACTTGTCCTAGTTTGCTCTCTGTTCCTTAGATTAAAAACACTGTGTCCAAAAGTGATCTGGGGAGGAAGGGTTTGTTTCCATTTCCATATTACAGCCCTGCTATCAAGGGAAACCAAGACAGGAGCTCCAGCAAAGCAGGGACCTAAAGGCAGGAACTAAAGCAGAACCACAGAGGAATGCTCTTCAGGGCTAGCTCATACATCTCAGGACCACGTGCCCACGGGTAGCACTGCCCGCAGTGGCCTGGACCCTCACATATCAAACATCAATGAAGAAAATGCCCCCCACAAACTTGGACAGAGCACAATAGGTTAAGGCAGTTCCCCGATTGAGATTCTCGCTTTCCCAGATATGTGTAGATTTGTGTCAAGTTGACAAAAACAACCAGCACAGCATGAACGGGAGGAAAATGACGCTAATCTAGAGCCAAATAGAGACAAGCTCATCCTGTCTAATGAGCACAATTCAACTGAGCTGTAATGGTATCAAACTGATTGACTTTTACTAGCACAGCTTAACGATCTCACAGTAGATAGAGAAATGTATGGTGCTTCTACTGAAAGTAATTTTGAAAGCGCCATCTTCAAAGCATATGTGACACCAGACAAATATTTCTTTTCTTGCCTATGATTATGGAATATTGTTTTGGAATATCATTAAATCAAATAACTGTGGTCTAATTAAGTCTCTTGTACTTTTTAGTGGTTTCCTGAACTGTCACAGGATTTATTTAGCTTTTTTTCTCCACAGTACTGAACTGTCTTTAGAAGCTGGGTGAATTTAAACCTTATCATTCTTTTTTTTTTGGTTTTTTGAGACAGGGTCTCTCTGTGTGGCCTTGGCTGTCCTGGACTCACTTTGTAGACCAGGCTGGCCTCAAACTCAGAGATCTGCCTGCCTCTGCCTCCCGAGTGCTGGGATTAAAGGCGTGCGCCATCATGCCCGGCCTAACCTTACCATTCTTATCATGGGGAAATAAATGCTGGAAAGTGTTTGGGTTGAGATAGTATTATCTAGTGCGATGATAGAAGAGCAAGAGTGAAGGGCTCACTCAGCAGTTTGTGTCAACGCAGCACGCTATTGCTTCAGGCAGACTCCGTTGCTTTCTTTGTGTTCCAGTAGGCACAGCTTCAAAAAATTGGCAGTTAAGAAGTTGTGGAGACTGAGCTCTTGGGTTCAGACTATTAGAGCATGTCAAAGGATGACAAAGGACCCCGGAGGGGCTAAGAAAATATAATGTTGCAAGAAACTAAGTTTACTTGCCTAGTGGGCAAGAGAATGCTACATCCCTCTAGGAGTGAGCTCGCCATGTCTGATGAGCTCGTCTTAAAGGAATCTCTGCACATTTTGCTTACTTGATTCTTTGTAGAACTAGATGTCCCTCTTTGTTCGTTTTGTTTGTTTGTTTAGGTTTACAAGGTGAAAAATAAGCTTTTAGAGAGGCCGGGGGGCGGGGGTTCTTCCTGTGATGTTGGGATTTGGGCTTAAGCATCACATTTATCTATCGTACTGGGATTTCAGTAGCTCTCAGACCAAAACAGAGAACAAACGGGAGGCTCTCAGAGTCTGCTCTAGTCAGTATCTTCATTTTAGAGGGGAAAATTTGGAAGCTCTAGGGAAAGAGATGGCAGGGTTAAAGTAATTATTCCTAACAAGGAAGTGTTGATAAATAAATCCCAAGTTTAAGAGGTTCGAGGTTGAGTAGAATGCTGTCCTATTGTGACCAAAGTCTAATTATAAAGGTCTCTAATATGAGAAGGTTCAACAGTGAAGGTCTTGTATTGTTTCAAAGTAATGTCTTGTCAAAGGATGAAATTTTTGCATCTTGTAAAGTTGTAGTAGTACATAAGGTTTGAAATGGCCTGCTCAGAAATGCAGTTTCATTAGCATGCAGTAAGCATAGACAATACATCTAACAATGTTGGGTGCAAACGGAATGGTTAGCCCTGAAGGGAAATAGTTAATATAAACTTCTTCAACTTTAGGAAAGCATAGCATGGAGGGAAATACACACAATTAGTTGTAACAAGAGACTGCTATGTGGAGTGTTATAGGATATAAACTAAATAAAATTAAAACTTTTAGAATAAAGGATGGGGAGGTTGATCAGTGCGTAAAGCTCCTGCCAGGCTAGTGTGAAAACCAAAGATAAATTCTCAGCACCCATGTAAATGCACGTAGGCATGATTACCTATTAGTAATCTGTCTCTATCTCTGGAAGGGAAAAACAGAAGATCCCCTGAGCAAGCTGGCTAACAAGACTAACCTTTTCAGCAAGCTCTGAATGTGATTGAGACCCTACTTCACTGAGTAAAATGGAGGAATGGCAGAGGATGATTTCTAACATCAACTTCCAGTTTCTACATGTACAAGCACACATAATACTGTGGTTACGAGGACCCAACGCTGCCATTGGAAGTATAAAAGTTATCAAACCATGTTAAGCTCCCTTAGATAGTTCAATGTTTAATTTCTAAAAATAACACACCAGATTGTACCAGCTGTAGCTGATTTTCCCAATTGCATAACACCATTACCAATGCTACTATTTACCTCTGAACTGTATATTCTGTGTAATTAGAAGTAGATGAAAGATAGATAGATTAGATGATAGAAGAATAGATAGAAAGATAGATAGATAGATAGATAGATAGATAGATAGATAGATAGATAAGAGAGAGAGAAATATAGTGAGAGGAAAGGAGGAAGCAACAGGGACATTAGTCATCAGTATGAACTCCACTTAGCATGTAAAGGGGGTAGTTTTCACTTATTCTGTAGGCAATTGAAAATATCTATTCAAAGTACTCTCCTGAGGAGTCTGTTATTCTACAGTGATTGTTGCATAATAATAGCAGCAGCAGCTGCTGCAAATGTCTAGAGATTCTTTTGCTAATTCAACAAGTATGTCAAGAGTGTTTTCTAGGTCAAGCTTCAAGCCATATTTCAGTGATTCTCAATGTGTGGAGTGAGGACAGCCTTCATCGAAGCGAACTGCAGTACTTGTAAAGAAGCTTCAGATCCTTGGGTTCCACCTCAAAGGAGTGCGTGTAACATACTCCTTTAAAGATGAGAGTCCCTCCATTAACACAAGTGACAATCTAGTCGGTGTTTTACTAACAAGCGGCATGAAAAGGGCCTGGAGAGAGAACAAAGTTCACTGTAAGCTACTCCACGAGTAACCAGGCATCAGCAAGGAGCAAGCAAAAGAGAAAATAAACAAATTGGTCTTATTAATAATCCTTTGTTAACGTTTTGAAGCATTACATGTGCTTATCTCTATGATAGCTAGATGAAGACAGTACTCACTTTTGCAAATGAAGATGGAACCACTAGCTATTAAAATAAAGGTCAAAATTTAAACTCACATCATTTTATACCAAAGTCAAATTCTCCCCCAAAATACCACGCTCCTAGTTCATGTTTATAACAATTTAAATTTGCTGTCATTAATTGAAAACTACCTTGTTTACAACTCCAGGCTCATGACAAAGATTGATTTGGGAACAACATGTGACAATCAATTAGGTGGCTACTGGTGGCTCTGTTGTTGCTTTTGTTGGTTTTTAATTTCTCGTTGTGATGAGGTTGGAAGAGTCGGGACTGAAGCCAATAGAAGTTTATCCTTTGTTGTCTTACTAAATCCTCCAGTTTTTACCTGAAAACTTCTTCATTTTCCACTTAGCTCTTTAAAATTATTCTGTCATATTATGGACCTAGTGTGCCTTGTAGAAGTCAAGGCAATATTGACATCTGAGAATAAAAGAAAAGAGGCTGTTTTGAACTTGTTAAAATAATGGCATGGGAGGGAAGACTGTGTAGGGTACATGCAGAAGACATGTTAATGGGAGCAGGCTTGGGCGATGAGGGAAAAAGAACTTTAAAAGGTACCATGCAACCTTACGATTAAAGTATTAAATCAGCAAAAGTCACGAGAGTTTCTGGTAAAAGGCCTCTCAACTGAAGCATACAATTCAAAAACCCAAATCCCAGGGAGTAAGCTGTATGGATGGCGATCCATTCAGCCCAGTTGTTGGCAAACAGCAGGGGTCAAGAGGGCAATGAGAGGCAGTCTAGCAGGAAATCAGAAGTGGTCCAACCACAGGGTCATGTATGCCCAAGAGTTCAGACTCCTTTTTAAAGAATTTCCTCTGCAGTGGCGACTGTGGACCTGAAAGGAAAGGGCTGCACCAGAGTGCTTCCTGTGACTTTCCTCCTGCAGACAACATCATCTAGCTTTGTGACCTTGACTTTCAGGACATGCTAGACAAAGCAAAGAAAGTGGGAAATAGCATCCTAGAGGCCAGAGCATGAGATTTTTGTCTGAGTGATTCCTCAAGATCTAAGCTGACTCTACCTGGGCGAATCAGACATGAAACAGGCTGTGATCTACTGAGATGTCAGGGTTGTACTGAAGACTCACAGTTATTCCTTTATTTCTTCTCTCATTTTGGGAGTAGAGGGCTCTCTCTCTTCATGATACATACAAAGTCCATAGTCAGAGTGTAAAGTGAGGAAAAGAGCCTAGCCCTTTTGTGATTTTCTTGTGACCTTACCCTGGGGAATAGAGTGTGACAAATCAAAAACAAAGACAGTCAGTCTCTGAATCCCTCCAGGGATTATTATAGGCAATAGGATTCATCCTCTTGATTAACTAGGATGATCTGATACATTCTTAGCTACTGGAAGGGTCACGGGAAATAACACATGGACATTCCTTCACACCTTCCAAAGTAACCAGTATGACTCTCATGCAAATCCAGTGTGAAGAGACACCCCAGATCTTCTTAGTAACAATGGAGGCACCAGCAGACACAAATGCTAGTTCACAGTTGGAGGGGCAATGGTAGCAGGCTCTCCATCAGAAGACAATGTCTGGAATAATCTTGTTGAGCTAGAGCCAAAGCTTGTTCTTGTTCTACAGGGCATCCTTTCAAGGTCATGAATCCTTTGCATGTCTGTTGGACCAAAAACTAAAATGAAACACAACTGTAAATTAACATGTAAATTCATAATCTGGGCCCTCCACAGCATAAAATAAACAGAACAACAAAAAAGTAGAAGCCACTAGAGTTAGATCATTCATACACTTATGTTATGTTAATGATCCCATAATGCACTGGGAGAACACAGAATGATACTTTTTTTACCTTTTGATTTTCAAGACTTAGGTAATTCAGCAGTCCATGGTTACATCATAAATAATGTCAGAAGGCTATTCATATTGCAGGAAGTCTGGTCATTGAATTTGGGTTTGATTAATTTATATGGGGGCATAAGATGTTAATTAATTACATGGGCTACTGGAGACCAGTTGGCAAACTCAAAACCACTGCCCCAAGCAGCTACAAAATAATTTCTATGAGAAAATATCTAAAGTAATATTAGACTTTATTTTGCTTTTTAAAAAATATTCTTACAGGCAGATTTAGCTTTAATTGCTAAATTCAATTAAAAATTGCTTTAATGGCTGGGCATGGTGGCGCACGCCTTTAATCCCAGCACTCGGGAGGCAGAGGCAGGCAGATCTCTGAGTTTGAGGCCAGCCTGGTCTACAAAGTGAGTCCAGGATGGCCAAGGCTACACAGAGAAACCCTGTCTCGAAAAAAAAAATTGCTTTAATGTTTGTACTTAAAAGCAAAAGGTAAACAATGAAAAATTATGCCTGGGCAGTGTCACAGGAATATAGAAGTTGAGGGTCAAACAAGCATCACACAAAGGTATTTAAATGAAGGACAGCAAACACTGGCATGCTAAACCCTGTAGAGAATATGACACAAACATAAAGAGACCTGGAGATTCAGATGACATCAAGAAACAAGTCTGAAATCTGTGGTTTGGTATACAGTGTAGATGCTGAATATCCTTTGTGGTGGCCACTATTGGTTGTCAACTTGGTTAATTCTGGAATTAACTAAAATCCAAATATAGAGGGCACACCTGTGAAAGATTTTTGCCTACTTTGAAGTTGGTAGACCCTCCTTTAATCCTGCTCTTGAGGTGGGAAGACATACCTCTCATCTGAGGAACGCCTTCTGCAGGAAGTCTACATAATAGCTTGGAAGAAGGAAGCTTTTGCTCTTTGCTTGCTTGTCCTCGTCTTGTTAGCAAGTCCATTCCTTCACTGGCCTTAGAGCCTACTTTTTCAGGATTCCAGGGTCTACTGAAGACAAGCTGAGACATCTAGCCTCATGGGCTGAGCAAGGACTGAATTCTTGGACTTTCTGTTTACAGCCTGCCATTGTTGGACTAGTCATCTAATAAATCCCCCCCTTTCTGGAAATTCATTCTATAAGGTAACAAATTCATTCTATAAGGGCTAGTGGAAGGAAACTAGGTCACCAAGGAGCATTCTCTAGAAAATGATATTGGATCCTTTCTATCTCTTTGCTTCCTGCCACCATCCACTGTCCTGCCGCAGGCTCAAAGAAATAAGGCCAAACATGGGTAATCTCAGACCCAGTAAGGCAAAACACGTGTGACAATATGCCTTCTTCATTTCTGCTGTCTTCTGACTTCAGGGTTAGTTACTGAACAACATGAAATCTCTTCTTTCCAAGAAGCCCTGTTGCTTCTTAAATAAGTTATCACAAATTCTCTACTTTAATGCAACTCAAGGTTATCCGTGTGTGTGTGTGTGTGTGTGTGTGTGTGTGTGTGTGTGTGTGTGTGTGTGTGTGTAGGCACACACTTCCTTCAGTGTCCCTGTGGAGGTCACAGGACATAAGGCTTGAGTTTTTCTTTTTTTCCAGCATGTTTTCCCCACATTTTGAACTCAAGTGTTGGGCTTGGCTGTAAGTGTATTACCCACCAAACCATCTCAGTGCTTCACAACTTTGTTCTTTTATAATTCTGGAAATCAGAACTCTGGCACAAGTCTCACAGAGCCCAAGTTCCAGCTTTGGAAGACATTCTCCAAGCCCTGTCTTGTAGAGCTTTGTGTCTGGCTTCAAAGCCAGTAATGTAGCACCGTTCAAAACTCTCTCTGACTCCTTCAACTGTTATAACTTCAAATTGCATCTGCCTGAGTCCTCCTGTGCCCTTCTTATACAAATCTTTGTAGTTACATGGGGCAAAGTCAGATAATCCAGGTGGTTGTTCCCTGTTAATATTCTTAGCTTGATCCTATCTTTGAAGTTCTTGGTGACATCATCTAGAATACAGGATTAGCACATGAACATTGGAAGAGTCACGGTGTTATTCACTTCATCATTCAAGCATATTAGAACAATTCAAGAACTGTATCGGTATAGTATCCATATGCATTTCTATATGATGTGGTGAGTTTATCTTTCTTCAAGGTATTGAACATGTGAAAGATTTCCTGACTTGACAGAAAAATCCTTTTTTTTTTTTGCCACTGATAGGTCCGGAATCCTGCAAGCTATAGAGCAAATGAGAGAACGGTTCCTTGAAGTGGTTTCCTAGACAGTAGTTCCATATTTGAATAATTGATCCTTGATAATCATTTCCTGTCTTTGATTAAATGAAACTTGCTCTCAAATATCACAGTAGCGATGCATCACCCAAGGTTTTCTGTTTATCACCATAATGGGAGACCACCTATGCATATGTGCATATGCAATGTGGTAGCATCTGTACCAATGGCCACCTAGGTATCAGTAGGTGAGACTGTCTGGCCCCATTCTCCCCTGAGTCTCTGTGGTTAGCAACCATTCTCATAAACAGTTCCCAAACTGTGTTCTCAAACAAGCAGGAGAATAACGTGAAAACCACTTGATAATGAGGTGGAGTGGAAATGGAATCCTGTTAGAATGGGGCAGAAATCACTGGCTTTTGTGTATTCTCATTAAGAGCAGAAACCTACTCCAAGGACATACATCATTTTTGAAAGGGATTAAATTCTAATTTTATGTTTTTTTAATATTTGGGGGGAAATATGACAAATGTGAAACTTTAGATCTTATAAATAAACCTGTAAAACTATATAAGCCTGGCTAAAATTTCAACACATTTCTTTGCATCTACTTAGATCTACAGGTATTAAACGTTAAGATCACATGTTCCATTTCCTCAAATTCCATGTGCTTTATGCACTCCTGCTTTTCTATTACCTGTACGTGTAAATGATTTGGAGTGTAATGTATCTTTTGACCACTAAAAGTTCAGCTCACTTTTTACCTACATACATGTGTGTGCATAATACAACCTTCTCAGTGAGTACAAGCCTTTTAATTACTTCCTAAAGGGAAGAAAAATGAGCATGTGAATTAACAGGACCCAAGGTGGCATCTTATTTGTAGTGTATAATAGTTGCATAGATGTATGCCGCCTGCATGGAGCTATAGGTGCATATAAAAACAAGCCCGTCTGCATCTTTTACTGAGAGATTATCCATATAGCCAGTGATTATCCACAAACAAAGTTTACTTAATAATATCTCAAGATCTGACAATCAATCATAAACTTGAAATTAAGTTTAAATGGATCCGTCACAGAGCAAAATGACTATCGATATAAAAATCTGTCCTAATTCTAACTCAATAGACAGCTTACAAAACTTTATACTTTTCATTTTTAAGATTATGTGGTACTGCTAGCCTACCTAAATGAACCAGTATGAGAAATTTCTGACCCTAAAATTAAGTATTCTGTCTATCAGAAAAAAAACCAATCTGTAAAAAAACAAACAAACAAACAAAAAACTATTGTGCTTGAATTATATAATTCATACCAAAAGAATTAAAGAAAAGGCACATATTATTTTATTAGCTAATTTTAAGAAATAATTGAGTCTGATCAAATGCACACTGATTACCTGAACTTATATTTTTGTACAAAAATAATGCTTCTGAGGTAACAATTTCTATACTCTGAGAATATCATATGATGTACTTTGATCAAGGCCATCAGTCTCTTTTCCTCCCACCACCACCAAACTGAGCCTTTATCTTCTCCAAATTTCATATCCTTAAAAGAAAAAAAAAATTAACCCACTGAGTCCAGTTAGTACTGACCGTAGACCATGAGTATGGGCCCATCCATCTTAGCATGGATGACCAGCCAGCAGTGATGCCTTTCATTAACACCAACTCTTCCCAGTCCCATGGCTGGTCTTCAACTATCAATAGCTCCTCATCTAAGGATGGGGCTTCAGGAGCCCCTCATCATTCTGTGCTAGAATAATTAGTGACTTGTTTGATCTTGGGGAGGTCTTGGCATGCAACCACATCTGCTGTGAGATCATAAATCAGTCATTACTCTCATGTCCAAAAGACATTATTGCACGACACTCCTAGCCAACCTACGTCTTGTAAATTATTTCTGCTCTTTTTTTCACAATGTTTCCTGATCTTTGAGAGGAAAGAATATGACCCTTGTGTCCATACTACAGCTGAGTAATGTACCATCCCTTTTTTCTCTGTACTTTGACTACTTATTAGTTTCTGTGCTAATCGCTGTCCACTGCATAAACAGTCCTCTGCTGAGGTATGAGAACTGCACTAAATATCAATGTATATATCTGAATTTAGAGGAAACGTTGATGTCATGTCCTTTTAGCAGAATTATAGTATATTTACCTCTGGGGCCTATGATCTCCCCAGACATGAGTTCCTAGCACAATTTGCAACACTAAGCAGTTCCTCCTGTGGAAAGGGCCTCAGATATAATCAGGAAGCTGTTAGTTACCCACATAACATCCATGCCACTATTCCATGCACAGGCATATCTTTCCAGGCCAGTTATTATTGTAGCATTTTCTTTACATGATAGATCCCTACCTGATAACAAGGGGCTAGATTTCTTTTTAATTGATGTTTTTATTTTTTCACTTTATATCCTGGTTGCAGCCCCCTCCCTCCTCTCCTCCCTGTCCTGCTCTCCCACCTTTTTCCTCCTTTTTCCCCCTCCCCTTCTCCTCAGGAAAGGGGAGCCACACCTTGTATCAACCCACTCCTGCACATCAAGTTGCATCAAGACTAAGCACATTCTCTTCCACTGAGGCCAGACAAGGCAGCCCAGCTAGGGGAAAGTGATGCCAAAGCAGTCAATAGAGTCCATGTCAGAGACTGCCCAGCTCCACTTGCTGGGGGACCCACATAAAGACCTAGGTCCGGTTCATTTCATGCATGCTCTTTGGTTGTTTCTTCAGTCTCTGTGAGCCTCTTGGGCCTAGGTTAGTTGACTCTATTGGTCTTCTTGTGGAGGTCTGTGGGTCTCAGCAGCTGTTTCTTATAATTACTGACGTCTGTGAAGAACAACTCCTTCACTACATGAAAAACAAGTATTCTGTCTCTGTCTCTCTGTCTCTCTGTCTCTGTCTCTCTGTCCCTGTCCCTGTCTCTCTCTCTCTCTCTCTCTCTCTCTCTCTCTCTCTCTCTCTCTCTCTCTTCCCCCTCCCTTTTCTGCCCCCTTCTGCCTCTCTGGCTGTTTCTCCCTCCCTCTCTCTCATGCACACATACCCAATCCAACTGTGTTATTGGGGCTACCCAGTACTATGTACACCGGTTGTGTGTCAAGGCAGAAGCTCCTGAGCCACCAAGGGCTCTCTGTGCCATCAATGTGGTCCGGGGTTGGCCATGAGCTAAGACTAATCTCTGAATCCAGTCTCAGTGGAGAAATTATACAAGCTATGAGTTAGCCAAAGACAGTTTTGAACTGGCAGATTGGGCCAGAACTAGGAATTAGAACAGATAATCAGAAGAAGAAAAGGAAGCAGTGAGAAGGAAATAAAAATAGATTTATTCCTTCTCAAGTCTCTGATGGGGTTGAGGACCAGATAATTTAGTTTTACAGTTAAGCTTAGTTATTTTGGGGTTAAGATGCTTTTAGGTCTAGATAGATGTTTTAAGTTGATAATGATGAGATATGATAGATATTGATTTACATTCAGAAACTTAGACGCACCAAGATAGGAGAGATGTTTTCTTCAAGGTTGCAAAATACAAATATCCAAAACACTACAAATGTAACATTAATGTAATTCCTGATTGTTTTGTGGTTCTTCTTGCTGTAGGTAGTTTAATATATATATGTATAATAATGTAAATGTATGTGTAAAAAAAGAATAAAACTCAAAAAAACAAAGTATCTCACATGTTAAAAAAAATACAGACAGAAGTTAGGAATGATTAAATTCTATTACAGTTTAGGACTTTCTCTAGGGCTAGGGAAATATAAAAAGATGTCTCTAAGTGTGAATGACCCACACAGCTTATTCCAGCAGGCAACCGTGTTTGAGTGTCTTTCTAGGACGGTCTCCAACACAGCCGGCGTACAATTTTACATCAGTTACATGTGAGCCAGGAAGAGGGTGAGGTTATCTGTTTCAGAAGCTGCCAGGAGAAACAAAGGTTACTACTGTCCTATGGAGCAGAAAGATGATAACTTTTGTAACCCATCTGACATATTAGATAGAATGCCTACAAATGAGCATGCTAATTTGGACCCTATATAACAGTAAACTGAAAATTAATATAATTCCCCCTCAGCATCAAATGGAATCATGCCTTCCTTTCCAGTTACATTATCGTAACATACATGACATCTATACAGAGGTGATTTCTTGCCTGGTGTCATGGGGTTGTGGTCTCCACACCAGCAATGAAGGGAGGGACATTCACCTTTGGAATCTTTATGAGCCTTATATTCCCAATGCTCACAGAAGAAACCATAGTTCCTAACATTGAAAAGAGGTCTGAAACTACTGCTCTTAATAGTCCATGTTCCCTACAAGAGTACATTCTACTCTCAAATAAGTGTCTGTCTTTCTATGGGACACAACATATTCAGCATAACAAATAACAATGGCTAGGTCAGAGAAGTCTTTAAGGAAGGATTTAGAGTCCTTTATGCAGTTAAATTCCCTTAAAAATGAGTGAAACAGTCATTTTAATTCATTAGTATTTATAATTGTCTACTACAAGAGCCTAGAATTGAGTGTTAGACATTTACACCCCAAATACATGTATATGCATACATATATTACATATATTTAACTACAGTAACTAATGGTTTCTTGAGAAGAGACATACAGTAAGTAATGACTAATGACACATTTTTGTCCTTCTTTCAGTTTTGATTTTTATCTTTTATCCATTAGATGGTATACCCAAAGGAAAATAAAGCAATCACATTATTCGACTTAGTTGCACCTAAGTGGTAATTGTCAAGAGATCTAACAGGGTAGAAATTAAAGCTATCTCCTAAAATAGGGACAATTGTATAAGTGTTGTTTTCAATTAAGTATACTATAATTGTGCCCTCAGCAAATGCATCTATGTATGACAAGTAAATTATAATTATGAAGAATATAATTATATGCCATTATCTAACTTGTACATGGTTCAGGCCTGTTTCAGAAAATGGGTTCCTTATGGGTGTTATTTATGGCATACAGAAGTTGTATCTTCACCTTGATCAATAGTTAAGTTGGTGACTAATAAATGCTTAGCAGCAATTAGCCCAAAATTCCAAAGAACATATACGGTACAACCTATGAAGAAGGAAGAGGCAGCCAGACATGTGTAATGTTGGGAGCACTGACTTCAGAGGTCAAAAGGTACAGCTTAGGAAAAAAAAAAAAAAAAAGGCAGGCAGGGAGGCTTTGTAGATATTTGAGGCACGGAAGGAGGCATTGTCAGAAAATAAAAAGAGAACATTTTTGCCACTTGGATGTGCAGGGAGGAAAGCAAGAAGTGGGAATTACTCTGCCGCAGTGATTGCAACAAACACTAAGTTTGAGAATAAAACCAATGTAACAGAGTCCAAACAAAGCGACACAATAGGCACACTCTGAAGAAATACAGTTGGGTTTCCAAACTGGGCTCTGAGAACATGCTATGAGCTGTGTGCTCCATCAAGAGGTAAATGCTACCAGTTCTTTCCATTTGCAGAGAGCCCCATAAATTCTGCACAATGGGCTAAATTGATTCACAACATGACCTCCATAAAAGCAAAGCTGCCTCGAGGAAAAAGCTTTCCCAAAACTTTGTAGAACTTAATGAAAATAACTACCTCCTTCCAAACAGATCAGGAGGTGGGTTGGGACAGCTCATTGTCTACAATGAATTTAATCCCAACCCCTAACACAGTAGAGATTTCAACTGACCCAAAGCTTTAGATAAACTGTTCTCAGACATGAGGCATTTGCAATAACCCCAACACTGTAGCTAATTTTGTAGCTTTTATTTCCACAAAGGCCACCTTTGGCTTTAAAATAAGAAGGTGGTGGCTACAGCCCAGAAAGGGAAAATTGATATGCTATGGAGTTGGGGAAAGACTATGGTGCCAGGGAGAGCACAGACACAGACAAAAGAAAGGCTCCTTGCATATGCTATTGGTTGTTTCTGTCCTATCAGAGAGATTTCTTTATTGTAACTCAGGTGTTGGAACAAGTGATATCATGATTGACTGAAGAAATGTCAACTTATTTTAATTTTTTTATTTTTTAATTTTGTTCTTGGCATACTAATTAATTTCCCTCACCAAACACGCTCTCTGATCCTTCTCCCATGCTTATTAACACTTTCTCTACCAGTTCTTTTTTTAGTGTCATGGCTTTGGTTAGGTTCTGTGACCCATTTGGTTTAATCAAGATTGTCTGTGTGACCCTTGCATTATAACTACCCATTGGAGCCCAGTGGGCTCATCAATGGCCACACAATGAGGCCAATATCACCTCATTTAAAAGAGGATATTATTGTTTGCTGTTATTCGCTTTATTATTTGCTGTTATTCGCCGCTCTGGCGTAAAGTCTGGGCACTAAGGCCCAGGACCTGAAGAGACCACTCTTTGTGTGCTGGGAATTGGTCAGCTTAGGTGCCCAGTTCAGATGGGAAGCTCAGAGTCTACTTGACAAATCTCTTCCTAACATTTAGTATCCAGTACTATCAAGAAATCACACGTAATTCTGCTATGATGTCCATTCTAGCTAAATGGTAACCAGAAAATGCAATGATTAGTTACCATGGCTGATTTTTTTTTTTTAACTTTATGTTATATGGAAACTCTGTACATCTTGCTGTGGAACTGCACTGACCCATGCTTAAGGGGGTGAAAGTCAGTGGGGCAGAAGGTGAAGAGCCATGCTGTTCCTCTATTCACATTTGAATATCTGAATGGATTCCCAACACTTTATTCTGTGATAACTACCTGCTAACACATCCCCAGTATATGACTGTGACCCTCTTAAACTAATCCTGCTAACTCTGCAGAGTGCTCTCCCTGCAGCATCTGACTCTGCAACGATTCTGTTAGGGCCTTTCAATGATCCCAACCCTCTCTACTGTCCCAGCAAGCTAGTTTGAGTCATAACATCTTTATTAATAGGGGCCGACCTTCCCTACAAGGCTCACTTCTCGTGAGTCCTTACTGTAGATTTAGACCCCCTAGAAACTTACAGTCTGTTTGTTAGGCTTTAGCCCAGTGATGAGTCTTTGCTTGGCCTTTAAATCTCAGGCACTTTTCTGACTCTTTCTTTTTTCCATGTGTTTCACATACATGTTTGTTTGTTTCCATGCCTTTTCTTCATTAAGCAGTGTACCTCCTTTTCCTCCCACTAGTCGGGTAGTGTTGTTAACCTTTAATGAACTGACTGACGCTGCTGAGGTTGTACACTTTTCTATTCTCAGCAAAAATCCCTGATGCAGATAAGAGGCGTTTATTCCACACGAACAAACAGTAAAAGGAATAAATAAAGCCGTCTGTCTCTGGCACTGCTTCTCTTTTGCAAACACCTTTGTAGGAACTCACAGCAACACAACTGACTAGATAGCTCTGAATCCTGTGGCCTCGTCAAATACACAGAAAATCAGCCATTACATCCTTCAACACAATACCAAAGTTGAGATGACTGAAAAATAGTTGCTATAATTTAAAATAATATCAATAGATGCATTGTGTTTGGCGTCCTTTATTCCTCACATAAGCACTGACGTCATAGGTAAATGCAGGTTCAGAGGAGATAACTTGCCTGGAGTCCCACATCCTGAGTCCACCCTAAGGCTCAGAAAACCCATGTTCTTTCCACTGCTCGTCAGCCAGATGGAAAGTTGTGTGTGACGGGGAAACACAGTACCAACACCTTCGCATGGAAAGTTGTGTGTGACGGGGAAACACAGTACCAACACCTTGACATGTCGTGCCATCTCCTTCAGGGTCTTCACACTACACACCTCAGACTGATTTCATAAAGTTGGAAAGGAGGAAAATAGTGCAAATGTATACAAAGAGCCAAGTTCAGTTATGAGAGAAACTCAAATTAACCAAGTTTATTTGAGGCCCGTGAGCCGCTGTTCTTTAGTGTTTAAGGAAACCACCAATGGTGCCAATAATTATGATTTTATTTCTTCGGATCTTGTCGATGCCTGTATAAATGTAATAACGGCTCTCAGAAAAGATGCACACACCCTAATCCCTGAGATCTGTTAATGTTGCCTTGTATGACAACAAACAAGCAAGCAAACAAACAAACAAAAACAAAAACTGGAACTGTGTGCTTAAATTAAAGATGGAGGGATAAAGAGATAGTCCATAATTATGTTTGCAAGCACCAAATCCAATCACAAGCAGGGGAATGTTCAGACAGACAGCAGAGGAGGGTAATGGCCTCAAGACACAGAGCACTGAAAGCCACTCAAAGCAAGAAGAGTCCACAAGAGCCTTCAGAGAGATATCCCAGAGCACCTGGCTCTGCTGACAATGTTTTTATCAGCAACTGTAGGAGAATAAGTTTCTACAGTTTTAAACGGACAAATTGTCCAGACCAGGAAGTGCATCCTGGTAGTCCCTGTACTTGGGAGGTAGAGACAGGAGGACAAGGAAGAGGAGGATAAGGAAGCCCTGGCTTCCTAGTTAGTTTAAAGTTGGACTGAATTAATTGAGAACCTTACATTAGAAACTTTAAAAAAATGAAATAGACATAAGTAGTTCATAGAAATGGACTATGGCAGCCATAAGAAACTAAAGCTCCTAAGTATTAAAATGAATAAATCATGAATAATACCCTGAAAATGTCAATGATGCGCCTTATCTTTTTCACAGAGGAAGAAAGAGGCAGGAGCCATCTCCCGTCTGCAGTACCTTGAAGGGTTAAACTGACCTTGGGAAACAGAACACTATGGCCTCTTGGGCTTTTTAACTCAAAGAACAGATGATTTTATAGCAACGCTTTTCTTCCTGCCCATTTAGATTGCCACTATTACAGGACTGGCTGTGTTAAAATGCTAGGGCTGGTAAAAATAAATGAGAACTAATAAAACAGTGAAGTGTTCCACTTTCAAGCCAGTGAACCAAAGCAACAGTTTAGAATTCATGCTGCAGCTCCGGTAGCTGGACAGTGGGATGTAGCTGAGGCCCCGTACTGCTGATGGGTTTGAGATTGTGCTAAGTGCTGAGCAATAACACAATACTCTTAACTGTCCTCAGGCTCGATGGGATGGCTTGACTGGGCGTATCACCTTCAATAAGACCGATGGCTTGAGAAAGGACTTTGACCTGGACATTATCAGTCTCAAAGAGGAGGGAACTGAGAAGGTAACTTCCTTGATGATAGATAAATTAACCAATGGACTCACTAAAAGGGCACCGTTCCTGCATTTTAGCTAAATGGCAACAGACAAGTAGGAGAATGATAAAATGACTTTCTTACCATATTCCTTAACACCGGGCATTCTAGATCATTCTCTCACATTGGAAGGTAGTCATGGACGAGGTAGATTCTCAAATTACATGTGGAACTAATAGCACTAGCTAATGTTTATCAACTTGTTATAGCTACTTCTTGGTCTATAAAGCAAATATGCATTATTGCCTACATAACTGTATGCACTGGCATACGTAAAAGTTGAGTTCATACTTGGAACTGTGGAATTGCAGCTGGTTTATCTGCTGCAAAGCATCCAAGGGTTACTTGGAAATTAATTTTAGCTGAACTCTATTTTGAGATTGGTGACAGAGGGATGAGATAAAATAGTATAGAAAAGGCTTGCTGGAACAAATTAACATTGCATCCTTAATTTAAGACAAATGCTACAAATTTTAATTTTAATGCCGAATTCTCATTTTGGGATTATGTTAGTTGGAAGTCTCAATTTCAAAGTGAAGTTTTATTTTACTGCTTATTTAGACTAACGCAAATGTAAACTGTTAAGCCATGATGATAAAATAATTTTGCTGCTCAATATATTTTATGATTTCAAGTTAATATCTATGTACACAAGTTGCAATCAGCATTCAAAGCCTAAAGAACAAAAAGTTCTGAAGGCCCAAAGCAATCACCTGGGCATTGAAACTCCATAGACCAACACATTATGTGACAATGACTAACACGCAAAACGTGGTATTCAATTATTCAATATAAAAGAGAACTTTGAAACAGCTGATTGCTTGCCTAGTTTCAAATAGTTGGGTTTATTTTTAAATCAAGGTAAGGCCTCCCTATCTATTCTATTGTTTTCATTTACTGGGACATGTTTTTCTCCCCTGGCAGATTATCACTGCCCTCTTCTCTCACATCATCCCAAGCACCATTAACTAAAGCAAAGATTAATCAGTCTAGATGCTCTAGAAGGCTGTCACTGCTGTTGATATGTTTGAGAAAAACAATTAGTCCACAGCTCTGAGAAAACACATGCTGGTGGATTTCCCATCTCAAAAATGCTACTTACTCCCTGCTTAGAGCTTCATTCTATTGAGTTCCTCGGCTGGTTTAACAGAGCACAAAACATACACCTGCCCTCCGTGACAGCATATGGGATTTGGGCCAGAGGGAACGAAAGAGAATGCTCATTATAATCGCAAAGCTTATGGCTACATAAAAGAATCTATCTGTTTTCTACACATGCTTTGCCCCACCCCCACCCCTTTCTGGCTCCTCTTTGTGTGTAGAACAGAAGTAGGTTGCTAAGGACGTCTCTTTTCTGGCCCAGATAGGTGATGAACTTATGATGTTGTGATGTCTTCACAGCTACTAATATACAAAGTGATATTATGCACATTGTAGTAGTGTTGTTGGTTTGTTTTTTTTTTCCATCAAAAGCCAAATGAAATTAGGGGAAAGTATTTTCTGTTTCATATCTCTTCAATGTTTGCAACAGCATTTTCCTTCAGGTAACTTGGGGTCAGTTCCTGAGATTGCTGGTTGAGCCTTGAAGGCAGTGGGAAAAGCTCCCACATGTCTCTCGGGATCCAAGGGACGACATGCCTATACTTTCCATGCCAGCTTCTGGGGCTCACAGGCAAATCATTACCAAAAGCCCATCACTTGCACCCAAGGGTCTACCATCTGCAAAGTCACTGTCAAAGGATACACCATTCAGGTTTCTCTGTGTAGCTTAGGAAGTGCATATATGTATGTGTGTGTATGCACACATGCGTGTGTGTGCATGTGTGTGTGCGTGTGTGTGTGTGTGTGTGTGTGTGTGTGTGTGTGTGTGTGTGTGCTGAACGACTGTATTTTACTGTGAATTCCTTCAACAGCTCTCTTAAAGCATGGTGAATATCCTTTAACCCTGCAGCACACCTGTAAACATTCAAAAGTGCTTTAATTTACTTTCTGCTATGGGAAAGGAGCATGGGACTCTCTTTTCTTTGGTACCCAGCGTTCATGTGCATTTCCTTGCTGTACCTATTGTTGGCCTTTATATGAATTAAAATGCAAAATCCCCAAATAACAGGTGAGGAGTGTATTGAAGACTATATACTTCATGGGTTCCATGCTGCATTTTAATTAAGTGTGTTTTTTTTTATTTTTCCTTCTGAAACTCAAGGCTGCTGGTGAAGTGTCTAAGCACTTGTATAAAGTATGGAAGAAGGTTTGTACCCTGATAACAATTGCAGGACACATGGATGGGGTGGCTTCATTCTGCCAGTCTCACAAGACCAGTAGCTTACCAGCTGCATGCACATTAGGGGGTGAGACTCCACAGAAGGGGGGGCGGGTGCAGGGAGAGAGAGTGTGCCCACCCTCAGCATTATCAGTTGAAAGTAGGCATTCGATGGGTTACTGAACGATGGGTGGGTAAAAAATCACGCCTGGATTAGGTTTTTTTGTTTTTGTTTTTTGTTTTTTTGTTGTTGTTGTTTTTTGTTTTGTTTTGTTTTGTTTTGTTTTGTTTTTTGCCATTGGGCAGGATCAGCGAAGTCAATGAAGACTTCAAGGAAGTAACAGTGATGAACACAGGCAGAGACTCAGTTCTAGATCTTTACAAATCCATCAGGCTAGTCAGATAGGCTCGGGCCTTTGAAGGCAAGGGCACCTCCTTCAATGTCACCACTGGGAAATCTGGGCCATTTCTCAGAAACTCCCCTGGCTTGTGAGCTGTCTTTGTTTTGTCAGATCATGCGGTCTTGAAATTTATTTTAGAACTAATTTCCAGAGGACAAATCCTCAGAAAGCTTTTGAAGGGAAATGAGATTATTTTGTGAATTTTAGCACCCACTATTTCATAGTTTATTGTACAGGACCCTGTTGCCAGTGACTTTGCATAGATTTACATAAACAGATGTTGGACACCGGAAAGATTTGCTCGAAGAAAATGCCCCAGCGACAGGGAAATGCTTGCGTTGTCTGGTTCTTTCTCCTCACTCCTACCTCTCTCCTTTTTCCTCTCTCACTCCCTTTAAAATCAGTTGCTAAAATTTCTTTTGACTGACGGATGGACTTTAAATTACTTTAGGCTGTTCTACGTGAGCAGTTTGTCAGGCTCACCTCGTCCGCCGTCTGTGACTGGCTGGGTCACAGAAAGCATGAGCACTTTCTGATAGCAGCCCAAAAATGTCATCATCCCCTGGTAGAACTTGGTAAATTAGCTCAGAAAAGTCCTTCTTTTAAGCATTAAAAGCTATGATCTAAATAAGCTGTTTTATTGATGAGCCAGGTTGCCAAAGGCCCACAGGAGGTGAACTAGTTACCTCACTTACCAGACGCCGCTCTGAAAGCAGCTTATTGCTTGAGCCTGAGATCCTCCCCCCCCCCCCCCAGGCTATTAATGTGATGCTGAATTAATTCAAACTAAGTGCTCTAGAGGGTCGAGTCCAGGTTCTGAAGTTAGGCTCAAGGGAGACGGGCAGTCATCCAGGCGCCACAACACTGTAACACACACATCCACATCCTAAGGATGGACCATTTGGGCCTCGCTAGCCCGTGCCTTTCTTCCTCCTCCTCTCGGCTCGTTGCTTGCATCATCAGCTGAGTAGGCCATGGTTCATGTACTGTTCTCAGTAATGGGCTCTGAAGCCCCAGGGGCTCATTCAAACCCAAGTAAGATTCTCTTCCCCAAGAAGACTCTGTCTATTCGCTCCAGCATAGTCACAGCCCAAAGGTCTCAGAGCCAGGACTTTATGTAAACTACCAGATAGCTCACCTGAAATTCTTTGCAAGACAGGGAGAGAGTAATCTTCTCCAATGTGCCCCTGCGTTGAGGAGGCTCAAGGTACAGGAAACAGAAACGCCTTTGGTTTTGTCTCCCATGCATACCTGGTCATTTCATTCAGCCATTTTAGACTCTGTGTTCCCATGACTCCAAGTTTAGAAAACAGATCCTAATGACTCTCTTAAATGCCTCGTGTTGTCACTTTTTTGAAAGTGGGGTCAATATTCCCAGGCCATTCATTCACACACACACTTCCCAGATACCAAATGGCTGCTTCTTCATGCCAATTTAGAAAACAAGCAGAGGCAGGCAGCCAGAAATTTGTGTTCCTCCCCACCCAGTAAGAGATCCACATCCATCACTTCTCAGCGGTGAAGTACTCCTTTCAGCTTTGACTTCACACTCTGAAAATTGAAGTTCTGCCTCCTACAGGCACTTGTCCTTGGGTGCAGAGAGGACCATAGGGCCAACATCTGGGCATCTGGTTAACTGCACTGCCATGTCCAGCAAGCACGCGCACTTGTCCCTGGCTGCAGAGAGGGCCATAGGGCCAACATCTGGGCATCTGTTAACTGCACTGCCGTGTCCAGCAAGCACGCGCACTTGTCCCTGGCTGCAGAGAAGACCATAGGGCCAACATCTGGGCATCTGTTAACTGCACTGCCGTGTCCAGCAAGCATGCATCAGCACATCACAGAGTCCCACCTGATCAGAGACATTGGATTGCTGACAACCTGTCCATTTATTTCAATTACAAAGTAAAGCCAGTGCAACAGCCTGCCCTTTCCTTGATTTTCGTACTGGTTGTGTCTTTTATTTAATGACTTCTGCAGTGCGGCTGGCAAGAAGATCATCTCCTTTCCCTGGTTTTACGGTGGAAGAGCTGTGCTCTCGGGACTTTGAGAGGCAGTTGAGGCAAGGCAGCAGCAATAGTCTGTCAGCACTTCACTGACCACTCCACTTCTCCTGAGAACAAGAAGAGCCAGAGACAAAGCAGGAAAGGATATTTGTCTAAACATTTAAATTTCATTTTTAAAAAAGAATATTACAGCAACATTCAATAACGGCATGTTTTAAGATAAAAACACTTAAATGCATATGTAACATTAATGAGAATAAGAGTTTTTAAACAAGATTTTAAAAGTGGCTGATGTCACAAGCATATTCTCTAACAATTAGTAAAAGCTAAATTCTGTTCTTCTCAGTGCCTATGTCAGTGTGGATTTGAAATTATACCAAGAGCCCACCTTATACACAGCTCTCTTATACAGTACAACCTGGAGTATAGCTTTAAATAAGCATAAAGATACCAGCACATTTACCTTGATGAGAGTTTCCTAGAAGCCAAGATGCTGCCTCAAAAGCCTTGGAGGAGAGAAGGTTCAAAGAATGTATCCAAGCAGAGGCTCTCCCATCAAGAGATAGACTCTACACTACATCTCAAGAAGCCCTGAACGTTCTGAAGAGCTAGCTCCCAAGGATGCTAATGTCCTTTCTGTAGACAGTTGCCACACCCAGTCCTCCAGTCACCTCCATTAGTCTCTTCATTTCTCCAACACACTAACCCTGATTAGCATGGACAAAGCTGAACCCATTTCCACTTTTGTGTGAATGTGCTCTGGGTCTTAGAATTTCCTCAAAGAATTTATATCTCTAAAAAGATATCTGCCAAACTAATGGTGCTAAAATTAGGGAGGCGAGCAAAGCAACAAAAGCAAAGATGGAAGGCTCAGTACCTCAGCGCACTCACTAGTCTTCCGGGACACTGGAATTCTGTTCACAGCGTCCACGTCAAAATGCTCACAGCTTGAAGAGGCTCCCTCTTCTGTCCCCAGCAGGCACCCTCCCCCTCACACAGCACACATTCCTTGAGACACATGTACAAACAAAATAAAAAACACATCTTTAAAAATAATTTTAAAGCATTTTCTTCTCCATTTTCCTGGTGATAAAACTGGAGTACATGGGGGGCCTAGACCATTGCCCAAAAGTCACATAGCGGGTAAACTGCAAAGTTAAGTTATAAATAAAAGTCCGTCTGCACAGCCCGAGCCAAATGTCATTCTGTGGAGGGAAGCCTGTTCCCATATCAAGGGAAGATATTTAAGAATCAATCACAGATCTCCCCTACCCATGTGAACTTGTACAAACCTAGAGTCATACATGCCCCTCCTTTTCATAGCTCGTTTCCTTTAAGGTTTTCTAAATTAAAAAAAAAATTTTAAATCACTAGAAATTCCAAATTATTTCACGAGGTGAGCTTGAAGAAATTGCTGTGAAAGTCATTTACATGTCTTATATTATTATTTGTACAGCTCCTCCCAGGTTACAAACCCTTCTCCTTCTTCCATCTCACTTGGCCTTCTCACCATCCCTGTCAGGTAGAGAGAAGAGACTCAGAAAGGTTGACATCCTGTTTAAGGTCACACAGCCACTGTCTGGCTATTTCCATCTGCCTTTGCCCTTGTCCCCTGGCTGATAGTGAATAGATACAGGGCTGGGCCAGACAAATCAATTTCCAAAGCTCTTTCCTGGGTCATCTCAGATGCTAAACACATCATTGTATGGGTTGAGTAGTATCCCTTACTCAAGAACTGTTTGAGAACAGAAGAGTACTGATTTGATTCTTAATCCTGAGATAGTTTCACGGGGAAGGTAAGGTGTCTAGAGATGAGACTCCATCCTAACTAGAAATTTGATTATATTTCATATAGTTTTTTAAAAGATTGAAAACTTAATTTTCAATTTATACTAATTCTTTGATTTATTATACAAAATATTGGGTTTCATTGTACCCTTTTCTTAAATGTACACAAGTGTGCTATGTTCACATTTCCCACTGTCTTATCTTCCCTCCCACTGCTTCCTCAGCTCTCCCCAAATCATCTCTGCTTTCATGTCATGTACATGGGCAACACTTCATACACACCTCACACAGACAACTGGAAGGTGGCTTATTCAGTGTTTTTCTGTGCCTCTGTTTTGACTCTGACACATTTCCTGAGGTCAAGTGATTCTGGATAATTTTGAAGTTGGGCATCAGGAATGATCATCATGTATTTTGGAGGACCTAACACATTAACAATGGCCTGCCTACTGGAGAAATTGGAGGCCATGCTTTTTTTTTTTTTTTTTTTAAGGGTCATGGGGTCTATTGAATGCTATTGACAACAGAAGTTCCTTAGTTGAAGAGTTCGTGGTCAAATGGGCACAAAAGACAGATAAGCAAATAGTAATTATGAAAGACACAAGGTGCTTGGACAGAGGTGTGCACTGCTGAGTCCTACAGGGATGCATAATAGGGACCCCTTTGTTGAATTGGCCCCTCAGTGAGGATGGGTCAACTTCTCATCTATGTTGTTTCTCTCATCTGTTTTTTCCAGTTACAAGTCTTCTCACCACACACCCTGTTCTTTCCATCCCAGTAATCCCATATTTTAAAGACACGTGTTAATACGTTGGTGGCATGGTGTTTGATGTCAGAAGAATGTAACAAGAGTAGAGGTCTTTTTGTCTGTCGCTGTGTACTATGTCCTCCATTGTCTGCAGCTCTACTTGATATACATGTGGCAGTAGGTGTCCAACAAATATACTATAGAGGGAAAATATGATAGTCATTTACTCCTAATTTTTTAATTTGAAAAAGAAACACTGGCCTTAATAATTAAAAGAGAAAATTCCAAGCCATTGTGATGACACACGTCTTTAATCCCAGCACTCAGGAAGCAGAGGCAGGCAGATCTCTGAGTTCCAGGCCAGCCTGGTCTACAAAGCAAGTTCCAGCCAGATCTACACAAAGAAACCCTGTCTCAAATAAACCAAATTTTTATTAATTAATCAAAAAATAAAATGCCTCCTGCACCTGCCTTAAATAGTTCAGATTTCTCTGGTTTGAGCTTTTCCACCTGTATCCTTCTATTCCATCACTCCGCTATACCAGTTAGGCTCTGCTGTGATGTCCTGGTGGTCCAGGGTGTAAGTGTTGCTTCCCATTCCTGGTGTAGTGGGCCCTCTGTTTAACATTAGTGCTGTGCGAGCAGCTGGCAGCCTCTTACATCCTGTGTTCTGTGCAGATTGGGATTTGGAACTCCAACAGTGGGCTGAACATGACGGATGGCAACAGAGACAGGTCCAACAATATCACTGATTCGCTGGCCAACCGAACACTCATTGTCACCACTATTCTGGTAAGCTGTGAAGTTCTGGTCTTTTATCCACACTCCCACGTAGACCTAAAAAGATCCTTTCACTGTCTTTTCCAGGCTGGCAGTTCTGTCTGCATATGTCTATTTTTTTTTTTTAACTAAAAGCATACATTTGTTCACGCTTAAAGGAATGAAATGTAAGTGCTTGAAATTTCTCTGCAGACTCGTCATCTTACCAGAATCCCAGCTCCATTCTTCTCTGTCTCTGCCCCAACCAAGGGCTCTTTCTTATTCTCTGCATCCTGAATCACTGGCTACTTTCAAGCAAGAGGAAACTATAGCAAAAGACCAGGAAACGGGGATGAGAAGGGTGGAGCTAGAGAGGTTATTTTCTGTGACCTCTCTGTACTGTCAGTCAACAGTTTTGTTCCTGTCTTTCTCTAACCATATTTCCTACATTTTCAGTTGCCCTCCGCCCAGATTCCACCTTCACTGGCCTGTGGCAACACTCTCACCTCCTCTTTGTCTCTACCCTGGACCTTCCTAATATCCAGGAAAAATAGGTCCCCAAATGACACATTGTAGTTCCATTCTTAATTTCTTCTCCATTGGCTTCTCTCTCTGTTCATATCTCTGGAAATAACCTTTACATTAACTGGTCTCCAAAGACCTGGGTCCCATTGCAATCCTGATCTTATGTCCAGCTAGCTACTCTAAATAAGCCAGCCATTTTTCTCCTTCATGTTCCATGGGTGCTAGGGAGGCACAACCCACTCCGAGCTCTGCATTTGAAGGCATGCTTTGCTTAATTTCGTGCAGTCCATAGTATTAGGGCTATTTATCTTAAAAGTTGCCTTGTGAGACTTGTTTATGCAAAGTAAACATGCTTTTTTTTTAATTTTGTGATTTCTTCTGCCCTCACTTTTGCTACCACTACCTTATGGAAACAGCAGTTTTTTGTGGGGAGGTGGTTTTATATTTCACTTTTGAAAAGGTTCAGTGTGTAGTGCTGGCTGGCCTGGAACTTCCATATGTTGACCATGTTGGCCTCAAACTCACAGAGCTGCCACTCCAGTGCCAGGATTAAAAGTGCATACTGTTGCTGTAAGAAACAGTTTCTATTGCATTCGCATCACCCAGCTGTCACTTTACTTGATGAGAAACCTAAACACACAGAGCATCTCACCGGCAGAGTGAGTATTATAACTATATAAAATAAAACAAACTTCCGTTTACTCAAATGAGAATTAGTAAGCGTACAGACTCATGGTAGGAAGATGGCCATTACCCACATCATAAGGGTACCCATATCAGTCAACATCCAAGGGAAGCATTGTCAGATTTCAAATAAGACTATAGGACTGATGAAAGAAGAAACCCTGGAAACAGCCAGCCAGTATTCGGACAAAGTAAGACTGAAATTGGAATAAAGTAAAGATTAAGAATCAAAATATTAAGTATACATCCTGTATGCATTATTTTTTTAATGCAAGGAGCATACTTGCTGGTCCTCATTTCGCGTTTATAAGTAGACAGTGTTAGGTCAAAGCCTAAGAGGCAAATGGACTGCTACAAAGGAAGCCTGGATGTGGTCATGCCTGTAGGAGGCATGTGGGACCTGAGTGTCCTCTGAGACTTTGCATCTTCTCAGATTGAAATTTTGAACATAACTGTGTCTCCATCACACCATCCACTAATCCCCTCACTACTACAACAGTGCAAGCAAAAGCTCCCATCCAAAGAGGCAGGAAAGAAAGAACAAATACATATGAATACTTCTGTAACAGTGGCAGATGAGTTTGTCAGAAACAGGAATGTAAGCAACTGGCTTCAATAGTTTCCACTCTTAAAAAATCAACTCCAGCTATTACATAACTTCAGGCTACTGAGGGAGCTTTCCTTTCCATGATAATGGAGCTTTCATACTGGGTCTGTTTCACTCAGGAAGAGCCCTATGTGATGTTCAGGAAATCCGATAAGCCCCTGTATGGAAATGACAGATTCGAAGGATACTGCCTAGATCTGCTGAAAGAACTGTCAAATATCCTGGGTTTCCTCTATGATGTTAAACTAGTCCCTGACGGCAAATATGGAGCCCAAAATGACAAAGGAGAGTGGAACGGGATGGTGAAAGAACTCATCGACCACGTAAGTGGAACTACACCCGAGTGTTTGACAAATGCTCGAAGTACAGAAGGAAGAGGGAAAAAATAGTTGATTCCATTTCAGAACAAAGGCTCTTCGGTGTTTCATGCTTTGAGCCACAGTGTGTGTGTGTGTGTGTGTGTGTGTGTGTGTGTGTGTGTGTGTGTGTGTGTGTGTGAGTGTGTGTGCTAAATAATTTATAAGCTTGTATAATAATATATTTTTTAAAGGAAAATAAAACAACTTAGATATAAAGTGTGCTCAGTTTGGAAGTGTGAGTAAAAACAAGAGTTGAGGATTAAAATTTATACATTCACCATTTATGCCAAAGAATAACTTGAGGGGTTTCCCACTAAATCAAGAAGTATAGGACTTGAGATTCAGGACTCAGAGAAAAATCTTATCTTGTCAACTTCTATTATGGCTGGGCTATTCCTTCCTTCCTCTAGCATGCCCATGGTAAAGACATCATCCTACAGCTTTAGCTTAAGAATGGATGGTGATCTCTCTCTCTCTCTCTCTCTCTCTCTCTCTCTCTCTCTCTCTCTCTCTCTCTCTCTCTCTCTCTCTCTCTCTCTCTGTGTGTGTGTGTGTGTGTGTGTGTGTGTGTGTGTATGTGTGTAGGGGGAGGAGGGCCCTGTGGCTGTAGGTGTGCAACATACCCAGACCCTGACCCCTGTCCCTCCATACTTTCTGGTTTCTCTTTGATAATAAACACTGTAACGTAACTAATACTAGCTTACCTTAGATTTTCCTTGAGCACAGAACATTTGTCCTTGAGATCAGAAAGTAGCTATATCCAGCAGACGTCCAGGCATGTGCAGCTGACAGTGTTGGACTTGCTGTTTCAGAGAGCTGACCTGGCAGTGGCTCCTCTCACCATCACATACGTACGGGAGAAAGTCATAGACTTCTCCAAGCCCTTCATGACCCTGGGCATCAGCATTCTTTACCGGAAGCCCAACGGAACCAACCCAGGCGTCTTCTCCTTCCTCAACCCCCTGTCCCCAGACATTTGGATGTACGTGTTGCTTGCCTGCTTAGGAGTCAGCTGTGTACTCTTTGTGATTGCAAGGTAAGTGCGATTTTGTCTTTGCTCGCCATTGCAGCTCCTCAAGCTTTCCTTGTAAAACTGCTGTGTGCACTGAAAGCTACTTACCCAGAATGGACACTTAAGATACGCTTTTAACCTTTCTCCATATTTCAATTCGCCTGGTGTCATTATTTATTCCATTTTTTTCCTGTGGACTACAGAACAAGAGAGCAATGGATCACCTGGGATAGCTAAACTATAACTAAAATAATGATAAAATTATTTTAAGATATTTGGTTTCTGGAATAATTGAATAAGCCGAACAGAAAAACAAGTTAGCTAACAATCACCTTAGGAAAAAAAAAAATGGAAAGAAAGATGCCAAAACCCTTAGTGTTCAGGAAAAAAATACTTAAAAATTTTTGTGAGAGTCTTCTTTAAAATCACTGGAAAGTTAATAAGAAAATTATAGAGGAACACTGACAAAATTACACTGTAGAAGATGATTGATTGGTTGGTTGGTTGGTCATTTGATTGGTTGATTGATGGCTTACTGATTTATTGATTCTGTACTGGGGATGTTATATAGAGGCCTTATGTATGCTTAGCAAGCCCTCTGTCACTTAGCTACATCCTCAAGCCATTATAAAGACTTTATGATACTCTGGAAGTGTTTCAATTTAAGTTTTATCTTTCAAGATTAAACTCTGTCCTTAATATGTAACCATTATACTTCATATAATTCTTCCAAAGTTTTTTATCCCTCTCAGTTAAACATATATCTAAGTGCCTTTGATACTGAACTTGAAACCACTACCTTATTTTTCTGTTCCTCTTAAACATTTGATATTCCTAGATAAACTATGTTTTTAAAAAATTACTTTTTAAATGCCCTTGTTTCTACTCTTTTTCACCTTTCAGCAAAAGTTGACAAATTTTTAGCCTAATCAATTTTTTTCTTCTCCCCAGGAATTTATAAGAGTAATATCTCTTCATGGTAGCTCTTTGTCATTGTCCACTGTCAAGTTTTGATTAATGCTTGGTAACTTTTACACATCATAATTACAAAGAGAAAAACCTGGGAAAATAACCCAAGCAGGGAATGTGCAGAAATCCACAAGTCAAGCAGAGTCAAACCAAATAAGTGAGCTCTGATTCCTGGATATTTAAGCATTCAATGGAGACTAAAGTCTGGGAGTTCTCAACACCTTGTAAAATGTGCTATTGCCAAATCTCAAATTTTATGTTTTTGAAATAGTAGTCAAAGTTCTACACACACACACACACACACACACACACACAGAGAGAGAGAGAGAGAGAGAGAGAGAGAGAGAGAGAGAGAGAGAGAGAGAGAGAGAGAGAGAGAGAGAGAGAGATTATCAACTTCAAAATTTCAGTCATGTCACAGTCAAGAAACCATGCTCAAGATAATTTTAAATTTTTATTCTTTGAAAATAATTTTAATCAGTTATTGACCTTTAGAGATGTGTCACGGTTCCTAGGTGAAGTTATATTGCCCTGGAAGGAATAGCCACATAGTAATGAGGGACAGGCCACATTGCGTTGATTTGTAACACTTCTCTGCCTGGGATCCACCCCTGACTCAGCAATTAAAAGGACAGGGGGCAATAAAATGTGAGTTTTCATGCCCCAAGTCCATGGTTTCTTCAAACATTAACTCTTACAAATGAAACAAGCAAGGCACTGGTAATGGAATGGCACATAACTTGTTATAACAAAGTTGGCCAAAGCCATTGGGAGGAAAACAGTTTGTCAGTGTGGCCCAGAAGCCCCTCACAAGTGGAAGGGACCCTATTGCACTGCATCTCAACAGTGACTTTAGTTGCCATCAGGATGTGTCAGAAAGCCTAACATTCACAATCCTCCCATGCTTTGTCTTGTCCATGCCACTACAAGCTCTTGGTGACCCAGAGTCTGTGTCTCGATTCCACATGACCCACACCTTTGTAGAAACTGCAAATGTGATGCTTAAACCCAAAGCCCAGCTAAGTGGGGGATGGCTCTCCTTCACTGCCCATCATCCCACCAAAGACCATGAAGCTGGTCACTCTGCACCAATAGGCAAGACGCAGCATGGTTTAGTTGCCATCCTGGTCCTTTGCACTCAAGTTCAGTGGCACAGGAGTGACAATCAGTTGATCTCATCATCACTCTTTGCTCCAGAGAAGCTTCTGGATTTATATTGTGAACTGCATCCTTTTATAATTTCTTAAAGCAGAAGGATAAAGCCCAATCCAGCATTTAAGCTAATACCCTCACTCAACAGATTCCTAAAAGTTATTTGTTGAACTGAATTAAATTTATAAAAGTTATAAGACATCAATGGAGCAAGATAAGGAAAACCATACAAAATGCTAGTGAAGCCAGGCTCCTGACAAGTTTGGATATTAGTGTTTAGATGTGGCCATTGACTCCCTCAAAATATTTAACTCCAAGGAATTGGGTTCATGATGAACATAAGGCTGAAATGAGCCAAGGTTCTAAATTCAGGGCTTGCTTACATTGGTGACTTAGGTCTGTCTTCTGAAAATGACACTTTCAAAGCTGGTATTTAGCAAAAAGTAAAAGCTAGGACTCGATGATGACTCCTTGAAAGCAGAGTCTAAGGCTACAGTACAAAACTAATGGTGGTATAACAATTTCAAATGGGCATTTCTCCACTGAAATAGAAGGATCCTTCTATCTTCAAAGCAGCCAATGTCTATCAATAATGAGAAATAGATATTCCCTTCAATTTGAAATTTTCACAGCGAGGACTACTTCACAGCTTTTTACTTTGTGCAAATTTTGTGTGTCTAAACCCAAAGTAACTGTTCGCATTGTAGATCCACCAGTTTGCTCTGCTGCGTTTTGTTATAATGCTTTGTTTTAAATACGGAAGGTCTTTCTATACAGCCCAGGCTGTTCTTTAACTTCCTGTAGAGACAGACTGGCCTCAAACTGAAAGCAATCCTCTTGCCTCAGCATCCCAAATGCTGGGGATACTGTCATATATGCAAGTTTTGACCTAGATTCTAAGCACCTGTCCCTTTGTCATGTTCCTGACAGTTGGTGGTGGCTTACTAAGGGTCATCTGGGATAATGGTTTCAGGTGGCTATCCCTACAGACCATGTTTTGGTCTTTTCCTTAGACCTCCTCTTGTGGACATACTGTCACTGTGGCTATATTACGCAGGCTTTACAAGTCTCAAACTGAAATATCTGTACCTATACAACAAGAGTGTCTTTCTCCATTGTGAAAAAGCCAGTGTCTTACAGCATAACCCGTGTTGCTGCTTAATATTCTGTAGCTCACATGCTTCCAAGTCATTCTGGATCTTGGAGAAAAAAGAACCAGCAGCCTCCTGAAGAGCCGAGAAGCACACTGATGTTTACATGTTTCCCTCTGCTCCACAGAAAATCCAATTAATTGCTCACAAGTGTTAAAGTATTAATATGGGGGAAATTAAAAGTAACATTCCAAGGACACGTGCTCAGAGATCGGAGTATATTTAATGGGTAAACAACAGAATATTAGGGGCTGGTGATTTCCAGGTTTTATGGTCTACTTGAAAAGCCTGTATTCTTGAATGCATAATCCTTCTAATTTATTGCAATTAATATTTTAAAATTATTGTACAAGGAACAATGATATTGTTTAAGTAACAGCATCTTTAGTCTGCATGCTGTTTCAATTATTAGGCTCATTAATATCAGTATTCGTTCTTTCAGCTCAGCAAACTACTATAGTTATGAGTGTATAAATTCAAAACATAATTATACTGTTTCAACAGTAATTAAAACGTATTGGCATGGCACTAACAATTAAAACTTTGTGCATAAGCTTAAGGGAACCTACATGGTGTAACCTGCAGCTTGGGAAAAGCCACAGGAAAGAGCTGGGTGACATTATGGTGCGATAAATGACCAGGCTGCTATCCCAATGGCCCTACGATTCCATGAGAAGACATTGCACACTTTGTGGAAGGTGTCCACGGCTTGTGAGAACATTTGTCACTAAGAGGAACTATCTTACCAGTTCCTTGCACATGATTTGAAGCATGCCCGGCTTCTCCCTGGAGATAATACGTTCTCCTTCAGCCCATCTCCCTGATGCACCTGCAGCCTCCTATTGTTTACTGCTAAAGCCTTGTGGCTTGGAGAGCATCCATATGTTCTCATCGGCGGTATGGTATTTTAACATTAACAATCCTTTTTGCCTTAAAAGGACCCAGAAGCAAATGGCAAAGCTTCTAATGCTATGAATTATTGATTCTTAAATTATTGCATATAACTTTTCCGAACATCTGGAAATGTCTTTAAAAAAAAAAAAAAGCACACCTTGCTAGTGTAGCTGTCTAAAATAGCCTTAGATCACAACCTCCTCTGGATTACATAGATCAGACCTATTCTTAGAAAAACAGAAAGGGCTAAAACTGTAATCACTTCTGCACATTATTGTTTTAAATGTTACTCCTAGACATCTAGATTTCCCCCATTTTATAAAATGATAAACTGAGGGCAAAGAACTCCAGTCAAATTCTTTGTGTAGATTTCCTCAATAACTCATCATATTTCTAGAAATTTACTACGCATGGCCCCTTGCAGGCAGAGTGATAATGCCATAGAAAACACTTTACACCTAGTGCTGGTGCTTATATGACTGCAAGGCATAATTTAGAAAACAATTCAATTAAAAATAAATCAAGAAGCAAGCATGAGCTTCCAATTTCCCTCTCTGAGCCTTGAAGTTAATGCTAACATACCATATTAGTATATATTACATACCTAAAGCTGGGCTATGAGCTTTCCAGATTTAAACTTTTTCTTTTCATGAAAGGATTGAGACTTGTATTTCTATATAGTATCTTTGAAATGAATGATATATGCCCCCAAAATCCAGCCCTTCTTTTTGTTTATGTGGTTTTTTTTCTTTATTCCTGCACCATTTGTGAAATGCTATAATCTGCATAAGGATCTCTCCATGGAACTATAAGTGTCCCTGGAGGGCAAGTGGTCCTCACAACATCTAACAACATAACACAGTTCAACTGTGTAATCCTTATGCCTTGTATGATGCTCTTGTTACCCCTCACTGAGGTCAGATCTTGGATGAGAGAGCTTTTCTTTATGGTTTTCCACTTGCTCAGTAAAATGGAAATGAGTGAAAATGCAGAAGAACACAGTAGGTGTAGGTCTGAGGGGTGCAATCTTAGCTACCAACAGGTTTGACCCGGAATTGAGAAGCTGCTGAATTCTCACCCAAAGACTTTGGCATGTAGCCCAGCAGAGCTGGAAATGGCTACACGTGGTCTTCACTCCTGTGGCTTCTGCTCAGTGGTTGGGTTTCTCCACTGCTCGGCGGGTTTCACTCTGCTTCGTGTATATGTCTCATATTTACAAACTGTTTCTGTTAATTATCGCAGGTTTACACCCTACGAGTGGTACAACCCCCACCCATGCAACCCTGACTCAGACGTGGTGGAAAACAATTTCACCTTGCTAAATAGTTTCTGGTTTGGAGTTGGAGCTCTCATGCAGCAAGGTACACCGGTTGCCCATTGTGTCACTTGCATCCCACAGTCTGCTGACAGGCTTTCATGCTGGTAAACTCCACCATGAAGCTAGACAGTAGGATGGAACACCCAGGGATAGAAACGAATAGAAACGGACTTTCAAGTTAGCTCTCAGACGACGACAGAAATAGATTCTAAATGGGACTTCCTTGCTATGTGTCTAAAAAGAAAACTTCTTTCAAACAATGACCATACCTTCACCTGAGAACAGTGAAGAATAAGTAAGCTACACTGGATATTTTCTCATTGACGTAATCAAATAAGTGAATGGAAGTAATTTCATGGATATTCATGCTCTGTATGACTTGAAGTTAAGAGGACAGTTCATCTGGTATGGGAGGCATGGCAGCAGGAGCCTGGGGCAACTGTCTCATTGTGTCATCAGTCAGGGAACAGAACAGTGACTACTGTGCCCCCCATTCTCTCCTTCCGTATTACTGCTTCCTCTTCATTAAGTTTGCCACCTCAGCCCATAGGACCACGCTACTTACACTCAGGGTCTTCCCTCCTCAGTCAACTCTTTCTGGAAACATCTTCCTGGGCATCCCAAGAAATGTGTCTTCTAGATGACTCAAGTCTTGTCACGTTAACAATATAGGTTATCTATCACAAAACCTTAGATTTTTGTTTAATAAATGCATTTCCATAGATTGACATGTCTCTCCCTTCTTAGCCATAGCTTCACAGGCCAAAGGTTTAAACGGAATGGAATTTAAATCCTTTGATGTTTGAGTTCACTTGGATTCCTCCAATTGCTAACAGGAGCTAGAACTGCCACCTAATTGCCACTCTGACAAACCCTACTGAGATGCAACTTGGCTGCCCAATAACTTTTTACAATCTCCCTTGACTGGTAACCATAGCAACCGTAAACTGTAAGGGTTGGAGAAATAAAACTGAAACCAAAGAAATGTAATATACTTTACCTTTCTCTATGATTCCAGTGATTTTTGTTTTTGTTGTAGAGGAGGGAAAAGTTGTTTGAACCTCTGGAACAAATCCATCTTGTTTGCAGATTTTCTTCAGCTTTGATTCAGGCATATGGTATACCAAATATTTCCAAGATTAAATGCATTAATTTAAGAAAATCATAAGTCACAGATGCTGTTGTGTTCAGAATATGTTTCCATTTGACAATAAGCTTTAAAATAAATTAGCAAAAGAAAACCCAACTGAGACATACATTAAACATGTTTATGATTTGGAATTCAACCTAAGGTTTTTAATTAGGATGTTGTTATCATATTTGAAATGTTTACATCATGTGAATCCAACAAAGACAGAGAAAGAGGAAAGGGAGAGAGACAGAGAGAGAATATATATGTATATAGATACATATATATACATATGTGTATATTGGTCTTTGTTATGGAAATACCTCGTAATTTAAGAAATGGACACATCTATTTTTTATAATTATTCATAGTGATCGGGAGACTGTTAAATGGATGTAGACACAGCAGATTTAGTAGAAATCACTTGCATGAATTCCAAACATAAGACAGAGCTATAAATCCTTCAAGATACCCCATTAGAAGGTGTGCCTTGCTTTCCCAGATCATTTAATTCTTTAGGGTACTTATCATGTGAGCAGTTATTCTCAGAATAAAGAAAGCCTCCTCTCATCCTCCCAACTGGCCCTCTCCGGCAATAGAATAAAAACAAATACACACAAGCCTCACTGAGCAGGTTGCAAGCCTACGCAGGTGTGTGCCTATTGTCACATGCATATGTCCAGCTTTAAAACCTCACTCACATATTGTCCCCATTTGGAGTTTACCAGCATCCACAGCAAACTGTGGGATGCAGTGTCTGTTAGTTACCACTACCTTGGATACATGACAGTCAGCCCCAGCCAGACTCTGCTTGTCTTGAAGAAGTTGGCAAACATATGTCAGGTGCAACAAGCATTTCCAAGTACAGTGCTTATGCCTGTTAGTGCCTCTGCCCTTGGTACGTGGCATTGGACCAGGTAGCTACCCTCTATCTATTCCCCCCTGTGTGCAGAAGCCTGTCATTGTATTAATTGGAAACCACTTTGCTGCATTTTTGTTTTAATGTGATGATCAGACTTTCTCTTTTCTACAGAGCCTGAGCAAAGTCTGGATCAGGATTGGCTGTCATGTCTGCCATAAAAGGCACTAAAGAGACTTCAGCAAGTATTGTCTCATCTTGAGTATTTCCAGCGGTGTTTGACTCTGCACTGTTACTGTTTTTATGACTTCATCTTCTAGGGCACTGAACATGTGCAAATCATCTCTTCTTGAGAGAGGCCATTTTGAATACATCAAATAACATTAAGAATTAAGAAACAGAATTGTCTGAAATTTTTAAAGCCATCAAAGTAACATTAAAATTTTTCATTAATACCATCTAAGGAGAGTTTAAAATGAAATTTCATTAGATTGCTACATTTTCCTCTAAATTTCTGAGAATTTCTTCTAAAATTATAAATATTTATTTTATAGTTAAAAAGATATAAATTTATGTTTTCATGTCAAATGGCTGTTCATCTTTAAGTCGATTTCTACTGTCATATAATACGTAATTATGCTTGTATACAGCTAAGTTGAAAACTATCTTTTCACAAATGCAATAAAATAAGGATGAACTGATAGCAGAAAATCTCTACCTATAAGGCAAGGAAAAATGTATCTTTAATGTGATATTTATCTCCCATAGCTATTTTATGAAATAAATCATATTTTAATAGCAGCTAACTAAAAATCTAAAATAATATCACATTGCCACAAGGCTGCTAGATCAATTAAGCACAAAGATAAGCGGCAACCTTGGGCTTTAAGCTCCCACACCCATAGGCATGTAAATCCTATTAAAACCACAAGATCAAAATAACAGCAACAGATTATTCTGCTAAATCCTTGGAGGCAATTTAATGGAAACAGTTACAAATTTGTGTAATGTTACACACAGAAATTCAAAGAAACAAAAGAAGGGAATGCAAACTACAGTCAATCCATTTGTCTCATCAAAGGGAGCCAAGCACAGAAACACTAAGAGTATTAAAAGAATTATTTCTGTATTCAAATCCCAGATACTCTGCCAGTCTGTATCTGCTTATCCCTAGTTTTGAGTTGGTTTTGATTTCATGAGCAACACAGCTGTCTGCTAGTAGACAAAACCGGAGAATAGACTCACTCATTTGCAGACTAGTAAATTCCAATTTTTCTTCTCATCTCACCTCGTTAGTACCCACACAATTTCACAGCACCCAACTGGTATAAAGGAAGGATCCTCAAAACCCTATGTTTGGCCCACTGTACTCAAGCATTTCAGGCTTCTGGGATTGTTGATGGGGCTGTTCCCCTCCCCATTTAGTTGGACACAGAAACTCTGCCATGGCATCAGGTTCATGGATGTAATACTTGGCACATCACAAGAGTGGGCTTCAGGCAAATGGACTAACTGAAGCACATTCCTGAACCAACTCAACTAATGTGGACTCAATTGTACCTCTGGTTGCTTGACATGAAGACATCTACAACTCAAAGTTGACCTAGACTCTTTTCAAAATGTTTGCCCAATAGAACCTCTCCCGGGGAAAAAACTTTTTTCTTTGTAAACACATATTAAGTATCTCCATGTTACCTTCTAAAAGCAACAGTGGCCTGAGTGGTAACTAAAATGAGTGTTCCACCCAGACACGATATCTTACCACCTGGGAAAACAGCCAGTTGTGAGCCAATTCTTTATTTAAGGATTAAAAAAAGTCTCTTGAAGAACATATTCTATTTCAGCCAAACAAAATTGTAAATTAGAATATATATATATACATACATATATATGTATGTATGTGTATATATATATATATATATATATATATATATATATATATATATATATATTCTCCTTAAGGGTAACATTAAACAAAACAGAATTCATGCATGTCTGAGCTTTGTTTCACATTATCTGAAAATTCCAAATTGTTTTTTAAGTTGCATGTTATAACTAGAATTATTGGGAACCTTTTGAAAGGTCCTCACACTGTTTAACCTTAAATAAAAATAAGTTATAATTTTAAACCTTTTCATTGTTATATAAAAGCCTAGAATATCTTATTTCCCTCTAAATAATGCATGAGGCAGTAATAAGGTCAGGATTCTTAGGATAAACTCTTAACTTTTAAGCAACTAAATGCATTTTAGACAGTCTATCTTGGGGCTAAAAGCATCTTTAGGCCATCAACTCCAAATACTTCCACTGTAATCAGAAGTAATAATAAAAGACTTGAAGAAGGGGCCACTTGGATTTTGTGCCATTTTCTAGAAAATGCATTCATTTCATCTTCATACGAGATGGTCTTTGAGGAGTCTCTTCCCTGTAGCATAATGACCAGCATAAGTCTCCATTTGCTCGCTGACTTGGTTTAATATCTTCACTCTGGTGATGCTGTCACAGGATCAGAGCTGATGCCCAAAGCTCTATCGACCAGAATAGTCGGAGGAATATGGTGGTTTTTCACCCTAATCATCATTTCATCCTACACCGCCAACCTGGCTGCCTTCCTGACAGTAGAGAGGATGGAATCTCCCATAGACTCTGCAGATGACCTGGCCAAACAAACCAAGATAGAATATGGGGCAGTCAGAGATGGCTCAACCATGACCTTCTTCAAGGTAAGAACCTGGCAAAGCCTTCTGTCTCATGCTGGGATAACAATGAGGAAAAGAGAAAGTTTCTTCAACAGAGAAAGGATACTGGGCTACATTTCCAATGAAATGAATTTCTGATGCTCTAATCCCATTATAAGGTACTATGTTCACAGCACAAAGACTTTCTTCTGACACTTCTTCAATCCCTAATTTTTTGTTTGTTTGTTTACTTATTTGTTTTTGTTTTCTGAAGCAAGATTTCGTGTAGCCCAAACTCAGTATGTAGCTGAACCCGGCCTCCAAGTCAGGAACCTTATGCCTCTACCTCTCATATGCTAGAACTTGTAGACACGGGCCACCACACTCAGCCTGACTGCCAATTCAAGATGCTGAGATCTATGGATTAGCATTCCCTCTGGCCTTAAATTTTTTTACATGTATTTCTTTATTGTGCATGTGACTGTATCCACACATCATGGCACATGTGTGGCAGTCGAAGGATAATTTGTGGGAGTTGGTTTCCTCAGTCTTGTGTGTCTCAGAGACTGAACCCAGGTCATTAATCTCAGCAGCAAAGTGCCCTTACCCAGCCCACCTCACTGCCCCCCACTCTGGTTTTATATTTGAATCGTGATACTTCCTGAATAAAGTCTAATCATGCTTCTACAAAATGAAGATTTGAATAACACTACTTTTTTGTTCGGTACTTGTAAGATAGAAGCATGTGACAAAAAAAAAAAAAACTTACGTTGTTCTTGGAAATAAGTTGTAGAATTAAAACCAAAAGCATCCCAGAGTGTCTGAAGCTCTCCAGGAGCTATAAATGCTTTACGAGCACCAAAGGAGAATAATGTTAAAGTAGGTTGAGTTTTACAATCAAGTCCATTTCACTGTCCAGGTCTCTTTAATTAGTGACTAACAATAATAAAGCTGATTTTTACCTTGCTTATGGAGCAAGCCTTGGTACTTCTATTATCAAGTCTCAATTATTATAACTCCCATAAAATGAATCCTAATAGACCAGACAGGTTTAGCAATTGTACAGTGTAGCCCTTTGCTTAATGAATGAAAAAGATAAGAGTCCCAGGAGCTGACCTCCTTACATAGTCACATGCCTGGACCTTTCCAGCAAAGGGGCTGAAGCTTCCCATTAAACACTGATGAACACATAAATAACAAGTTTAAACTGTTCTAGTATCCCATCTCACCACAGTCAGAGTGGCTGCCATGAAGAAAGAAAAGAAATGACAATGAATGCTGACAAGGGTGTGGGGGAAAAGGAACCATATTCATTCATGTTGAGAGCACAACACAGTATAGCTATTAGAGAAATCAGTACCTAGGTGTCTCAAAGTATTAAACATAGAAGCACCGTATGCCCCACTGTCCCACTCCTGGGCATATATACCCAAAGGTCTCTGTGCCGTACTATAGATATGCCTGCACATCTGCACACATGATAGCTCTATTCACAATAGCAAGGAAATGGACTAACCTGGACATCTATCAACAGATGAGTGCATTGTGAAGTGTGGTGCAGACACATAGTGAGATTTCACTCAACCGTAAAGAAAAGTGAAATCATGATATTTGTGGGACAGTGGATGCATCTGGGAGGGAAGGAGGCAGATTCTAGAAGACAAAAGTAGCATATTATCTGTCATATGTGCCTTCAGCTCAGAATGTATGTGTGCCTATAAAAGTCAGTCTGTGAAACTAGAAAGGAGACCAGGAGAACAGAGAAGGAGGTGTCAAGGACATGGAGGAGGGCCCTAGGACACAGTGACATGAAAGTGGACAGAGTCTGTGAGGGGAAGAGAAAGAAGGGGCTCAGGGAGATGGCAGAGAAGAAGGAAAGAGAGCCAACAAAACTTATGTTTATTGTTGGTGAGGATGAAAGCTAAGATTTTTCCTGCTAACTAATTTTCTTTTAAAAACTAAAGAAAAAATAAAGATTACAGTTGTCGGGAAATGGGTTTATGAGGGAACAGAAAACATTTTTAACCAGAGCAAACTCTAAAAGCACCTTTGCAAAGTTCACCTTCGGATTGCGAGAAATGAAGTTGTCGGCCTGGGGCTGAGTGGGCTTACGAAGTTTACTAACTTGGAAACAAAACTTACCAGGAGAGGGAAGACAAAGTGGGCGCTTCACTGTTTAGCAGTAGCTCTTCATTCCCCAAGTGGAGAATTTTAACATTACAAACAGAATCTGATGTTGAATCAGGATACGTAGAGATTCGTTAAGCAACAGACTAATGTGAAAATTAGTATATACTTGCCTTGGATGTTAAGAAAAACATGTTAAATGATATTTTCATGTAAAAGACAAAGTCACTAACTTACTAAGTGTATACATCATAAAGATTATGTCTTCCCTAGAGGGAGATATTTTAAGAATAATGATTTCCCAAGTTTCTGAAAAGTTTGGTATTTTACTAGAGGCACAAGTTTGTCAATGTTAACATTCATTACGGTTCTTGTCATAAACAAGGAAAGTCACTGGCCAGGCACATGAGACAGAGGGGAAAGGACTAAAGTAAAATATGTGAATCCAAAAAACTATCCAAAAGTATTTATGTTACTCAACATTATCAAGGAATCTGGAAGTACAGGGAAACAGGGTGCTCTGATATCCCATCGCACGACAGTCAGAATGGTTGCCAACAAGAGAGAAAACTGATGACAATAAATGAGCAGAGGTGATTTCCAGTCCTTTCAGATGCACATGACCAACAATGGAGGAGAGCTGGTCTGTGAGCAGTAGACCTGACCTAACTTTGCTGAACTTGGATCAACTTCAGAGAGTTCTAGGAAGTTTTACTATTTCATAATCAGAACCCAATTTAGTGACTAGTACATAGTAGGTTCTCAAAAATGTGTTCACAGTCCAAACCAGTAACTAGTACATAGTACGTCTCTATTAGGTCCAAAAGAGATGAGAGACAGAGACAATAGATATTCAGACAGACAGATAGATAGACAGACAGACAGACAGATACACACACACGCACGCACGCACGCACGCACGCATGCATGCATGCACATATGGAGGGAGAACAAAGGTGGCTAGAAGCACAGACCTATGGAACAAGAGTCTGGTTGCCATGTGCATTGCTTTAGTTGTCCACCTGTATCCCAGGAACTCTGTCAATCAAGAAGGAACTTCTTTGCAAATAGAAAACAAGGACTGGATCGGATTTTGTTTTTCCCTTGGAGGGAGCAAGCTCTCAGAAAGCTTCAGAGGGTGACAATATTTAAAGTGTTTGCAATCTAGATCGTTCTACAAGAGGAAGAAATGTTCCAGCCATTTAACTGTTGGGATAGTATCAACTGTTGTCACTCAGTGACAACGGTTACAAGTACACTGACCCTCAGACTCATCAATGTGCCATCACCCTTGTGGTGCCTCCCGGCTTCCCAGCCTTCCTGCCATTGCCTCTTAAATCAGCTGTTCCCAACCATGTGGATGGATTCCCCTCTGAGTGTTGGGTTGGGGAGGCGTCAAACAACCCTCAGAAGAGGGGTCATTTCAGGTACCAGGTAGCCTGCATGTCAGATGCTTACGTTAAAACTCGAAACATCAGCAAAATTGAAGTTATAAAGTAGCAATGAAGATAAATTTATGGCTATGGGTCACCACAGCATGCGGAACTCTATTAAAGGATCATAACATTAGAAAGGCCAAGAGCCATTGCATAAGTGAAGGCTTCCAAGAAGCTGTCGTCAGTGGGAGGATTTGGTCTAACCTAACTCATCCTGGCTGGTGGTCGAAGCAGAAACAGAGAAGTCATTCATGCATGAAAAAGACATTTTCACATCTTATCACAGTATTGTGAATATCTTTTTCCCAGAACAGCCCTGGGCAGCACCCCAGCAGTAATAACATGTCCCTTCATTTCATTCCTAAGACAAGTTCTAATCATTCCAGAAGTAAAGAACCATAGGGCTCATTGTTATTACCAAAATTCACAACCAAACAAAAATGTGCTAATGCCTCAAATTTGCTACCCAGGCTATAAGCAAGGGTTTGGGGGTGTCTTTTTGGGGAGAAGGGGGTTACATTTTTATATTTATTTACTTATCTATCTATCTTGTGTTTCTCTGTGTGTGTGTGTGTGTGTACATGTATGCATGTTATGGAACACGTGTAGATCAGAGGACAATCTACAGGACTCTGTTCTCTCTTTCCTCCCACGTGGATCCCAGGGATTGAACTCAGATTGTCAGTGTTGGTGCCAAGTTCCTTTAACCTCTGAGTCACCTTACTAATCAAGAAGGATTCTATTTCTACAATAGCAATTTAAACAACTTACAACAGTCAACAGTGTAATAACAAAGTCCCCCCATATAACGCTGCTGCTGTGCACTACTCTCAAGGGATGTTTTACTAAAGAGTTGCTTCCAAAATGTGGCTGCAAATTGCCTACAAACATTTAAATCCAGACCCACTGACATTTCCTTCTAGACATTGTCATTCTTACAAACAGCAGCATGATACCTCAGATTCTAGAATACCTGAATTTGATTTTCAGATTTATTTTTTTAAATCAACAAAAATCTATGTTTCTAAAATAGCCCAAGTGAGTTCTCCTTTTTCCATTACCTGGATTCACGTAAAGTGTGGTGTGTGTGTGTGTGTGTGTGTGTGTGTGTGTGTGTGTGTGTGTGTGTGTGTGTGCGCGCCATAAGATCCTCTGGAAGTAGTTCCAGGCAGGTGTGAGCTGCCCGGTACAAGGGCTGAGAACTGGACTCAGCATCTCCGGATGAGTGATGCATTCTAACTTCAGAGTCTTCTTCTCTACTCCTTGGATGACATTTTAAAGGAAGAAACTGAGTGATGGGAACTCATAGCTGAAATTTGGTTTCATTGTCATTGGTATGTGGAAATACATTGGTCATCAAAGACTATTCATATGGGCCAGGGAGAGACAGATAGACACAGAGACAGAGACAGGGAGATGGACAGAGAGAGAAATTGAAACACAGCTTACATCACACAGTTTCATAAAACTCTTAGACAGGCTTCCTGCAATTCTAGAAGATAAGTCCCATAATGAAAATGGCAACTGCACTTTTTTGGCCAAGGTCAGAGAACTAATATTTATTATACTCTATATATTCACAAGTTCACGGGCACTCTGAGTCTTAAAGTTTTAATCACCGTGGATCATATAATAGTCTATTTGATCCAAGTGTGACATTCATCACAAGGACAATTAGCAAGCCATGGTTAGGAAAAGGCCAATTGCCACACCAGCCATGCTGGTACTGTTGAGTTTGTTTAGGACATTAGGTATCGGGGAACTGCTGTGTTCTCCTTATCAAGACTTTAATTAATTATAAACAAGTTTATAAGTCATAAAATTCATAATTCAGTAATTCTCAGACTTCAGCAGAAGTTTTCAACAAACAGTTTTATTCATACGTGGGATGAAATGAAGCTGGTTAACAGCCCAGTGTTAACTGTCATGATACTGTCCCTCTGATCTACATACAGGTAGAGGGCTTACTTCTTTTAATCACTCTAAGACCCCAAACAGGAAAGGCTCTTGTTGCTCTTCTGACTTCCTGGGGCACCATCAACATCACAGGAGGCAAAATCAAAGAGCAGCCACACACAGGTTAAGGGCTGTGCATGCACCTGGACTATAACTTCTCTAGACCCATCTGATCCGTTTCTGTACTTTCTACCAAAAAGAACCATTAGTTATGACATCCAATCACTACCTTTCTTTCCAGAAATGGTGTAGTAAGGCATTATTATTTTTCTATCTCTCATAGAAACTAGAAAAGATGCATATGTGCAAAGCCATTCTTTCTCCTTGTTGTAACCTTGTTGCAATTGCCTTGTTAAATAAAGGAATGGACCTAACTTTGGTGTCACAGTGACAATGTGGTATGTCACATTTTTTCCAAAAATAATCTTTACATAAAGGATTAAAGAGACAGGTGAGGCTTAAAACAATTATTTATTGATGCCTCTTATGAACTACCTTCCCAGGAGGATATTAGTTTTAATGCATGTTTCACATATAAGGAATATCATAGACCATTTCATGAAAGTTGACCACTATCAAATACTAGGATAGAAACTACAGCGTTAGGCGAAACCCTGATATTGCAGCTTCTGGAGCCATATAGCCTGGAACCAAGTCTTGACTCCAGCTGGTTGGCTGTGTAGACCTTGACAAGTTATTTCAATTCTCCATGCCTTAACTTCCCTGCCTGTGAATTGAAACTAACATCTAAAGCACGAGATGCTTTTCGGGGTTGCAGGACTTAGCGGAGGTAATATGCTTACACGATCCCTTAGCAATTAAAAGCCATCACCATTGTCACCAATTTTTAACTCCAAAAAAAGTCCTCTCTGTTTCACTCTCTGTGGTAAAAATTACTTTGCTCTGGCTTTTGTTCAGCCAATCTCTAGATTGTGTGCCTTCTGCTAAGTCCTATGCCTATACCAGGACTCACGATCTGAAATTTTTCCAGTGGCCTTGACGGACAGACAGAAAGCCCCATTTTGGGATATGTTCCCTGAGCACATTCATTGCATTTTCTGTAGAACCATTTCCCACATGGTTGGTGAGCAGCAAGGGGGAGAGGCTGCCCTCTTAGAATTCAGCAAGGCAGGTCAATTTAACTCTGCTCAGTGTTTTTTTTTTCCCAGTGCCTCCAAAATGTCAGCACCAAGGCTGGAGGCTGGCATGGTAACAGATAGAAGGGGGAAGGTTAAAAACCTTCTGCGAAGCTTGGAACTGTGAATTACAACAGACATAAGTGCCAAGTACAACCTGCTAAATACGGTACACCTCATATTGCATAGGCAGGAAGTGGGGCGAACGTAAGGACTCCCGTGGGTCAAATTGGCTATGAAATAGTCATGTAAGAAGAAGTTCTCAGTAGCCTCTTGCCTTGTAACAAATCACTGTCCTCCCAGACTCAAGCCAGGGATTACAGAGATTAGATCTACATTCTGTCTAAAATGACTTGGATAAAATGGGTTTTAAAAAATCATCACAGACTTGTCATTTCTAGCTTTTCATGGTCTAGGGACTTTGGACCCGCCGTGGGACTTAGGAGCTGTAACCTTTATAATTCTCTTTGCAGTTAGTGGTTAGTGCCATCAGCAAAGCAAAAGCTATTTCAAGGAAGTCACTGAGCCCAGCACCTGTGGAACTGAGGCTATGGCAGGGAGACAGAGTTCAAACAAAACCACCAGGAAACAAAAGATGAGAGATATTCCTCAAATGTTTCCATATAGAAAGACATTCTTCCTGTAAGACCTTCTTGTCTGAAAACAAGCTCCTTTACTATCAGTGTCAGAAGATAAAAATATATTCACCTGGAAAGAAATAGCTAGAAGTTCAATTTAACTTAACCTCTTAAAAATGTCTCGTATGTTGCTTGCAATGTGGCAATCTGTAACTGTAGACAGGAGAAAAACATGAGGCATGTCTGATCAAAGATGTTTAAGTCTCACTGGGAGAATTCCCTGAAGGGGACCTATGAAATTACAAAGCTTCAGAGAATCTTCAAATGCCATAACGTTCTATTGATTCAAGGTAAGAGTGTGATCTGACACAATGATCATATCTGGAAAGGCAAGAGCCCCCACTGTGCTGCTGAAGATATCTTCTAACAGTCTTGCTTTAAATGATTATTGTTAAATTAAGTCATGTTTTAACATAGTGTGAAACATTATCATTTAATGAAATTTCATTATAATAAGTGAACCAATTCTCTTTCAGGCAGGTACTCTCTGTGTGTCGGCTGCATAAACTTGGATTCTGATTTGTCAGTATCTTTTGTTGATATTGAAGGATTTTTTTAAGGTCAGGATTTCTCAATAGTCTACTGGAGAGACTTCATATAGAATTACTTTGCTCTATATTTTGTTCTGTATGGAACATACCATATTTACAAGGTCATTTTTTGACACAATGCCAAAGAGAAAAATCTCAATATCTTATTCCTAATGTGCATGTGTGTAGGTTTATGAAAATAAGTAAAAGGAAACACGTGTAAACATCGATCTATACATAAGACCTTCAAATACTCTGGCCTCAAGCAGGATTTCACAGGTATTGAGTCTATGAATAATAGGATCCTATATTTTCCCTGTAAATGCCTTTATACTGGGTTGGGGAAATGCTGTGGTAAGCAATGCTTATCTCAAAAGAAATGAAGCATTGAAGGGATGTTTCTATAACTGGAGGTTCTATCACTCTTGAAAGCATACTATACTGCAGATCTCTGTCCATCCTCACATCCTGCCATACAAACTCAGGAGCTGAAAACAGAACTGTCGAGAAGACAAAATGCTATAAAGAACAAGAAAAAGTACAAACAATACCCACATTATCTTCCAGATTCCAACTGCTACACATCCCGAAACACTCCATTTTTGTCCAAATGAATGGAATCTGTTCAAAGTCATCAAATACTCTCTGTATGTGGTATGCTATGGCAAAAGCTACAGCATCCTACCTACAACAGAGAACTGCTTACAAACCCTTGAGCGATTTCTTTAGAAGACGTGTTAGGTCTGCTGAACTATTGACCTGCATCTGAGTATTGAAACAAATAATTAATTTCCTCTGATTAAGAACCTAGGCTCTGGAACAAAAGTTCTGGGAGGAGAGCCTAGCCTTATTACATCACGTTTCAGGGTGGTATTCGATCTCTGCATTGTAAAGCAGAAACCCTAATGGTACCACCCACTCTCTTGTAATGAGTGAGTACATGCGATATGCTCAGAGCAGGACATGTCACACAGTAAACACTGTCTGTCTCGTGGTTGTCACTATTCCCAACCATTTGTAACTGCACCCATGCTCACTGTAAGTCACCACCCAGTGAGTACTCAGCCTGCGTGCTTTATACTATTCGGTGGAAAGTAAGAAATAAGTAATCATCAACATGGTTACTGTAACTCTGCCTTCTAACAGATGACTGACAGGAAATGCTTATTATCTGTCAACTGTGTCCATAGGCACAAAGACAGATATATAATCAGGTTAAGGCAGGCCAAGGAATTCATCTAAGCCTGTGTCCTCTAAGGACCTGAGTGTTTCGATGGGCTTTTGACATAGTCAGTGAAGTGAGAGGCAATCACTGCTCACTGCTCCCATGGTTTCATAGTTTGCATCTTCTCTAGAGTGATGTAGGAGGCTGCCTCCAGCTCAAGAAGGTTTGCAAGCGTCAGGCTGTCATTCAAGCACTTGGTTTGGTCTTTTAACCTTTGCAGTCATTTTTGGCAAGCCATAATTTTAAGAAGTACTAACATTTTCATCTTGAAAACTAATGAAGTTATCTATTAAAAGGCAAACACTGAATTTACTCTGAAAATGCTATTGTAGGGCCTGACAAAAAATGAACCTTACCGAACACAGCAATGCAATAGCCAGAACTAGGGATAAGCAGGAAAGATACCTTTGGCTCAGTGGCTCATCTGCCTACCAACTCTGACCTCTGTGTGTCACCTCTCCCAGGACCTGTTATATGAAAGGCCTGACCTAGAGAGCAAAGCAATGGGCTTGGAAAATCCTTAAATGAAACCTCCCAGCACAAGTTTCTCTTGGTAGATATGCAGTGATGGAAAATTCACTACATCCAAGTGACTGTATGACTTGAAGGCCTCCTCACGCTGTCTGTTTACTATGACTAAAATGCAATTAATATTTTTTTTGTCCTGAGCTTCCACAAAGCAAAACTCTACTTTTCTAACCACAGCATTCAGTTTAGCAAATTTTAAAATAGTGAAAAAAATTAATGTGAAATTGTTACATGGAAGCTGATGTCTATGCTGTGCCAACATAAAGCAAACCAGCAAAAAGACCATGGAAAATGCCAGACCTTTAATAAGTGCTACGTTCTCATATGTAAATCAAGTAAGATTAAAGTCATTTTCAAAAAAATAATCTCAGCAGAGTAGACATCTACCTTACCGACATCATCATGGATCAATGGAAGGAACATTGAATGAATTATTGGGGTTCTGGGGGCTCTAGGATTAGTTCTGATACTAACTTTCATTGTCTTTTTCTGAAGTCTCCAAACAGTCTGCACTAAAATTTCCTCATCTATAAAAGTGATAGTTTAATTGAACCTATCTCTAAAGTATCTGATGACTTGAAAATTGCATGCTTCAAAGAAAATTATTTCCCCTTAAGGTAGTTTCCTGATAAAAGAATAATTTTCCCAGCCATACGTTTACTGCAAAAAAAGACAGAGTGACCTCCCTGCTTTTGTATGAGGAGCTCTTCTCTTCACTAAGAATTTAGAAGTATCAGACTCTTTAAGGCTGAAGCCATACAACAAATGAAGCATTAGCCCTGACACCCAGAACACACCTATCTGGTGGGGACATCGGCTCCTTTTGCAGATCACCTGGGGCTGTGGAGTAAATCCCTGGGCTTCATCATGGCAGAATGGGTCCCATAAAATGTCACTATGTATAAGGTATGTGTATTGAATGGTTACCTGTCTCATAAGATCTTTCTCATGGAACTCTCCAAATGCCAAACAATCCAAATGAAGGCAATTCGTGGGACTTATCAACCCAGGTCCTAAATAGTCGTAGGAGTCAAGTGAGTTCCCAGAACACTTGAGTATGAGCAAGGTACTAGAACTGAGTCCACAGGTACTTCATTCCATGTCTGCAGCCTCTAGTCCTGTTTTGAGCTTCGCTGTACCCCTAAGATGATATGTCTTGGTTTTGCCAAGGAGGCTACATGTGTCAGAACCAGCTTTAGATTGAAAACATCAGTAATTCTCATGATGACATTGATCTTTGAAAAAATGAAAGGGTGTATTGATGCAAATGAAGACAAATTCAGGGGAAAAACTTGAAACATTATGGAAATTACAGAGTAAAAATGTAAAATGCCTAATCATAGATCACTATTCAAAAGAATGGAAATTCATATCTAAGCAATATGGAAATGCAGGCAGTATGTTTTAACAAAGAAAAGAAGATAATGAGGTAATTGTGTCTATGTATGGATGCATATATAATATAGCATATACATAGTCTATTATTGACTCTACCAAAGGCTGCATAAAAGACATGAAAATCATAGGACACTTTAAAATGAAATATGCAGCCCTTGTTATCTAGACCATGATTGCAATGAGAAATTATATACATAAAAAGTCGGGAGAGTCTTCTGGTTTGAATATTAACTAGAAAAGAACATTTACATCTCTTACTTTGTAGAAAATTTAGCCAAGGATGCACTTCTTTGATAAATAAAGCAGAGAGTACAAGTGGCGTATCCCAGCCTATCCTTAGCACAGTAGCGCTGGCCAGGCAGGCACTGGAGCTTCCATGCCTGGAGACAACAGAGCAACCACTGTCCAGCAAAGGAAAGGAAGTAGGGTAAGCAAGTAGGGTCCTGGAAGGAGAATGTTTCCGCTTGGCCCAGTGGCGTGTAAAGCACTGCTCTCAAATGTCAACAGTTCGTTAGACAAGTACTGTTACTGATGCTCATGGTCTTCCTTCCCTAATCGAAAGCAAGAAGAGGACCTTGATCCATGACTTCCATCTGTCAGCATGCCCTTCCCTTCCATAGTGATCCAAAGATCTCCAGGTTTTCTGCCGAGGTCAGCTACGTGTAGCACTGATGTGCCGATGTCGTCTATCCAGTTTCCCGCCTACCGGGAAAGAATTTCTCCTTTATGATTTGACCCACTAGGATGGTGAACAGCCTTAGGCCAAGTGTTTTCAGCACTTTCTGCTGGTGGGTGTGCTTTTTTCTCTCTCTCTCTCTGCAGAAATCAAAGATATCCACATATGAGAAAATGTGGGCTTTCATGAGCAGTAGACAGCAGAGCGCCCTGGTTAAAAACAGTGATGAGGGGATCCAAAGGGTGCTCACCACTGACTACGCCCTGCTGATGGAGTCCACCAGCATCGAGTATGTGACGCAAAGGAACTGCAACCTCACTCAGATTGGGGGCCTCATAGACTCCAAAGGTTATGGAGTGGGAACGCCTATCGGTAAGAGGGGCAAGGCACAAGCCAAAGCTATGTTGGGTGATGTTGACTATAAGTATTCAACATGTTGAGAAGTACAGTGTCTTTAGCAAACTAGCAAGAAGGAGAAATGTCCATTTTTAAAAATAGGCATGGTTTAAATTGAGGAATCTCTGATACTTAAGCTAATAAAATTTCAACTACTATTTATTTTATACCTTAGCACAGTGTAACTATTTAAGATTTGTATGGATTTTATTTTTACGACCAATGTTTTAAAGAGCATATTTTTCCTAATTAGTCTTCATACATTAGTTTTTTAATATCTTACATACCTAGTCTTTATACCTTCAGTTATATTATAATATAAGGAAATTAATTCTACATAGAGAGGAAAATTAATTCTGCATATGGAGGACTATTGTTGCATCTCAGTAAATGAGAAAACAATACCATATCTATCCAAAGAAAGGGGCGGAAATTAAAATGTAAACTTTTCTCAAAGAATAAACTAAAGTGAAACAATAACTCTCCCAAGCATCCAGATATTTCTATGTGTTCAGTTCAGTAGCACAGTGCTTCCTCAAGTCCCCATTGCCTGAAAAGACTACATACCCATATACTACGCTTTTCTGAGACAGTAATAGCAATAGATAACCAAGGTGTCTATGTTCAGGGGACAATTACTGGTCTTTCCGCATAGAAAGCTCCTTCCTATTCTCTCACTCTATGGAAAACTATACTTATAAGATTCTGTCATAAAGCCAGCAGGCTCCTCTCAAGTGCTTTGGTAATCCAAAGGGGAGAACTAGGGCCATCTCAGACTTCAGGCTAATCCAGTAGGAAGGAGTGTTGTGACAGCTGAGCCAGATAAATAAGAGCCCAAGGTAAACTGGATTTATTTGTGTGCATTTTGTTGCCATGTTTGACAGGGATTAGGCAGTGTGACTGTCAATATCAGGCAAGGGTCATAAACTTTAGTGCTTACAGAAACCTCATGAGCGGAGCTGGTTTGCTTTGCTTGAGTGGTATCAGGGATTCTGTCAACTGCAGACTGTTAGAGACCATGGCTTGTCTAAAGAGGCCATTCCCATCAGTCAGCTGTAGAGCCATAGCCCTTTAAGAACAGGTGTGTCTAGAGGTTTCATTTTCCCAACAAAAAGCAAAGTCATAATTTTCCTATTACTAATCATTTGACAGCTGATTAAATTTATTTAAGACCTATATTCAACCCATATTCAACAACACTCATCATATTAATTAACCAAACAAAGAGCTTCAATTTCATAACCAGTTTGGCTCCCCACTATTTATCCATTAGAAATATTAACATATCCTATGAGAAACTAACTTTATTATCACTGTTATCCTCTATCTCTTCGGAAGAACAATTACACTTAGGGAGACTGTAATGGCCTTCTTGGCCCTCTGTCAGCTCGTGTGTAAGAACAGTTTACTGTGTATGCTTGAGGCTACTCAGAATAAGTTACTTGAGTACACTTCAGGAGTCTACCAGTCTGGGTGGTAACTAGTATAGAAGTGTACGGCAATGGGCTGCTGTCGGTCTCCGTTCAGGAAATCTATTTTTATACTTAGGCTGAGCATGTACAATTTTCTGTGCTTAGTTTGATTCATCCAAAGGAAAACTACCCAGTGCACAGTTCCGGGAAGTTCGTGTAGGCTGCAGTGTATCTAATCTCTAGTTCCGTATTTCCCACCATTCAAATAACAGTAATGCTGCCTAAAGGGTCTGGTTAAAAGGTTGAAAATGGCAGCTCTGGAGAGTAAGGTTACAGCATTCCGTGAACAATCTGGGATTCCTAACCATGCTTGTGAAGATCTGTAATAGAAGACTGGCTCCATTTTCTGGTCTCTCTCTCTCTCTCTCTCTCTCTCTCTCTCTCTCTCTCTCTCTCTCTCTCTCTCTCTCTCTCTCTCTCTCTCTCTCTCTCTGTGTGTGTGTGTGTGTGTGTGTGTGTGTGTGTGTGTGTGTGTGTGTGTCTGTGTCTGTCTCTGTCTCTGTCTGTCTCTCTATCTCTGTCTCTCTGTCTCTGTCTCTCTCTCTCTCTTTTTCTTCTTCCTCCTCTTCCATGTGTGTCTCCCCTCAAGTTCACCACCTCTTCTTCTTTCACCATTGCTATTAAATATACACATAAATAAGGAAACATAAACATGGCCTGTTGAGCACATTCAGTTTTACTGGCATGTATGTTTCTAGGATTGGATTACTGTGTTACAAATGGGAGCTCATCCCTGGGGTAAAGTAATTTCCCCTCTCCAAGCCATTGTTAATTGCTTGCAGCACTTAACCTAAAGGGAAATCCACCAAATGTCCACCTCTACACTGGAGTATCACACTGGTGCTGGAGCTTTTCCAGTCTTGTTCCGGCAGACATTTTTGGGACTTCAGAGGTGCAGCTTTCTTATCATAAATAGATGGCACACATTTACAGCAGAAATCTTTGTCCTGTGGCTCCTACAATCTCCGCTCCCTGTCTTCACAATGTTTCCTGAGACTTGCGTGCACAAGTTGTATTGTAAATCTATCAGTTAGGGATGACACATACCATGGATGCCAGAGTGATTTGTTCTCTGCATTTTTGACTAGCTATTGTTAATAGCCTTACTTCCACTTTGTCCCCAGAAAGAGCCACCAACCCAACGTTTGTAGATTTGTTAGAAGCCTCTTCTTGTAGCTGCTTTGAGCTGAGCAGGGACAAAGAAGTGGTCCGACCCATTATCCATTTCTGAGAATGCCATGACAAAACAAACAAACAAACATAAAATAAATAAAACCTACATAAGAGTGGTTTAAAAAAAAAAGAGTGGGTTGGGTAGAGGATACTTGTTGCCTGGTCTAAATTGCTTACTGGAAGCAGAGTTATGTCTGGCAGGGCTTAAAATCTTATAGAATCATCTTCAAACAGTGAAACTCCAGAAGATTCAAACTTGATGAGCAAGTTAGAATTCGGAGACTAAATGGAAAATGTAAGCATGTGGCTACAAGAGGTCCCAGAAAGGTATGCAATCAAGAAAAGCAAGACCAGCCACTGCTTTTAAAATCTCACAAGTTAAGCAAGCCCTCCTTGGGACAGCGGCTCCTGAAAATCACTGTTGTGATGGATAATACTTCGACTTCATTGAACTTGTCTGCATTTGTTACATAAAACAGCCTCTACCTTCAGCACCCATAACAGAGGTTCCATCTTACACAGTAATCAGCAAACTCAGGGCTCAGCACAGCTGTTGCATGTGAAAATAAGTATTGCAATACTATTTTTAAAGCTTTGGGCCAGTTTATCTATTTGATTAGTGAGGTTTATGAATAGTCTTTGGGCAGTGTTCTGGTTTCATTTCTGTTGCTGAAACAATAAAATACACTGACGAAAAGCAACTTAGGGCAAAGAGGGGCTTGTCCCAATTACTATGCCATGCTACGGTCCATGCTTACCGGGTAATCACAGTACTGATAGCTGGAGGCACCTAGTCACATCCACATTCAAGAGCAGAGAGGGGTGAATGCAGACATGTTTACTTGCTTGCTTGTGTTCGCCTGGGTTTCTTCCTTCTTAATACAGTTAAAGGCCCCTGCTTAGGGATGATGCTGCTGACAGTGGTCTGGGTCTTCCCATAGCATTGACTTAATTATGACAACACTCCCCCGCAGATATGCCCACAGAACAACCCAATGTATGTAACCCCTCACTGTGCATCCCTTCCTGGGTGATTCCAGGTAATGTCAAGTTAAGAATTAAGCCAACCTATAGACAAAATGAAGCAGAAACAGAAACTGAGCAATAAGCTAGTCACACACACACACACACAGAGAGAGAGAGAAAGGTGAAAGCCTATTGTGTTATGGAGACACATGAGGAAAGAGATAATCAAGATAGAAGATATATTTAGATGTGGTCAATTGGTGTACAGGTGCCCAGTGATGACCTAGGTGTCCTCTTTAATCAGGTAAAGCTTCCTACTTGACTGACTACCTTTGTGTGTTTTTAGAAATACCAGGTGTCCTGGCAGAACAGGGTCAGAATGACAGTACTTACGGTACTACTAAATTTGGCATATAATATGAATCGTTTACTCTTTGGTTATACTTTCCCACTGCATGTTTAGACCATGTAGATGGTAACAAATGAACCCCTTTTTTGTTGTGGTCTGTTAAGCTTCCTTATGGGGTTCTGTTAGCAATATAGGAAGAGCATGTTGGCTCCTTTAGTTTTCTTCTACCAGGAATGTCATGTACCAGGATAGGACAAGGTCGTGCTGGCCACGCTGCTTCCTTAGGAGGCACTAGAGCTTGTCTTGGACTGACCTTTCTCTTCAAAGGGCGCAAAGTGGCTAGACTTCAACTTGTGGGAGTCTCCATGGCCTCTCTGATCAAGAGCTTAGGCGACCTACCAAAATGCAGGACCCTTTTAGAGGTGTTGCAACAAAGTATTTTCTTTCCTTCTATCCCATTTATCCTTGTGATCATTACTATTTTTGTCAGTGTGACACAAGCTAAGGTCACCTTAGAAAATGGAACCTCAATTAAGAAGATGCCTTTATCAGACTAGCCTATAGGTAAGACTGAAGGGCATTTTCCTGATTAATTATTGGTGTGGGAGGGTGCAGGCCACTGTGAGTGGTACCACACCCCTAGACTGGTGGTCCTGAGTGGCACGAGAAATCAGGCTGAGCAAGCCCTGGCGAGCAAACCAGTAAACAGTGCCCTTCGACGGAAGCATTTCCTGCTTCCAAGTACCTACTTCCTTCCGTGATGGGCTTTAAATTGTAAGATTAAGTAAACCACTTCCTTCCTTGCCAAGTTGTTTTTGGTTGTGATGTTTATCATAACAATAGAAACCTAGGTAAGACAGCCTTTATTGGATCTGACATCCGAGCATGAGCAAGGTTGTTGAAAACCCAGAAAATGCACTTCACCAGGTTTGAAGAATGACTAGCCCTTTAAAGCTTAGCTGCTATAACACTCAAGTTCTGACTTAATTATTAAGAGTCAGTTTCCTCAGTAGTGAAAATTTTTGCAGAAAATGTAATTATCTTGATACGATATAAAGTATCTTGAGTCAGTTTTTAAAATATTATAACTAGCAGATCAGTACTGATATCTTAATGAAAATCCAGAAAGCAGTATTTGAAATTTAAAAAAGAAAAGGTAAAGTATTTTAAATGTAGAATAATAATGATAATATAGGCCAATGTATTATCAGTTTGGGAGATGTTTAAATTTTCTTATCAACTTAAAATCACTAATTTCTTCTATTTAAGTCTAATGTGTTTAAGTGAATATGGGCTAGGTTTACATATATTTACTAATTTTAGGCCAATTTGAATCAAAATCCTTTCAAGGAATTTGTCATGTAACATGTATTAAAGGTGGCACACAGAACCATATATGCAGCATAAATATCACATCATAGACACAAGCTTACAGCTGGACTCATAGACAAGATGACATGGAGACAATTATAAACAATTAGGAGCACACTTTCGAGAACTGAGTTGTAATCTGAATAAATTAATAAAAAAAAACTTCCAAGAATCTCAAAAGTCATGTGACACAACAACAAGGAGAAATTGTATCCCAAAGACACAGAGTGTAACCAATGAGAGCATCCGAGTTATATGAGAGATCAACAGTAAAGCTTACTTTGCAGACTCAAAGAAGAAAACTAGCTAGTGTCTCCGGGAAAGAGCAGGCAGAGAGCTAGCGCTGGGTGGCCTTTTAATTCCAATGACTTCTCTGATGGGTATGCCCATGTTCCTGGCAGTTCTTCTACAAGTGAGGATCTCTTACATCATTCACCCAGCATGCCCTTCAGGAGGCTCATAACGAACATTAGGCAATAACCAGCTGGACACAATGGAGCTCTTGGGCCTTAAAACAATGTCCTGTCTCCCTAACCCAGTTTGGTCATCTCATTTGAGATGATATGCATGAGAGAAATTGAGCAAACTTTCTTTATGTTTCCTCATAGTTGGTTCAGTAAAGAAAGGATAAGTTGGGGGTGGGGGGAACCCACCAGGAATGGATGTCTTTGTCTTAATCTTTGCAGAATTGATTGTGACACTGTGTCTTCCTGAGTAACAGCTAGAATTTCTTATCTCAGCCACCTTTAAACCAGATTATCTTACACTGAACCTTTCTCATTCCATCTTCTACCAGATAACCCCACCCTATCTCTTTAGCATCCCTCCATAATACCAAATTTTCTGAGCTATAGAAAGGGTGGAAAATAAGAATGTATATTACTCTGAGAGCAACTGCATAAGCACGTACAAATTTTGATTGGCATTCCTTTTAGAGAGTGGAATACTTATAGGTTGACGATTCAGCTCAGTGGTAGAGTGCTCGCCCTACTTGCAAGTGCGGGACCCTGGGTTTGGTCCTTAGCCCTGAAAAGATTTTAAAAGAATAGATACTTGAAATCTAAAATTTCTGACAGTGTGGTGGTGGTATGAGGCAGGAATCCTGGGAGCTGATCCTTTCTACAGGTCTGCTGAATAAATGCAGCACTGCTTTCTGCCCTCCTGTGAATGAGGCAGCCTCTGTGATGAGTCTGTCTACAGTTACACTTCATGGTATCTATTACATGGGAGGACCTACATGTGTTCACTCAGTCTCTTTTGCCAACTTTACCTATAACAAATTCTAATGCTAAAGAGCCTCCATCTCCTCTTCCTAGATAAAAAGACAAATACTCCAGGAGTTTTTCACAGTGGTGATAAACCTGTCATGCTTTTAAAGCAAAAACAATGAGGGAATAATTGGAACAGATGGTAGGCTTCAGAGTGAACTCATCCACAGGGAATACAGCTGCTGGAAACATTTGAGAGATGTTTCTTTTATGATGAATTTATTCTTCAGAAAAGATCAGTTGCTATTCAGGAAGATTCATGTGTACACATACTCTTTTTTTTTTTTTTTTTTTTTTTTAATGACTTGCAAGAAGTCACTTCTGATGTCAATCAGACCTTGTAAGCTAAAAGATATGCAGATGTGAAAAGGTCTCCGGCATGTCTAGTCTTGCCCTGAGTCCCCAGAGGCTCCCTGATTCTCTCCCATAATAGAAGGTTGGCGACGTTGGCTCAGCCACAAGCTAAAATTGAAAACTGCTGCTTCAAGACTCTCAGGACAGAGGATCTAGAAATGCGTCTCCTGGGGAATTTAAAATAAAACTTCAAGAGAATGAGAGCAGTTAAGATCTAAACAGGTTACTGGAAGGCTGGAAAATACCTCCCTTAGAGACTAACATTAAGCAGAGATTGGCTCTCCATCTGTCTGTAATGTGTTAGGTCTTGTGCAGCCTGAAGGCGGGAGGAGAGTGGCAGCGAGCATTTATTGAGCACCCACTGTGTGAATCACTATGACTACTGTGCAGCCATGGCGAGGAGGGCTGTCCTCATGCTCCTCAAAGCACGCCCCTGTACCTTAAAGCAAAGGACTCCAGGTTCTCTCATTTGCTTGCACACTCTGAGGATATTAATGCCGCTAATTTTTGCCTCTACGCATTTTTCTGGGGAAGTTTAAGCAAATAGCTGATACCTTTTATTTTGTTTTCAAAAATCCATTTTGTCACCCAAAAAATCCATACTCTGAATCGACAAGCTGTAATCTCCCTCAAAAACACTCCACTCTCCTTTAAGGCAGATTTTGAGTGTTGGCAATTATTTTTTTTAAATCTTATGAGGAAATAAATGATAAATGACAAAATATTGGACCTGACTTATTGATCTTAGGCTATGACATGGGACATAAGTCATCTGTGAGGACAGGAGGACAGGCAGCCAGGAGCTTTCACAGAACTAGCACTGAGACAGAAGATATCAGGAGAACTGACTCTGACTCTCGGTTCTTAAACATATCTTCAGATTGTGAATGTCTTTAAACCTATTTAACAAATGGTCTTGACTTTATTATTCTTAAGATTTTTGCCTTTTCTTTAAGATAGTTGACTTTTCAATTTGCCTCCACCAGGAATGGCTTTAAATTTTGTAAACAAAAGGAGCTTTCTACTATTGAGGAGAGAGATGCTATCCAAAATGTTGCTATCCTAGGAACTAACTGAGTGGAGGAATCCTGCTATATCTCTTTTCCATTGATTAACATATGAATTCAGAATTAAGATACTATGTCTATGTGTACGTGTTGGCACTTTCCAACCCCTCATAAATTAAAGTTTTAGTGGTCTTAGCAGAAGACGAGACCAAAAAGTGACCACGTTCTTGCCACAGAATATTATAGTACCTCAGAATTATTTAAAACATACTTTATCTTAACTGGTGCATGAATCATTATGGATGAAGCACTGTAAACATCTGAAAATGTTAATGTCCCACACAATGAAAATTCCTTGATTGTCATAGCTTTAACTCAGGGTTAAAACAGAGGATCTGCTCTGTGCAGTGACCCTGGAGCCCAGACTCCTTCTACTCTGTGGCTCTTCCATCACTACTGACTTGAAAGTGTTTCCTCATTCCAGTGTATTATGGGAAAGAGAGCAAGCAGAGCATGTTGGGAAGATTTATAACCCAAGACCAGAAATGTCATCCATCATTTTAGGGCCCCCCCTTGGATAGAAACGTGGCCATAACTGAACTCTAATGGAGATAGGGGAAACAGAAGAAAGAAGGGCCAAACTCAGCCACAATAAGAGATCACTTAGAGGCCAGAAAAAGGTAGGATCTAAACTATAAATCCCTTGACACGTGAAAAGATTGGTGAAGAATGTCATAGAACGCCTACTTACGGTTTCTTTATTTGGAATGAGAAACCACAACTTGTCTCTGCTCCCTTTGCTTACCAGTTAGAGCCTTCAAGACATAAGATTGGGCACTCCCACCTCGGTCTGTTATAATTTGTTCATCGGGGTTTCACAGCACATCTAGAGTATTTATCACTAAGATGGTGAAATGTCTTGATATCTTCTTATCCCTATGGTGAACAACATCCAAATCACCCCCATCTTTCAGGCTCTCCTTACCGGGATAAAATTACAATTGCCATTCTTCAACTACAAGAGGAAGGGAAACTGCACATGATGAAGGAGAAGTGGTGGCGGGGGAATGGCTGCCCCGAAGAAGACAGTAAAGAAGCCAGTGCTCTGGGAGTGGAAAACATTGGGGGCATCTTCATTGTTCTGGCCGCGGGACTCGTCCTTTCCGTGTTCGTAGCCATTGGAGAATTTATATACAAATCACGGAAGAGCAATGATATTGAGCAGGTGAGTCGTCTCTTTCTAAGGCAGGGTAGTTGTCACTTTGAACCTGTTGTCTTAAATGTGAGAACGTTAAGGACACTGTCCCTCTTTGTAACAGTCTATTGAATTAGACGCCCAGAAGAGCCATTTCTGAGTTAGAGCAAAGAGCACTGAATCCCTGCCAGGTGCTGCCAGCACTGCAGCTCTATCGTTTGTTAATGAGAAGAAGGAAAAGTCTTGTACACGAAATCCAATTAGCACTATTTGGAATGACAGTGCAGAAATTACAAACTCAGTTAATTTCTTCAACAGTTATTTGCTCTTAATATAGAAACTATAGAAAAGGCAAGGCGGGGCATAAGTCCAAAATTACAGAAGACACTTGTGAGAACTGTTACCAGCCCTTTAGTATACATTCTGAGCATGGGTACTCCTGCAAAACAATTTCTATAAAAATACAAAGCAGTATTTTTAAACTGGGCACTTACTTACATTGAGATATAATATGTGAAAGGTAATTTGTGTAATTTTTGCTATGAGTATGATAAGCAACACAAAATGACAATAAAATGTATTTGAAACTTTATATTTTAAAATTGCATCTAGGATGATGGCCAATTTCAATAGTCAAGCCATTTGTACCTATTTTAGTTTTAAAGGTGTTCATGCCTGGAACGTAGATGCTTTGCGGGGAAAACCCACAATTGACTGTGATTTAAGATAATTCCTTACTAAGATAAATAAAATACAGAGCTCTAGGACATTGTAGTATATGACCCACTAGCTTAATTTAAAGATACCATTAGAATCTCAAAGCTAAGCGCCATTAGCTCTCCTACCAATATCTGTTAATAATTTTCAACATGCGGCTTCCCATGTTCATTTTGCACAGACTCCTGCAAATCATACACTGGTTTTGATTAATAACCAGATAGTAGAACCACTTTCTTTCCGTGCAAGCTATGTTTTGAGTGCCCAACATGGGGTATGGCCCATTATAACCTTGTTTCTTTGTGGAAACCCTCCCCAGACATAGAAAGCAACTGTGAGAATATGAAATGCCCCTGTCCTGGTCCTCATTGTAGAAAACTGTCTTTAATTAACAGGAGAATGGACTGATCTGCTTTAACTGTCGATTTGCTCTTGAGGTGTCTTGTTTTATGCTACTAATTTGAAAAATAAACGCTTGTATATATTATGCTTTAATGTGCTACTTCATAACTGCTGGCTTCATTTGATTTAATTTTTCATTCAGACATTCATTCTTGCTTTTTGTTTATTCACTTTAATTTTTTCCATTTCTTTTGCATGCAAGGCTTTTTGTTTCTTTTATGGACTGCAGTGTAAGCAAACCCATCCGACCAACTCCACTTCTGGGACTACTTTATCTACAGATGTAGAATGTGGCAAACTATTACGAGAGGAAAAGGGGATTCGGACACAGTCCTCAGTCCACACTGTGTAGTGGAGTTTTTAAAGAGGTGTTTCAAGGAGAATTGCTTGTAATGAGTGTTGTTTGTACCTGCAACTACTAAGCATAAGTAGCAGTCAAGCCCGTTCTCTTTAGATTAGCAAAATGTACCCACATTTCTCCAGGCACCCAGGTCAGGGCTCTGGAACAGATGAGAACTATATTTTTTAGAGGAATATAGACTCATGGATGTATGTATATAGTAGAAATGATTCTGTCCAAAATTGTCATCTTGTGCTTTTTTATGCATTAAAAATAAATGACCCTTTCTTCATAAACAAAAATTGAGACACACAACAGGGCAAGGCATGGAAAATGCCAATTCTCTGCTTTTATCTTTCTCTGCTTTGTGAATTTTCCTCCCTTCTCTTTACCTTTTCCTGTCTTGAGTGTCCTCTAGATCTATATATATTTCAAATTTTTCTGTAGTCGTGTCTTTTTAATACATATACAAGTGACTCTGTAACACTGTTAATTTTTAATTAAATTGGTCCCAAGATTTTAAATGCATTATTTATCTAAAACCTCGAAGGTGTCTCTGCTCTTCAAAATTCAGGGAACCGTCTCTGAGAGAATAATGGTTGAACTTGAATGCAAAGGGGGATGTGAACCTCACTCAGGGATATGATGAAAAGTCAAAATTAATTTCTGGACAGAAACTCAGCAATATCAGGCTTTCAAACAGCAGGTAGCAACCCTGGGTAGGTGTTGAGCCACAAAGAACCTGATTTGCCTTCAAACCATATATTATTTCCTTGAAGAGCCACGCGGAGCCCTAACTATGAACTAATCCGTGCCATCTTCTGTTTGCTGCTTAGCCACACTCACTCTAGGCAATAATGAACATCTTCTGACACAACGTTATTGCGTTTCCTTCCCACTCACCTAAGATGATGGAGTTCTTGTTGAAGGCATCCTTTCTGAGCCTTGCCAAATTCACATACATTTTCCTGGACCCACCACCATTATTAATTCATTCTAACTGTGCTGTGCAGAAGGGCAAGGTGAAGAAAATAAACACCAGAGAGAATTTCCATATGCATTAGTTACAGATCTCTGTAGCTTTATTTTCTACATGCATTCAAAATGAATAATCCCCACACCAACTCAGTTTGGTGACATAGAAAGTCAATGGCATGCTTAATTCGGTGTGACGGAGAATCTCTGCTGTTTGCCCTGAGTTCATTTCCTCTTTTCATCTCCTCTCAATATGAGACCAGTTTGTTGGTCTTTCCTCTCTGCCAGGAGATTACCTCATGGCATATCAAGTGATCCCCTAGAATGCATCCCAGGGAAGGAAGGTTTTGGGATCTGGGCAATCGTGATACACATAACCTTCTTGCTTAGCTTCAAGTGGGTGCTAGGATTTTAGTCACAACCCTTTCTAATCAGCCTTACAGTTCCTCAGTAAAGTGTGATCAGAAAGCCTGACTGTTGCACTGGCTCCTTCTCGGGCCCATTCTTTAAATAAATGAACCCTTATGAAAACATCTGAAAAGCACCCCACTAATATTTTCTGTTATTAAAGCAGGAAAGGCTGCTGTGTATCTCTGATCAGAAGTCACATTTTCAGAACCAATAGAATCAGATTATCAGGCAGAATAAAGGCCATGTCACTCTTATCTTCACGACTTATTGATTCAATACACAGAATCCACAAACTACTTAAGTTTATTTCCCAAAATCTATTTAATATACCAAAGCAGCTAAAAAAAAATTTTTCTGAGTCATTGATGATACTGGAAGCTCAGATTGGCAATAACTAGCAAAACTTGCCTTTGTGCACAGACCATCCTTAATTTCGATTCAGAGATGAATAAGCAATTTGCTCCAAACGTTAACATTGGGAGGCCTTGGGATACCGCTCGGTTGGAGAAGGCTTACCTAGCATGCCTGGAGCCTGTATGGTGCTTCCCAGTCCCTGTAATGTATAAAGCTATATGTGGTGGCATAAGCCTGCAGTCCCAGCACTTAAGAAATGGAGGCAGGAAGACCAGAAATCCAAGATCAACATAAGCCTGGGCCACATAAGACCCTGTCTCAAAAGACAACAAATAAATAAATGGTATTTTGGTGTTGTTTAAGACTGTATGCTAACTCCAATATTTATGTAGCATTTTATGGTTTTCAAAATGTTTATACACACATTACATTTGATCCTTGCAGCAATTTATGTTCAGCTTTATTATAAGAAACAGCAGATAGTATAGTCCAGAACCTTGAGTCATGACATTAAAGTCAAAAGAGAATTTTATAAATTATCCAAACTCAGGGTCAAGTGCAGCCATGTGTGCAGTCACTGTGGGTCAGTTACTGACGTGTCCTGGCTTCAATTTTCTAACATCTAACACTAGGACGGCATTTTCTAGAGTTCAAAGTTGCTTTGAAGAAGCATTTTTCAAAACAGGTGCCACTGGCAAGTGCTTAATGAAGTTTTTATACTTAAATAACCCAAAAGGTGGCACACTCAGCATTCCCTTATCACATGGTACTTTAGTATATTTAATATGTATCATAGCTGGAGAATTTCAAGCCTACCCAGTATGTTCAAGCCCTCAGGACACAGTGTCTTTTTTAAAAGTAACTGGCAAGACCAGGGTCACCCAGATGACACATTCTACATCTACCATGAGAATTAAATGAAATCATATCATGACATAGAAAATAAAACCACTTATAAAGTCTTGACGATAAATACTGGTCACCAAATATTTCATCCTAAAGAAAAATTAAATATTTCTCGCAGATCATATGAGAAGTAAGTTGGCATCTTCAAGCCAACCCAGGTTTAGAAAACGAGACTTGATAGTCTATGTCCATTTAGTAGGGGAGGAGGTCTCCCTCAGCCACAGACCTAGGGCAGGGGAATAGGGGGAAAGCGGGAGGGAGGGAGGAATGGGAGGATACAAGGGATGGGATAACAAAAAATTTTTAAAAAGAAAACTTGATTATGAAAATAGAGATTCAAACTCTGTCCAATCTTCCCCCCACGCAATAAGATGAATCGAAAAGTCACTGCACTCAAGAAACAGACCTGAGTCAGTAACATGAGGACATATAGTGGAAGCTCTGTTCCTTCTCCCCAGACATCATACTTTAGTGTGAAGTTAGGGCAAGTCAACTGTAATCATTTGACGTGTCCAGTTGATTCTAATAGTCAACAATGGTTAAGATTAAACAATCTAAGTACTAGTTTATATATGTAATTGGAAACAAATAAATCACGGCTTCTTATGAATTGACTCGAGCCAAAATACAGCCACTGATTCTGTAAAAGGTGACAAGTAGATGATAGGTAGGAGAGAGAGAGAGAGAGAGGCAGAGAGAGAGAGAGGAGAGAGAACACACACACACACACACACACACACACACACACACACACACACACACACATACACACACACACACACACACAGCATCTGGTATACAATGGACACTTTATGTGGAAACTCCAAAAAGAAATCTCATGTTTTTAAGACAGAAACTTCATGATATTCAATTGATAATCTCAACATTTGCTGGTACAACATAGACTTATCCCTACTAAAAATTATTGAGTAAGCAGTTTGTTGCTGCTTTGGGCCTTTGTGGGTTTATTTATACTTCTCTTCTTTTGTCCAACCTTCAGACAACCCATTCAGACAGCCATGGACATGGCTGCCAGGATCACATCGACCTCTACAGGGCCCATTGCATTTCAAGTGAAATTTAGAACAAAAACCATCAGACTGTATTTACATCATTAGTGCAGAGAATGTAGTGTAAATCACAATCATCTGGAGAAGAGATTTGCAGTCCAGTACTCATGCTCCATATGTCCACTTGGTGGACAAAGCCAGGAATCTTCATGGTTAATAAAGCCTGAAGAAAGAATATTTAAATTTAGTTGTATGCATTAGTTTCCATTAAGATTGCCTTGGCTGTAATACATTTTCTCTAAAATCAGGTCACACACATGAGTCTTGAACTATCTTGAATGCTAGGGGTTTTCTTAACAGTTTTTCTTACAGGAATTTATTTTGCAATAATCCACAGCACAGTTGTTTTACTTTACAGCACTTGGCAAACATGGGTTTTTATAAAAACTACCTTGAACATAGCAGTTTTGTCAAGTTAGATGGTAAACATGAATTTCTATAATACAGTAGCAGGTTGTGGGTTATATTTTTAAAGTTCTGCTTACAGTCAGGCAGAGAGGTGGGAAGGTGATTTAACAAAGGCATCAATAATAATAACAAAATTATGTTCATTTGTTTCTTCATACCTTTGTCAGTCACCTAGTCCAAAGAAGTAAAATAACAAAGCTTTATACTGTAGTTTGCTGTTTTATACTAAAATTATAAATTGAATTTTAACATTTTTGCATTTAACATGAAGATCAAAGTATTCCTATGATTATAAATGTATCCAAAGAAAATCACTTTAAATCCTCACTGTATTTGACAAATATTATATTTTATTCTTTATAAGCCACAATGCAATACGATAATTAATTCCAATTAATTTCCAAGCACCTGGTGCTTATATGACAAGGTTTGTTTACCAGTAAGCCTGAACATGTAAAAGCAAGAGGAAAGGATACACTCTTTCTGTACTGCTTTCTGTACACATGTATTGCAAATAGCACCATTAGTTAATCCCCTGCAGAGAGTAAAAGGCCCCTGCTTGCTGCTGACATTGTAGCTCACCTGAAGGAACCATCTAACTGTGTTTCTCACATCTATGGAATTGTATGTCCAGATGCACAGGAATTAAAAACATTTCAGCTTTCAAAATTCCTTCCATAGAAACTGGTAATACGGTCAAAAAATCCTTTTTGAAAATGCAAAGAATTTCTATTTACAAGTGGTGGAGCATGCTAGGAATAGCACGTCAACACCACAGTCGCACAGCTGCATGGTTTAACCCCCGCCAAACTTGAACTTCGTTGATGTTAGACTGAATTCAACTGATGCCTAAACTAGCTAGCAATGGGCATTGTCCTCGCAATGAATACACAGCAAAATAAAAACAAAGATCTGAGGAATGGAGTGAAGTTACTGTCGTTCCCACAATAATTAAGAGAGTTCAATAAACTTAACCAGAATTGTTTTTCTTCCCAATTTTTCAATTGAATGACATTTTCAATTTTACAATATTTAAATATAAAACAATCAGCTTGCCTGATCTGATTTTTGAGTCTTTTACAGCCACACGAGCTAAGACACTACTAAATCTGCCCAAGCCTGGCCTTTTCCATGTGCTTACAAGTGTCCGCAGCTCCATTATTTTTTCCTCTTTGGTCTGATGAGCTTATTTAACAAGGGATGCATAGCGGTGAGAAGAGTGCCTTTGCATAGAAACCCAGACACTACCATCAGAGAAATAAGGACACATTTAGTATTCATTCAGAAACTTCTTCCATGTTCAAATAATGCTGTCTTATAAACCCAACCCTAAAACTCCTGTGTGACTCAAAAGACAAAAGTCTTGAAAATTAAAACAGGTTGGTTTCTCCATATTGCTGCTAACAGACCATGTGCCTCTGAGCAAGTGAATTTGCTTCCCTCAACCTATAGAAGATTTAGAGGTTACCGTCTCACCCCAATGATTTTTAAACACACTAGAAAAAAAATGGAAGGGAAATAAAATAACAAAAGTGGAATGGAAAGAAAATCCTTCTCGTGTATGTGTTTTAAGGTGGCTGTGTGTGCCTGCTGAACACATTAAATTTTTAAGGCAATAAGCAGGATTACATTACCCTGCCAGTACTTCAAAGAAAGACCTCCTGTGGAGGGAGAAAAGAATTCAGACAACACAGCAGCAAGGGTGAGGAATGCCCACACAATCAAACATATGCAAATTGTTCCAAACAGTGATTTGTGATTACTGCAGAAGAGGGATTATTCTCAAGTTCGATGAACCTACATATTAAATACACACACACACACACACACACACACACACACACACACACACACACACGAGAGAGAGAGAGAGAGAGAGAGAGAGAGAGAGAGAGAGAGAGAGAGAGAGAGAGCATCAAGGAGGCATGTACCTAAAGTTCTTGGAAACATAGAATTGATTACATACAAATTGGTAAAGGAAAACAAACAGGACTTATTATATGGTAAGACACAAATCTTAAAGCAGAGCCTGTCTAAGAATGCTGGGAAAGATAAAGAAATAGATAGCATGCATGTTTTCCATTATCTCTCTCCCTTATCAGCTTTATCAAGTTAGAGAAGAAAGAAACTGGGCTTTTCAAATTTGTAACATGATGGGGCTCTTGGAATACATGATTTCTAACTTCAGGATCCAGATGTTTCATTGAATAAATCAATTGTCCCAATTCAAATAATCTGTAAGTAGCAAGAACCCAAACTCAGAGGCTGGAGCAACCCAGACTGTGCTGTTTTCCTATCTTTGCCTCCTTTACCCAACTTTTCCCCGCCGGAAAAGAGAGCACCGAGAGGAAGCTGCGAAGGCTTAGCTGCTACTTGGATTTCTAGAGACCATTGCAGAATCTACTCCCAGCTCAAGACAGGATGGAACAATGGAAATCTCAGAAAAGGTCCAAGGGAACGGGAAAAGAAACACCTTCATTAGTTTCACTAGGGAGAGCCCAGAAAGTGGTAAGGTTTGTAGAAATCTTCCATCTAACCGTCTCTAAAATGGCAGAGAAGCCATATTTAGGCAATGAGCCAATGGAGGACTTTGAAAAGTCTTTTTTAAACTCACACCAGAGACAATATACAAAAACATCCAAGCCCTTTCTAAAAAAAACAAACAAACAAAAAAAAAGAGGCTTGTAGAAGGGTTTAAAGAATCATCAATACAAGAGATGGGATAACAATTGAGATGTATTATAAATAAATTTATGTATATAAAGAATCATATCAGGTTGATTGAGGTTAAATGAAAAGACCCAGAAACCATTGAGAGAGCATTAGAATCATGGGAATCTCAGGTGACTTAGCAGAGATACAGCAATGTCCATGAACTAATAGATGTCACATCAGTGAAAGACAAAGAGACAGAAAGCAGTCAGAGAATAGTTGCTCCCAAGCCCTCTACACATCTCTCCTAATTCCAGTGGCCTTCAGAAAGAAAAGTTAAAGGGAGCGGAGAGGGGATAAAAAGAGTGGCCTGAGTTAGCTGATCCATTAACTAAAAAAATTAAAAATAAAAATAAAAATAAATAAATTGCCAAGCAAAAGTGGATTTCCTTGATCTGACAATATCTGATAGTGAATACAGAACCACCAAGCTGAGCTGAGTTCTGGGATTTTATTTAGTGGAACCATATAAAAATAAAATTTTTTTTAACATGTTCATTTATAGCTTAAGAAAATGCATGTCCACTACAGTGGATATAAGTTGGTGCTACACAATTGAGGACACCATGAATAAGCACTGTGCGCAATTAAAACCCTACTTCTAGATCGGTGATAGAGCTAGCCATCCTATGAAGAAGGAAGATGCTTTTGAAATTTATCTTTATGGCCCTCCCTCATCTATGGAAAGCTTAAAAAAAAACAATAAAAAAACAAAACAGGCCCTTCTCATGTAACAACCACCACAGTGTCACCTCAATCAGTGTGAGAAGCCAGAGAGAAGCCAAAGGCATGAGGAAGGGGCTGCGCTGTCCTTTCTGACAGTGACTCCAGACACAAGAAGGTTGCCGTGAGTGGCTTGTTTGAGAGCTCAAGTCCACAGCCCTGCAAGGAGAGCTGCTGACCTCCTTCAGGCCCACTGAGAAACTTCCTTTGCTTCCAGTGACAGGGCTGAAATAGGCTGCTTTGCATCCTTCCCTCTATACTCACCAGTAGCATGTGTTTCCTTTCTGGGACAAGAAAAGTTCTATTTTCCCTAAAGTGTCCTTCTGGGGCCATGGACTCAAGCATGGCAAGTCCTGAAAGGTAAGGGGCTCCTTCCCAATTATTCCTCATACCTAGGACAAGCTCCTCTTGTCCCATGGTTGACCTATACTCCTTAAAGCATACTTAAAACAACTGGATCTTCATAAACCATTCCTTGTTCTACTTGTGTGCTGGGCCCGTAAGGCTCAAAGCTGGCTTTCTAATGTCAAACTTCCACCATTCGGAGCACTTGTTCCTTTCCCCCCTTTTACAAACACACAGCTATTATAACCAATAGTTTTGAAGACTGGAGTACCTTGTAACAGTTCCACATGCCTTTATGAATGTAAATATCCAAATTCTCTCTCTCTCTGGACACCTAGCATCCCTACCTCCCGGACAATTCTTACAAAAGTTCTCATTACAACTTTAAAAGTGGGGTAAATGTTTGACTTTCAGAAAAATGGGTAAGGAACATATGAATTAATATCAAAATGCTGCACTGCCTTAGTGGTACCACACTTCTTAAAGGGTCCTGTTAGCCCCTAGTGTTAAAGCAGAGTGGGTTTACCTGCCCCCATCTACCCAAGTCATGGGTTTCATGGCCCTGAAAGGTAACCTATGTTTGAAATTTCTTTAAAACTTCAAATTCCATTTGGATTAAGTATGCTGTTCCACAATGTATTTGTTATGGTAGAAAATATGTTTCTAATGTCAACCGTTAGATAAAGATAAACCAGAAAGAATGGGTATCACATTCCGCAGGCTGTTGGGTGGTCCTGTGTGCACTGCAGATTCGTGTTTACAGTGTGATAGCCTGGACAGAAAAGCTGGAAATCTTAGGGATCAAATTCCTGCAGATGGGGATCCTTAAATGTAGGATCTGAGAAGCCAGTGCTTCTGGTTCCAGATCCTGGAAAAGGAGGAAAGTGTGAAAAAGGTGAAAAGAGAGGACCTGGTGGCTGTGAAACGTAATGTTAGAGGAATAGGGAAACAAAATACTGGTTAAGTGTATGGGCCACGGGAAGAAAAGACCAGAGCTTTAGATTAATTACCTGTGAGGGGCCAATTCAAAAGAGCATCAAAGGTCCAGAAAAAATGGTCTAGACACAGTTGTCTAGGTTCAGAGACAGGGTCAGGGTTGGTAGCCAAGCTGTGAAATGGCTTTTCAGTGCCTGCACATCCTCCATCCCAGGATTCTCGGCACAGATGAGAATCAGCTCCCTCACCGACTCTCAGGCATAAGTCAATACGTCAACACTGGAAAGTCAGAATATGATCAACATTCAGCCTCTCTGATGCCAGGATGGGTACAGGAGAGGTAACCCCTGGGTTCTGAATGAACTCAGAGAAATAATAATGTCAAGGCAATGTCAAGTGTTATGGAACAAAAGAACCTTACACAAGACAGCGTGTAGGTAACTACTGCAAGAATGCCTTACAAGTCTTCCTTTGCCGTGTCGGGGCAGGGCGGGCGGGGGGCAGGTTTGTTCTGTGCTCTGAGATCAGTGGTCCTATGGCAAAATAAAGCCTTGGGACAAGTAGGTGACCATTCCTCCCAAAGCCTCACGGCACGACACATGTATTGAATTTGTTCGGCTCCAGTTCTTTTAAAGATTTTCTGTCTTTAAGCCCACACCATATTGAACATTCTAGGTTTGCTGGCCAGCAGATTTTGCACGGTGGCACACGCCTTTAATCCCTGCACTCGGGAGACAGAGGCAGGCATATCGCTGTGAGTTTGAGGCCCGCCTGGTCTACAAAGTGAGTCCAGGACAGCCAAGGCTACACAGAGAAACCCTGTCTCGAAAAACTTAAATAGATAGATAAATAAATAAATATCCAATTGAGACTGACTTTAGGGAACTGGCATAGTTGGACCACACCATGACAAAGCTACTACAATTAACAACAATCCCACTGCTTCTCGTAAATCTACTTCTCTTTTATTTCAAATCTTATTGAAAAGATGTTTCAAAAAAAAAAAGTCTGCTATCCTTCCTCTGAATGCCACCAGGTCTCCCAATCCAGGAGACTTGGTCAAATATGGAAGGAGGTCTCCCTCAGTCACAGTCATAGGGAAGGGGAGTAAAGGGAAAATGGGAGGGAGGGAGGAATGGGAGGATACAAGGGATGGGATAATAATTGAGATGTAATAAGAATAAATTAATAAAATATATTAAAAAAATAAAAAAGAGAAGTAAAAAAATGTCAAATACGGTGAATAATTTTACATTTAGAAAATAACAATATTACTAGCATCTGTCTTATCACTGTTTACCATGAATATTTATTAACAATGTCAGTGTCACAGAGCATTTCATGTATTTGAACTAATAAGAAAAAAACTATACCAACATAAGAAGTTACTATATTACTGGCTAGGCTTCCTGTGTTAGTGGCCAAAGCTCCTTTAAAAAGTTGTTGGGGAAAAAAATCATAAAGTTATGAACATCAAAGTAGTTTCCCTAAACATTTGTCTAAATATACAAATAAAACAAAACATCTAAATGTGTAGACGCTAAGTTTATAAGAAAGTAGGCGTTAACAATCTATGCTGATTGATAACCAATAGAAGTCTATCTGAGTAAAACCTAGGTCCCAATATACTGTAAACTCATATCACATTTTAATACTGAAATTTCCTTGGCACTTTAGGGGGGAAAGTCTCTTCTAGACCATTTTTGTTTGAGGTTTTTTTGTTTTTGTTGTTGTTGTTGTTGTTGTTGTTGTTGTTGTTTTGTTTTTTGGTTTTTTTTTGTTTTTTTACATAGTTTATTTGAGGAGGAAAACAACATGAACATTGAAAAATGCTCTGTGTCATACAGTACTGGGTATTGGACATAGAGCTTCCTGCTAGCTCTCTACCAATGAGGTACAGCCTGAGTGCTAATCCCACCCCTCCCAGGCCAACATCTACTGTATGATTAAAGGACTAGGGAGAGACTTATGCATTCAGGCTCACACTAGCACCATGAAATCAAACATCTGGGGATAGTTTTTAAAAAGGCACCATGAAGTCAGCAACTATAAAAAGAAATCCTCCAATAGGGAATGTAAGAGAAAGAAGGAAGGCAAGAAAGAGAAGGCAGGGGTACGGGAGAAATGCTCAGAGCAGAAGCAAGGAAGAGGAGTGACTCACTCTGAAAATCAAAGTCCCCAAGCATGTCTTTCCCCCTTTGAAAGCCGAGAGAGCTGCAGCTCAAGATGAACGTCTGTTTGGGTCTAAACTGGAATAATTTGTTGCTCAGTTCCCATTTCTTCTAAAAGAGAAGCCTCTCTCTTTTTTCCCCTTGCCCGCCCCCATCTCGCTTTCTCTTTAAACACTGTCAAGAACAGCACAAATGACAACATAATTTTATTACAAGTTCATGTACAAATGAATTTTCCTACAGCCTTTCTGTCACAGAAATGTGCCTCAAACTCACAGAGATCTGCCTGCCTCTACCTCCCCAGTGCTGGAATTAAAGGCGTGCACCACCACGTCCGGCTCCATAGTGTGGTCCTAAATGACAAGAGACTGTGCTCAGCTTGCACACCTGTCCTGTGTTTAAGCACTTATTCTTCCTTCAACACAGTTTGCAGTTCTATTTCTTACATCATCACTGAGACATGTTATGAACTAGAAAAGAATAGTGATAATAGATACTAAATTTTCTTGCTTAAATAAGAACAGGATCTATTTTAACTAAAACACACTCTAAACAACTGAAAAAAAATGTTTCGTGGAAGGGCATACAATGCTTTGCCTCAAAGAAGCATCCTCTGTCATTGTGTCCTTCTCTCTGAATCACAAAGTAGCCTGTAACTGCCAGAGTTGAATATCTTCACTGCGGCGACACAATGTTATTGTAAGAAACCTATTTACAATGTGGCATTATATTCCCTCTCTCTCTCTCAAACACACACACACACCACCATACACCACACACACACACACACATCACACACACCACACACACACACACACACATCACACACCACACACACACATCACACACCACACACACACCACACACACACACACCACACACCACACACACACACCACACACACACACACACCACACACATACATACACACACACACACACACCACACATACACCACACACCAGCTCACTGAATTCTCATCATAGCTCTAGGAAACAGATTATGCTATAGTACCATTTTTAAACAGATGATAGATAGATAGATAGCCAGTGTAAGTAAGCTAAGTTTCAACTCCAGTGTTCTGATGCCAGTGGACAATCCCAAACTGTAATTCATGACCATGTTGAGACACGTTAAAAATGTGAGCACCTCCCACCAGCAATAAACAAGCCTAGCCCGTGAGTATGGCAGTATCTCTACTCCACAGCGCAAAGGAGGACAACGGTTAGACTCTTTGCCTGCAGTCACACTGCTGTTACAGAAAGGTAGTTAGCTGAATGCTTAATCCTTCCTGTCAGGAGTAGCATCTGGAAATTTAAAAAATGTTCCCATGGCACTATGAATAGGGGGAAGTTCCTAAAAATCCCAAACCCAAATTGGCATATTGAACCTGCAAGTCCAAGAGAAGTTACAACTGACATTTATCGATTCACATCTTGCCCCTTCATTTAAATGATCATCCTAAAATCAGAAATGCCCAATGTCAAAATAAGTAAATAAATAAACAAATAACTACAGGAACTAGTGTAGATTCTGAGATTATATAATACTGAAAATCTAATAAATGTAAGGCCTTTCCATGCTGCCCTGACATGGTGCTCTGGGATGAGCAATGACCTTCACTGCTTCATTTCTTGATGATAAGAAAGCCTATCATTTACGTGTGCTCGGGCTGACAGGAACCTTAAAGGTCATCTTTCCTTGTGGTTACAGCAAAGATTTGGAAGCAGAAAGGTCAGCCCCAATATCTTGCCACTTTCTTTTTGATGGTCAGAGACAACCTGAGAGTCAGAAAAAGTTTGTGACCAAAGACAAAGGGACCAGAGCACTTATAGACTGAGGCCGAAGTCAGGGAGCCACACATTTACAGTTGCTCAGAACATGCAGATTGCTGTATTTTAAGGCAGTCTCAACTTTGGAGGAGGATGCTCTTTTAAAGAAAATCATAATTGAAAGTTATGGTTGAAATTGAAAATTAGATACATTACAATTGAAAAGTAGATAAAAATCTATTACCACTTCTCCACCCACAGTAGGGAAGGGAGCATTGGACCCTACTTTCTTTCCTGTTTTTCTCACGGGAGCTACATTTTTTAGTTTATTTTTACTGTTAGGATTCAATATGACATGAATAGTTAAATTTAAATCTGTGGGAGTTAAAATAAAAACAAAAGTGTAATTTTGTAAGATGTTTTCATAGGGGAAAAGTTCACAAAACTTACAGTGGCTAAAAAAATAAAATCTGAACACAGATGATTTCCAGCGATATCAGCTGGGATTAGCAGTCTGTATAAATGGGGTTAGACTGTACTTTTTTTTTTTTTTGCTTTGACTTAATATTCCCAATAATAATTTGCACCTGTCTACCTAAAGGATGGAATAAGGTTCCTATGTAATAATGCTCATAAAATTTTTGACACTCCTTATTTTCCTTCATCTTGTCCCTCCATTTAAATGATCATCATGAAACAGAAATACCCCGTGCCAAAATAAATAAAAAAACAAACAAAAATTGTGCTTAACATTCTGGTAAAAGCCTTAACTCAACACTAGCTATCAAAAGGATGCTATAGACGTTCATCTGACCTTCATGGCAGAACGTTAGTTTGACATAGCAGAATGCTACAAATAATCATATTTCATTTGTGATACAATTGTTGTAGTCTTTTTGAAATACCAGCCACAGGGAACTCAATTGAGGACAGCATACCTAAACTGACAGGTAACCAGCAAGTGTCACCTGGACTTACTGTTTTTAGTGCTGTAAAAAATGAAAATGAAAATAAAACCTATGAATACATGTTTCTGAGAATGAAGTCTCTCATAAATCACTAGATTTTTCAAAAGGCTTGCATCTAAAACTTAAATTTGCATATTGAAGTTTTAAATCAAATATAGGTTACAACTGCTATTCATTTAGAGCCATCAACTCCATTTTGGACTACATTTTCTTAAAGTACAAGTTGAGCGCCTAACACTTAAACCTTCCTAAACATAGGAGGTCAAGCATCTTCCTGTGAGTCAGGAAACACCTGGCTGTGTGCAGTGAGCTGACCATCAGCATGTCTTTCCGGAGCTAAATCACACAAGAGTAATGCCTGCATGCTCATCATCTGTTCTGAAGGTTTTATATCTTTCCAGAATTGTCTTTTTAATACAATAGCACCTAACTTGAGAACTGTCACACTTAGCAAAGCTGAAGTGCACAACACAGTGCTGGTTACCACCTTCAAAGGCTTTACAGTATTTCTTTGGAAGTGATTCATTCTCCTAAAGACACTTTACATGCAGTGAATGGCAATGTCCCATTTCCCCTCAGCAGCCCCTGGCCATGCCGTGACCATTCTGCTTTGTGTCTCTATAAGTTGGACCATTTCAGATACTTCATATAAGTGGATCCTGCAGTGTTTGTCCTTATCTCACTGGAGAACATTTTCAGAGTGACCTCATCAAAAAGTAAAGCTGTACATCCCCGTAGGCAGAAATGTTTCCAGAGCTTATCTTTGATAGAAGAAATGGCAGCAAATTATGTTGTATTGGCTGTTTATATAGTGTGCATGCAAAGAGACATAGCATATTGTGATGGAGATATGTATCTATATATATTTTCTACATATGCATAACATTGTCCTGGCACTCTTCCATCTTCCTTTGTGTAGTACCATCATTATTTTTGCTGTGCAGTTCAATGCCATTATTTTTCATTTCAATCTCAGCTGCATCATTGCTGCTGCCAGAATCTCTGGTTTTTTTGGAGAAAATATACAATTTAAAATTGTTTTTTTTCTTTTTTTTTTATCAGAAAGGAAAGTCATCAAGACTTAGATTTTATTTTAGGAACAAAGTAAGGTTTCATGGGAGCAAAAAAGAAAGCCTTGGTGTAGAGAAGGTTTGTTCATTTTCTATAGCATTACTGAAGTGTCGTATGCCTTGATAACCCTATCAATGTTTGGATCACCTCAGTGGGGGAAAATGCCTTAATTTAACTCTATTTTGCTGTCTCGGCAAAGGTAAGTTGTCTATTTTGAGAGCCTTGAGTTTTGTTGGGTTTGGTTTGGGTTTGTTGTTTTCTGGCCTGGGAAATTCTATACTGGTGTGTTTGTCAAAAAAGTACAGTCTACTGAGCTAACATACTGCCTCAGTTTTCTTAAGTATAAAAAAAAAAAAAAAACCAGATGGCCAGTGGGTGGAGGAGGAGGTGAAGGGAGTTGGCCATTAGTTATGGACCTGCCTTAAAAACAGTAACATGTTCATCAAATGGTAGGCAAGAAATACAAGTCAATGCAGGTGGCCACTGACACGCTCTTATTTTGTACTCTCTAGTGTCTTTCTTTCAATGCCATCATGGAAGAGCTTGGAATCTCACTCAAGAATCAGAAAAAATTAAAGAAAAAGTCAAGAACTAAGGGCAAATCTTCTTTCACAAGTATCCTTACTTGTCATCAGAGACGAACTCAGAGAAAAGAGACTGTGGCGTGATCCAAGAAAAAAAATCCATAAGAACCTTCCAAGAAGGAAAAGGCCATGCCTACACATACTTGGAGGAAGGAATTCTGAGGAACATGAGACGTGTTTCCACATATCTTTATCCATAACTGCAGTCATGGATAGAGGAAGAAGAAATGCACAGTTTTTAAAGCTCACATAGATATTACTTGGGAAGTGGAACTGGTTCTTTTCAGATCAATTTGTATGCACACTTATTTTGCATTTTCTCTCTCCTCTCAATAAATTGCTATGTGTGCTTTCTAAATAATAATAATAATAATAAACAAGTGGATTTTGTTTTTCATAGCAAGTTTGAGGCTCAGTTTGTCCCCATTTCCTCCCTTCATTCCCCACACTGAGTGTTGAGTATCACTAGCTGTAGAATTTGGTGTTCTGGGGAATCTGTTAAGAAACTCAGTCATTGGGGATGAGTTTAAAAATAATTGCTTTCAGTTTAAAGAGGGGACAGGCTTAATATAGAAAGGAAAGCCATTCACCTTTGTGCTCTAAAATCTAATTTTATACATGGCTTAAATACTGTTTGAACACTAGTAAGTATATTATAGAGGAATGATTTTTTTAAGGGGGAAAGTATATTTAAAAACTAAGCGCTCACCACGTTCTAAGACATCATGTTGCTATCATGTGAGAAAAATAGATATGTTCTTCATCCTCAAACAAACAAGAGGAAAATGTCTATTGCTGGGAGCAGGATCTGAATGTTGATGTGAGAAGGTGAACAAGAAGGCATGCAGAGGCAGCTGTCTGTGTCTGGAGCACTGAAGGCTGCCTGCAGGGCCAAGGTTTGGATCTTTAGAATGACACAGGCATCATCAAGTGATATGTGGGCGTAAGATGGAGGCCGTGAGGGTCCCAGGCTGAGGAGGCTCCATGTTCAAAGTCAATGACGTAAAAAAAAAAACTGGGTTGTTCTGTGGAGAAAGGAGTTTAGGACATTTAAAACGTAAAATGCAAGATGTGGTGAGCCCAACAGGCAGCCATCACTCCTCCTAAGGGGAAATGGAAGGGAAGAAGCCTGGAAGAAAGAAAACAGGAGATGACACCAGAAATTTCTCCCGTGGTCCAAAAGGATGCCAAGTCTGAACCAGAGCCAAGCAGAGAAAGCACAGAACAACGAGGGTCACCTCAGCAAAATACAGATAGTGATTTAGCAAGAGTCCTGAAGGAAAAATGGAGACTCTATGCTGTGTCAAACTGGCAGTTGAAGCTAAGCCAGACAGACTTTTCCCTCCCGATTTCACAACTGAATTTTCTTTCAAAGCATATAAAATTTGCTAAGTGAACGTCTCTTAAAAATACATTAAAATAGGTAAAATAGGGGGGTAAAAGAAGTTTTTTTTTTCCGAAACAGGGTTTCTCTGTGTAGTCTTGGCTGTCCTAGACTCACTTTGTAGACCAGGCTGGCCTTGAACTCACAACCATCTACCTGCGTCTGTCTCCCAAGTGCTGGGATTAAAGGCATACACCACCCAGCTCAAAGAAGATTTTTTAAACCAACTATAAATATACTACACAATCACCTGATGTTTTCATCCATAAAAAATATTTGGTTCCTAGGCACATGCTTGGCTCTATGTGGGTCTATGTGCTTGCCAGTGAAGAATGGTATGAACTAATGAATTCAGAAGCCATAAGAAATTACAGAGAATCTGGAACCTGGTCCAGAAAAAATTCCTAGGACCAATCATTAATCTCTGGGATTTTCATCTGACTCACTAAAGAGCAGTGACTCATGCAGAGTTATGTACAAATCAATGACAAAGCTAATTAAAAACTAGGTCTAACATTTCTTCCTTCAGCAATTTCTTGATGCTAAAAGAATTAGATTGCTCAGGTGAGAGATTCAGGAAGAGAGATAAAGGTCAAGGTTGAAGGAATGACGATGTTAGCTAAGATTTATTTTCCACTTATGTCTCACACCTGGTCCTGATGGCAGATGAAAAGGAAAAGAGGTGACTTGCTTCACCTGGGGCCCTGGCTTCTCACTCTAAAGGAAGAGGGAAGTAAGGAGGGCAGGTCGAAGAAAACTAAATGAAGGTAAAGTTGATTTGGCCAGCATTCTATTTTCTACCTCAGCAGACTCAGCTCTAGTTTAACTCTTGGTCTTACTAAAATGAATATAAGGGGGTCTTTATCAGGAGGATTCTATAATTGCTTCAATTGATGAATAATGAATGGAGTAACAGAGTAACTCCAGAACAGAATGGACTAACAGTATCTGTTCAGAGAAAGGTCCACTTGGCTGATACCCATGCAGGTGATTATTTAAAGACACACCAAGTCTATGAGTTTCAAAACATATGCTGTGTCAGATTCTCCCCCAAGGTGACCAGAACCAAATTGGAACATCAGCTAAAAGAGGCAGAAGTTACAGTGGTCCCGCTCAAATTCATTAATAGTTTAGTCTTCTAGCCTAGAGCAATGAAAGGAAGATAGACATTAAATGGTCCGTGATAGCCAAAGGGTCAACTCTGTTCAGCAAGCCTTTCCACCAAGCCACTGGAGTGTCTGGGGAAGGGGCTTCCTGCAGTGATGAAGAGGAAATTAATAGACAGGCTTGGGCTTCAAAAACTGGATTACTCCTAAGTTTTATTGCTGCATAAGAAGAGAAAATCATTCACATTGTAGTTTTTAAATTTTTCTGTGAAAGAAAAAAAAAGGAGAAAATAGAAATAGAAAATCCACCAGAGGGAAGGCAAAGTCCTATATGCAAAGCCCTATAAGCCTCAGTCAAGAAATGACTAAACCATCCAGACAGGCAAACTTCTAGGTTTCCAGAAACATGGAGGCCTTCTCTGCAGATGAGCATTCTCCTGCCACATCACCGGCATACCAGAGGGCCTTGCTGTCCAGGTTTAATTTTGTGACGTCCAGTAAGAGATGAATGCTCATCTCTCTAGACCCTCTGCAGCTAGTAGAGATTGAGAAAAAAATGTGTGAGCAGATTTTATCTGACAAATGAGAATGCTCCGCAATTGGCTCAACATTCAAATGTTTGATTCCCACTTGGTGGATATTTTAGAAATGATTAGGAGGTATGGCCTCGTTGGAGGAGGCATATCATTGGGAGGGGGCTTTGAGGTTCTTTCCTTCACAAAAGTCCATGGCAGGCCCCGTCTCTCCTTCCAACTCGTTGATGTAAGCTCTCAGCTTACATGTTCCAACACGTATTTGCCTGCCTACTGCCATGCTCCCTGCCATAATGTTCATGAACTTGCCCTCTGAAACTCTAAGCAAGCCTCCAGTTAATTACTCTTTTTAAAGTTGCCTTGGCCATAGTATCTCTTCACAGCAGTAAATTCGTTTGTTTGCAATCATATTCTTTCTTCTCCTTCCCTCCTTATCACCCATCACATTTTCATTTGTCATGTGCAGATATTCTAATTTTCCCTGAATAGTTCTACAAGTCACATAGGTAAGGACATCCTTTCCATCACAACAATCCTCAGATAATAAACCATGGAATACAATTCACAATGATCCTCCAATGTCCTCTTTGTGACAACTATAAGTTTGAAATAATGAAGTTCAAATCCATACTGCTGATGAAATAAGACAGGTAAACTCGACCAGCAGGTCTTACCCTGGGACTTGGAAAGGGAGGACCAGAGATGAGGAAAGATAGTCAAAACTGCGGTCAGAAGGGCTGTAGGGGATGATAATCCAAGTGTCTCGGCTGTTAACACATCCCTCAATGAGGAAGCAGAAAACAAGTCAGTAACAATCATCAGATGCAGAATTGCATCTGATTCAAAGTAATCATAAGTAAATGTTTTTATAAATACAAACATGTTAGGGGAAGTGAGATGGCTTGCACAATGTTATTAATCTGTAAGTTGTTATACAACACAGTGCAGCCCTGCACACCCCCATCACCACAACCACATCCTCCACATCTAACTCCTAGACACCAGGTATCATCCACAAAGTTCAAGTTTGTCCCCAGTATATGCAATCTCATATGCCCACTCAGTCTCAATACATGAAGATAGAACATCAAGTTATACTCCCCAACACAGAGAAATAAACCATTAATATAATAAAAGTAGCTAAGTATCTTGCAAGCCCAGAGTGCCATGGTTCTACCTTAAATCTTTCAGAATCTAGATTCTGGGCATTCAACAAAGGTAGTCTTAGCTTTTTTTTTTTTTTAAGTCCAAATTTATATTCAAATTTTAAAGAACGATGCATGAGCTAATTAGTTCTTTCCCATGATCTCTTAATAGATTAGATAGATAGATAGATAGATAGATAGATAGATAGATAGATAGATAGATAGATGATAATAGATAGATAGATAGATAGATGATAGATAGATAGATAGATAGATAGATAGATAGATAGATAGATAGAGATCATGCATACATACATACACAGACAAACAGACACATAACTATTGATGTTACCTGGAAATATAGCCATGCTTTTTCAAGACATTTAAACATTAAAAGATCACATTTAGGTCTTCATATTTAATAAAATAAACTTTCCATCAAGTGACCTGGAAACTACTTCTATTAGTTCTCTCACCTTACTTTTTTGAACATTTTCATTTTTAAGGCAAGCCATTCAAATCATACTGAAAACATGCAGGTGGCATGATCTCAGTTGGCACCCCCTTTATGAGCATCTTGTGTGGTGAATGAGATTGTATTCTCCCTGCTGAGCAGGAAGTCCTTCTCAGCACGTAGATCTGTATATCACTTTTAACTTTTCTCCTCTTCACATGAGTTGTTCATCCATTTTCAAACACTGCGTAATAAACAAATATCAGCCAGTGAATGAGTCTCTTTGTTGTGTCACACGGTGTCCTTCTTGAGAAAGTCAAAATCACATATCACACTTCCAAGGTGAAGTTTTAGTGAGATACTTAATTTTTATAGCGCATGATTGTGGAAGCTGTTATGTTTTGCCTGAATTTGCATCTCCATCTGCCTACAATAAACACATAGGTAAACTCCTCAATAATAGCCTGGATACATACAGCAATTTCTGGAAGAGAAAACACACAGAAAATAAAGATATTCAAGCAACCAACCTCAAAGAGAGTGCTGAATGTGTTAACAAGATCTTCCAATCTTGTGGTGTATCAAAACTTCTAGAATACCTCTGAAGAAAGATTTTCCTTATCTTCGTGATGAATTCTGCACCTAGAGCAAGAAATTAAAATTAGACCATTTTTAATAAAGTCATCCCAAGATTTAAAAGTAATTTGGTGACATTAAGCATAATAAACCAAATTGCAGCGATGAAAGAAACATTTTCATTAAAGCTTTAACAAATCACACTCAAAATTCCAATGCAGAGATGGAATAAAGTCGATATTGTCTCTAGGGAACCAAAATAACAGATGACAGCTAGAATTCTCAGCTCATCATAACAAATATATAATTAGTTTTGACCTTTTCACAACATCCCAACAAATATAGCGGTTCATAAGCATGCATGGTGCAAATGCAATTAATTGCAAGGGTATCTTTCACTGAAATGTTTAATGATCTCATCATACAGATTTCCTGGATGATTTCTTTCTGACTTCCTCCTAAAAATAGTGCATCAGAAGCCATGAACCAGGTTAATGTCATCACTCTAGAAGCAACCAACATCTGCAACTGTATCTACCTCATGTGCATACTTCCTCATTTATGTGAAAGCATTCTCTCTCTCTCTCTCTCCCTCCCTCTCTCCTTCTCTCTCACTTTCTTCCTACCTCCACTTGCATCCCTCATACTCTAACTTATCAAATCCAGACTTGATTTAAAGACTTAGGATCGCCATGTGTGATAGCACATGCCTGTAATTGAAAAGTCGAGGCAAGAGGATTGGAAGTTGGTGGTCAGCCTAGGCTGACCACTCGTTATGTGAAGCTTTCTTTGGTCATTCATCTTTCTGTCTCCTTTCTGGTGTAATCTTAAAGTTACTGGGTTCATGGTGGTAACTTGTGTAAGCATTTCCTTTCATATTTAAATCAGACTCTCTTGCACTGCCACCCTTGATGAAGTCCCACAGTGAAGAGTTTATACCTGTTCAATATCCAAATGAATCCAAACAACAGTTAATGGATTGTCCTCCCAATAGAGAACATTACTTTATTGTGAAACTATCTCGGACAGAAAACACATTCATTATATTTTCTCTCTCTATCTTCTTTGTGTTTTCTAAATCGTATTTCCCCCAATTAGACAAGAGACTTTTCTAAGTTTCAAGAAACTCACAAAGCATTTTTATAATGCATATTTTTTAACCTTTTTAAATATTTGAATATTTCAGAGATGAATACTGTATTTACATCACTTCTAGCCCTCCTTTCTCTTCTCTCATATCCTGTCTCCTTTTAATTCATGATTTCTTCTTTAATTATTGTTCTTGCATATATACAACCTACAGTGTTAGCAGATATTTGAAGCCAGAGTGCATGTCTACAGAAAATCACTCTTGGTGGGAAAGTTGACAGTTGCCTATCAATATGAATAATCATTGGCTTAAAAAAGATAAAAGTTTAACTTAGACCCTAAAATTATAAAACATGTTAGTATATTAACACAACTAAACACCTACAATACACAGTATTCAAAAATTTAACAATAATTAATTAAAAGGAAAGTGAATTATAGTAGAGGGGAAGAGGTAAAAAGAGGAGAAATAAAGGGGAGAGCAAGAGGCTGGAAAGCAGGTAGTATAGGCCCAAAAGATCAGATAAAAAAGTATCAGTATGCATATATATAATAATAATGGAATATGTTCAACTCAAAAATGACTTATCCCTCCATTGAAGAAAGGAATTACTTGTAATCTGAAGGAGGTCAGTTATAACTCCATACAGCATTCTTGGTTACAGTGATAAAAATTCTGACATCAATTATCAATGAATACAAGCACTGTCTTTTAAAATGATTTTATGGGATCCAAATTGTCTGGGATGGTTTAGATATTGTCTTTCTCTAAGGCACGAAGATGAACTAAGAGTTCTACCAAACACCCAGCTAGGTTTATTGCTCTAAGTTACACCAAAGCCATTTTAAAATCTTTCAAATATGTTGTTCCCTTCATCCCTGAATGAGCACCATACTTAAAAAGAGACAATAAGAGCCAGGCTCCATGGTGAATGCATGTAATCCCAACACTAAGAGAGGCAGAGGCAGGTGGGTCTCTGTGAGTTCTAGGCCAGCCAGGTCTACAAAGCGAGTCCAGGAAAGCTAAGGCTACACAGAGAAACCCTATCTTGAAGAAAAAAAAAAAAAAGAATAAAGAAACATCCAGCAACTTTTCAAATCCCAGCACAAAAGACCAGTTCACCATTCAGACCTCTCAACATTGCAGTTGGTGCCCTTTCCAACCTTTCCAGCTACGAAAGCAGTGATCTCTCTTAGACATAATGTCAAAGACTTGGGAGTTGTCACCCTTCCACATGGGGATCATAAACTGTGTGATAGGGACAGTAGGTGACTTAAGCAGAAACAGCCGGTGCTCATCCATTCTTCCATCACTTTTGTGATATTATTCTTACTTACACCCTCAAAGTACACTTTATTACCTCTAATCTCAGCTTCAAAGGAAGTCATAATAGCATATTACACCTCATGTTTGTTGCACAGACAAAATATAGCTCTAAGACAAAAGGTCTTTTTTCCATTATTGAGCTATGCCCTAAATTCAATTCAAGTCTGTAGGCTTTGATCTTTTTAAAGGCTACTTTACTTGGGGTTTTTTAATGGCTCTACCTCCCTTCCAACCCACCTACCCAAGATAGGAGAGAAAGGAGGTTAGTAGGGACAGAGGAAGTTGAACTTTTTAGACTCAGTTCCTTGGGGCAATTCCACTCTGTCTTCAGGATTTCAACAGCAAACATAGCAGCAGATCAAGCATTGGTAGGAACAACAGCAAGGATCAAAAGCAGCCTCTTTGAAGTTTTCTCTGAATCATTTCTCTCTAGGAGCATCTTGAAACAAGCAGTGCACAGCAGTAATTAAAGGGATGCTAAGTATGTGAAGTGATGTCTCTCTTTGGGGGCGTGCTCCTCTTTATATCCTCTAAGAGTCCATACCAGGATGTTTTCCAACTGGCACAGACCATGCCCTGCCCATACACAATGCAGTTCCCAGCTGACAAAGATCATGAGCCCTCTCATAAGTCTGTTTCCAGTGGAAAAAAAATCACACACCCTCTCACAAGACAGTTCCATATTCCACACTTGGGTTCAAATCAAAAACATATTTACATTCATGACACAGATCATATTGGTTTTGCTGCTAAAACTTTTTTATACAGTCGTGACTCATGAAAATGAGACAACTTTGCTAAGTCAATGATAAACAAATGGTTCCTTTCTTGCTTTACTATAACTACAAATTGGAAAGTTTTTATGAGAACAGATGGCATTGACTTATCTCAAAATAATATGAAAATTCTACTCCTATGGATACAATTTGGCATCTGCCCTCCTATATATCCTTCCCCATTCTCTTTCAAATTCATGGCTTTTCCCCCCACTAATTATATTCAATGCATATATGTATATGTAAGAACATACATATCTGTATTATGTTTCTTGTATGTATGTTTTCAAGACTGGCTGTTTGGATCTGTAACTTTTAAAGGAACCAGACAGCAGATATTTAGGAAGCTGGCTAGGGTACCCTAGATGAGATTTTGTCTTTATTCTTCTCAATGGACTTCTTTCTTTCAAATTGGACTCTTCAGTCTTCCATTTTAGAAAGCCAAAGATAAATCTTTAGTGTAATTTTTATTATCTCATGTGTTCATTGCTCAACTCCAATCAAATCGCACAATCTTCTTACCTAAGAGTATTGACAATATCTCAGTGTCACAGTCAAATGGAATAAGTGATCATTATATAAAAGACTAGTCCTTAAGCAGTGAGTAGGGTCAAAAAGGGCAACTATGATTTGTAGGACTTGAAGGAAGAGGGGACAGAAACAGTTACCAGGGACTTCAGGTTCCTGTAAGAGAGGCCTTCTAAGGAGCATCAACCCTAAGAGGAAAAATACATTCACTGTAAACAAGAGGCTCGGATGAGATAAATGTAATAGGACTACAGAATTTACCCATTGCCAACTCTCTGATCTCTGCATGTGCCTGATATTGGCTCAAACCAACCAGAGCTATATTTGGCCATTGTGCCAAGGATCATCACTCTGAAGGTCACTCTCCTAGAACACAGTAAAAAAAAAAAAAAAAAATAGATGTGGAAGTGAAGACAGAACAGCTTACATAATATCTGAGAATGTTTTTCTTCTACATTAGATTTTGCGTGGATGAATATGTAGTAAGTATCACTCAAAGCTAGAATATCATGAAAGTAGAGTTAAAAAGTCCAGTGTGTCATCTGACATCTCCTTTAGCATCTGTGCAGTCTCTGATGTTATAAGTTAATTCTAGGAAAGAAAAAAATGAAAAAAAAAATCAGTATAGGAATTCTAGAATTCAAGAAAAGGGGAGTGTTTTCAAGTTCAAAGCTTAGAGTTATGTAAATCCAGGGTAGAGTTTCTGAGCCTCTCTAGAGTCCCTTGGGGAGCTGGTTTTCTAACATCAGCAATGAGACGATCAAAAGCACAATTATCATGTCTGACACAAAGTCATATATTTTGTTGCTAGTAGTCATGTTGTTATTGTAAGTTTTAAGTCTGAGATTAAGATACAGCGAATGAAGTCTACTAGAGAAACCTCACCTGATTTCAAAACAAATCCTAGAAAAAATACCCTGGTACCCATGAGATTTTCATGAGTGGCTCAGGTTGACTGAATTGTCTGTGAACAAACTATCTAACACCCTAGAATCATAAAGTAGTATTCCCCTCTCCCAGCCCTAATGGGGATTTCTCAAGTTTGCTTGCTGTCATCATAAAATTGTAATACTCATGTCTGAGATAAGCCAAATAATCTGTAATCAGACTCCAAACAATAGAAAGGCACTACCTTAAGTTTATTGTGTCTCCAAAGCTCCAAAACATATCAGTATGTAGGACCTAGCTGGATTATTTAGCAAGTTTTTCAGCCAAGGTTTTAACATAAACTAGGTGTCACACCCAAGAAATTAGAAAGGGCTTACTGAAAAGAGTGTTTACAGAGGTGAAGACAAGACTGAATGGAAGCCAAAAATGCTGGAATTATCATCCATCCTCCAGAAGGAACAGCAGGAAAGAAGAAAAAATGTCACCAAAACAAAGGGAGAGATTAGGTCATAGGAAAGAAAATAGCAACTGGGAACTGTGGCTGCATGGAGAGGAATACTCTGGGGCTGTCACCTTTGTGAGCAGGGAAGGAAGATGTTGTGGGATGCTATTCAACTTACCCTCCCATTGGGATTACTCAGCTAGGAGGCTCAGGTCAAGGGATTCTGGAAAAGTGGTATAAGAAGAGAAGCTACCTCTGTCTAGTAGACAAAAAGAACAGAGAGGTGCAAAAACTGCATCTAGAGAGATTACAAAGAGACGGAAAAAGCTCTAAAGAACAAAATTAAAACTAGGGCCCCTACTATACAAAGTTATCATAAAGAAAACAACGTAGGCCATATTCAAACATGGAGAATTACAATCGGATCTTAAGAAATGCAGAGTCTGCAGGATACAAGTCATCAATATCAGCACTCAGAAGGCAAAGGCAGGCATAGCTCTATGAGTTCAAGACCAGCCTGGTCTATATAGTGAGTCCTTGTCTCAAAAAAAAACAACAACAACAACAACAACAAAAAAAAAAACAACAAAGAAGGAAAGAAGAAAGGAAGAGAAATGAATAGGGAGGGATGAGAAAGAAAAAGACAGAAACAAAGAGACAGAAAAATAGGGTGCTAATAGAAGTGGTTGAGCCACTGGGTCAAAGAACAGACTGGACTTCATAATGTCTCACCTCTTTAGTAGATATTCTGAAACATTCTGAGCTGGGCTTCGTGTCTCTTGTGTCCTCTACTAAAGCACTTGGGAGACATAGAAATTGAAGTCAATCCTAAACATAACTTCACGCATGACTCATTGCTTCAATCTTCAAACACATACAAAAGCAGCACCTATGACTTTTATGAGACTTTAGCAAACAGCACTTTCCCAGCAGGGTTCTTGCAAAGGACATGCCTTCATTTCCCAGCACCCACATGAAATACCCATTGATGCATCCCATACCGCACACATCAAGTTGACAATCAATGGTAATCATCACATATATTAGCTGCATTAATTATAATGGCAAAAAGATGACAGTGAGTGTGGGATGAGAAGAAATAAACTTGTGACTGAAGAAGTAAAGATTAAATTTGGAGCATGGAAGACCTTGATCATGTACAGTGTAGCATGAAGTGAGAGCTATCATCATTTGTACACCCATAAAAGCATAGAATTGTATATCCTAAAAGCATAAAGGAGAATAGAGACAACTTTCGTCAATGTTGACAGCATCAATTATCTCTTTCCTCATTTGAATTTCTTTCTCTGGCAACTGGATATCTCAAAAACATGACATATTTATCATCGCACTGTAACTGATCCTTCGCAAATGCTCTTCAACTCCCAGAAATTAAGTCAATCTATAATATGCCACATTATGTCCTAGGAGAAGTTAAGAAGGCCAAGTATCAAATATGAGAAATGAGGTCTTTTCTGCTACCTGAAAACATTTCCCTAAAACAATACTAAGCAGTCCAGAACTGTACTCTTAAGTGGGTTGTTGCAGCCAAATCCCAATTGCTGAAAGGAACAGGTGGGCCTCTGTCAAGGACCTAAGTCTCTTTGTCTTGGAAATATGAACTAATGCCAGGGGCCATTGAACATACAGTCAGGGAGAAAACAAGTCAAACCATGGAGGCACACGTGCATACACACTTGTATATACCTAGCACTAAATTACCCGAAAGTGCTCAATTAAAGAGCGTTACCACCCCCTTTAAAGCAGCAATCATAGCCATTATGTGTCATCACCGGGCTTAAATCAGTTCCCGGGGGGATGTCCTGATTAAGCGGATTTCCCAATTAGGCCTGTCCCAGTTGAGTGGAGTGTACCATTCTGATTAGCTTCCTAATTTATATGGGAAGCTTTATATTTTATAGAAAGCAGAATGAGGAGTTGAGGAAATTGTCAGTCTATGCAATGTCTCCCTGTGCATGCATCTCTCTAACAACAAATATCTCCCCATCACTGACAAACACAGGAGCTTACTTTCCAAAGCAGTTCTAATCCTCTTATAGATTGTTCCTGCTGGAGCTTAAGCTATTCTTTGAGAACTGTCCAATATGGCCTGCCATCCCCTGACAGACAAAACCAAAGAGGGACATTTCAGAAAAGAATGGGTAAATGTGTTCGGAATGGGACACACAGGCTTGTACCACTCTAGTTTGCTTTTTGGTGCTGTGACAAAACACTGACCAAAAGCAACTTAGAGTACAAGGGGGCTTATTTCATCTTAGAGGTATCAGCAGGGAACCAAGAGGAGGGCACAGAACGAACAACATAAAGACTCACTGTTTGATTGCTTCCAGACTCACTCACACTCAGCAATGCTTCTTATACAGCCCATGCCCACCTGCTTAGGAATGGTGCTGCCCAGAGTGGGCTGGACCCTCATGTTTCAATTAATAGATAGAGGCTCTGCTACACGACATCCAGCCAGGTTCACCTCCTGGGGCTGCTTCACCCAAAAGGAAGTCCTCAAGGCCCTAGCTACCCTCCACCACAGCTGGAGTGGATGCTGTAGTGTGGTATTTGCATCTCTCTTTCAAGACTGATTGATTTACTTCCATAGCAGGTGGGCGCACTGATGGCCTCCATTCTCAGGAGTTCTTTTTAAAAGTTGCTTTAAGTGAAGAAAACCTGCCTTTACCCAATGCCCAAACTGCATAAAAGACCAGCATCTTCATCCCAACTAAGGCCACCTCTGAAAAACCATTCCAGCTTCTTAGCTCCCACTGTGCGGCAGCCAGTTTCTCTCTTTGTGTTCTGTATTGTCCAGAGAATCCTATGTGAGAGTCATAGTTTTTGTTTTGAGTGAGTGAGCTTATTAAGTATATTATAAGCCAAAATAAAAGGAGAGAGAGGAAGGAGGGAGAGAGGGAGGGAGAGGGAGATAGAGAGAGAAAGACAGAGAGACAGAGAGAAAACATGCCCTCTCTGGCAAGGTTTCCCAGTAGAAGAACAACAGCACCAGATAGAAATGATATCAACAAACTGAGTACTCACAACATCCATCAGAAACCAACTCGGGAAGTCGAGGATTCCACTGGAGTTCCTAATTGAGTTTTCTATCCTTGGATGAGTTTCCCATGGATGAACTGCCTCCCCTCTTTCCAACTGCAGGTATCTTTATATCACAGGACGCATAATAGTAACAACTGCTGGGCATGGTTCATGTTCAGGCTCTTCTTAAGGGCATGCTTTTACTCTTAGGCTGATTGGTTACTCTCCTGTGTCTCAAAATTGGGGCTGGAGGTCCATCCCAGCACTAGACAACGGGCCTTTTAGGATACCTTCAGACAAATATACTTGGGTCTGGATGTGGAGCTCAACTACATTCCAAGAGCCATCTTTTCAGTGAGTTCAAATAACACATGGCAGTTTAACCTTATAATGTCCCCATGCCTTCACAGTTCTTTCCTTCCCTCTAATAGATGACCCCAGGAACGATTGCTGATAAGCTATACACTGGGCCAGTTTCATAGAATGGAAATTAGTAGTGAGGGAGAAGACAAAAAAAGCGAGAAAGAAAAGAGTGCCCAGTTGACCAGATGTCCCTTGGTCAAAGACAAAATTCCATTTAGGTGAGAGTACAAGCCAAAGAGATCCATGAACAACAGCGCAACTATGGTCAACATCAATGTGTTGTACTTGGAAAAAGACTGAGAATGTAAGTTTTCCTTGTTCCCACCACAAAGCACAGTCTGTGTGTGAAGTAATTTATATGCTAATCAAATCAATTAAGTTATTCTAATCCAGAGCATTCAAATTTTAAAATATCATGTTACTTACCACATATAATATTTATTTGTCAATGTGAAAATCATCTGCTTGTGGCCTGTGGACAGATATCCGTTGGTATAGAATGTTTCCCTGAACAGAAAAGATCCTGGGTAAAATTCCCAATAACACAGGAAGGCAGCATGACACGAAATGAGAAGTTCAAGGTTATCCTCAGCTACATAGAATGTTCAAGGCTAGCCTGTGCTATAGATCTGTCTGCCAAAATACATAATCAGTACCTGTAACTCATCTATCTTTAATAATTCAACTAAGGAAAATCTGGGGTACGCTCTACTTGTTGAAATTTCACTCACTCACTCCATCCTCCACAGCACTCTCAGAATCCTCGCCTATACTCTTTACATTCAGTCTCAAGGTTCAAGATCCCAAAGTCTTAGACAGACGCATATGTAAGACTCCTGAGGGACATGTGTCCTTAGGAACATATACTATTAACTATTTCTCCCAATAGGAACATTGGTGAACTGCAGAAACAAATTCTCAAATTCCTCAATGTATTGCTCAGTATATAACACTGGTTTACGGATAGGAGAGAGAAATTCTGACAGATGCAGTCAGAAGATGAAAATGTCCTGCACACCTCAACTGGTGACCCACAGCAGTTCTGACATCCATATGGGTACCACTGTCAATCTCTAGGCTAGAGTGCAGTCTTGCTGTACCATGCCAACCCTTCCCTGATACTATGCTTAATTCTTCATGTTGACTGCTCTTTGCTTTTCCATAAGAAATTACTGGTCTTTCCAATTGAGAAATTGCCTTCGTCTGTTATAAAGGTAAAGGTTCTCTTCACTGTAAATTACTTATAGAGCTGAGAATATGTGTCAGTGGCAAGGCACCTACCTACTATAATCCTGGGTTCTGGGTTTGATCTCATGCACTGCAATAGGTGCAAAGAAGTAAAAGAAAACATGTGCTGAGACTTCACTATTTCTTTCCTTGTTATTTCAAACTGACAGTACTCCTATTAGTAAAACTCTCTTTGAAATTCTGCATGATTCTTATGATCTTTTTGGCATACATACTGTTAGATAAAAGTCACCAAACACATATCTTCCCTCAGATTAGGACTTCTCCACCTGAGGTCATCTGTTGAGACCTTTGTGAGACAATTAGAAGCTTCGTAATTCTTTTTCTGAATAGAGAAGATGTAATAGAAGATGCCTTAAGATCTTTAGAAGCCTTTTGTTGACATAAAAGATTTTCTGCTGTACGATCTTAGAAAGAATTTAAAGACTTGTTCTGCAAACAGTCTTTGGCGTGAGTCTGTATCTTAATTTTAGAGTCCTTTGCCCTCTGGTGGAGAAGAGAAACAGTTTTATTTTCAAATATGAAAGTCCTGTCCTTTTTACTAGATCTCTAAATTTTGATTGAAAAATTGAGTGTGTACACTTGTGGCTCATTTCTCTTTATCCTCATCTTATAGCCAGACAAAAATTGACAGTTCCAATAACCTACCTAGAAATCTAATTATTCAAACCTGTGAGTTGACTCTATTCTCTAGACAAATATGTTTGCAAACTTCATTGCACAGCAAGTGTCTCCTTTCCTCTAACATCTAACAACCTTTTCTCGGTGTCCTCTCTGTCATCATCAAACATACCCTCAGGGGCTAGCAAGCTTCTGCAAATCATCTATGCAGAGATAAGATTATGTTTCTCCATTCTTGGTCCCTTAACCTGTTGTGGGGTGTCGAATTATGCCTAAGCAACGGAACAAAATGACAATCATTTAGCTCACTCCACTTCACAAACCTGGGGTGACTAGACTCGGCTAGGTAGCTGCCACTCAGAATCCCTGGCATGCTTGAGGCTAAAAAGTGGATGAGACTGAGCTTATGCTGGAGGGTTTTTTTAATCCACAGGTCTGAACTGGTAATAACTAAGACTCACACAAAATCAGCAGCACTGCAGGTTGTCAAGGACCGAAGGTTAGATACTAAGCCCTCTCTCTCTTCCTCTCCTTTCTGGTTTTGTTTATTGGTGCCCAAACTCATCCTTAGATTCAGTTCATACATAAGTCAGGCAAGGTATGACACCCATAGTCATTGTATGATCAGCAAAGAACAAATACTTAAATGAACAGTGGAAAATGTATACAGACTAGAGCCCAGGAGGTACCAAGTAAATGTTTCTACTTGACTTTTCCCAGTGGTGTCACACAGATAGTATTTAATTCTGCTACCAATAACATCTTGAAATATACACCAAATATTGCCAACAAAGAACGCTCACCTAAACCCTGAAATCTAGCATTTCCAATGAGAGTCAGTCAAATAAACGTGGTAGGCCACCCATACAGCTGACCTCAGCTCTCCCATCCCTCCAGGGGCCAGCTGGTATCACAGTTCAAAGTCTTTGCTAAAAATCGTACTGATACATTAACTTTCTGACAGAGCATGATGCTTCCAGGAAATGAAGACATACTTTGCAGACAATATATTTTAATTCAAAGGTTCCATGCCTGGAGCTGAAGATAATCCAAGTTTTCTTTTGGAAGACATTAACTTTTAGCATCTTAGATCGAATGTCCAGGCACACTATCTCAGAGTAGACAGACTTCCAACACTGTGGCCAAAGACTTAATGACTCCCACAGTGGAAACCCTGCTGCCACACAGAACTGTTTGACCAAGGCTTGAAAGTTGTTGGGGGTTGGTCTGATGTATTTTGAAGCTAATTAATAAAAAGCCATCTTACCTGAGCAGGACAGAGGACAGAGAGGTGTAGCTAATGTTCTGAGGCTTAGAGAGAGGAATCCTGGGAAGGAGAATAAGAAACATAGAGACCTGAGGAGAGGGAAGAGAGAAGGCAGCCATGGGTTAGATGGAAGAGAAGCACATGGCAGGCATGGATGGAGATGAGGCCCAGATGAAGAAAACCAGCAAGTATTTGAGATTATGTATGGGAGGTAGCTTGACAGAAATTATTAGAAGCAGATGGCATGGGATCCCATCCCTGCCCCACTATGGAAATACTTTAAAGGATTAATGTCTGCCATGCCCCAGGCTAACTAAAGCTATTTTAAAATAGAACAAGTGTCAGTAATTGATTTCCTAGCCAGTTTTACTGAAGTAATAATAATTATAGGCCTGATAATAAATGATTATTAGGCCCGTACTGATAATGTAAAAATTAAAAATGCTACCCAATGTGGTAGGCATAATAATACTGACAAATTAAAAACAACAGAAAGTCATTCAACAGAACATTGCCCTCACCTATTAATTAATCAAATATAAATTCTGTTCATATTTATAGTTGGAAAACCATTTCATAATGGGGGAAGGGTGTCTAAACATTTATAGAAAGATTTAAAGTCACCATAGATGATGAACAATATCTAAAACATTCTTTCTGATTCTCCTTACTAGGAATAAAAACTTTTTTATCACTTTTCTTCTGTTCAGAGGGAAAAAACCAATTTCTTGTCAAAAAAAATAAAGACAGAGAATTTTTCTTTCAAGGCAAAAGCTCCAAGTTTAGGCTCAACCATGGCAATCTCCATTGGCCTGGGGTAAAGTTTTGAGTGACTTAGTACCATGACCTGCTGTGAGTAAAGCATTTTGTGGACCTGCATTCTCCAAAGGGCCTGAGCAGTCCCTGTCACCAAACTGGCCTGAAGGAACAGAAACTGTTCTTAAAAACTATGATTCCACTTTCTTCCTGTTTCCTATTTGTCCTCCTACTTCTAGCCCCCAATATAAAATTGTTTATAAATATCTTTCTTAAGTCCTTTTAAAGAAATAAAATACATCTATGTAGCAAAACTGATCACTATATTTGAAACAAAAATATATACACAGATTAACAGGGAGAAGCAAATTCAGATGTTTACTTTGCACTTTTAGATAATGGTGACATTGCTTTTTCCTCCCAAGAGGAGCTCATTTTTTTTACTATATTTCACACAGTATTTTACCTTTAGTTTCTTACCTTAAATTTATGCTATTGGGTATTAGACCATTTTGGTTGGAATGACCCCCCCAAATCAGACAGAAAGATTCTTGATGTCAAAAAGAAAGCCCATCGGTAGAATTATCCAAGCAGCAAGACTCTTGCTTGCATGTGTAGACTCCTCTTTTAAAAGTCAGATTTCTGCAAATGGTCTGTGACTAAAAGAATCAGAAATTCTCAGATTTTAATCTGCATTGTCCCTAGAAACAGCCTTCCCATTCAAGACCTTCTTCTAATAGAGCTAAGTGGAAGAAAAGACAGTCTGAGGTGCTTATCCAATACATAAAGCAGAATACAGTGAACAGGATGCCTATCCATCATTAGGCTGCCATTTCGTGTGTCATTTTGTTCTGTCCCTGTGTTCCTTTGTTTGTCCTTCTCTAAGACAAAGTCTCTCTTTAGCCTGGAATTCCTCAAGTAGGCTAGGCTTGTTGACCAGGGATCACTAGCACTAGAATTACAGGCAAGTTCCTACACAGTCAGTTGTTTGTTTGTTTGTTGTTTAATGTGGCATTTCCAAGTGCAGCTACCTAATAAAAAAGCCCAAGTTACTCTTGCCAGTGGTCCTACTGCATACCAGGTCACACCAGGGAAAGTTCACATGAGGATGTCCCAGCTTAGAAACTCCTTCTAGAAGTTTACATCACAAGCAGTGTTTCCAAGTGAGTGTGCACAGCATGTAAACTGAGACTATAATCTCAAGGGAGATTCTTGTATTCGGTTATTTTCCTAGGCTTCCAAGAAAAGCAGCATTATCAGCAGGCATAGAAACGCTATAATGGTTCAAACACAAAGCGATAGTGAAGTTTAATTTAAATTTCACCCTCCTGGCTATTTGGGTTTGGGTTTCACTTCACTTGAAAAATAAAGTAGCTTGGATGGTTGTGGATGTGTGGTTAGGCCTTTTAATTTCCCAGCCTTCATGCACTACTGCTTGCATGGCAGGAGTGAGTCCTCTGGACACAGAAGCCAAGTTGCTCAGTTGTTCATTGGCATCTTTGGCCTGACATCAACATAGCATTTTGTGTACGTGCCCCATTGCTACAATCATACAAACCAAATGCTGATGACATCTGGGTCTCTCAAAGCTATAGTAGTAAGTGCCTCTTACATCCTATTAACTTCCCCCTTGACAATGTAACAGATAGACAGAGAGTCTTTAGATTATGGTGCCCCCACCTTAAACACAAGGGAAGGGGTAGTAGAGAAATTCTAAGTCCTTCCACACATCTGAATAAATTCTTTCTTTTGCTGCCATTAGAGGTCAACAATCCAGAAAATAAAATTCTTTCTATACTTCTGAGATCTCATTGCCTCTTCAGTGAACTGGGATTGGTTTTCCAATAGTAGTCTTTTTGGAAATTGTACTTTGTAATCAGAAGGCAAAGATGCCATTAATTTCCCCTCATGTGACTCAGCCTGGGTGCTCGCCTTTGCCTTGTCACTGACAGTGTTTCACTCAGACTGCTTTGTCTCCAGGCCACGATGTTTTGTTTTGCTTTATTCTCTAATTAGCAGAGTATGGAGCCAATATGAGGGATGAGAGAGGAAAGACCTGGTCCCCAAAAGCAGTATCTTCCAATGCAGACATTCTGACTGCTCCTTCTTATTAATTGTATCAAAAGTATACAGTACATAATAGCACAATATATCATACTGTGTGTGTGTGTGTGTGTGTGTGTGTGTGTGTGTGTGTGTGTGTGTGTGTGTGTTAGGGAAGTTCTGAAGTGTAAAAATCTCCATGGAGCTCTGATGACCACTCTGAGAAGGTGCTGGAGAACCAATGATGAGCAAGGAATTTACATTTTGTTGAGGGGAAAGGAAAAGAAAAAAATACATACATAACGGATGTATGAGAAAATAAAAAGGTAAGGATAAGGGAGGATTCAAGGTCAAGATCAATGTTGCTGAGTCTATCCAGAGACATCAAGTGTCCTTAGTATTTCAATTCTTATTCATTGCCCACCCCTGTGTCTGACTCAACATTCTTTGAAACTATCAATAAAATCTTCTGGAATGTATTAACTTAATAGATCAGTAGCCACCAAGCTAGGCTAACATCTAATCTCAGTAATTTCTCTTACACTTGTTCAAAGATGCTAGGATAGGATAGATTAGATGAGATTAGGGGTAAGATTTATATATATATATATATACACATATACATATATATATACATATACATATATATATATGCAAACAGACTAACACTGTGTCATATTACCTCATTCTTTCCTCAAGATACTATCCCAAAATAAACTATAAAATGTGACCTTGGCTGGTAAGGAACCAGAAGATAGCCCACTTGTCCATACATTTTCCTTTTTTTTTTTTTTTTTTTTTTTTTTTTTCATACATTTTCAACATACTAAAAAAAGGTTGATACACTCTACATGTTAGTATTTACAAATGATTGGAAATATCAAAAATAAATATTTCACTACATGTGCAAAAATATATAAGAATGAGAAGTTCTATGACCATAAAAGTTTATTAAAGGATAGTTTGTCTTATTTCTTTACGTATTACTTATAACTGTGTGATAAACAGCAGAGCAGATATACATTGCAACAAAGATTGTATGACCTGCAAAGCCTGAAAGACCATCTCTCCATCTACAGACTGTGCTTTGCCCTGAGTAGTACAGCCCTAAAGAAATTAAAATAAAATAAAAATGAGAAAGGTAATTCTCACTACATACACAAGGCTAAACAGCAAATACATCGGTCTTTCCCAGAATCCAGCACGGTCTTGTGTTTGTTTTGTCTGATGATGTGATGTGCACATACAATGCATTCTGACAAATCCACTCTTCGCTCCCTCCATCCAAAGTCTTCCATCATCAGCCCACCGTTGTTCTTTCCAAACTCCATGTGTTCTTTATATTTTTATTTTTGTTCTGTTTTGTTTTGTTAACCCACTGAGTCCTCTGAGCACTGCCATTATATATTTAGGTATGGAAGATACATTGCCTCTTGGGAACCTGCATAGCTGAAATAAAGTGCCTCTCTCCCAAAAGCCATCATCAGTTGCCAATAGTGCCTCTGTTGGAGGTGGGGACGCGTGATCACTTCCTTTCCTTGTGCTCGAATTTTTGACTGTCTTGACCTTGCACAAGTCTTGTGCATGTTTTCACAACCAATGTGAGCTTATAATGTGCCATTCCTGAAAACAGTTTCATTGTTCTCTTCCACACCTTTTGGCTCCTCTATTTTTTGCCCTCTCTTCCACAATGATCTCTGAGCCTTCGGAGGAGGAGGAACGATATGGATGCCCATTTAAGGCTGAGCACTCTGAGGTCTCTTATTCTCTGACTGCTGACAAGTTGTGAGTATTTATGTTAATCACCACCTTCTTTGACATGAGCTGAGAGATGAGCTAATCTATGGGTAAAGTGATAAGTCATCACAAGTTGGTTTAATATTATGTTGGTTTAGCAGAATAACAGTAGGATGTTCTCAGTGAGGGCCACAGGTTGTTGGCCCCAACAACGGTGCTAGGCATGAGTTCTCTCTTGTGGAGTAGAAAGTGGTTGGTTATTCTTATAATAGTCATGCCATTATTGTACAGTGAGCAGATTGTCCCAGGATGGTTATTATTATGTTTTTCAGGGTTCATACCTGATAAGTTTGCCCCTAAGCAACACATCCTAATGTGGAAACAGTTGGTGGAATTTTTATAGTTATACATCAAAAGAAAGTATAAATCAAGGGACTTTTCAAATGTATTGGTGGGAATATCACATAGGTGTATTACAGCAAAGTTGGGAAATCCCCACTGTACATCTTAGATCTTGTCTGATAGCGTCCTTAGCATTGGGGTTTGCAGGAGCAAGTCGTCTATTAGCACATCCAAAAAAGGTTTTGTTCAATGGTCACAATGCTGTTAGGTCAGACACCGAAGTCAGTAATGAATAGGTGAAAGGACTAAAGGCAGACTAAAATAATTTGGCTCTATTTCTGCAAATTAAAGTTCTCTACAATCACAAATTTATAATGAGCCTTGAAGAATTTGTCCCATGTATATGGCAGTTGCCCTGGGCACTTCAGTTCAGAAGAGTCAGGTATGTATGTCTCCAAATACTGAGCATGAGGCTGTATTCTGCCTCACCTTTCAAGCAGGGCTCTGTACAACGGTTAAGAGTGACAATTACCACACTGTTCTCTTTTCTGTCCCTGATGCCAACCACAACGCTAAGCAGGTGCATATAGAAAGCGGAAATGTATGTCCCTTGCTGTCACTTCCTCCCTACATCCCTTCTGCTCCTAAGAAGTCGTCAGTAGTCTCCATCAACAAGGCACAGAAGCTGGTCTACATCGGTGTAACTGACCTGCAATGGCCAGCTGATGAGAAGCTGACCAATGGTGCTCAGAGCCATCTAAACCATGCTTACCATAGCCTGCACTGTACACAGCAAAGGAGACTTTACAAAACACAATTAAAGGAGACATGCATCGAGGTAGGAAGATTATTGTGGATTATGGGGGTGACTCCTAGGTATAATCACATTTGTTCTTGTCAAAGAAATACAAAGGGAGAAATGATGACCACAGAAGACAATGGGACCACAAAGGCTTTGATACTGAAAGACGTCTAAAGCCAAGGAATGTATTGGATGCAGTTCTAGATGCTAGAAAATCAGTAAATAAGAACTCTCGCAAAAGCTCCAGAGGGTGCATCATCCTGTCAACATCTGGATTTCAGCCCAGGGAAACTGACTTGAGATGTATGATTTCTGTAACTGTATGAGTCAATACGAGCTGTTTTAACCCCCAAGTTTGTGGCTCTTTGTTATAGTGTCCATAGAAAACAAATACATATTCTCTCTAGGCTTAGGTATTTTCAGATATAAGACTATAACTTACAGCAGGACCTGCCAAGGTGGACTTGAGAGCAATTTCATTTAAAAAAAAAAAGAAAAAGAAAAACAGCAAAGCAAGCGAAACCAAGATGAGGGTTTGATTTTCAAACAGATGTCCGAATTCGGCGATGCAATAAATAACAGGTGCACGAATTTTTAAAAAACCCTTATCATACAAAACATCCTTAGTGAATACAATATCAAAATTATAAATAAAGAGAAGTCAGTGTCACTGGCTTTCCTTCTGCCTCGGGCTCCAACATAGCTCAGCATGGTACTTTTCTTCGTCCTCCTATCTTTACTTAAAACTTAGGCAGTTTGTTCATTCTGTGTTTTCTTGTACTGATTTTTCCTGTTAAAAATTACATTAAAATAACATTTACCTTAAGGACTGTGTTTTTGTGCCTCCCTTTCATGTTGGCCCTGAATGCTTTACTTCCCTCCTGATGGGCCACATGAAGTGCTTTACGGATAACTGGACAGGCCACACATACCATTTCAACACACTCTCCTCTCTACTTTTGTCCCCTTCTCTCAAGACTCCACCTAAGAAGAGCAGCCTTCCAGACACATAGCAGAGACAAATAAGAAGAGACTGGGTGTTTGTATTACTATGTGCCTCCATTTTACACCTAATGATTTGATCACTTCCCCTTGGTGGGGAGGCCCAGCGGCACACAGAAGAAGGAGGCTATGTGGATGAGACCTGATATGCTGGGGCCATATGCTGGGGGAGGAGCGCCTCTTGTGTCAGAGGTCAAGGAACTGGGGGTTGAGGCTGGGGTGGGGGAGGAACAGAGAAGGAGAGTGGGAACAGGAAGATGCAAGCGAGGGGATAACATTCAGGAGGTAAGATGAATAAATTATAGCAAATTTTTAAAAAAATTTTTAAAGCAAGGAAAAAGAAAACGGCATGTCAGGGATTAAGATTTGAGAGGTGAAGAAATGCACACCTGCCAAATGAGAACCCGAAGATGTGCCTACAAACCCTTCCCACAGGCTGGTTTGACCAAGTCCTATAAGATCGCTGTTTTGGTCTTCTCCTCAGTCAGCCCCTTGCCCAAGGATCTGGCTCCTTTCATTCTTGTGGGGTTGTATTGAGGACCTTTAGTGTGCAACAACGCTTTACATTTTCCCAACGATAAGACAGCTTGCTTTCAGCCCAGTAACACTTGTAACGTATTCAACTCATTGCTCCAGCCCCTGTCTAACCAGATGAATAACTACAAGAATCTGAAATTCCTGGGCTCCATAAATCATGCTGCTTTCAGTGTGCCCCACCCCTCACCTGCGTTAGGTGCAGCCTGTCAACGTAAGTTTGATGTGCAGCTTTATAACCTCCTGTTGCCAGCAACAACATCTTCGGCCTTAACATAAGCACAGGCATGTTGGCACCGTCATAATGAAAAATAACCAGAAATTCCCAACATTCCCAGCGGTGGTGCCACATTCTGCAAATCCTTGGCCGTGGTGTCAGAAGCATTGCTCATCTTGAATACAAATCACTTCTAGTGTGGCACTTTGGAGACTTCTCCAGTCCCACTTGGCACTCAGCACTCCTTTCCCATGGCCACAGTCAGCTCTAGCTATGTTTTAGAGATGTCATTCTAAGGCTAGCGCAGCAATGCGACATTCTTGGCATTGGATACGTCTTAAATAGAAAGAACTGCCTTCTATGGACTCATCATGATGACCTATAGGAGAATGATCAAACTTGAAGTCAAGGAGACTGTCCTATCATACTGTTCCTTGCAACTGCACCCAGCCCCAGAGAAGATGCTTTCTACATATTTCCCCTTCATACTATCTTATAGAGACTAAGAGAATTGATTTTTTTTAATGGAAACTTTTATGTGTTTAGCTCCCACAGAAAATAGGTTGAGTCTCGGCTATCATCTGATGCAGTGGCAAATATACAATCTCAGAATGTCTTTTCTCCTCAATGTCCCATACCTACGGATGTTTCTTTGTTGTGTGCATGGCTTCCTTGTGTTGAAGCGTTAGAATGACAAGAGCACAGGAGATGGGTCTGTCTCTAATAGCCAACCCACTCAGTAACTTTGCATTGTGGGAAAGCAGTGCATGTTCACATTGTGAATGTATCATGCTTATGAGAGAACATGTGTATGTGCCTATGGAGAGCAGAGATCAGCATCTGCTCCCTTACTGGGACCCGGGGCTCACAGTCTAGGCTAGGCTAGTTGGCCAGTGTGCCCCTGTGCTTCTACCTCCACAGTGCTATGACTACGATTGCTTGCCACCACACCTGGCTTTTTATGTGAGATCATGGAAATAAACTAAAGTTCTCATGCTTGCATGACAAATGTTTACCTACTGGGCCATCTCTTCAGGTCCTCAAGGGTTTTTTTGGTGGCATCTGTGACTGATTATATATGCCCTGTTGCAGCTTCAGTGGCTGAGATTCTTTATAATTTGCCATGGCTGTCTGGGAGAGAGGAGTTCCGCTATGGCCACTGTGACCTATTTGCCTCTCTGCAATTTTCATCATCCTTTCTCTAGGAGCATCTGGGTCCCACGAGCATCATTCTCTCTCTGATTCCACAAACCTAAGTGGTATTGTACATATTTTTCACAACTCTTTCCCCCAAAGCATTGTTCTAAGCACTATGACCATCACTTGTCCTCTGCTTTTCACTTTTCCCCAATCGGGAAAGAGAACATCTATATTTTTTTTCTTGTTAGCAGCAGTAGACAAGCTCTCCAGTTCAAGTCACCCCAGTTGTTCATGTAGCAGATTGGACAGATGGCTGCAATTCTCCTTCCCTTCCCAGGAGCATCCCTCCTTGTCAGGTATCTTATTGGCTCCTCCTACCAGAGTGGAAGCTGTCTTTTCACTCCTTAACTCTAGCATTCCATTGTATCTTTTTCTGACCAATGAAACGGACCTGCAGTGGCGGGTGGTTGACAGGTGGGTGGATGCCCACTGTTTAGGCGACATCAAGGCCAGAATGCAAATGATGGAGCTCGAGGACATCCTCATCATCCTCACCTATCAGTCCCTAGACATGGACAGAGGTCACGAGGCCCTGTGTAAGTTGACTTTCAACCTAGAATCTACACTAGGCAAGGTCTTCCTAAGCTAATTTTGATCAGCAGAGTCCAGGCAACAGGAAATGATGTCTGTGTTAACTGTGAGATTCTGGAGAAGTTTGTCATGCAGCAAAGGCTAACTGAAAGGGTTTTCTCATAACATTTTCTTTGCCTCAAATCCTTTGCATTTCCCTAAGGTTTAGACTTTTGAAACACTTACTTGTTCTTCTCCCCTTAGGCTGTACTACCGGATCCAAGGATATGATTGAATTACAAGCCGTAGTGGAAAAAATAAATAAGAGGAGAAAAATAAATAAACAAAACTGATATTATGCCCCCAAATATTTTCCTAAACACACTCTATCAGCAAGGGACTTAGGCCCACAGAAGATTTGTCAATTTTAAGTCATCACAATTTACTTCTAGATCCAAAATCCGTCTCCACTTTTTAATTCCCTCTTTCTTAAGTCTATATTCATGCAAGCTGGTTACAACCCAGCTCCAAACCTCAGTGAAGTTTGGAGAGTCACTCCTTCCCACATATTTCCAAGGAATATTGATTCTGGCTGATATAATCTAACAGGTGCTTCGAGGTTGATACTGCCAGAAAGTAAGATTAATTTCCCAAGGTGACCCATCCGCCTTCACTCACACACACACACACACACACACACACACGCACACACACACACACACACACACACACACACACACACCCCACTTTACCTATCTGTATGTGTGTGCGTGCATACATATACATACTTATGTATATACATATACATTTATATGTACACATATACTATAAATTATGTACATAGATATATACCTATGCTTACCCCATATGCATACACACACTTGAACACAGTTACATAGCTATATAAACATACACTACATATAAACAAACCTCACATGTGAACCAAACTTTGCATTTCCAAATCAATACCTGTTCACTCTGGTGATGAGCCATAACAGGGTGAAAATTCACAACACGGTGAGCTAAAATCCACAACTTCCCCGGTATGTTTCTTTAAGCTAGGATGCAGTTCTTCGTAATGTTCCTGAAGGACAGAGAAATGTTCAGAAAAGCAGCCTTGGTAGCTTCCAGGTTATTACCCCCTAATTAAAAATGCCCAATCTCACCCATGCCACTCAACCACTCATTGAGTATGCTTTCCTTGTTATTTTACGATTAGCCCCATCTGCCTACCCACACGCCACCACCACTGCCTCCCCCCTGAAGAATGTAAATAAATATATTTACTGGGGGAAGACAACTATTAAAAGCCCCTCATAATACAGATCATAAAGAAATATCCATTTATAGAAGCATGTGTCAGAATCTGAAGTCCACAAGGCCAAATGTGAGGATTTTTGTCACATGTAACAAATAGTTCTCTGCTTAAAGAGATAATGTGGGCCATTCTCAGATTTCCTCAGAGAAGTTGTTTACCCCCATGAACTGTAGACATTTACCTCCAGGAACTAAAATTGCTAGCAATGTCCACCCTAAAAGGATGGTTATATGTCTAAGAATTAGGAAGAATCCCTTCTCCTTTGGCTACTCACCTGTGGTGTGTAGTTTCAGAGTTGTTAACTATAAAATGAAATTGTTTCTCCTTAGATTACTGAAGGGTTAGTCTGTCTTTGAGCTACTATTAATGCATTGTTCTCTTGTTCTCTAAGTCTATGTCACATGCAGAACATTGTCAACATGAGTCTGCTCCTAAAAGGGCCAACCCTACCCTAAGTACCTCTGTGAAGCTGAAAAGTGTTCACTGAAAAGTCACCTGAAAGTGCTGTGGGACACAAAAGTTAGAGCATTATCACCCTTTATCCACTAAATAAGATTGCCTTTTCCCTCTGAAAATGAGAGAAAGGGTATACCCAGTCTTTGAAAGTTTGCCCATCTTCTGGTCTCTTCAGAAAATAATACCTCACACTCTGTCCCTATTCCCAATCTTCAATAAGTGTTAGTGCACCATGGCCCCTGCTATGACAAATTGCTACTTGAAAAAAAGTTATTTTCAATTTTAGACAGTCCTCACAAAGAAAGAGGGCACACTTCCATGTTAGATGTTTCGTCTTCTGGAACACTGTGCCCATTTAGGAGAAAAGGAACCAGCTGGTGTCCTGAAGAAAATACACTTTGGTGGGGCTGGTTGTTGGACCGCAAAGCAAAAAATAAAAATCTATATAAATAGACATAGTAAATGACTAACAAAGAAAGCCTAAATGCAAGATATGTCAAAAGCTTGGGATATGCCCAAACCTCCCCTTTTCAGCATGCTGGAAAGGCTATTATGAACACTGAGTCTAATTTTATTTTTACCATTTGCTTAATAAAATGGCTGCATTGTGTAACTTACCCGTTATTTTTCTACTTTGAAGACATTAAGTCAAGGGACTCTCTATTTCAGCCCTTGCATAAGGAACTATTTATCTGCCATTCTTAATTATATATACTATACGACATATAGATATGACATTTCTATATTAAATATGTCTCTAGGTAAAACAAATAAAGGCAATGATAAGAGAAAGATGAAGTGGTAATGGGAAGGAAGGGTGTGGGGGAGTGTATCAAGCTGAGCCCTCAAAAGAAATGTGGGTTTAATGTGGCAGAGATATACAGGAGGGTTCTTACTACAAATGACAGCTGGAACAGATCATATTCCCATCCTTTGCCAACAGACTCTTCTCAGGAAAGCAAACTAAAGGAAACAAAGCAAGAAAATTTTTAAATTGAGAGCCATATTTACTTGTGAATAATTAAGAACCAAGGAACACATCTATATTGGAAATATTAATGGTATGGTGAAATATAAAAAGGGAAATAAATTGTGTGGAGAACATAGGATGATATGTATGTGTCACCTGTACAAACTGGGTATCTCAAGCCACCTGCCAGGGTTCTCTGCAGCATACACAGATAGCACTGGTTTTGTGTTTGATGGTACCAATGTAAACTAAATAGTACTGTGGATTAACATGCAGTTAATTTCTTACTGTTCTTTTCCAACGTTAAATTTGACCTAAAGACACTTTCCTACATATATTGCTTGGCCTAAAGCCTTCTGAGTATAAATGACTGTAGCCTAATTTGTGTGTAGGTAGAGGGTACTCTACTCCTGAGAAAGAAAAATATAGCTAAGCCCATCTACTTGCAAGCACCAACTGTTTATATTCACATAGGATAAACACAACTTAAGGGAATTGGGTTGGCCCTCCCTATTTCCTATTTTTGTATCTCACTTTCTTTCTTCTAACTGTAAATGTAACTGGCCCATGTTGGCCAGTGGAGCTTTATGCATCATTTTAGGTGCAGACACTAGCTGGATTCTAGGACTGCAATTAAGCCCATAAAGTAGTTTAGTGGTATATTTATTTTACCATGGCCTTCTTGCAAAAGAGTTCCCACCATGGTCTATAGTTTTCCTGATACACAATGGATCAAGAATGGCACAACCCTTGTAACAGTGTCTCCTCTCTATAACAAGAGATAGAACTGGCACTTGGCAATCAACCTTTTATGGCATGGTCCTATCAAGTAATTCACACATACAGTGGTTAGAAGTAGAGTTATTTCCATTGCATCTTCTCTCCTTTTCTCTGCATTTACCAAATCCACCCCTGGTCAGTCGTACAAAAAGAGACAGACTACAATACCAGACCATCTGTTTAGCCTAAAAAGTTCAAATTTAACCTACTCCTTTCTCCTGATTATCTTGGTGAGGACATTTTGATTCCTTCTCCCAACTTAACTGTGTTGTTCTTTGACAGTTGAGACCATTTCTGGTCACGAATGATGGAGAAATATTGTAGAACTCAAAATGGGCTGCCAATTAATCCATCTTTTCTTTTTTTCACACCACAAATATTTTCAAGCTACATATTTCTGCCTATAATTACGTTTGGGCCTGATGATACAAAGTTAAAGAATAGAGTGTTGCCCTGGAATAGCTCACCATCAAGTGAAGAGGCACCATGTACGTGAGTTACTGTGATAGCAACCTATGTACTGCAGGTGAGGTTTCCTGGCATCGCTTTCAGTGCCTGCAAAAGATACTAGAGGCAACTAAAAGGCAGAGAGAGATGACAGGTACCCAACCCTCCCTGGTTAGAGTTACCCTTCAGCTCTGCTCTATCCTCCACTCTCCCTTTTTAATTGGGCATCTTCCCACCTTCTAGAGTAGTTGGAGAATGTGATGGCTCAGGGCTGCCCTGAAGAGCCAGGTCTTTTGCTTACTGTCCCCTACAGGGCTCCCAGGCATCATTTATGCCCAAGAACTTTTCTTTTTGACCTATAAATGTCTCTTCACCTTCTACTACTTAAAACCTTATCCCTAAACACAACCAACTACCGTAGGAATGAAGTGGAGACTATGTCTGTGGGAGGCCATCATATGGCTTGGAGAACTAGCCATGGGTGCACGCCACTGACTGACTTCCTTTTCTTAGGCAGGAACAGGGGTCATTGACAAGCAACCAAGCCAATTTATCGAATCCCCAGGGGAAAACCATTTTCCTGAACCCCAACAACAACCTCTCTTAGGACTCACTGACCTTTTGTTCATGTCTCCTCTATAAAGTGACAGCAGGGTAAAAATAAAAGAATGCGGTGCTAGTGTTTTTCTTTTTTTTTCAGCTGAATGAGCCAATAACTTCTTTGTCTCTTTCGTGCTTGAACAAAGGAGTAAGGAGTAAAACCAGAAGCTAAAGTGTCACAGCTCACAGAAGGGATGAAGGAATGAATCTGTCAGAAGAGAAGATGCCAAAGACACAAAACTGGGACAGAGTACAATACTCTGAGACAGGACTGAGTGCAGATAGTGGGTACTTCAGCGTATTGCAGAAAGCTTTTCCACAGGCACTGCCCCTCCTCATGGCCTTGAAAGGAGCCCCTCAGTGGTGAAGCTTTCTAGTGAGTCATAAACCTTCTCTTAACAAACAGCAGCTCAAGGAACACAGTACCCTGAAGTATTTCCTTCTTAAGTCCCTCACTTAGCACATTGGCTTTCAAGAATCTGTGCCTCTGTTAGACTGTACATTGTTATTTTTTTCTAAAAAGTATTTTCTGTTCTTTGTCATTACTTTTCCTTCCCCTAATCGTTTCCTCAAGTTCTCCTGCCCACCAAAATCTTCCAGAGAGCCTGACATTTAGGCTATGACCATCTCTCACAACAGTTCCTAGAGGTTGTTTATAAATGAGGCGGTCTGTGGCTTCAAGCTCACAAGTGATCAGCATCCATACAGGCTTCTCCAAACATTATGGAGACAGATCTTCATGCTTTACTAGAACTTTAAGAGTAGACCCTCTTAGGCTTCTACAGTATGAGAGATTTATTAATGTCAATTGCAAAATGGTAATAGTTCTTTGTTCCCATCATCTTAGTGGCAACATTAACAATCACCAACATCTCTTGACTACTTTTGGCATTTCATAAGTAACTGAGATAAAAGCAGCCTTCACCCTTACATGCATGCATATGTAGATACATGCATGTGTAGATAAAGTTATCTTGAGAAGGGATTGACAACACACACACACACACACACACACACACACACACACACACCCTGCTTTTAGACCTGCTAAGAGAACAGGGGCATTCTGAGGTTCCATATTTCCTAAATGATCTTAGGATGATAGACTAAACCACCCCAAAGTTTTCTACTTGTGCTCAAGTTCACCAAAGGGGCCTTGTTTTGATTTGAAAAGCACCCTGATCCAACCTTGGGGAAAAAAGGGCTGGTTTGGTTTGCACTTCCAGGTATCAATCCATCACTGAGGGAAGTCAAGGCAGGAACCCAAGCAAAAACTAGGGTAGAAACCATGAGTGAACGCTGCTTACTGCTCACTTGGTTGGTGTTGACTCAATTTTTTTATCCAATATATTTTATTGCAACTTATTAACAGAGCCTACGTCACTTATAACCTGACTAACCAAAGCAATAGTAAAAGAGGATGAAGGAACACAATAACAAAACTGTAAGGATATCAGTTCCAAGGAATGATTCTCCTGGCATAATCAGCAGGATTTCTTCTGCTGGAACCTGGAGTAACCAGAACCCGGAACCTCAGCAGGAGCTGGAGCCCCGAAGCCTTCCCTCGAGTGGTTCTCTCTAGGAGCATCGCGAAGCGATGAACAGCCCCAAGTCTCCAATGGCCCGCCTCCAGTTCTGGCTCATTTATATATCTCCTCCCAGAGTCTGTTCATGGGATCTTTTCAGCTGGCAACAATCAAGCTCCCGCATGAGATGAATGGTCTTCTAATGGATTAACCTCACCTGTTCTCTCACAAGACCGTTCCGATTTCCGATCCTATACTTGGGATCCTAAAAGACAGGTTTATCTCTCCTTCAGGTTAGTCCTTATATATCCAGCTTTCTTTTATGGCCTCCCTAGGGTTAGCGATGCCCACAGTGGGCTAGGCCCTCCTATAACAGGTAGCAGTCAAGACAATGCCCACAGACATTCCCAGAGGGCAACCTGACCCAGGCAATACTTCAACTCTCTGCTATTTCAGGTGACAATAAAAATTAACCAGGATAGGCCTTGAGATTCTTACTCAACCTACTCTACTCTTCTTAAGGTGGGAAACTGGCTCTGTCACAGTCTAGAAAAGGAATGAGACACATATACTACCTGTTCCTTGCATTTTCCTATATTAATTTTTTTGGTTTCCAAATGCCTTTGCCATTACAGTGGAATTGACAGTGCAATGGTTAGCATAACTGTCAACTTGCCACAACTGAGAATACCTCAGAGGAGTTTATGAAGGATTGGGTAGATAAGGTAGATTTATGGACATGCCTGTGAGAGCTTTTCTTAACTGTGTTAATCATGGCAGAAAGACCAAACATGGATGTGGGTGGCACATTCCCTGAGTTTGGGTCCTGGTCTCCAAGGTTTTGCCACCTTGACTTCTCTGCAATAACCTGGAACTGTGAGTTAAAATAAACTCTTTCTCCTCAAAGTTGCTTGTTGTCTAGATATTTTATCACAGCAATAGAAATGACACTACAACAAGTGGTGTACTCCAAAAAGAGGGATATAAAGTTGTACCTTTACAACGGCATCATTTGACCTCATTTGCAAATGACTCTTCTGTAGCCCACTGAAAAGCCAATTGAGTCTACAATCTAAGAAGGAAAGCATCTTGGATTTAGAGTGGATTCTAAACTCAGTGGATAATGTTATTTTAGGAGAAGGGGAGGGAATGACTTTGCATGTGAGAAGGAGAAGGCATTGTAAAGGTGATAGTAACCGTTAAATCATAGACTAAGTAAGAAACACCAGGAGCCAACAGAATCTGGGATGCAAGATGGACTCCTCCTTGTGCTTCTTGGAGGGCTGTAGTATTGAGAACTTGTGTTGGGACTTCTGATCTCCAGAAGAAGAGAAAACACAGTTTCATTGTCCTAAGTCATCAAACTTGTGGTAACTTTTGGTAGCTCTGGGGAACTATGGGACCCTCATCTTAGTCTAGAATCCACAATCTCTTACCCCATTGATTCCACCTAGCAAATATTCAGAAAATAGAAGTTCGGAGAACAGGAATTGCCTAACTCCTCAATGAATGACCAAAACTTCAAGTGATTGCACATGCTGCAGAGGATGTGGAGAAAGAGGCACACTCCTTCATTGCTGGTGGCAGTGCAAACTTGAACAACCACTTTGGAAATCAACCTGGTGCTTTCTCAGAAAACTGGGAATAGAGCTACCTCAAGACCTAGCTATTCCACTCCTTGGAATATACCCAAAAGACGCTCCACCACACCACAAGGACATATGCTCAACCATGTTCACAGCAGCCTTATTCATAATAGCTAGAACCTGGAAACAACCTATATGTCCCTTAGTTGAAGAATGGATAAAGAAAATGTGGTACATTTACACTATGGAATACTCCTCAGCTATTAAAAACAAGGAAATCCTTAAAATTGTGAGCAAATGGATGGAACTAGAAATGATCATCCTGAGTGAGGTAACACAGATCCAGAAAGACACACAAGGTATATTTTCATTTATAAATGGATATTAGTCCAACATAGATGTCCTCTAAGAGACTCCACCCAGCGGGGCATGGGGACAGATGATGGAACTCGATGCTGGACTCTGGGTGGAGCACTGAGATTGGTAAGGAAGGATGGGTGGATGGAAGGACCAAGAGGGTTCAGAAGCCCCACAAGGAGACCAGTAGACCAGCAGATCTGGACCCAGGGGAGCCTGCACAAACTGTTGCACTAACGGAGGACAATGCATGCAGTAAGCCGAGACCCCTCTGTTCAGATCTAACCAATGGACAGCTCACTCTACACTGTTATGGGGAGAGTGGAAACTGCCTCTGATATGAACTCTGGTGCCCCCAATTTGATCACTTCCCCTTGTGGAGAGACCCTGTGGGCACACAGAGGAAGTGAAAGCAAGCTATCCAGATGAGACCTGATATGGTATGGTTATATGGTAGGGGAGGAGGTTCCCTTCTGTCAGAGGTCTAGGGGATGGGAATAGGGTGGAAGAGGGATGGGGGATAGGGTTGGGAAGATGCATGTGAGGGGATAACAATTGAGATGTAATCTGAATAAATTATAATAAATTAAAAAATTTTTAAATTCTTTACACCAGCTTTTACTGGTAAGGAGTTTCTCAACAGGCAAATAACAAGTGATTGTGGCTGTTGACTGTTACTGATTCCCAGTTTTTCTGCTTCCAGACTCTTCCCCTTTTCAACTTCACACACAACTTCACACAAACTCCAAGTGTCCCTGGATATTCATGTTTGACTACACTGGCCCTAGACAGAGTGTCTCTGCAGCAGAAAGGCTTTTTGTTTTCATTTATTATTAAGAGTGTATGTGGTAGTGGATGGGCATGTGTGTGTGTGTGTGTGTGTGTGTGTGGTGAGAGAGAGAGAGAGAGAGAGAGAGAGAGAGAGAGAGAGAGAGAGAGAGAGAGAGAAGCATAGGCATGTGTGTCCATGCCATGTGGAAGCCAAAGGTCAACATGGCTTGTCTTCCTCTTCCTTTACTCTCCACCTTATTTTTGAAACAAAGTTTCTCACAGAATCTGGATCCTGACATCTTGATTTTGCTAGCGTTTGTGACCAGCAAGTCCTCAGAATTCCCCTCCCTCCAACCACCATGCCTGGTGCTGGGATCACAGACTGCTATGTCCTGCTTTTTCCATGGGTTTGGAGTAGGAACATCAAGCTCTCTATCCACTGGCCAATTTCCCTGGCCCTTTGTCTTCCTATCACGGTCCTTTATGAATGGACTTTTGAAGATATCCTTTTATCTGTTCCTCAAATTATATGAATCACATTCTATTTTTCTTTTCAATATGGTTTTTTTAATAGCTCATAATTGATGAGAAATGGCACCATGATGTGACTGTTGTAGAACAGACAGACTGTCAGAAATGACCACATTTCAGCTGAAAGTAGGATTAGAAAATCAAACCAGAAAATGGCTTTTACAATCGATATTCAAATTCAATGCCCACCGTGTGGGTGTGGTGCCTTCTGCTAAAGCCCCCGAAAGGCATCCTACGCACCACCAATCTGCATATGGAGAACCTCCACCAGCAGCCGCATTTATGTATGTATTGTTGAGTGTTTCACTGGATTTACAGGAGCTGAGTGGAGAGTTCCTGATACAGCAGGAAAGCCTAACGAAATAAATGTCAATGAAAACAAAGACAAGCTCCAAGAGGAGATTGATGCTTCATCTCCTGAATTGCCTGTCCCTTCCAGACCTTTCCCCCTCAGTTTTCATTCATCTGCTCTGAGCTCAACATTCGCCAGACACTAGGGACTTTGGCAATGAAACAAGCCAGATTTGAAATCTATTTGGAGAAGAAAGACAAGACCAGGATACAGTTCTCAAAACAGTGCCTATAGTTAAGTGATAACTCCCATGGATTTAAAGTGCCTTAAAATATCATCAAAAACAAATTCAATGGAAACTTCTGGAATAACCTATCCCAGCTTCACGGAGTGGGGGATGCATGATGAGCCACAGAAGGAGAGCTCCCTGGACAGAGGGCAAGCAGCCACTCTAAAGTGAAGTGAGACAGCACAAATGAAGGCAGACAGCACTTCCACAGTACACTAGAGTGGCCACAAGACAGAGGAGGGGGGGCGGCAACTACAGAGAGAATGGGAGAAGGAAAGAGAAAGCGACAGAGAGAAAGAGGTAGAGATAAAAAAAAAGAGGGGAAGAGAAATACACAGGAAGGTGGGGAGAAAAAAAGGAGAGGTGGAGAGAGAGGCAAAGTGACAGATGGGGGAAAGGGAAAAGAGAGAGAGAGAGAGAGAGAAAGGAAGAGAAAGCACCAGAGAAAGGAAGAGAGAGGTTGAGATTTATTTGACTTAACCCTGCTGTGCCCTCTAATTTAGATCATCAGAAGCCTTCCAGAAGTCTAAGTTTACAACAAGTTATCTCTTGCACACTCAAAAGACAAAGTGGATCACAAACCTACCATCAGAAACACACTGTCCTAAGAAGATCAGGCAGCTCCACTCTCCTTTATAGCCTGGAATATAAAGAGACACTGTTAGCTGAGATTGGCTCACTCACCAATAATTTTAACACATATTATATCTTTATATTTTTAAGGCACTGTCATAACTGTTATTTTACTTCAGATGCTAAGGTGTCAGTTATTTCTATCCCCACTTACACGCAAAAGGTGTTAGAGGAAATTGTGTGGCTTGCCCAAGATCCTCACTAGTCAGAGGCCCTGGGTCCCTGGTCTCCTGATACAGGGTCAAGCATTCATTCTGCTACACATTGCTTGTTTGCAATCTTTTCTTTATTTGCTTGTTTTTGCCCCAAACGAAAATTGATATTCTGATATTGATTAAACGGAAGAAGTATATCAACATTATGTTAACATGCAAGTGGCTTTGTGCTTAGTTTTCTACTGTTTTAACCAAAACTCACTTCCAAATGTCTTCTCCATTACACATTCCTTTAGCCTTCCACGCAGACCATACATACACTGAGTTATTGCTACATAGCAGGATTTACGTTCTAAAGATAAAGATGCTTCTTTCTTGGTTGCCCACAGGCCATGACAGCCAGCAAAGTAGATAGGCTACACTGCAAGTCTTCACCTTTCCCAGATCTCCTCCAAATTCAGTCAGCTTCAGGTCTTCACTTGCCATCTTCTTTGAAATACAATCTCAGGTCTCATCCCTAACTTTATAGTAGACTACCAGCTGTGTCCTCTTCTTCCTCTCTCTCTCTCTCTCTCTCTCTCTCTCTCTCTCTCTCTCTCTCTCTCTCTCTGCCCCTTCTCCAGGTACTAAGCAGAAACTAGGGGAATACTCTTCTTTCTTCCTTCCAGTTCCCCAACACAGCCACCCTGCAGGCCATCCCAATTCCTAAGGGTCAGCTGCCAATACCTAGAAGCCCATTGGATCCAGAAGCCCAGAGTCCACATTTGGCAGAAACCCAGAAGCATCCCTTACCAGGCAACACACAAATGCCACACTCTCCTAAGAACCAGAGGGAACAACAGAAACAAGGAACATAACAGTCCCTCAACAAAGACAAGGCCAGGTGTCAACATCTACAATTACAATCACACCAAACCCAAATCAGTAAGTGGGACCCACCATACAAACGGACTGAAAAGACAAAAAGCGCGTGATCACTTTGTTAGGTACAGAAAGGATCTTTGATAAGACCCAATACCTCTTCAGGATAAAACTCCTGAAGAGATTAGGGATACAATGGCTTTATAGCAAGTTCAAGACCATGAGGCCATATGAGACCCTGAGGCCAAAATACTATTTCTGGAAATGGTTTTCTTAGAGTGATCAAGAATGTCAACATACATTTTGACATTAAGCTTTAGGGAGGTAAAATTGTATATGCTTTTTGTTTGTTGCCTTTAGAATTTTTAAATAATTATTTACTTTATTGTATGTGTATAAATGCTTGCTTTTGTGTATGCACGTGTATCACCATATGCATGCCTAGTATCCACAAAAGCCAGAAAGGAATGTCAGGTTTACTAGAACAGGAGCTACAAATGGTGGTAAGATGCAATGTAGGTGCTGGGAACTGAACCTAGGTCTTCCTGGAAAATGCAATCACTCTTAGTAAATAATCCACCTCTTCAGCTGGCAGTTTTTGTTTTTGAAACAAGGTCACTAGTCTAGACAAACCTAAAATTCACTTTGTAGCCCAGGATGGTCTAAAAGTCATAAGAATTCTTTTGCTTTAGGCTCCCTAGTGCTAGGGTTGCAGGAGTGAGTCACCGTGAATGCTGTGTTCTCTCTATATCTTTTAAAGGTTCTTTTACACAGACCTCTTCAAATCAGCACACATTGATCAAGCATCCTCTGGATATAATCTGAGGCAGAACTCGTGGATGATAGAAGGTATGCAAAAATGAAGAGCGCCCAGAAAGATACTTAAATACTTTGAGCTCAGGAATCAAAGCCACTAGCCTCTTTGAAGCATCAAAATCAACCTTCAAATCCTCTGAAATAATGGCTTAAGAGGTTTCCGGAATCACAGCTCAAATATGGGAAACCGGCCATGCTTCTACGTCTGCAGAAGACTGGAGGTTAACTCTGGAAGAAGAGCGTAGGAGATAAGTGGTTGGAGACTGACGTACATAGAGCTGAAACTGTGAGAGCTCACTGTCTGAACGTTTGCTGCATGCCTTATCAAGGAAAGTATTTCAAAGACAAATTTAGCAAAATAATAGAAGTAGATTCTCCCCTAGGGCCTATATTCTGCTCAGCTACAGGTTCTTCGTCCAGCTTGTTGTAATAGACAGGGGTGACACCCTTACTTGGTAAAGGCCTTAAACTAAGTAAGAAGATAGGCAGTTACGCCTATAACATTCATAGCACTATTGCACCAGGCTGAAGGACCAATTGTCTTGTTCTACCTCTCTCTCCCACACTCTTACTCCAAGTACCACTAAAGATCCCAGGGCCCAGCCACTCATTAGGGATACTATGTGGGACCTAGAGATCATGAAACCTCTAGGGACCCAGACAAATTATTATTTGTTCTACATCAATAGTATGAATATTAAAACAATATACTCATGCAATTAAAGTAGTCTAATTGTTCATTTTTATACCAATACAATCATTTATACACTTTAAAGTTGTTTCTCCTTTATTTATTTAATTACTTTGTAGCCTGATCCCAGCCCCCTCCCTCCTCTTCTCTCCTCTCCTCTCCCCCAAGGTGTATCAACCCACCCTGGTATCTCAAGCAGCAGCACTAAACATATTCTCTCCCACTGAGGCCTAATAAGGCAGCCAGCCCAGCTAGGAGAAAGGGATCCAAACTGCAGGCAACAGAGTCAGAGACAGCCCCTACTCCTACTCTTAGGGGACCCACAGTTGACGAGACTACCCATCTTCTACATATGTGTGCAGGGTCTAGGTCTAGCTCATACATGCTGTGTGGTTGTTGGTTTAGTCTCTGTGAGCCCCCATGGGACCAAGTTAGTTTACTTTGTAGGTCTTCTTGCAGTGTTCTTGACCCCTCTAGGTGCCACTATCCTTCCTCCCACTCTTCTACAATACTCCCCAAGGTTGGCCTATTGTTTAGCTGTGAGTCTTTGCATCTATTTTCATCAGATGCTGGGTGAAGCCTCTCAGAAGACAGTTATGCTAGGCTCCTGTCTGCAAGCACACCAGAGTATCATTAATAGTGTCAGGGGTTGGCTCTCTTTCATGGGGTGGGTCGCAAATTGAGGTTGTCATTGATTTGCCATTTCCTCAATCTCTGCTACATTTTAATCTCTACAATTTTTGTAAGCAAAACAAATTTTGAGTCAAAGGTTTTATAAACAGGTTGGTGTCCCCTCCCCACTTCTTCCACTGGAAGTCCCACCTGGCTACAGGAGGTAGAACTTCAGCTCCTTAACTTCCTGCTACTAGGAGTATCAGCTAAGGTCACCCTCGTAGATTGCTGGGAGCCTCTCTGTCCCAGAGATACTCCCCACAGCATTTTCCATTCTTTCTCTCAGTCCTTTACCCAACCCCCTCCATCCCCTTATCCCTTTATTCATTTATTTGTATAGAGTTAGAGGATTTTCCAGTGCAAGAAAATATCTGCCCAGAGCCAGGAAATTGTCAATATAATGATAAGAACTACATGCTATCCTTTCTAAGCCTTCAGGTTGAGTTAACTTTTCCCATTTAACATGTTGTATTACTTTCCTACTGCTGTGATAAAACACCATAACAAAGGCAACATATAAAATGAAACATTCAATTGGTTCTCTGGTTCCAGGGGGTTAGAGCCCCTAGTGGCGAAATGAAGGCAGAGTGGCAGGAAAGCTCACATCTCAAAGCACCATAATAAGCAGGAGGTAGTGAGAACTCAGTGGAAATGGTGTGAATACTTTGAAGGTAGCCCATGTGACACACCTCCTCCAAAGAGGCCCGCCATCTCGTTCTTCCTAAACAGTTCCACCAACTGGGAACCAAGTATTCAAATATATGAGCTATTGAGGACGATTCTTACTCAAGCCATCAGGCATGGTAACAACGGTGAAGAGGCCCTCCATGCCTTCTACAAAGTAAGATGGATACAGACAAGGCCTTCATATGTGTACACCACATGAACTCTGAAAAAGATGCTATTGCCTCCATCTTACAGTGAGAATTTGGTGTCCATTTGGGATACTCTAAGATGCCCTGAGACTCCTCCCAGAACTCCATCATTCATGAAGCTTGTAATATTCACACTGATTCTTTTAACATGTCTGACTTAAGAAATGTACTCTGCTAGAGTGTGCAAACATGGAATAGGAGAGGAGAGTATCTTTGTCCACATGATTTTAACATAGCATGGTGCTGTTCTTACAGTGAATACCCATAACGTATCTTTTGGACCCTCACCTCTTTGGATGCTTAAAAAACTATGTAATCTGTGGGATATTTGAGGCTTCCTTTTATTTTGTTTGTCTTTGGTTAATAGTTCTGAGGTATGTGTGTGTTTGTTTGGGGGAGGTATGAGGTATTGTGCAAAGATTTAATCCACTCTATTTGGAACATAAATATAGAGTAAATAACTTCTAGCAGTCCCTCCATTTTTATTAAAGAATAAATAGGAATGCACCCCAGAGGATTACCGTAAATACAATTCAGTTGATTAAACTTTCTAAGAGGGTGCTCGAATAAGCCACACAAACAGAAAACATCACATCAGCTTTTGAACAATTAAAATGCACCCAGTTCCCTGTCAGAAAGTTTCTCTCTATCACTAATGATATGAAGTCAGTTTGAATGCTTGACTTATTTTTATCTTTCAAGTATAGAGCAACTGCGTGCTGTGTACAATGTCATCAAGACGATTTGAGAATAACTGAGCGAAAGACTCCTTATGCCATTTCTTCCTACTTCACAGCCCAATGGCTGCTAGGACATTCTTTCATGGAAATAAATATGTTGCCATAAATATAATATTTTAATACTTTTATTTTGCTGTTGAAATCTTAAAGGTACTTCTGAGTTAACCTAGGGAATTCAATCAGTGGAGCTTTCATTATAGTTAATAAAAATAGATTTCTGACTGCTTTCTTTGCAGTCACTGTTATGATTGTTTCGCTTTGTTGCGGATAAACACCACTTAACTGAGTGATGGTGGACTCTTTCCTTAACAAATCTTTAAAAAGCATCAATATTACTGGCGGAGAAATGTTACCTTCCCAGCTGTCGGGATTACCATATTTAACAAAGCCTTTTTCTGTGTGAACGTGAAAGACCAAGGAAATAGCCATCATTTGCATGCACGCTTAAACCCACTCTGAGAATGTGACCTTGATTTAGACACTGAATAATGCTCTAAGCTGTATCCATCCTGACTGCTAATCGCCACAGCCATAGTGCAGTCTTACCCTGAGCAACTGGATTATTTTGTAAACACAAAGCAAATGGTCTATTAGCGTGTCTACGCATTGTCATGTAACAGAAAGCTAACATGAGGCAATGTCATTGAACGATAGACAAGGTTCCGGTTGGTGGGTCTTGGTGGGAAGGGTGTTGTCACCTCATGATAAAAGTCTATCAAAGTATTTTTCTCTTTGTTTTTATTTGGAAAATAAAGCACTACAGCAATTAATAACTTTCTACCAAAAACAATGCACAAGGCTTCTCAAAAAACTTGCAATAAAAATATAATAGTAAAAATAACTCTATAGTCCTGGTAGTAACGTACAATAAAAAGATACCTATATTATAATGCATAAACCTGCATCTGTTACCACTAACCCAGACAGCGTCTTTGAAACCTACAAAGCTCCTGAAAGGACCAGTATAGAAATTTAAAATATCTTGCTATTGAAATTGAAATAAATCTTTGCAAAAGATTCCAAGGCAGTTGTGATGTGGCTCTCGGGGCATGAGACTTAAAACGTGAAGAGATTCTTGTCTTTTGAACTAAAAAAGCCAGTGTCCTCCAGCAGCTGCTACCGAATACGTATTCTAGATTGGTCACAATGGACCATTTGCATGTGAGGCTGATGAAAGCACAGTTTTAGAATCTTTCGTTTATATAAATCAGAAGAAAAAGAGTCATTCTTACTTCTGTCCTGCCTTGGGGTTTACACACTTATCCAGGAAGGAAAGTTGGATGTCACATGCAAAGAGGATCAGCTGAAGTCCTGCTTTCATTGGCCAACTAATATATTTGCTTTTCTATTCCAATTCTTTGTAAGGTTCAGTGTATTTACATTGATATATACATACGCATGCATATTCATGTGGCTATCTGTATAGCATACATATTGGGTGGTTCAACTGATGAATCCTGGTCTAATGTGGTCAAGGTCAAGACTTCGCCAGTTGTGTTTCATGGTCAGACACAGCACTCTAATTTTCAGTAGGGTTTTAAAAGCAGATTGTGACTCCCAAGAATGAGTGGAAATGACCAAAGGTTCAGGAATCTATATGGCATGGAGGTTAAAAAAAAAAAGACAAATCATAAGACCAGCTATACATTTATTTGTTAGATTGTTTGCTTGGACAGGAAACATTCGAGGCATGAAGCGAAACTTCACCCACCAAGCTGCAGCGCTGTTAGGTAACCATGGGCACGTGTCACAGACGCAAGTCTTGAGAATAGATTGCTTTCTTAAGGTCTTCCCTGAATCATGTAGCTCAGGACTTTTACATTATAGTTTGGTTGGGATTATGAACTCAAAAGTCCTCGGCCTAGAAGAGACACAGGTGGAGAAGAGGTGAACACAGAGAGGCCACTTCTGTTTGAGCATGGTATGGACCCATGCACTGCCTAGGACTATAACGGAGATGTGAGGAAGAAATATACCAAGTGAGGTCCTAGATATTAAGTACGTCATTATCAGAGTATTAGAATTCACTTAGGAGTCCTTCATCCCCTAATACTAGAATAAAATTTTCATCTACCAGCTGTACCGTCAGTGTCAAAATGATAGGCAAAATGACTCTCACTGGAAAAAAAGATAATAAAAATAAATCCATAACAGCAACAAAGACTGTCTCTTAGATCAAATTCCGAAAAGACTAGACTAGCTATCGGATAAAGCAGGAGTTGAACATGAAACAAGGGGAAAGCTGGCTGTGTTTGGTAAGATACCACGAAGAGTATCTCTGTGAATGTGTGGATAGATATGAGCTGCACCCTGGAAGACTCAAAATATCACAAGCGACTGCAAATATAGAGGGTTACAAAAATAGGAGAGCTGAGCACAACAGCCAAAGTTGGCAAGAACAGTTGTTCCAGAGACCCAGCAAATCAGGAAGACTACGCAGGGTCTAGAGGGACTGAAGCCAAGGAGACAGTTTATATTCAAAGCCTGAGTTGGACCTAATAACAATATCACTATTCTGGGCAGCTCTCAACAAATGTCCCTTAATAAAGCCAGCCTCCAGATCTTGCAAAGCTCATGGGAATTTATGAAGGACTCAAAGGAAAAAAAAAATCTGGTGAGAACCTTCATAGCCTAAATGAATAGCAGAATGTCACTGAAGAGCTCTCTGCATCCAAAATGGCTTTACACACTCGAAGGTGAACTTCAAAGGGGTGGAGATATTTAACCATTTTATTGTTCTAGACAAGAAACTAATAACATCAATTACAAAGGCTCTCACACAGTCCGAGCAGGCACGTGAAGGCCAAGAGACCTGCCTCTGTTTGTTTTGCTGGTGCCTGCCTACAAATTAAGCAAGTCATTAGTGGATTGTTACCATCCACCAAGGATTTCTTCAGGACCTGTCATCCACAAACCTAAGTCAATGCCAAGGTGATGTAAAATAGATCTGGCTGAAGCAGCACAACTGGGAGGCCGAGGAGACAGCATAGATGGATTTCTTGTGCAAGCACGAAGACCTGAACTTGGATCCCCACTACCCATGTAAAAGCCAAGAAGAGCCAAGGGGCACCGATGGTACCCTGGGAACTTGCTGTTGAGCCAATATAGGGCAAACAGTGAGCTTCAAATTATTGAGAGATCTTGCTACAAGGGAATTATACAGAGAATGGTGGCACCTGTGGTAGCTTGAATGTAATTAGCCCCCATATGCCCATAGGGAGTGGCACTATCAGGAGATGTGGCCTTGTTGGAGGGAATGTGTCACTATGGAGATGGGCTTTGAGGTCTCATATATGCTCAAGCCATGCCCCGTGGCACAGTCTCCTTCTGCTGCCTGTGAGTCAAAATGTAAAACTCTTCATTCCTCCAGCACCGTGTCTTCCTGCACACTGCCACGCTTCCGGTCATGATGCTAATGGACTAAACCTGTGAAACTGTAAGCCAGCCCCAATTAAATGTTTTCCTTTAAAAGAGTTGCTGTGCTCATTGTGGCTCTTCACAGCAATCAAAACCCTAACGCAGAACCTAACGTCCTCCTCTGCATTCTGCCTTTGTGCATATGGGCATGGGCATGCACACACATGCGTACACACATGCATTCAACCTGCATACATGCACACATACGCATGCATACAAAGGAGGAGAATAACATAATTATTGGGACAAAATTATGAACGTGCTAGTACGCTGTGCCAACAAACAATGTTCAGGCAGCTGTGCGGTAGGAAGAGGGGAACACACACCAAAAAAATAAAAATAAAAAGATAAGGAGCAGGTGATTCTGCAAGATCACAAACCAAGGCAGACAGACTTGTTCTGCCACTAGTAGACCTAGCTGTAAAACGGAGGAGATTGTTCTTCTATAATGAGAGAAAAATCCAAATAACTTGATAAGGCAAGGGGAAGAAAAGTTAAATGTGATGCTTCAGGGTAGATACCAGAGCCATTAATAGCAATTAACGTCTTTGTTCATCGTATTTGTGCACAGGCTATTGTAATTTCTATATAGTAAAAAAGATCTATTTTTCACTTCATTAATCAGAAAGCATGATCATTGCGATCAGAAAGTGGCTTCATTTTTTTACCTCCCAACCAAGATTTAACGGCAAGTGTTTATGACGAGGTCTCATTTCCCAAAGACTTTATCACAGTTAAAAGACACACTGCAGCCCATTAGTCTATAGGCTGGGTTATTATAATAAATACTTAAAACCACTTATCAAAATAAAAAGCCAGTGCACACTCTACTAGGCAGTGGGTCTGATTTTTTAATCAGAGTCTCTCGCGCGCGCTAATTGGAAGTGCTCAGAACTCCAAATGACTTGTCTTATCATTGGTGAGAATTAAAAAGGTTTTACACTGGAGATACTTTAGCGTTTTTTCCAACTAGGTCACCCTCATTAGACTAGCTTTGAAGCTTCTATTACATTTTCTTTCTCATATGTCAGCTCAACAAAGGAGCTTGAGGAGACAATAAGGCTGATGCTTACAGCCAGTGGCCTATCACATGGCTATTCCATATTTAGGCAGCTATATCCACAATCACTTGCTACAGGGCAAGAAAATCAATTTATTCCAGGAGATTATTAAAGCTATTTGACTTTATTTATTTGACAATGTATCAAACTCCTGCCTAAAAAGAAGGCTCATTCCTTTTATCTCTTTATGTACTTATGTATGAGCCAGACACCAGGCAGGTTCAAAGAATTGTCAACACAGATTTTTTTGGCTTTTGTTTTGTTTTGTTTGGGTGGTGGTGTTTAAAATGTTGCTGGAATACTAATGAGAGCGGCAAAGCACCATGGCGTCCAGAGGCACAGACCTAGCACTTTGCAGAGTGTCTTTCTCTGTGTCTCACAAAACAACCTGAACCAACAATAACTAAAGGAAGGGACCTCTGGGAGAGAAAGAAATGGACACAGATCCCAGGAGTGGCATGAGAACAGAGATAGCTAGAGAGTAACACTTAAGGAAAATATTCTTTCCTCTGAGGACCACGGGGTAGGACTCTGAACAGGAGCATCCGATAGTTCAGTGAGTCTATGAGGAAGGCAGGGAGAGAGGCCTCCACCCATCCTGTAAAGCACCTTCTCCTACCACTTCTCCAGCTAAGTCCTGAAGGTCACCAGCTCCGAAAACACAAAACCAACGCATGATGAGCAACTCTTCACTTTCAACAAACTTGAGGCTCCAAAGTCAAGCACTCTGGATCCTCCCAGAACCTACCATCTGCCAGGTACTTCCAGCGAGGGCAAAGGTAACCTGCTCTGTGGACTGAGATAATTACCACTGCAGGCTCAGCTAATTAGGATGGTTGTCTCATTATCAACCAAGCTCCTTTAACATGTCCCATGGCAGCTGACTCTGAAGACCTATCCCAGAAAGCAAGCCAGAGCATACAAACCTAGGCATTGCTCAACAACAGCCCCATCTTTACAAACGTTGGCGGATGGAGGCCCAAAGTCCTTGAGTTTTATGGTGACAGCAATCAAACATAAACCCATGCGACCAAAAGTGCATAGCAAAATTAAGAAATTTTTCATGAAGGAAATGCTAGGCTTCAACATCACTTCCATTCTTTTATGCTAGTGTGGAACGTGTCTACATTTCCTCCTCTGGGGAGACATCTACGGCTAGCATTGTGCTTCTAACCACAGCTTCGCCTGTGTATGGCTCCTCCCCACAAGGAGCAGTGCAGTCACCAAAATGACAAGTGAAAAGGGAAGTTGGTGCTGTACAGACCAAGATAGAGTTCAAACACATTACTGCAGAGGTGGGTACCCTTCCAAGTCCGTGTGCTCACCTTTCATGTACCCAGTGCTTTTGCTTGGCCGCATGATTAGGGTTGGGTGTCTGCTGATCCCAGGCTTACTGAGTGATCGGAGTTCTGCGAGAGAGGAAGGAAGCCTAGCTCTGCACTCTAACCCAAGATAGGAAAGATGCTCACAGGGCTCCCCTCTTCTTTCCCTTCAAAAACCTCCTTCTTTGTTCTCAGCTAGAGACCACGTTCCTTTGTATTCATAGTTTCTAACTGTTTGCCTGCCAAATCCAGCTGCAGTGGCTAGCACTTTCCACACTGCTGACTCCTTCATTTTATACTAACCAGATTTCTCCCCACAACCCCTTGACACTTTCACACATTTCTATCAAAACCCCGTCATCAGTGCACTTAGTCTTTCTCCTTCATGGAGGTGAGATCTCCATGAAGCTTTAAAGTCTGGAGGACAAAGATGCTGAGCCAGTAGCAACACCGTGCTAGACGGCTGCAGGTGCTTAACACGTTTGCATTGAGTCTGAAACTATGAAATGTCTCTACCATATCAGCTATCCTTCTTACTCTGATTGAGTAGACTTTGGAAGAAGGCGGCTTCATTGCACATTGTGTATATTATTCCTATGGATACTACTGTCTTCAAATTCATCAATTTTTTCACTCATAAAATTACAGATACTCGGGATTAGGAGTGTCCTCATGGGTGGTTTCGCCCTATGTGCATCTTCACTGCTTAGCCTCTCCTTTTCAAAGGAAGAAGACACAAAAGAGAGCCCCTTGTTGCTTTCTTAATGATGCTGCAGTACAGAAACAGGCATGTGGGGGAATTCTGAAAGTGCAAGTGTGGCTTGGAAATTAAAGTTATTTGTAGTCTGAGGGTAGAATGCCAGGTTCCGACTGCAGCTTAACGGCTTAGTGATCACCGGAACCTAGTGTGTCACGCCATAATCTCAGTCTTTTTGTGGCTCAGTCAGAGGTGAAAGCAGACAACACCTGGTGTCAGACCAATATAGAGCAGGAGAGATTACCATGTGTGAGAGGCTGGTAATGGCCAGCTCCCACCTAGTAAGTGCTGTGGCAGCATTAGATATCACACTTTATTACTGTTATTAAGTTATATAAACATGTGTCATGTCACGCAGGGAAGGATCATTCAAGGAGACAAAGGGGGGGCTGGAATATTCTTCTGCTTCATTGTACAAGCATGAACACCTACTCTTTACTTTTCACCTACTATTGCACAAAGACGCCCCACTGATGGTGCAAAATGCACCATAAATGCCAGGAAACACTGGTTTTATCCAGCGAGTAGCTTTAGTATAATTATACCCTCCACTGCCTAAGTTCTAGCTCCATAGTGGGTCTCACTGTCTAAATTCATGTCCATCCTGTAATAATAGTTCCGATAATTCTAGGATTTACAAATTGCTTATGATTCACTTTATAGGCTTTAAACTCATTTCATCTACAGAGCAACCCACTATTATACATAAAATTATATTTTTCAAATTAGGAAGCAAAAGATAGTTAAGCCACATCGCACGAAGTGACACCATAAATTGTGTAATGTTAAAAATACACAAGCATGGAACAAAAAACAAACAAAAATAACTCCAAGTTGTAGCAGTTTATTAATTAGTCCAGGTGGATTACTTCACCAAAATCTGTGTCAACCCTTTGTGGGCAGTCTGGGAAACATAGATAGCAGGAACTCAAATTGCACCATTTGTCATGAGCTGTGCTATGGTGCAGTGTGTGTTGCTATTACAAAATGCTGGAGGCTAGATGATTAAAAAACAAAGAGGTTTGTTAGGCTCACAGCCAGATGACTGGAAGTTTCAAATAGCAGGACATCAGCCTCCCAGGTAAGTGGCCCTTAGCCACATCACAGCAAGGGAACTTGTCACATACCAAAGGGATTGTTTCAAGAGACCCATGTTTGCTTACCAGGCCTGACACATTCGCTGGAAAGGAGCCCCTTCAGCTAGCTAGCTTTCCCAAGAGCTTTTTTCTTAGAGGCTTCTTCACTCAATACTACCCCAAATATCTGTAGGATATAGAACCATATCCAAACTGGAGAAAGTGAAAATAAATAATATAGTGCAAAGGAGAAAAGGATAGAAGAGAGTGAGGCATGGAAAGAGAAATCAGGAAATGAGAGAAAAACAGGAAACACATGGAAGGAATAACCCTCAGCAAACTTCTCACTGATAGCCAGGTGTCATCCTAGCAGCATTTTCTGTGAGTGACTTACTAGTGCCTAAATACCTTGCTCTTAAACTTCATATTGCACTCATCGGGCAAGACTTCAAGTTCTCTCCAGTGCTGTATTTTTGTTTGTTTGTTTGTTTGTTTCTGTGAGCTATTCAATGAAGATTTTTTTTAATTAATTTATTCTTGTTACATCTCAATGTTTATCCCATCCCTTGTATCCTCCCATTCCTCCCCCCCCCCCCCGCCCATTTTCCCATTATCAGTGCTGTATTTTTAAAGTGCGGATATGAGTTCACCTGTTTTCAACCTATGTTCCTGCACCCAGTGAAGAGACATCAGCTATTTTTACTTGGCATTGACCCATATGGGTGTTTTGCTTCCTATATTTCTTTGTCATGCCATATGATAGCAATTGAAATAGTAGGAGCAGTTAAATGTTGTTAAGTGTGTATTATTCTAATTAGATTGTGCAATTTTCAGGGTTTTAAACAACCCTCCAGGAACTTTGTCACCTATTTTCAAGGAAGAGTTGTGCATTTTCAGTGGTGCCTTGGACAGTTACGTCATGAAAGGTGAAACTGTGGCCTTGATCTTCCTCATTTGGACATTAAGTGTGACATAAGGTCAGGGATGGTTATCAAGGATGGAATTATTATCAGCTTGAGTAGATCTGGAGTCAACTGAAGTCCATCTTGATAGGTCTGCGCAGACATTTCCAGGAAGGACTAGCCAAGACTCTCCTCAGGAACGAGAAGCACCTTTTATAGGGTGGTTCAGTGTTGTGTGACACTATTCCTAAGAAGACATGAACGAATATGTTCTCACCCCACACAAGAAACCAAGTAACAACTCCTCAAAAGTCCAGCTTGGTGAGCCAATGAGTTTATTAAGGGCACTTACAGTACAGGAGCAGGGATGACTCAGGGGCAACTGTACCACATAAAGCCCACCCTATCCTAGGTGAACACTCCTGAAGGAAGACACGCTAGAGCTCGCTGTAAGATGTGCAGGTGGCTGGACAGGGTGAACAGTCTCCTCTTCTCAGGCAGAGTGGCTAGTGTGAGTCTCCAGCAACCCTTACTGCTTATTTTTTAAAAGGGTGGGGGTAGGGGGATTAAGGGATCTTGTGCACCTGGTAAACTTCAGACACTTTCTGAGATTTCTTAGTTGTTGATTTCCAGACCTTCCCTTTCTCCTCAGAAAAGGGGAGCCCCCTACCACCAATCTACCTGAGCATATTAAGTCTCATCAAGACTGAGCTGATCTTCATCCACTGAGGCCAGGCAAGGCAGCCCCATTAGGGGAAAGCAACCCCGGGTCTTAATGGGCCTCTTTTTAGAAGTTTCTGGGCCTTCAAAAGTTCCCCAGGAGCTGACTCTGACATGAACTGTGGTGCCCCATATTTGACCACTTACTTCTCCTTGGTGGGGAGGCCTGGTGGCACTCAGAGAAAGGATAAGCAGGCTACCAGGATGAGACTTGATAGGCTGTGACCATATGGTGGGGAAAGAAGTCCCCTTCTGTCACAGACCTAGGGGAGGGGAATAGGGTGAAAGAGGGCAAAAGGGAGGGCAGGAGGAAGGGAGGGAGGGAGGGAGGGAGGGAGGAACAGGAAGATACGAGTGAGGGGGTAACAATTGAGATGTAATCTGAATAAATTTAGTAAATAAAAAAAGTTCCCCAGGCAATTGTTACACAATATTCAGAAACAAAGAAATCTAAGAAAGCAAAAAACAGAAATAGTACTGCTTGCTTGCCTCTCTTTATGTCTTGCCAGTGAGAGTAACTATCATATTGCTGCTGGTGCTTTCCTTTGCTCTACTATGCTTATCCAGAGGCCAGCTTTGTTGGCCTTTCAACAGTGATGCGAGGAATCTCCTATGCCTTCGTGATGAGATTGGAAAGACTAAGTATCACAAACTGAATGGCACTGGGGAGAGGACAAGTAGATTCCCTAAGGGTTTGCTGGACAGACAATCTAGAAGAAACAAAGAGCTCCAAATTCAGTGAGAGACTCTGTCTCAAAAAATAAGATGGCAACAAACTGATGGTAGGGTCCTATTGCTGGAAAACACCTCTATCACCCACTGCACATAAAGAAGATGAGCTGGTGTCTACCCAAAGCCTTCACCTCTACTGACTAGCACTTGTGGTATGGAAAGTACTCTGCCAGAGGATAAAGGAAAACACCAACCCAGCTTCAAACCCTGTGATATACAATGGTGACCCGCCTTTCAGACACACTGGTACAATAGTAGCACAAAAGTTATGGGAGTAGCCAACCATTCATTATCAAATTGGAATTATGGCTCCCTCCATAAGATTGAACCCATCCCCGTCACCAGGGAAAAACCAAACACTACTCCTCTGCTAAAGGAATTTAATAATAAAACTGACTCCTAACAACATTCTGCTACCTCACAAATCAGTCTTGCTTAGGCATCATCAGAAACACTTCTTCCTTCAGTAGTTGGGAATAAATACAGAAACCCATAGCTGGACAGCATGCAGAGAGTGAGGTATCTTGGAACACTCAGGCCTGAATGGGATGTCTCCATTAGATCCTCCACTCATTGCTCTGGGAACTGTGAGGAAGATGAGATGAGATGCATAGGTTGTAAGAATCAATGGTAATGGAAGGCTCCAAGGGAACAAGGCTTTGTAGACATGGCAGAAGTGGTGCGTGTACGAACACATGGAGACTGAGGCAGCATGCACAGGGCCTGCAGACGGACGGGGTCCCAGAGCTGAGGGGGGAAGTAGACACAAGCCCCCATCCACAACCCAGAAGCTATCTCCCGTAGATAACTTCTTGCCAAGGAGTTAATTTTCTACAACAAAGGCTCACTGGGTATACAAGCCACGCTTAAGGGCGGGCATTATGCCCAGCATTAGATGGCCAACACAATATGAACTCAGTGGTAATTTTGGAGGTTTTGGGGTTTTGTTTTTTGGTTTTTTGTTTGTTTGTTTGTTTGTTATTGTTTGTTTGTTTGTTTTTTGGTGTGGAGGGCAGGGTCGCACAGTTCTTCATTCAGACATTTTTCAACCTTACAGATCTTTGCCTCAAAATAAATAAATAAATGAAAGAATAAATAAATAAAGTGGGGGAAAAACTCCATTGAAGAAAGCACCCTGCTATTAGCCTCTGGCCTTCACATGCATGCACACACATGTTCACACATGCAAGCATTTACTCCCACAGGGGGAAAGTAGACACAGGCCCCTTTCTCTATGCTTCCCCAACTTATCTACCCTAGGACCTCCCATTTTGTGCTACTATTGTACCAGTGTGTCTGAAAGGTGGGCCATGTGCCATTAGGGCAGAACTGCATACAACTGGCTGGATGGAGTGGCTGGATGCTCAAGCAAGGGTCCAACGCTCTTCCCCGCCCCCATCTTGGGTGAGTTTCTGCAAGCAGACAGAGCTGGTCCTCTGAAGATGGCAGTTATTAGTGCCCCACTGTCTCTTAACTTTGGCCACTTCTCTCTGGATTCCTATCTTCGTCACAGCTCCATTCTCAGGCCAGAACTTGGTACTGCAGCCCTTGAGAACCTGTAGAATCCAGGACACCCCTTCCCTTCTATGTTTCATGGCTACTTTCTTTTTCTTAAGATTTATTTATTTATTACATATACAGTATTCTGCCTACATGTATGCCTGCGTACTAGAAGAGGGCATTAGATCTTATTATAGATGGCTATGAGCCACCATTTGGTTGCTGGGAATTGAACTCAGGACCTTTGGAAGAGCAGACAGTGCTCTTAACTCCTGAGCTATCTCTCCAGCCCTCATGGCTACTTTCACAGAGACACATGATCATGCCATCACGGGCATGCATGACTGACAGTTCCACACCCTGCTGCGGCCACAACCTCAACCTCTCTGCTCTAGCTCTCTGCTCTTGTGCAATTCCAGACCCAACCTCAAGGAAGGCTGCCCCTCCCCCAACTCTCAGCTAGTTATTTCTGCATTAATTAACACGATCAAGACAACCCCCTATAGGCTAACCCTCGAGACCCTCTTCCTAAGTGGTGGCAACTGCGTAAAGCTGACAATTAAAATTAACCAGCACAACTTATTACCTGGTCTCAGCCACTATGTTACAGCAACAGAAAACAGGCCTGCTACCCTTCTGCTCTCTCCCTGCTTAGCACCAGCTCATTCTTCAGACTTCTCATTGTATGTGCTTTCTTCATGGGACCCAGCCAGCCCTCCTGCCCCAGATGGCTTTAATTAGTCCATCTATAGGTGTTCTTCTCCCTATAAGCCTTCTCACAGTCTGCATGTGCTCCTCTGGATGTTTTGTTGGAGGTCACAATATGTCTGAACATGGTACAAATGTAAGAAGCACGTTTGTTAACATTCATCACTTCGCCCAGCTAGTCACAGTGCCTGTCACATACACAGCAGTCACATCCAGAGTAAACAGCTCTTCTAAAACTCACAACAAATCTCACCATTGCTGGGCCTGAGGATACAGAGCAAGTTTTCCAACAACTGTCAGGCCCTGCTTACTCCCACCACACTTTCTAAATCTACAGCTCACTATCCACCCACATGAGAGCTAATGTTCATCGCTAATGAAGCAGAAAGAAGAGGCAGTGACATGGCTCTTAGTAAAGACACTAGCTGCCAAGCCTGAGGACCTCGGTTCAATGCCCAGGAGCCATATGATGAAAGAAAAGAACCAACTACCAGAAGCTGTCCTCTAATCTAAACAGGTCAATTATAGCATGCGCACACTTGCACACACACATACAAGCACAATAAATAAATGAATAAATATATAAATAAATAATACATGCAAGAGCCACACAGAACTATAGCTTAACAAGATCATTATTTGTTCTAGGTATTATTGTGTCCTCACAAATAAATTTTTAAAGAAACGGACCATCACCAGAGACCCATTTGGGGCAGATTCTAATTAAAAAAAAAAAAAAAAAGTTTACCCCTCATTCCAACACAAAAAGCAAAAACACAATCTAATTTAAAAAGAAAAACAACTTATAACTTCCCTAGCTAGTGACATATATAAACACTGGAAGGTGGAAGACATCATATTCTCTCTCTGATGTGTGAAAGAATTTTCAGGAAATCGGCATTATTGCAAAAACTTGACCATGGAAAAGTAATAACAGCTATTCATTCTCCATATGTCAGTGTTTGAGCAAAACAAGAGAAAGGAAGGAAGGAAATAAGATACGAAACAATGAAAGGAAGGCTCCTGGAGAGATGGCAGACCCTCCGCTCCATCAGAGTCCTAACTGCTTTAACACAAAGGAAGCCAAGCCACGGTACATAGTATTCGGAAAGCGTCGTGAAACTTGGCCTCGTGGAACCGAAGAGGAGTCAGAAACAAAATACACATTGTTGGGGAAAACAGATCTTCCACCATAACAGGAATAAGCGCTGCCCTGGGAAGTTGAATAAAAATGCTTCTCACGCAAAACCTCTGGGCTTCCAAGCAGTACTCCTCAGCGCTCGTGGTTGGCTGCCACCAAGCGGGCTCATTAGGCATTACAGCATCCTCCAACATTTTAAATCCAAATATTTGCCAGAGGAAACCAGCCATGAAAATTCTCAAATCAGGTCATGTCCTGGGATCTCTCATTAATTTGCTCATCAAACAACACTCTAGATAAATTAAAGTTTCCCCTTAATACTGAACTAGACAAAAAATAGACCTAATGGTTAGGTTGTGTGAGCATATCTTACACCGGTTACCTTTACATTTCATTCTCACTGTCTCCCACAATATATTCAGCGAAACTTGTTCTTCCCTTCCTCTAGGATAAAATTCCAGGATCTCAGTGTTTGCTGGGCATAGCAAATTCTGCTGTATTCTGGTTAGAACTTGAGTATAGCAGGACCAGGATCTGGCAGGAAGCTTGTTGCTACAGGAAGAAGAAAGCCTTCTATCCCTGCTTGGCATTTAATTTTTCCATCTTATTTCACTTCAATTTCTGAACCCTCCACAGCTGAGATTCCAGGAGGGTTGTGGAGGTAAGAAATCTCAGTCAGTAAGCCCCGTCCTGGGTGTCTGTATGGAATCTGTGGGCACCCCTGTGGGGATCTCTGCCTGTGCTTTTTCAGACTGGGTGCTTTAGACTGTACACCGCAAAACTCCTAGATGGAAGTCATAACACTCGATACGATGGTATTCAGAGATGGTCCTTTGGGATATCATTAGTGTTAGCTGTGGTCAGGATGGAGGGATGTAATCCCTGTCTTTATACAAAGACACCAACACCACTCCCTCCTTGCACACATGGCAAGGGATGGTCATGTGAAGAAACAGAGAGAAAACAGTACCTTCTGCCAGTCCAAAACACAACCTCACTGTAGGGGGCTGCTGGAGAGGTTGAACTCTGACATTTCCAGATAGCCTCTGAGATTTCTCAGCGGGGTCACCTCTCTGAGCCCTAGAAATTCTAAGGAGCATCACAGGGAAGATTACAGCCCCTACCTTTTCTGGTAGAACTTGTTCATCAAGCACCTGAGAGTTCCTGGAATACCCCACCCAAGGAGATCCTAGCCTTAAGCAAATGACCTTTAATCATACCTATAAGTTCTTCCCCCACCCATAGAGTAATTAAATATTGTGATAGGATCCTGTACTACTGCATGTAAATGAGGTAGTGTACCACTGCATGTAGATTAAGTACCCTGGCACCCCAGCCCCATTGAATCAGACACATTCACCCACAAAGCCCTCCCCACTGCCCAAGGTTTATAAATAAGGGCCGGCTGGCATGCCCACTCACTCGCATGCTCACACCATTCCTCCACTATTACTGTCTGGCACTCCATTTATTCTGGGGAAGAACCTCCACTGGATCCACTGGGATTGATCTCCTGTCAAGGCATTCAAGGCAGTTAAGACAGAGATGGCAGAGTGTATCTCACCAGACTTGCCTTCTGGCTGGGTTCCGGCTTCCTCTTCTGTAATTAGCATGGCACAAAGGAGTGTAACACTTTTGGTATCATTACACGCTTATGGAGCTCCTGAGTCTCCACTGCTGTCAGATACCAGCAATTTCATTCTAAAAGAGCTAAACTGTAACACCCAGTGGAAAATCATTTCCACCTCCCTGGGTGAGATTGGGAGGCCTCACCAAGTTCATGGGACTTGCCCTAAAGAGCTCTAGTGGTTCCTGAGAGAAAAAGAACTTTGATCTGAAGATCTGTCCACTCTAGTCTGGAATCAAATAACACCTGGATCAACCCCAGAAGTGGAACCCAGGCCACCATTGGCCCACAGGATGCTTAACAACACTCACTAGCACCCTGCTGTGAATTCTCAGCCTCCAGGAGTGGTAGAACACAAATTTATGTTGTTTAAGCCACCCAGTCTGTGATAGTCACCCAAAGTGACTAAGACACTTGGTTATTACACCTTATTCTAGCTGGTTTTGTTACACTCTCTTTGGCACCAGGGATGTGCCCATACCTAAAGCTCTCTCTATTGAGATCCTGTTGCCTGTCTATGCAGCCTTCTTGGACAAGATGCTAGAATAACCTCACCACAGATGGCTCAGGAGAAGGATACCTAGGCACTCTTTGTCCTAAGACAAAGAGTCAATAGCCAGTCCTAAGGCACTTTGCTTCTATTCACAGACTGACTGACCAGCCAGCCCCCCATCTTTCAATCCATGCCATGAAATCCCTAAAGCATCTTTCCCCCTATGGACTTTAGGGATCACGATAGAAAAGTTCTAAATGTTATCTCCGGGGTTTGGGCCACCTACTCTGTACATTGTAGTCTATCCCATAGGCAGTGTCCATTCTTCCCACCCATCTTCACTGAATGAGTGCTGATGACTTCTTGTGGTGGCAACAGGCCCAGTCCCAAAGAACAGACACTATCTGGTGCCATGGTGCTGCAGTCACTCTGTAGGAGTAGAATGGATGCCATCCAAAATTTGCTTCTAATGGAGAGCCTTTTAGCAGCATGCACACATACACATCAAGAGGGGAGCTGTGTGCTTACCACTCACATAATGAGACCTTCTGGGCAAAATGATGTGCCTCCTAGAGAAAATGACTGAAAAGAAACAGAAAAGACCAGTTTGTGGTTTCCATGGCAGGCAGAGAATGAGACTGAAACGTGGGGTCCTTCTCGTATAGAGAATGTATGAGAGTTAAAAGATTTTAGCAGCCAAGCATCAAACATAGAGTCAGACTCTATTAAACACAGCCTAAGGCAAGAGTTTGTGCACTGCTATTTTGTAAAGGAAAATAATCCCAAGAAGAAGAGAAGAAATGAAGAGTAAACCATGGAAGACAAATATGGTCAACACTGGGACATAGCCAAGCCGCCTCCTGCTCAGCAGCTAAAATGGAGTCTATTGATCTCTCAGTGGTGCCCAGAGAGGCCCTATAGATATCTGTCCCTGGTACTGTTGCTACAGAAAGGAGAGATCAGTAGTCAGCCAAAGACATGGGTTAGCCCTCTTCCTCCAAACTTCTAGGTGGTGTCTGGGAGCTCCAAATGGCAGTTTTATAACATCTCTTGACATAGTGACATCAAGGAAGTCCCAATTATTGGTGCCCCTCCAAAAAAATTGTCACGGTGTGTGGAGGACAATACAGTGAAGATGGAGAGGCCATGGTGGCCAGCTCCTTGTCATTCAACAGCTGCAGAAATTGCAAAGGATCCAGTTTACACTGGCAGGAGCAGCAAGCTGTGCTGACCAGCAGAAAGTGAGAAGATAGATCCACAATGCTCACTGTATCCTTCTGTGAACTATGAGAAGTTCAACCATCAGATGTCAGAGACATGCTGCATACTTACAGGGCATGATACAGTACCCACTCAGACTGATCAAGTCACAGTAATTAGCAATCCTCAATTTTGCTCACATACTTCCAGGTCTGTTCTCTTGTGAAATGTGCAGAGAAGTGCAATTGATTAGACTGGTCACAGTTCTTTTGTTTGGTTGATTGACTGATTAATTGATTTATTCATTGATTTTTAAATTAGCTGACATTTCAATAGGACAGACACAATTTTATATTTAAGGATTGTTTTAGTTTTATTTAATTTGCAAACAGCAGTTGCATATACATGTCTTCCAGCTTACATACAATTTTGTCCCAAATCACCCATCACAAGTTGAAAACTTCTTAAATCAAAGATGTATTTAATACACCTAAGCTATCAAACATGACATCACAGCTCAGTCCAGGCCATGAACAGACTGCTTACATGAGTCTAAGGTTGGTCAAGTCACCTAACACAGAGGCTACCTCTGAACATAGAAATGTTGACCTCATATAGATTACTGAGTAGTACACAAAAGGGGTTTTATTTACTAAGTCTCTGTGATCACCATCAGCATATGGTTACTGGACGTTAAAGCATAGCGCATCAGGTTTACAGCGTCAGATAGCTGGAAGACGGTGCAGCTGATTCAAGACTGGAGCCACCTCTATAGTGTTGGGTGTCTTTGCCTGTGGTCACATGACTGGTGCACTAGGACCAGAAGCTCACTGCCACTACCCACCTTCACAAGTATTGCACTATGAAATAAAGAGCCAAACTGAAGCCGTTTTGAATAAAACTTCCATTTTGAAAAGGAGTCAACTAAAATCTAAGTTCCCAAGACCTTCCTGGGTAACTAACATCCTGCATGACAGAGAGAGAAATACATGTGGTTAACTGACATCCTGGTTGGCAAGTTGATGCATGAATGCTAGGCAAGTCACCCTGCCACAGTTGAATAAACCAACAAACAAAATAAATGTACCACATAGGGAACTGTCTCCAGAAAAGTCCCCTTATCTTGAATTCTAATTGGAAGAAAAATGTAACTTGGCATAGATGTTTGTGGTTTTCAGGCTTAACAGCTCTGTAATATTCTGGCTTTGGTGTAGGCTTTGTGGTTTTTGTTTTGTTTTTTGTTTGTTTGTTTGTTTGTTTGTTTTTTACTTACTTTATTTAGGATTCCTTAATGCCTCTACCTCCCATCCGATCCACTGACCCTATGGAGGAGAGAATGAAGTTTAGTGGAAACAGGGGACATAGACCTTTTTCCACTCAGTTCCTTGGGGCGATTCTAGTCTTTGTCATCAAGATTCCAGCAAAAGCAGCAGCAAACAGTAGCAGCCTCCTCAAAGCGTTCCCCAGGGCATTTCTCTCTAAGAGGGTCTCAAAGCAATTTCTCTCCCTTCCTCCCTCCTTCCCTTCCTCTCTCCTACCCTCCCCTCCTCTCTCTCTCTCTCTCTCTCTCTCTCTCTCTCTCTCTCTCTCTCTCTCTCTCTCTCTCTCTCTCTCTCTCTCCCTATCCTGCTCATATGCTCATACAAGGGTATTGGTCTATTACAACGTCCTCAGACCAGACATGTTCTTATAGGTCAGCATAACACCCTTCACCAAGCAGTTGATCTTTAACAATATTTATTGCCCTTGCTATATTTTGGTGTTCTATTTTTGTGGTTTCACCCCTCCACCACAACAACCATTGTAATTGCTGTCCAGAATTTAACACAGCTGACACCAATCCACCCCAATGTTGGGAAATAATTCTATTTTGCATAGTCTAATTATTTAATATTTGTTTAACAAATGATGAATGCATCCTGTGGGAAACAGTAGACTCTTTAAAATGCTTTAAATCTAACATTTCTATTGGATACCTCATCATAATCATGACCACCATCATTAGCAGATATGTGTTGCACAATTCCGGGGAAAGCTGAAGGTGCCTATGTAGTCCCAGGCAAGTCTTCTGGCAGCACACTTGGGTCATCATTAATTCTTTAGAACTGTACAGTCTCCTGATTTTCCCAGTCCCTTGCCTCATGCAAGGGCTGCTGGGACCTCCCAGTGAAAGTGTGAAAGTATGTGGAGCAGGACAAGGCAACAAGAGCAGATAAACTCTGACTCTTAGTTGCCAGGTGTAAACCCTTTGTTTCTCCTTTATCAGCAGTGCTATTTGTTTTCTGAGAGCTTCAATCTCTACCCACAAACGCTCTTGTTGCACAGCTAACTCTAGTTCTTTCTAAAACTAGAGAATTGAGTGATACTTTCGGCTTTTCAGTGATTTTCCTGACCTTTTAAAAAATGGAATATAGGAAGATGGCAAAGCAAAAACAGAAAATCCCCTCTGGGAGCAAAGAAGGAGAGAACCCATTGACAGAAGCAGCCACTTTGGTGACATCCTGAAACAGTATTTTTATACCTTCAAAACCTGTCATTTCCTCAACAGCTTTAGAAACTAAGTTTCCCATTGTGCCTCAGACCCATCTGGGCACCACCTGTAGGCTTTGATTTTTTTAAATCTATTTTATTTAGAATTCTTGAATGCCTCTACCTCCCATCCAACCCACTAACCCTAAGTAGGAGAGAAAGAAGGTTAGTAGGAAAAAGACATGTAGATCTTTTCAGACTCAGTTCTGTGGGCTGATTCCACTCTTCATCACCAAGATTCCAACAGTCCAACCAAACCATAAACTGCAAACAACAGCACAGCAAACAGCAGTAGCAGAACAAATCTGCAGCAGCCTCTTCAAAGCTTATTTGGAGCATTTCTCTCTATGAAAGTCTCTCTCTCTCTCTCTCTCTCTCTCTCTCTCTCTCTCTCTCTCTCTCTCTCTCTCTCTCTCTCTCTCTCTCTCCTCCTGTTATTTATACCATCTCAGAGTCTGCACAAGGATGTTTTCTAGACATACACTCTCACAAGGCTGTTATCAGTTATGGATAAGCTAAAAACAGTTTTACACCCCACACTTGGGATCAAAACAAAATATATTTACATAAGATAATCAAACCTTCCACTACATTTGGGGTCACAGTTCAGCTCCCAAGTCTGTTCTGCATCCCTGATCAATCAGCAGCAGCATGCTTACAATAAATTTGTTTTCTGAATTGACTTGGTGCTTGAGTTGTGTTGGATCTAAACAGACCCTATAACAACTGCATATTGCTAGGAAAAGCTCAGAATTCAACATTTGAAGATGTAGTTTCTACCACCAGTGTATCATTTTCACACATCAATTGTAAGCCAGACCATGATGTGCAGTAGAAGTATTCTACATGACAGGGCGTGAGATGGTGCATTGATGGTGTCCACCACAGAGTGATCAACTCGTAGGAATTAAGAAACCCCCCATTCTGTTCACATACTTCTTGCTCAAGCTCTCTTATGATACTTGCAGAGAGGTCAGGTCACATCACTGTAGCAGCTAGATGTGCTTTCAGACAGGTGATTCTTCCTTGATGAAAGCAGACAGACTCATAGGGGAGGGATCATCCATAGTTCCTTCTCCCCTCAAAGCCTACCTTGACACATGTATAAAGAAGGCTCTTCTCTTTCTCTCCCACTTCTAACAGTGAGTACCGTCTTGAAACCTAGACTACCACAGAACAACAGCAGCACTGTGAAACAAAGAATATGTAACAGTGGGTTTAAGAGTCTATGTAACTCACATATCTGGACACTAGCCCAAGGGGCATGTCCCATCAAAGTCTTCACTTACCGGGAAAGTGCGACAGAGGAGAGGACATCCTATTGGGACTCTAGGTGAGAGAAGCAAGGAAGAATGGAGAAATAGGATCCAGAGTGTCCTAGAAACCTATAAGAAGAACATTATGACGGGCAGATCAGGGCCCAGGGGTCCTGCTCAAACTATGGCACCAGCCAAGGACAATACATGCAGTAAATTTTGAACCCCTACCTAGATCTAGCCAATGAACAGGACACTCTCTACAGTTGAGTGGAAAATGGGGACTGACTTTCACACAAACTCTGGTGCCTCACATTTGACTACGTCCCCTGGATGGGGAGGCCTGGTGGCACTCAGAGGAAGGATAGCAGGCTACCAAGAAGAGACTTGATACCCTATGAACATATACAGGGGGAGGAAGTCCCCCTCAGTCACAGTCATAGGGGAAGGGAGTAAGGGGAAACGGGAGGGAGGAATTGGAGGATATAAGGGATGGGGTAACAATTGAGATGTAATATGAATAAATTAATAAAATATTTTTTAAAAAGAACCTCTATATAGGCTCATCCACTCTCTTTACATTACCTAAAACTGTAATGTGTCATCCTTAATGCAGCCATCTTACCATGATGTGGTCAGAGCAGCTTGCTTGTCATATCCAATGTGTGTGCAATTTCCTGGCAAGTAACTGCGAATCTGACTAGTGAGGATACATTGTGATCTCCCCCAAACAATCCACACATGGAGCCTCCAGTTGCAGTGGCAGCTCAGCTACATTACTCAGGACCCCAGCTTCATCCTTACAGTTCACTATCCACAGCATATAGGCTTTTCAGAGAAGAATTTTATTTTTGCATTTTTTTTAAAATTAAAAGCATTATACAATTCTATCAGGTACAATGTAATATTTCACAGTATAGAATAGTGTATGGAATGAGTGAATGTAATTCATTAGTAATTATCTCATAGTTGTGTGTGTGTGTGTGTGTGTGTGTGTGTGTGTGTGTGTGTGTGTGTGTGTGTGTAATGGGGTTACACTCTTTCATTGGAAAGGAACAGTGAGGATGTGCATGGAAAACATAAAAATGTAAACAAGCATTATGCACAGATATAGTTCCAAGCCCTGTCATGCACGAAACTAAACAAATGAACCCCTTAACCACCCCACCCCAACCCACCCCACCCCACCCCACCCCATCCCAGGCACTGTTCTATGTCTGCCCATTCTGCACTGCATCTCCACTCCACTTGGACCTCTGCTGGAAAGACAAGGTAGACAACTTAGCATCGACTTCTCTTACAAATACCCTTAAATGAGGATGATGTCGCCTGACAGAAAGGGGATGCTGAGCTTCCATTTGTGCCTCTTCGCACACCTGCTGATATTTCAGTGTGGGACAAAGAGGGAGAGGCATGTGGCCACGTGCCGGATAGCATAGTAATTAAGAACACATAGACACCTCTGAGTTACAACATCCCCAAATGAGGACAAGGACTACTTTCTAGAAGCTGTCACCCAGCCCCTCCACCACCTCCTGTCAGTTTGATTTGCTTTAATTTGTCTTCACAGTGAGCCCTGACTAACCTAGTTTCATGAGGATTGAGGAGTCTGTCTTTTACTCCTGTGACTTTGCCTTAAGCTTTGTTTGGTTTATACTTACTGATCCCACTAAATGAGCTTTCATATGATAAACTGGTTCTTTCCTGCCTCTGCTAGTCAGAGAGAATACAACATCTCATGTGCTCTCACTAGCAGGCCAGTTCTTCTAGCACCGTGACCTGAGCCAAGCTGCTCAGCTGGTTAAAGTACCCCATAGTATTGCATGTGTGACACTATAAAGTGAACAGAAGTTATGGGAACTCCAACCGTAGAAAAATCCCAGGCTGCTTCAGTTGAGTATAGTGAAACAAAATAGACTTACTCCGTGCAAAGAAACCAATATTTATAAATTTAACCACATGCTGGAGAGATGGCTCAAAATTTAAGAGCACTTACTGCTTTTGCAGATGGCCTAAATTCATTTCCAGGCACCCACATCCAGTAGCTCACACCCACCTATAACTCCAGCCCCAGAGGATCTGACCACCTCTCCTGGCCTCCCCAGATACCCACACTCACACACACACACACACACACACACACATACATAGTCACACACACACACATGCACACACGCACACATGCATACACACACACACACATACACACAATTAAAAATAAAATAAGTATTTTCATAAGAAGATGTTAGCCTCAATTATGCTCCTACTGGGTATAGAACTGTGGTGGTTTGGATAAAAATGCCCCCCATAGGCTCACAGGGAGTGGCACTATGGCTTTGTTGGAGTAGGTGTGTTCTTGTTGGAGGAAGTGTATCACTGAAGGTGGGGTTTAAGTTTTCAAGTGCTCAAGTTAAGACCAGTGTCACCCCTCTCTGTTCCTGCTGCTTGTGGATCCTGATGTAGAAATCTCAGCTGCCTTCCAGCATGTGTTTGCCTGCTTCCCCCCATGCTTCCCATCATGTTTCCCCCATGCTTCCCACCATGTTTCTCCCCATGCTTCCCACCATGCTTCCCACCATGTTTCTCCCCATGCTTCCCACCATGCTTCCCACCATGTTTCTCCCCATGCTTCCCACCATGTTTCTCCCCATGCTTCCCACCATGTTTCTCCCCATGCTTCCCACCATGCTTCCCACCATGTTTCTCCCCATGCTTCCCACCATGCTTCCCACCATGTTTCTCCCCATGCTTCCCACCATGTTTCCCCCCATGCATCCCACCATGCTTCCTACCATGCTTCCCACCATGCTTCCCCCCATCCTTCCCACCATGCTTCCCCCCACGCTTCCCATCATGTTTCCCCCCCATCCTTCCCACCATGCTTCCTACCATGCTTCCCACCATGTTTCTCCCCATGCTTCCCACCATGCTTCCCACCATGTTTCCCCCTATCCTTCCCACCATGCTTTCCCCCATGCTTCCCATCATGTTTCCCCCCATGCTTCCCACCATGTTTTCCCCCATGCTTCCCATCATGCTTCCCACCATGCTTCCCCCCATGCTTCCCCCCATGCTTCCCACCATGTTTTCCCCCATGCTTCCCACCATCCTTCCCACCATGCTTCCCCCCATGTGTCCCCCCTATCCTTCCCACCATGCTTTCCCCCATGTTTCCCACCATGTTTCCCCCTATCCTTCCCACCATGCTTTCCCCCATGCTTCCCACCATGTTTCCCCTCATGCTTCCCACCATGTTTTCCCCCATGCTTCCCACCATGCTTCCCACCATGATGACAATTGGACTAAACCTCTGAACTGTAAGCCAGGCCCAATTAAATGTTTTCCTTAATAAGAGCTACACTCAGCGAGGGATGCTGGGACTCACTTGCTGCTGGACTCCAGGAAGAATGGGGCGGGATAGAAGGACCCAGAGTGTTCAGGATCCCTACAAGGCCTGCACAAACTGTTGCACCAACCAAGGACAATGCATGCAGGAGACCTAGAGCCCCTTTTCAGATGTAGCCAATAGACAGCTCATTCTCCACTGTAGTAGGGAGAGCAGGGACTGTCTCTGACATGAACTCTGGTGCTCCTGATTTGATCACTTCCCCATGGCGGAGAGGGCCAGGAGCACACAGAGGAAGGGGAAGCAGTCTAGCTGGATAGGCCCTGATAGGCTGTGGTCATATGGTAGGGAGGAGGTCCCCTTCTATCAGAGGTCTAGGGGAGGGGAATAGGGCAAAAGAGGGAGGAAGGTTAGGAATGGAAAGATACAAGTGAGGGGATAACAATCAGGATGTAATCTGAATAAATTAATTTTTTTAAAAAAGGAGCTGCCATGGTCATGGTGCCTCTTCACAGCAATAGAAACCTGAACCAAGACAAGAAACTTTAATTTTACATGAAAATGCAACTCTGAAATCATAAGCATAAGGTAGTAAAATATATTAAATACTGAGGCTGCAGGGCTAGGGAGGAAAAAACACATTTTAAGTATTTCCTAATATACTGTCAAGTGAGCTGTACACACCTACACATAACACCTAAGCCAGAAGTCTCCATGTTTTCAACCTTTCTGAAAATATACTTAAATACAAAAGCAGGAGCCTACTTATGTGTTTGGTGACACATATTATCATCAAAGCCTTTGATAAATGAATCATGTACCATCTACTTGTTTCCCTCCAGCTATTTGCAGTTAAATGAGGTTTGCCTCAGAGATGTATTGGACTTACAAAGCAGAGCACAAGGAAAAGACACAGATCTCTCAGTCGTTTCTCTTTTCTTCTCTAGTTAGCAAAATTTCTCTAGGTACAAGCTAGAACACCTGCCCCCTGAGGGACACTAATAGGCCCCTAGTGAGCCCATGGCTGGCCTTAGCCGTGTCTTTTTTCTAACAATCTCCCAGGAGAACTGTACACAGAAATCAACCTGATTGATTATAGACATTACCCCAGCATCCCTGTAAATTAATAATAACTGCACTACCCTTGCACAGTATCATAAATTCAGCTCATTACAGGGATTCTTGGGAGGCCACTTGCACCTGCCCCTCTTTCAGCTCACCAAAGAGGGAGGTCGTTAATTCTTAGGTTGCAGGCTGGATGGCTTTTTTGCCTCCACACACTTCTCTCCTCCTCTCAGAGACAACATAGTAGCCTTCATTTTTATACAAAGCCCACTGTTAACATATATCCCTTTCGAATGACATTACTCTTGAGATACATTTGATTACCCAGTTCTCCCCTTTGGTCCCTTTTCCTTTTTATTTGCTTAGGCCCTGAGCCAATTATTCACCCTCTTTGCAATCGCAGCCATTAATATTCTCCACGAATGGTCTCTTTCCCCAACCCACTCCTAGAAGTTCCCTTGAAGACCCTAGCTTTAAAATTCATGTTATTTTGCATTCATCTCTTTGCAAAAAATATTTTTTTTCTAAATATGTTGAGCAATATATTTGGCCCTGGTTGAAAAAAATCAGATGAAATGACATAGGGTCCTTTTAAAGGCAGTGACTGCAAACAAAATGAACAAAGGCACATTTAGTTTGATGAGCTTCATAAAAGGCTGATGACATTATGAAGAACTGTAACTGATTGTTCACCTTGTTCCTTGAGGAAAAAAAGACAAGAGTCAGCTCAGGTCCATTGTGTGTAAGAGAAAACATCACGACAGAGAGTGTTGTCTGATATTAAAATTAGTTACAGTTATAAAGGAGACTTGGAAGCTCATGCCCTTGAGTGGATGAAACTGCAAGATGAATTCTTTTGTGTCTGGAGGGGAGCGAGAGGTGACTTTAATGGCTTCTGCAAGCCTCAGCCTATCTGATACTACTATGCCCAAGTGGGATACAAGTTGGTTTTATTTATCTCTCTCTCTTTTTTTTTTTTTTTTTTTTTTAGAATCAAAAATGTGTGGCAGAGAGCACAAGAGCAATTGAATGCAAATGTAAACTGTCTTCATGAAACTGTACTTCTTGACAAAATGCTGTGGGGAAACTTGCAGAGTCCTCTTTGTATATCGCTGATGATTTCTGTTTGAGATTAATTCTGGCTGTCCAGAATTAGAACTGCCATTAGGATGTTGCAGTTATTTACGGGAGACATAAAAAAATTAACAATCATTTCTCATTTTGTTGGGAGAAAAATCAGACATTTGAGTAGACATGATTGCAATGATTTAGGAGCAAATTAATAAAACATTCCCTTGTCAACCATTGAGAGGTATGTTCTGCCCTATTGGAGTTATCTATATTTATTTAGCTTCATGAAAAGAGGACTGAAGACTCTTTAACTACTTATAATGCAAAAAAAAAGCATGATGTGATATTGCAGGAGATTGCTATGTAAATATGCAGTGAGAGTGGGGAAGATGATAGAATAAATTAGAGGTGAATTCTTCAGAATGAAAAGCGGTGAAAGAACCCCATGTCTGCCACATCACAGGCAATTCTTCACTTAAAGATATCATTTTGGAGTCATCTATTTAAAATTTAGAGCAAATATTACAACAGGATTGTAGAAGCTCTGGGTTAGAAAGAGTCTCAGTGATCATTTATGTCAACAGCTGATCTGAGATTTCATCATGCCTCGCACCATCCCTTCCATGTAAATGATGGTAGGAGAAGATTAAGCCTGCAGACTGCACTACAAAGTTGTGTTGAGATACGAAGCAGCTACCATGTACTAAGCACTCAGAAGCGCAGTGTTTTCCAACTCTAGTATGTTTCTATACAAACATGGAATTATAAGCTAATACCTATTTTGGGCCAACTACACAGACATGCCTCCTGCAGCAGCAGACCCATATTGGGAACATTTTACACCTCCACTCCACGTGCTGGCACCAGAGGGCTAAAGAAAGATGTTAAGAAAAATCTGTGAAGCCTGGAGACCTAGGATAGAACCAAACATGACTAGAAAAAAAATCAATTAAAGGGTTCCTAATGATACTCTGCTCTACTAGTATATTGGTGCACAGCCCAGTTGTCATCAGACAGGATTCACCCAGCAACTGATGGAAACAGATGCAGAGACCCACACCCAAGCATTAGGTGAAACTTGGGGTGTCCAATGGAAGAGGGAGGAAGAAGGATTGTAGAAGCCAGAGGGGTCAAGGGCACCATAAGAAAACCCACCAAATCAACCAACCTGAGTTCACAGAGTCTCATGGAAGACTGAACCACCAACCAACAGGCTGAACCACCAGCCTGTATGGGGCTGACCTAGGCCCTCTACATATGTGGTACTATTGTGTAGTGTGGTCTCCTTTGGGACTCCTAACAGTGGGAGCAGGAGCTGTCTCTGACTCTGTTGCCTCCTTTTGGGACCACTTTCCCCTACTGGGTTGCCTTGTCTACCCTTAATAGAAGAGAAGGTGCTTAGTCTTACCGGAACTTGATATGCCATGGCTGGTTGATACCCATTCAAACCAGTCCTTTTAGAAAGAGAAACAGAGGAGGAGTGGACGGGGGAAAGGAGGTGGAGGGGAGGGACTGAGAAAACTGCAATTGGATGTAACATAATTTTTTTAAAGACAAGGCTCTGAAAAATAGGATCAGAATTTGTATCACAAGGTATGACACAGATAGTCAATCTTTGGGAAAGAGGTGGAAGAGTACTAGAGGGTACTAGAGATGGAGTGGTGAGAATTCTAATGTCTGCATCCCCTCTCACGTTTGCATGTTTTGCTTGTTTGTTTGTTTACTTTCCACCACAGTCAGCTTCCTATGTCTGTGAAAACATCTCAGGAAAGCAACATAAGGAATGCAATCTTTACTTGGGTTCATAGCTTCAGGAGTTCCATGGCAACAGGTCCATTGCTTCTGGGCCTGTGGTAAAGCAAAACATCACAGCAGCAGGTAGGAATGATTAAAAAAAAAAAAAAAAAAAAAAAGAGTTTTCCAATACATCCAGCTACAAGTGTACAAAGAGAGAAGGAAGGAGAGTCAATCCTTTGATTATCTCGATGACCTATTCCTCCAATTAGACCCCACTGCATGATGGTTGCATCAACCACCAATAGCATCCATAGGCTGCCAACCAAGCCTTAAACAACACATGGCCTTTGGGGAGATTTCAGATTCCAACCATAGAACTCGCCCCTGCCTTGAGAAAGCCAGCCTGTCCACGCAGGGACCTGTCTCTCCTTACATGAGTAGAAACATGAGCTATCTATGTATTCACGCTTTGAGTCTCTCATCTTGATTTATTCATTACACATTCTTTCATCACACTACAGTCTTCAATGTTTATCAGAGGTCCTTGAAGTACTAACGCCATTACAGTTTGAATTTCTACAGACCTAAAGTCTGGTCGTGATGAACTCATAGTTTTCTGACATGCCTTTGCTAAATGAAGGGAGAAGGAAAGTTGTCAATAAAGGACAATGTGAAGATATCCCTTAGACACAGCAAAATGGATTCTTTCTCCACCCATTAATTTCTATCTCATTTGCAACCTCCAGCTATGCCTGGGCTGTGAGAGACAGAGGGAAAGCTAGCAGCAGATAAGTGGGAAGTAATAGTCAAGAGGATGTGCCTTCTCTGTGCTTTTCCTCTGTTCGACTCCATCACTCACTGTTGGAGAAGACTCCACGGTGAAGACTGAGTTGCTTCCTAACATGTAACTTGGTACCAGGAAGATATAGTTTCAGGAACTACGTATAAAGGAATAAAAAGAAAAGAGAAAATGTAGAAGGAAATAAATTTCCAGGAGTAACAGAAAAAAACATTCTGTGTGGGGCATAAATGGTCAGCTCTTGGGATTTGTAGGACTTATTCCTAGCCACAGAACAGATGCAGGACAATATGTCCATTCCATATTGCCATGTGACAGATATAAGAAGAGGTTTCCACTACCAAAAATGTTCCTTTTCTTGCTACTGGCCTTGGAAGCCTCTTGCCCCAGGCCATGACTGTACAATAGAGAACAGCTTTCAGAAATGGCAAGCTTTAAATGAGGATGAAAAAGCATTTGGGGGAGTTCAGTGTCAACAAAATTGAGGGGTTTACCTGTTTCCAGAGAACAGCACAGTGTACACTGGCCAATATTCCTCAGTTCATCCACCTAGGACTATCATAACAAGATAAGGAAGTTGGTAGTTAGCTAGTCTTATGTGTCAAAAGCTCCCTAACTTAGAATAATGACCTTGGCCATACTTTCTAATTCAAAGTTAGAAATTATTCCCAAATCACCAGCTGCTATTAGAAGATGTGACATTTTTGTTGTTTGTTTGCTTAGTTTTCTAAAGGTTTGTAGATTTTATATTCTCCTTTATAATCCACCCCCAAATGATGTTACGCCAGTGTTGCTCTTTGTGGTATTGACCTGGTAGAACCCTTCTGAGCTTAGCATGGCGCCATCAGATCTATAGATGATACAAGAGATTAAACATGTGAAATCTATTGCAGTATCCACTGTGCAGATCTCATGAAGGCACTTTATCCTGTGGCACAGTGTTGTCTTTAAAAGGACCCTCTGAGTAATTTGCCTCCGTGTCTCAACATTAGCAATAGCTGTTCTGTAAAACTGAACAGCACCACTCCCCATCCTACCAGGTTGTTACAAAGATTAGATTAAAGCTTAAGCAGATTCCTGCAACAGAATGAGCATGAAATATATATATATATATGTATATATATATATATATATATACATATATATATATATATATATATATGGCCATTGTTAGGACTTTTAAAACTCTTGTGCTGCAAAGCATAATAATGCTCTCTGTGTTTTATGATAGATGAGAGACTAAGCCTGAGCCTCTTCACTGCGGGCAGTCTGTCACCATCTCCAGCTTTACTCTGCTCCCTGTTTCTTCCCATCCTCTTCTGCGGTTTATGACTTTGCTACATATTATATATTCCTAGAAATGGCCCTAAACTCTCTCCAGAGCGGACATAAAGTATAAATTCATAAAAAGAGAATAAACCCTCAATTCTTTATTTAGCTTTTGCTGAAAATCCTATAAATAGTTTTCTCCATTAGCGTGTCGGCTTGCTTCCCTGGTGTTACTAAAGTCGTGAATCTTAACACTCATCCCCAGACGAACACGAGCTGAAATTAGGCTTAATAGCCTAACTTTAAGTTTGACACCAGTCAAGATTTTACAAAGGGGGCATCGATTCAACTCCCCTGCACCCACGAGGCTGCTGCGGAACACCAGACAGTAACCATGTTCAGGGCTTGAGACAGGCAAGGATGCTCTGGATGAAAGTTGAAACTGCCATTTTCCAGACACGCCAAAGACCAGTGTTGTGATAATACAGCAATGGAAATAGAACATTGAAGTTGATTGAAAATTTTGGGCTTCTTCCGGATGACTAGTTGTTAAACACTTGTAGCTCTTTCAGAGAACTCAGTTTTGATTCCCAGCACCCATGTGGCAGCTCGCAGCTTTCTGCAATTCATGTTGGATGAGACAAATGCCCTCTTCTGAGCACTGCATACACACAGTAGACTTACATACATGCAGACAAAACAATGAAAAAAGAAAACTACGAGCTGCATAATCAGGGTAACAAGTAGACTCAAAACATAGCCTGAAGCTCACAGAAAATTCAGTAATATTCAGTTCAATAAACGCTTTGGGCCTCTGTTTTCCAGACATTTGCTTGACACTGGGAATATGTACAAAAATAAGGCATGACAGTTTCAAGCTTTCAAAGTCTCTACAATTTGAGTAGATAGAGATATTTTAGCAATGATGCTATATTACAAAACATGCTTTATTTTGTTCAGAGACCTGATTATGAAGAACAATTAAAGATTGTGCTTCCATATTTACTTTTTGGCTCTGTACTCAGCCATTATCTCTCCAGGGCAAGCCCCACAGCTGTGGCCTCACAGTTGCTTCAGAAGCCCAGCTTATGGTATACATCACGGTGTTCTAGATGGTAATATACACATACACAAAATTATAGGTAACAATATTTCTCACATATATAAGTAATGCTACTATGGAAAGACCTATTTATATAGCAATAACAATAACTCTAAAAGGCCTAAAATATCTGGATATAAACCTAAGAAGGAGTATTCCAAAAAATAGGGAAAAGTGTGTCTATTTTTTAACAACTCAAAGTCACTGAATAAATGAAAAGACTTACTGTTTTCCAGTTACAAAAAGTATAGTGAAGACACCAATTTTCCTTATGTATTTTCATAAAGTAAATAATAAAACAATCCCAATAAGAGAACTGAAAAACAAATATTGGTCTAAAAATGATTAAGCTAATTTTAAAATTAACTAATAATAACCTACTAAAAATAATAACTGGGAAATCTCTGAAATCGATCCTCTAGACAAATATGAGTATTATAAACTATTGAGAATTAAAACAGTGTAGTCCTTGGGTAATATATATAATACTAAAAGAATATAAATTCCAGAAATATAACCCAAGTTACAGGGTAACTTACTAAATGATAAAGGTAGCATATAGGGATATGTGGTTTAAATGTAAATTTTATTATATAATATAAAGGTAACTGAATAGTCATGTGAAAATAAGATATATTTGGATTCCTACATTATATAAAATGAAATCTCTAAAGAGATTTAGGACTTAGGTGTAAAGGAAATCATAGCTGAGTCCCTTCAATTTAGAAGAGATCTCAATGATGAGACACGGAAATGAGAAGTTGATATTTAAAAATTGATTGTTAGATTAAGTTATATATGACTAATAAGTCATGCATTAAAATACCATAAGAAAAAATGGAATGAAAATACAGGTAATTCTTGAAGCAGCAAATAGTTATACTCCTTGAAGAAAGTCTACAAAGTTAAAAGAAAAATAACAAGATATAGCTCATAACTGTGAATGAACATCTCATAAAGAATACATTTACTATCTTCAAGCTCCGAGTGGTCAGGATGTTAACCATAGCTTAACTGATTCCTCAGCTCAGAATCTCACAACTGCAATCGAATGGTAGAGGGCAGTAAACAGGTAGGTAGAGACGCAGTCTACATCTGCTGTCTTTGTATAAGAAAAAAAAACTTTTTTTTTTTCTCACTTTCATAAATGGATACCTGTAAAGAATGGTTTTGGGATGGGAATCTCTCCATAAATACTGTATTGCTTTCCCTTTGCTGTAACAAAGTCCCTGACAAGAAGTCATTGAAAGGTTTATTCTGCTCATAGTTCGAGGAAATGCATTTTCCCAGGGCAGGGACAGCCAGGCAGCAATAGAGGGCAGCTGCCTGGTCATGCTGAATCTGCAGTCATGAAATGGAGAACAAGCAGAAAGGGGTCCCAGGCTGTAAAACCACAATGCCTCTCACCCCCAAACTCACTACTCATTTCTCCAACAAGTTTCCACTTCCTAAAGAGTCTACAACCTTTCCAAACAGCGCCACCATCTGGAGACCAGGTGTTCAAACACACGAACCTAAAGGGAACATTCCACACTCAAAACCACAACAATCATCTTTTTCTATAATTTGCGTTACTGAAACATACAAATATATTTATTTTGTTTTGTTTCATCTTGTTTTTTAAATGTGTAGCCTAGGTTGGCTTCAAACTCCTGATCCTCCTGTCTCCACCTCCTTTAGCAAATCTTACTGGCCTATGCCACCACAACCAGCTACAAATATATTTCTTAGTAAAGCCCAAATTTAATTTAACATAATTATTGAGTGGGTGGGGATGAAAAACATGGTCATAATAGATATATGTTTAAGATGCAAATAAGGACATAGGAGTGAGAAAGGGATTCCAGATCACCTCTCTTTAGAGGAAGGGACATCAGGCAGGATTTTCATGTGTGATCAAAAGCTGTAGTGATGTGCACACCTTTAAGAACATTACAGACAGTTACAGATGCATCTTCAAAGAACCGTGGGCTGGAACAGATAGTACATGGGGAAGTAAAGGATTCTGAGTTTGATAAATGTGATGGGCATGCCAGAGGGTCATGTGTGAGCAAGGGATGCAGAGGCCAGCAAACTCTTTCAAGAAACCACTGGAAACTCTTCTAAGCAACTTGGACTTTGTGTTTTACATAAATGCCTATTTAATCATTCTTAAAATGTCTTGGAGAATATGCCAGATGAGGTCTATATTAGTTTTCTGTGGCTGCTATAGCAAATTATCACAAAATTAATGGTTAAAAATAACTGAAATCTGTTCTCTCATAGTTCTGGAAGCCAGAAATCCAAGCCCCAAGTCTGTGCCAGGCTCAGTGCTAACCACAGTCTATATGAGAAGTGGTTACCAAGGACTAGATGAGAGCCGATCAGTAAGCATCCAGTCTTTCCAGCTAAAACATCAATGCCCCATCATGGGTTGGGAAGGCATCCATGAGGCATCACTCCCCATTGAGGAGTTTTTGATGTGGAGAGAGATGCCAGGGAAATGGGCAGCAGTAAGTGTTGCAACCACTGGTACTTGCCCGAATATCAATAAGTAATTCCTTACCCAAGACACACAAGCAACTGTGATTAAACTCGGGGTAGAGATGGAGGAAGAGGAGGCAGAGGGCCAAGAGAGAGGATGGGGGACAGGCAGACAGACAGACAGGCAACAAGACATGAAGTAGGAGAGGAGACTAGCTAAGAAGGAGGAGAAGAGTAAAGAAGGGAGGAGCTTGAATATATCACAATGCATTATACCTATGTATAAAATTGTCAAAAGAATTTTAACAACTTCTCTCTGACCAAAAAGAAAAAAGTTACAATCTATTCAATGTTTCCAGAAATCCATTTCACTTCTTCCTTTCTATAATTTAAGCTCATCCCATGTGCTTTGCCTGAATCTATATTTGTGGCAGCCTGCTCTCTCTCTTTTTTTTAATTCCTCTATTTCTTTTACTTTCTTTTTTATATATTTATATAACAATCATTCTACATCTTAGGGCAACTCTGGATATCCTTATCTGTAGTTAAAGAAGTCCTCATGTAGATTTAATACCTAAAAGTGACACTTAGCTAGAGGCAGACAGGGAAATCTACAAAGACACTTTACTGTAAGAAGGAAGTCTAAGCCATATGACTCTGAGGTTGCTTGGGAGGTCTATATAGCACTAGACCAATAGTTAGATATGGATTCTCTAAAGAAAGTGGTAGCATATTAAACCAAAACACAGAAGACAAAGGGAACAATCAAATCTTGAAACTTCACATCTGAGTCAAGAAAGAATTCCAGATGAAGGTGAAAGACAGGAAGGTCATACATCCCATCGCCACCCCCTCCGTAAAGGTTAGCAATTATGCCAGAAGGAGTAATTCCCAAGAACACGTCAAGGTTGTGTTAGCTTCTGTAACGGGGACAGCACACCCAGGAAAGGAGGAAAGTCTGATGTTAGCTGATGGGTTCAGAGATTTAAGTTGTCTAGGTCACTTTGGGCCTGTACCTGGGCCTGTACCACACATCATGAAGGAGCTTATGCTAGAGGAAGGTGTTTGTCTTACAGACAGACACCAGAAAGCAGAAAGGGAGTCAGAGGTTCAAGTCCCAGTATCTCCTTCAAGAACATGTCCCGATGATGTAGCTTTCTTCCACTCTGCCTTTAGAGGCACCACAGCTCCAGTACTACCACAGTCTGGTGAAGAACCCAACCTTTCTCGTTTGAGCCTGGGCTCATTTAGGGTCCAAACGATAGCAGTTGCATTGCTCTTGCCATGGGGATGGTCTTCTCACTGACTTGCCATAGTGAGTCAGTGACCCAGGTGACCCCTTACTTCCTAATCAATTAGAGGAGATTCATTTTTCTAGTGATTAATGCTGTAACACGACAAATCCACTTCAGGGAACTTTGAGAAATAAGAAACAGTCTCTAAAAAAAAAAGAAAAAAAAGAAACCGTCTCCGTCTTTCTTCTTCTGCGTGGTACCCAGTATACGTAGCTACTGTTCACTCCTGCTGTGGCTAGCATGAAGAAGCCATGAACTTTTAAATCATTTATTATGTTAATTAGTTAAATGTAAAGTCTAGCAGTAACTCGTGGTTACCATAATGGCCAGTACAACTCTAAACACCATGGACCACTTGTCCAGGTATCGGTAGCCCTCTTCTTATTGACAGATTCAAGTTCTTTCCATGTGAAAGTCCCTTGGGTCTTTCTTGCTTACCCCCTGCTTCCCATCAGAAGAATAAACCACTGGGTTTATTGCCAGAAATTGTACTTAAATGAAATAATTTGGAAGCCTTTCCCTCTGGTGTTGTTTTAAAATGCCATGAAGCAAGCCCTGGACATGCTGCCCAGCCATTTCCACAAATGTGTGCAACTTTAGGACACTCTGCTACCTTGAGCTTTTGTCCTGGCCTCTCTTCCTAGGCAAGTTAGCACAGCATTCTCACGCATTTAATTTCTACTGTTACGAAAATGTGTACGTTTATACAGATGATGATGATAAGTTCAAAGCCCCAGGTCTTCTCGCTTGTTTTCAAGTGGTTAACTGCAACTTCCAGGTGCAGCAGTGTCCACAGTTCACAGAAGGTACAAGTATAAGCCATCAAGTCCAGTCCTCTCCCTCCCAAGGTCTTTCACAGGTATCATAGTTCTCAACCTTCCCATTTCTGTGACCCTTAAATACAATTCCTCATGTTGTGGTGAACGCCCCCCCCCCAGCCATATAATTATTTTTGCTTCTACTTCCTGTTATTTTGCTACTATAATGAATCGTAATGTAAGTATCTGTGTTTGCTGATGGTCTTCGGTGACTCCTATGTTATACCTCAAAGGGGTCATGACCCACAGTTTAAGAACCACTGCACAGATGGCTCTAGGAACCATTGCATCAGTATATGACTTAGCCATACCCAGAGAGAGCCACAGCATGAGAAGAAGAAGGCCAAAGTTCTCCATGACCAAAACAACCCTCTCTGCCTGGACCTGCATCCTCCATCGGCCACAACAGAACATGTCAGCAACACAGCAGCCCTTTAAAGGGAAATGTGTGACTCATGAGGTGCTGCAGGAACAGATACAGTAAGACAGCAATCCCAAGGCTTTGTGTAAGAGGAGTTCACACAGAAGTGATTACCAAGTTAAGTAATGACAGGCCCTATGATGGAGACTATGGAAAAATGAGCAAAACTAGACCTGTAAATAATCTGCCAGGCATAAATACAACATAAAAATGAATAACATCAAATCGAGGCAGCGCCTAATGTTCATCAGATAAGACAATTCAAAGGTGACATGATAGTTTTATGTATCATCAGGACTTTAGTATGTTGATTATACCATGTGATGGTTCATCTTTCCTGTCTGCTTGATGGGACTTGTAATCACCATGGAAACAAATGTCTGGGTGTCTGTGAGGTATTATCTAGATTAGTTTAACCGAGGTGAGAAGAGCCAACATTAAATGTGGGGGGCCGCAATCCTGGTATGAATGAAAAAGAAAGCGTAGTAGATACAAGCCAGGAGATAATAATTGGGATGTAATCTGAATACATTATAATAAATTAAAATTTACCCAAAAAAAAAGAGAGAGTGAAGTAAGCACCAGCGTTCTTCTCACTTGACGTTGACTGGGGATGAGATGTGTCCAGCCAGCTCAAAGTCTGCTATCACGACAGGCATTTTGTCATAGCACCACAAAAGAAACTAGTACATTCTGCCATTCTTCTCATTGTTATTCTCTCTCTCTCTCTCTCTCTCTCTCTCTCTCTCTCTCTCTCTCCAGATAAATTTAGATTATAAGACCAACAGCAATAGAAGAGAAATTGATGAGGTAGACTATCTCCCGGTGGTGGCTTGCAATAAGTTAATAACTGCCAAGTAAGTAGCCATCACTTATGCGTCCGAATTTGAAGAGCAGCCTCGGTAGAGTCACTCCTGACCATGTTCAAATAAATGACGAGCAGAAGGATGGATAGAAAATTTTGAAACAGAACATGTTAAGTTATGATCCTGTTTACTGCATGGCTTTCAAGCATACTGGAACATATCATTTCAGAACTGTGTGTCATGTGTTTCTTCAGATGATTTTCTTGGCTCATGATCTCAAAAGTTTTAGTCCATAGCTGGCTGGATTTACTGATTTCATGTCTGTGTCAAGCCATAAGCACCATTAAGGAGAAGACACAGAGAAAAGGTGCTTGTCCCATGGCATGCAAGATGCAAGGTGTGGGGAGACCAGAGTCAGGGTATAGCCTTCAAAGATGTAGCCTTGGTGACGTGATCCCTCCCGCTAGTACTCATGTCCTAGTTTCTAATGCATCTGAACAATGCCACTGCATTCTGAGCCTGTCAGCAGATTCATCCATTAATGATGTTGGTACCTTCTTGTTATAATGACCTCTCAATAGCGCCATCAGATTCAGATTAAGCCTTTGACCCAGGAACCTCAGAGGAACACTCTATATATAAACCATAGCATCATACAACTCGCTTTAAGCACATAGAAGAGCCCAAATTTTCTCACATCTAGCCCTAGGTTATTCCCACCATGCCATACGGCTGACACTATTCTATACTATAATAGATTGCTACATTTCTACTACATGGAGTTCTTATCATATAGATACATTATGAAAGAATTCTACAAATTAGAAGGCCCAGTGACATCCTTACTAGAAGTCTCAGGGCAAGAATATCTAGGCCAAAAAATGACTGCAGAAACCAGTCGCCTCCATGCAACTTAGAGTTTCTGTGCCAGCCACACATGATGGCGAATGCCTGCAGTGTTAGCCCTCACTAAAAAGACAGGAGGATCAAGAGATCAAAGTCAGCCTGAGCTATATAGGTAGCTCAACACACAATAAAATATATATATGGCTTTAGTCATAAAACTACATCCTGGCTTATATTTACATTACCCAAGGCAAAATCTTCATTTTAGTAAATGAGGATAGAAGGTACATAACATAGATAATACTATGATAATATTTGCATCAGAACTAAGAACATTAGATACGCAGAAAGAAGAGGCTGAGATACGAATGAAGTAAGAATGTTCACTTTGATATCTGGGATATCAAACTTGAACTTCATTTCTTACACAATCTCCTGAGAGCCAATAGAGACATCGTGACAAGGAATGATAATTCAACCCATCATGAGATTAATTGTTAAGAAAAATCAGGCTCCTTAACAATGAGTAGATGCTTGCAAAGCAGGAAATGACTTGCTCCTTATACAAAAAAACCAACGTACTTGAAGATTTAAGTCAAATTCCGTCTCTAACCATGAATAGAATTGTTTGTGGGGATCTTACAAGAAATGCAGTAACACATCTTAGCACCGCCTCTCCTCCTGAGTCAGACAGACATTCAGCAGCAACAAAATGGGCCTTGTACATATAGACTTTGTAATTCAGGTTTTCACATAGTATAAAAAAAAAGAAGACACAAATTTCCAAATTATTCCTAAGTCCTGCAGGACTAATACACTCCTTCCACCTGGAGTTCTTTAAAATTAATTCCTCCTTATATTAGAAGTCAAAATTCCTTATAAAGGCCATCTGGACACATAAGATACATAAAAATCTATATATTTAAGTTTAGAATAACTTTTCTTTTATTCCCATGTAAGGTTTGATAAGTCATGTTGGTTCAATTTTTTTTTAAGCCTCACTCTGGTCCAAAGTACACAAACAAAAACAACTTGAACATAAAATCTCATTTTTAAATTCTTAGCTTTAAATATGCATCAATGGGTGGGAACTGTCACTTATCCATATTAGTCACAGATACCATGTAAGCATTTGGAGGTCACTGGCCTAGTTTCACCTCTAGATGCCATGATAAAAGACCCTGAGGAAAGTATGTGAAGGAAGAACAGGTCTGCTCTGCTTACAATTCTACATCACAGTCCACCACTGTGGAGAAGGCAAGACAGGAACTTACTGTAGCTGGTCACATCCACAGTCAAGAAGGAGCAGCACGGGGCCATCTTGGAAAATATTCTAGGTTACTGCCATTCTTCTTTACTATCTGCCTAGCACTTTTCTCCCAACATCTCAGGGATGCTGGAAAATGCTGCTCACTTAGTATAATTGTTTTCATCAAAAATAATTAATGTTTTTTGTCACGTTTGCAATGTCTTTCTGTTTCCTTGACCACATTTTCCGCTGGGAATTGGAACGCCAGGTTATTACTCAGTCAATGGCGGACTTCGATTCCCCTGAGAACTTCAGCCCTACCAAATTGCTTCATAGTGAAGCACCGCCTTCTGTTTCACGTCACACACACATGTGTGGGAAATATGTGTGCATACATATGTAAAATATGGCAAGATGCTCTACTTTAAATTTGTTCCTTTGTTTTCATCTTCCTCTAGTGTAGTCAAAGTGTCTTTCTACATAGAATGCATTTTTCCACAGGAAAAGAAAAATCCCATTGATAAAACAGATGTTCTTTCTGTTGCCCAGTAGGCCACAGGGTACACAGTATTTGAGGGACATCAGCTATCTTAAATAAACATGGACCACAGGTAAGAACTGAAGGCACAGAGAGAAGCCAAGTACACAGGCAAGGCAAGAGGACAGCGGAGAAGCAGACATCCAGTCCAAGGTCAATGGTTATTCAAAACCAACTGATATTCTAAGTTACACAGAAACAATCTGAGTCTTCTAAGAAGATATTTATATTATCAATACAATCTAAACTGGCAAAGGGGACAGCTGTAGGATTTCTTTTTTTACATCTGTTAAATATATTCTGTACCTTAATTTTGTACAAATATGGGTCTGACTTTCAGACATGGCTCCTCATCACCTATTAGTCTGGTATATTTTAGTGTAAAGCATTGTAGAGTAGAGTTGGAGCGTGAACCTCTTCAAGTTTATTCCTCCACTGAAGCTTAATATAGACGGAGACAGGCATCCACACTTTGCAATTAATCACTAGTTCATCAGGAAGACAGATGCCCAATTTACTCATTAAAGGCAAATAGATTTCTTCCAATGCCTTGGCATCTTCCCCCATCATCAAATAAGGAAAGAAAAATTATATTGAGTAGATAGATAGATAGATAGATAGATAGATAGATAGATAGATATGGATGGATAAAAACAAAGGGATAAGGGATAAACTCCAAATTAACAGGATCTTCAGGGGGAAACAGTCTGTGCAGTAATGTTCAAAAGAAGAATAAAATAAGTATCTGTATGTTGAAAGATATATATACAACACACAGATTAAAATGCATGTTTCAGTAAACATCAAGATTTATTATGCTGTTAGAAACTATTGACTAGGGTGAAAGTCAATACGTCTCTATGTTCACCACAACAAAATCAATAACTGTTTAATAATTTACCAGGACTTGTGAGATTTAATGTACCTGATGGCTATGAAGTTAAATAAAACTCTTACACTTTCTTCCAGGCATATTTGATAAAGCTGGGTCCATCACTCATGCCCCTCACACCCCACCTTTATTGAATGAGGCACACAAAGCATCAGCTTCCCCAGAATTGAGGATGACAACTCTGAAATTCGAGCAAGGAGACCAGACTAACAAGAAGAGCCTCAAGGAAGACAACACTTATTAGGGACGAATTTGGTGTCACAGATGAATGTGGGCATCTGTGCCTGTGAAATAAATAGCAGTCTCTTCCTGACACATATAATTTCATCCAGTCTACAGGCCCCCCAAATTGCCTTGTATTGATTGTATGTTCATTCTTTCCCACACATCTCCAGAGACAAATAAATGCAAGCTAGTCAAAAGCTTGGCAATCTAAATCTCAATTGAAAAGGACTTTAGTGGCAGGATTAGAAGTAATACACTTGCGTGCCTTCTTCTCTTTAGGATCACCTTAGTGTTTGTTTCCACTTAAGGAAGGCCAGCATAAAAGGAAGGCCAGTCCCCTGCAGTGCAGCCATAATGACTTATCTATAAATCAGAAGCTAAGCTACTAGGGCTAATCACTAGAATCACTAGACCTTAATCCAAACTAGAGATGCTCTACGCAGGGTTATGAGGATGCATGGCCTGCATTTCCTGATGAATATGCAGAGTGCGGCTTCCTAGTGCTTCTAAATGGCATTAATAAGTCAAGTTCTGGAAGGAAAACAGAGGTCACAGCAACCAATGGAGTGAGCAAAAATGGGCTCCTTCCAGAATGTATTTCTAGTAATGAATTGTTGAAGAAAATTTCCAGACTGCCTTTGGCTGTAACTACAGAAAAGAGCTCTGGCTCCATCTTTTAAAGTCCACATAGGAAAATAAGGTATGAATAAATGCAGGCTTCGGAGAAGGATGACTGAGAACACTCTCTGATGAGGACAGAGAAAGGAGCTGCTCTTCACAGACACCAATACCTGAACAAGGATAGAAAACTTCAATGTGGCCTCTGATCTACTGAATATAGTAGAAGAAGGAGAAAGAAATGCCAGCATCAAACAGAGTTTGCATGTGAAATTGATGTAAGGGGCCCTACACCACCAGTTATTGAAATGACTCTAAGAGACCCTGACTATCTCATATTGTATGTGTTATGATGGGAAATATCCGTGGCAGTTGGGTTCCTCAAATCTATCTATCTTCTATGGGTCCAGACAGAACAGGAAACAATTAAAAAAATGGTCTTTTCAATCAAAAAAGCTTCTAATATCCACGTTCATATGTTTTATAGCACAAGTGAACCACATTAAAAGCTAGAGAGATGAAATGTACGCTCTCATAGCTTGCTTTACTAGTGGCTGTGCTAAAATGACCAACAACACAACTCAAGAAAGGTGGCGCTTACTTTAGGCTTACAGTTCAAAGGGACACAGTGTATAATGATGGGAAAAGCATGGTGTCTACAGTCAGGAAGCTGCAGGTGAGGAGGAAGAGGGGCGGGGATATAAAGCCTCGAAGCACGCCTCCCAGTGACTCTGCCTCTGAAAGCTTCACCACCTTCCCAGTCAACGCCATCAGTTTGGGGACCCAGCGTTCAGAGCCAAGAGCCAATGGAGACATTCCACATCTAAACCACAGTGCTGTGCAAACATCTCGCTCTAGCATCATAGATTAGAAATTCTGTATCCTTTTCTCACATGGCACGTGGCACCATTCTGTGCTGGATTTCATGTCTATAAAGAGAAGAATAGTCACACCCTGATAACCAGACTTGGTCAGTGCCTTTTAGTGATCAAATCCCAACTCAGCAATGATCTCAAGCCATGATTCTAAAAACATGGTGAGTGAACTACGTCCCTTACAATTAGTTGAGAGGTTTCAAATGCAGATTTCTAAGTCCCACATAAGGACACTTGAATCACAAGTTATAATGGTGGGTCCCTGAGCCATATGTGTGTACAATATACTACAAGGATCCTGAAACTAGAAAATGAAAACAACGAAGGAAGAAATGAGATTCAGGAGCTAACACTGCTGCACTGAGCACCATACCCAGGAACAGCAGAATACACATCAAGACGCAAAAACAAAGCTCACTAGATATTGCAGAACAAAAAAACAAAAACAAAGACATTAAGACCTGTCATAGTATTACAAACAAACGCCCGGTACCTGACAGACGTGTGGAAGAAGCACACAAAATGTCTGTAGATGGCTTTGGAAAAGAGGGGCCAGACCTACCATGCTAAATGAGCATTGTGCTCTGTCAACAATAAAAACAGAACTGCACCATGCAAGGTGCTCCCCTGTGTGGAGCTCAGGGCACTCCATCAACATGATGCATATTTTCTACTTGGCCAACCACGCTGTGTTTGGAAGACCATTTTTTTTTCTGAGCTAGAATCTACCTGAGTTAACTGAGTAAATATAGAAGAGAAAAGGCAGGGCCACACTGAAAAGTGAAGTTCCAAACGCGTGAGAAATGGGCCTTCAGGTGGACTTGTAGACCTAGAGCCACCACTATTGTGTGAGGTCCATTTTCCTGGTCCACAGAGTCCCAATAAGTCTTCACAGTACGATGACATTTCATTCTGCCTTAAATCTCTCCACAGCTTTTACACAGCCCCCGAGTAACTTCAGACATAAGTGTGCTTCCCTCAAGAGTCAAACACTAAAAGTACACTTTATAAACTAAATTACTAAAAAAAAAAAAATTTCTACCTGGAAAATCATATATTAATATGATAGTCATAGATCAAAATTTGGCATGCTTTGTGCATAGTGAACACAAGTGTGCATCTTAAATACTATTCCATACAGATGTGATTTTATACACAGCTGTCCAAAAATTTGTCTGTTAAACACAAAGAGGTATGCTTATAGGCCTTTTCCAAAGTACCTTTCATTTTGACATTTTCAAAACATATCAAACACAGTAAACAATATATGCATGCATCCACGTGTCCATGTCTGTGGGTGTCTGTCATGTCTGTCTGTCATGTCTGTCAGGAGGCAGAAGCAAACAGATGTCTGTAAGTTTGAAACCAGCCTGGTCTACCTAGTGAGCTCTGGGACAGCCAGGGCTACAAAGAGAGACCCTGTCTCAAATAAATAAGTAAATAAACAAATAAACAAATAAGACCCCCTGTTCAGATCTAACCAATGGCCATCTCATTCTCCACAGTTGTAGGGATAGCAGGGACTGCCTCTGACGTGAAGTTTGGTGTCCCCAATTTGATAACTTCTTTTTGGTAGGGAGGGTTTGTAGCACACAGAGGAAGGGGATGCAGGCTATCCAGATGAGACCTGATAGGCTGAAGTCATATGGTGGGGGAGGAGGTTCCTTCAGTCAGAGATCTAGGGGAGGGGAATAGGGCAAAAGAGGGGGAGAGAGAGGAATGGGAAGATACAAGTGAGGTGGGGATAACAATCAGGATATAATCTGAATAAATTATAATAATAAAAAATAAAATAATAATAATAATAAATATTTAGTGAGCAAGTTAACACTGAGTTTAGGAAACGCATATGAAAAGCAATGGTCTGAATTTGAAAGACAAGGGCTTGAATTTTGGATTTTTATTAGAGTAAAGGGTGACCCAGAAGGTCAAAGCCTTGGTCCAGGCTTTTGTTCTTATCAATAAAACAAATTCACAGACAAACATACAAAGCCACCAAGTAAGTTTCATATTTAGAGGGAGAAGAAAAAGAATAGACACTAGGTATCAGCACGGCCTTAGGGGTGAGATGAGCAGAGGTGAGGCATGCCATTTTATAAATTCAGAGACGTTAGTGGGTAGTACTGGGGATGATTTAACTGGCTGTAATAATTAAGCTACATAATAAATAATTTACCCATGCCTTAGGAGCACTGCATTACTGACTTGAAGCTGTGGGCATGTGTGATGGGGCCAGTCTTCCTTTGCCTGTGCAAACCTCAGCTGTGAAGTCTTATCCACAGAAGGTCATAAATCAGTGATCTGGGGACAGCGCTGGAGCACATGCTCAGGAATATGGTGTTTGGGAATGAGTCTAAAGAGCCGGCAAGCGAAGATGATCTGGGAAGGCCTAGACAGCTTCCTTCTGGTTTGAGAAGAACTTGTGATTTGTCTCACTGTCTATAAAATAAGGAGGGGACCAATGCCCCATCCCTGATTCCCTGCCATGTAATTCTTTCTCACATCTCCATCATCTTTATGTTGTTGATTTGTGTTTGTTTGTTTGTTTGTTTGTTTGTGTCACAGTCCTGGAACTCACTTTGTAGACCAGGCTGGCCTTGAACTCAGAGATCTGCCCGCCTCTGCCTCCCAAGTGCTGGGACTAACAGTGTGTGCCACCACACCCAGCATCTTTTCTAGCAAAGGATTTTGAGTTACTAAAACAGAATTCCTTTCCCTGATATCAGAGCAAGTGAGCAACCGAAGAGCTACCGTAACCAACAATAATATAGAGAACAAGTAGGGATGTGCATTTTTCATAACAGCTGAAGGAAAATGTAGGGGACAAGCATTCTAGAGTCGAGAGGAGGAGCATAGCACGGCTTCCTAACCCCGGCCGTCCTACTGAACACTACTCCATCCCAGAAGGCATATCCCTGGGCTCAAGATGTCTGGAGAGTCTTCTCCCAACTCCCCAGGTCATGAGCAGAAGGAGATGGGGTGTATATGTGTACCCCTCTTCCCCTCCCTTAACTGAGCAGCAATATACTGGCTGGTGAGATGGAGCAAATTAAGTGGAAAAAGTAGAAAACATAAGCAATCTCTCTAATAAAGTACACATTGCAGAAGAGTGGGTATAGGGGTGAGAGAGAGAGACAGAGAGAGATGGGTAATTTCAATGTCAACTTTGTTTTTTGAGACAAGGCCTCTCACTGAGACCTGGGCTCCCCACTAGGCTAAGCGCACCCCAGGATATACCTGTCCCTGCCTCCTTGGCACTGGGATTCAAAGGGCTATTACATTCAGCTTCTTAGGTGAATGCTGGGGATTGAACTCAGATCCTAATACTTGCACAGCAAGCACTTTACTGACTGATTCATCTCCCCAACACCCCAAATAAGTTTTACTGAGGAACAAAATAAAGTTTAAGGCCTCTTCAGCCTTCCTGGGGAAAATATGACAGCCCCCTTGACAGTAGACTGCGCTCTGAGTGTCCAAACAAAAGCTGCTCATCTGGCATTTCTGCTCCCTGTTCTTTTCAGGCTCCTTAAATTTCGAGTCGAAAACAAAAGAGAAATGTGGTTTCAAGCCAAAGAGCGCAGAGGGAATGCACTCTCCCTGTATGTGACAGGACGAGGATTTAGAGCTGTCTAGCTCAATATCAGACCAAAGGGCATCAGCACGGACATGCCAGATCACAGGCAGAAGAACAAATGGAGATAATTGTGCAAACGTGTGACAGAGGAAAGTGTGAGAGTGGCCTAAGGAGAGGACTACCATAAAGGCAGTTATGCCACGAAGAAAAGTAGTTCAAAGAGACAGAAGCTCCTCTTCAACTGTGCTAGTCTACAAAACACTGTTCAAAAAAAAACAGACACAGACACAGTAACATGATAAAAACACATACGGTAGGGCAAAAAAGGAAAATTATTTAGCCGAGGCAACCAATTGGTGCTTGTATCAACATCGCTTCACAACTGAAGTCAACAACATGAAAAGTTGAGAAGAAAACTGTGACTGTAGATTTTCAGGGTCACAAGTTACAAGGAGGAAAAAAAAACAACACACCTTAAAAAGAATTCGGTATCTTGAGACACAGAATCCAACAAATAGAGCTGAAAATAAAGAATGAGTTAAAATACAAGAAAAATATGGTCCCCAGTTGAAAGATACACTGACGTATGAGGAGAATAGGGCATTCCTTGACTATCAAATTCTATCAGTCATGATAGAGCCATCTTAAACTATCAAACATTAAGAATAAAGAAATCAGGCATCCATCAAATAGCTCACAATACTTACAAGAAGGCAAAGTTATGCAGGTTTCAGCTGTATCTACTGTCCTAAGGAATGCTGGTGTGGTTTGGGTCCAAGGAAAAGAGTAGCCTCCTGAAAGCACTTTTTTAATCAGAAGGGTGCTGATGCACAGAAGCACCAGGCAGGCATTCTCCAGCAGAATCCACCTGAAAGGCTAACAGCATCCATGGACGTCTTATTGCCAGAGACTCTACTCAATTCACAGGTGAACCAAAGTGTCGAACTAGAACGTGCCGAGACCTGATTAAAGAGCTGCTGCTAAGTATCAAGCACATGACACAATTTTTTAAACTTACATGTTAAAAAATTGTTTATATTAAAAACCTGGAGCAAAGGATTAAGTGAGATAACGCGTGTGATGATGTGTGTTGTGGAGATGGTTGACTGATTTAGAGGATGGTGTTGTCTGTGCCACTGGGAAAGTGTCCAGTCCCATCATATGCCATTCTTGACAAATTCATGGTATGTTCCCACAAACCAAAAAGAAGTCCTGGTCTACATCTTTTGAGACCTATCAGTTCTCAGCACTCTGGATTCCCTTGAGCAAGTGTCCATATACTGTGCTATTGGAACCACTAGGAAGGGAGGCTGCACGGAATAGGCGAATTAATCGATGCCGCTTCTACAACTGTTTTTCTAATGCAGCTGTAGGAGTAAATATTACTAAGATTCACATTAGATGCAAAAACAATACCAGAGACTGAAGAATCCATTATAAGTAACTAGAATAATTGCATAATCAAAAGAGCCAAATGAATCTATTAAAGAAAATGTACTAGAGGTAATAAAATAACGTAAAATTTTATAGCAGTCTTGTATGCTGTAAAAGGTAGCCAGCTAAAGCATAATCAGAGAAATTCATTCTCAGATAAAATAAGAAAACACTCACTCATGGAAATCTGGCATAGAACTTTTATAAGAATTTTGAGTGTGAAATATAAAAAAAATTTAATAAATGAAGTATATTTAGACTTGATAACTATTTCCTCCAAGTTTGCCTTTTAGCTTATTTATATTTTACTTACTACATTTATTTGTAGGTGTGTGTGTGCATGTGTGTGTGCATGTCTGCATGTGCACATATGTGTACACACATGTGTGTATGAGCGTGCATGTGTGTATGTGTGCATATGTGTGGGCGCGCGCGTGTGTGTGCATGCGTGTGTGTGTGTGTATGTGCACTGCCATAGTATAAATATGGCTGTCAGGGGATGACTCATGGGAGTCAGTTCTTACCTTCCACAGTGAGGCTCCTAGAGATTGAACTCAGGTTGTCTGGCTCAGCAGCAAGTGCCTTTAACCACTGAGCTATCGCACCAAACTCAGCAATACCTTCTGAAAATGTTACCGTTCCAATCAAAGTCCAGATGGAGAGGAGTAGGAAGACAGCAAAACATTTGATACAAAAATTCATGCAAGCGTGACCGCCTGGAGAGGAAAGTGTGGAATAGTGAGCAAATGGGAGGTGAATATGGGCTTAAAGGTAAGTATCTCTTTAAAAACTTACTAATACGTATAACAAATTTATTTTCAAAAAGTTAAAATGAAAAGAAAGTCGACTGACTACAACCCACACTTTGTATCAAATATGGCTTTTCCTGTAACACATTATCGCTCATTAAAATGTATTTAAAAAGCAACAATATGCCACAAGTAAAAATGAAATTATACAAAAATCCATATGAGAAAAAAGATCTAACTACATTTAAATAAAGGTGGGAGCATGTTTATTCTTACTGAACACCAAAAACAAGCATATTAAAGCAGACTTAAGCACCAACACACTCCCACAAACTTGAGAACATTTTAGAAACAACATGAAGATACTATCAAATATTGTTCTAGGACTTTTCTGGAAAAATGAGAATAACGTGTTATAGATGCTGTGGCAATATTTGAAACAAATAAACCTAAGGGTTATCATTTTTTTTTTCAATTTTACCACTTCCAAGAGAGAATAGAGTGAGTGCGCACAGACGTGGGCTCCGGTGCTGCCATCACATCTTTCCTCACTGATTCCAGGACAGGACTCTGGAGATGACTTAGCAGGTGAGGATTACAAGCATGATGGCTGAAGTTCAGATCACCAAGCCATTGTAATAGCTGAATGGGCAGCTTGCTACCCTACCTACCCTGCTTGCACTCCCAGGGTGTAAGAGGCAGAGAGAGAGAAAGAGTCCCTGAAACAACTTGGCTAGTCAGACTAGCCAAAAAAGTTAGCTTCAAGTTTACTAAGAGAGTCTACCCCAATAAAGTAGAGAGCAAGTAAGAAAGACACTGGACATCAACCTCAGGGCTCCATACACATGTGCACCCACAAACATGCAAGCACTCATTCATATGTGAACACACACACATACAGATGCAATTTTTTTTTTTTTTTTTTTTTTTTTTTTTTAGGTGGCTAGAGTGGTTAGGAGTGATTGCTATTCTTCTATGGGACATGAATTTGGTTCCTAGAAACCACCACTGCCTGTACCTCCAGCCCAGGAGATCTGACATCCTCTTCTGGCCTTTATAAACACCCACCCATACATGACAATTAACTCACGCAGATGTGCATGTGCACCTAAACAAAAACAATAAAAATGCATCCTTTAAAGAACAATAAAAAGTGATCATAACAATTAATACTATGGCTTTTGTGAAAGTTGAATATGATTATGACATCCATGAAAGCAGAGCGCTTAGCAGATGCTGAACAGTTTTTACTAACTTGTTTTCTCTCCTCACCTTCCTGATCACCACAACACACACGTGCATGTGCGCATACACACACACACACACACACACACACACACACACACACACACACACGGACACACACTGCACACATAAGTAGACACATGAAAATTTATTAAAGGAAATAATTTAATGAATTTCTTCTGTGCTGTTGAGAGTTATAGAGAAATGGGGCCCTTCCCATAACACTGCTTAAGGACTAAAGATCTTTAGTTCTGTATTCACGTCAAATGTGGACGAGAGACAGGGAATAAAGAGACTCAAAGGAAAAGGGAAATCTGCTCAAAGGCCAGGAGAGAGAAAGCGTCCAGGGCAGAATCCAGGACTGGACTGGGCCACAGCACCCTGGCCAACGCTACAAAGACCTCAGACGGCTGGGCTGCATCTCAGTGCAGGACCTAGGACAAAAGGACTACACAAGACCCTTAGGACCGTCACACTGTGCTCAGCACACTGCTTAGGCAGCTTATCCAGCATATCAGACTGGCCCGAGCTCTACACTGGATTTCCACGTAGATTATTTCCTTCACTAGTCAGTACATGAGTTCTCTGAGGGAAGAAAAAACTGTTATGGGAAAAATATTTTCCTCCATATGTCTAACTTGTAGCATTAATTCAAAGGTCTGGATGCCAATTTTAAAAGGTCTTTTCCAGAATCAAAAAGACACTGGGTATGGTGGTGCATATCTTTAATCCCAGCACCTAGGAGGCAGAAGCAGGTGGATCTCTGTGGGTTCGAGGCCAGCCTGGTCTACAAAGGGAGTTCCAGGACAGCCAAGACTGTACACATAGAAACCCTGTCTTGTGTTTAAAAAAAAAATAGTGGCAGAATCAAAAAACGATCTAATTTTAGGTGGCTTGTGATTTGGAAAGGAGGGTTGGTTGGTTGGTTGGTTGGTTGGTTGGTTGGCTGGTTAGTTTGACCTAATACTTTTAGGTGAACTCCTTAAATGTACCCCTCCTTTGCTTTAATTACTGTCCAGCACTGCAGAGCATTCAATACCAGTAGCAAGCACCACGCTTTGACATGACCGATTACAACTTGAGTAAAGATAATCAACTCCTATTGTTCTTGAGAAGGGTGAATTCTCTCTTTCCAAAGGCCCTAACAGTAAAAACCTCTTCAGTGGTCCCTGTGTCACAGGGTCTGCAGAGAGCGTTCCCACAGTAGTGATCTCTGCTTATGCTTCGCCAGCCTCTCCTGTCGCCTGGAGTTGACTCTCTATCTCCTAACCACTCACCGAGTCTTCATCTTATGTGTAGCTCTAATTCCCACTACACTGTCTGAAAGGTTTCCACCCGCAACGCTTACAGTTTCAAGTATTTCTAGGAGGGTGGAGAATCTCATCTTCTACTGAATTAGCCAACCTCAAAACGATTCATTTCATTGTCCGGCCTTTTTACGATTAAAAGGCCTTTACCTATTATTCATGAGTCTGAACTGATTCATCCATATAATTTAGATTTTAAGCTTTTAGGTTAAGGACTACAATTTCCCTGTGACATTTTCAGTGCTGGGTAGAGAGTCTGTACGGAAATTGATGTCCTTTCTTTGAAACGAAATGTTAGGACTCACTCCACCTTTTAACTCAGGCTGCAGAACTAAAGAAATAGGTTTATATTCTTGACGGTGGGAAGGCTCCTTAATAGCCGCCCGGGGTGACAAACTGTAATAGGAAGTGGGCTCTGCACAAATGGGTTTCTGCTTAAAGACCACACACTTATGTAAATCAGAAAGGAACCATTATGTGTGGGTGTCCCATTTTTGAAAAATTCTTATTTTATCCATTTTAGAAATAACATATGTTTAGTATAGAAAATAACAAAAATTTAAAGGGGGGAACCAAACATAATTCTACTAACCAAAACAATATCTTTGTTAACATCTTGAAATTTGATTTTCTTTTTCACTCGTCTAAATGGAATCTGGGGTTTTATTTTCTTCTTTTTCACTTCTTTTTTTAAACATAATTGTGACTTTCGGTATATGGCATATATATTCGTATATATGAAGATTCATCCATTTGTAAGAGCTGGTAAGTGAGCTCAGCAGGTAAAGGCCCTCGCCCCCCGAAGCTTGGTGACCCACATTTCATCGCCAGGACCCTTTTGGTAGAAGACGAGCCCACTCCTTCAAGTTGTCCTCTCACCTCCACATACACATGCCAGGACACACATGCACATACAACACAAATACAAATATAATAAACAAATATAATAGAGATATAAACATTACAGCATACGCGTTACTTCTGTTGTATAGTCCCAGAAAACCATTTTAAAACAATCATATCTCATCAAGTGGCTAAATCTGCCTTTTAGCTACTTTACTTGATATTTCAAAACTAAAAACTAGGAAAAATATCTTTAAGCAGAAAGTGTCATTGCTGGGGACGAAGCTCAGCAGCTGTGACCTCTTGCTGCTCTTCCAGAAGACCTGGGTTGGTTCCTGGCACAACAGGTAACTCATAACCACGCATAACTCCAGCTCCAGGGGGTCTGATGCCTCTTCTGGCCTCCAAATTTCTGTTCTTGTATCGTTGAAATCTGTCTTTGTGCCTGTTGCATTTTAAAAATGAACAGGGAGTAACTGTTCATACCAGTGCTGTGTACGTAGTCTGGCAATCCCATGCAGGCCTGCGCCATTCAGAGGTTAACGTTAACCTCCCCTTCTGCACACATCTCCCCTCACGGTCCCCAACATCCGCTACTCACTCCTCTATTTCAGGACAACTGTTTCAGCCTCTACACACAGAAGGGGACACATAATGTTGGTTCACCTGTGTGAATTGACCTAACCGGAGCCTCCAGGTCCACAAATCACAGGCTTTCCTGTCCAGTGAACTGCTGGCCAATATTTTCTCCTAGTCTGTGTGCTGTCCAGATCATTCTGTTGGCCAATTCTTTTGCTATGAAGAAGCTTTTTAGTTGGTGAAAATCAGGAGTCAGGTTTAATCTCGAGGTCTCATTCCAGAAAAATATTTCTGTACTAAGATCTTAAAGGGGTGTGTGTGTGTGTGTGTGTGTGTGTGTGTGTGTGTGTGTGTGTGTAGAAAGTTTAGCTAGACCAATTAAGCAAAAGGAAAGAAACAGCAGACAAATAGGAAGGAAGTAAATATCTCAGGTTACAAAGTTCCATAAAAAATAGAAATAAATAAATAAATAAAAACAACTAGCAGAACTAATTAATGTATTCAGTGAAAGCTTCAGAACACAAAATCAACATCAACATTTAGAAGCCTGTCTATACATCTATGATAACTGATGAGGAAAAATCATGAAACAAAACAAAAACAAACTTAGCCAAAGAAATGAAAGACCTCTGCATAGGCCAGGTAGCCTTGGGACAAGAACAAGAGCCACACTAAGGAAAAAGAAGGGAGCTGGCATAAAAGCAAGTCCCAGGGCTCATGAAACAGAATAAAGGTCCTAGAAGTAAAGCCAAGCGCCTTCAGCGTATAGAACAAAAAATGCCAGAAACATACTGGGGAAAGGGCCTCTTCATCAGGGGTGCTGAGGAAACTGACCGTTCCCATGGAGACAACCAGAACAGCACCCACTTCACCCATCACTGGTTCTGAAGTCTGGCAATTCTCCCTCCATCCAGAGGTTTGGACCGGTGTCTTCTGAAATTCTTAAGTTGTACAACTTTTATCTTAATTTCTTTTATTCAGGATTTCTGGTGTATGAAGCCATAATTCAAAGGTATCTATTTTGTAATTCAGTTGCCATATGATTTTTAAATATTTTTTATTAATTTATTCTTGTTACATCTCAATGGTTATCCCATCCCTTGTATCCCCCCATTCTTCCCTCCCTCCCATTTTCCCCTTACTCCCCTCCCCCATGACTGTGCCTGAGGAGGACTTCCTCCCCCTTTATATGCTCATAGGGTATCAAGTCTCTTCTTGGTAGCCTACTATCCTTCCTCTGAGTGCCACCAGGTCTCCCCCTCCAGAGGACATGGTCAAATATGAGGCACCAGAGTACGTGTGAAAGTCATAGATTTATTAAACACTTTTTACTATTTGCTTGCAGTGTCTCCCTCCCCACAGCTGAAGCCTACATACCAGAGTTCATCCACACTGTCTGCTGTCACTGAGGGGCCTACACCAGGCTTGTGCTGCCCTAAGCCCCTCACCTCTCACTGCATTTAGTAGCAAACAGTGGGATGGTGAGATCGGTTGCCGCTCATTAATACTCTTTCCTAAATGACTTTATTTGTACCTTGTTCCACAAAGTTCCTAGACATTTTAAATTGGTAGACATATCATCCAAAGGCTATGATTTAATTTATTTAATGGGAAATGTTTTTTTTTTATGTTTCGAAAATGCAAGTTATTTCCAAAGAAGTAGAAGTAATTCTCCCTGAGACATTAAGTATCCCAGAATAAAATGAAGGCTGTATTTGAAATTTGTACATTCCATACGAAGAAAGCACTTCACATGAAACCCATTTGTTATGCACCACATAAAATGCTAGTAACACGGGCCCCATGAATAAATCTCTAAAATCAAAAGCACAGTTTCAAAAAGCATCTAAGTTGAACCTAGCTGGTAAGCGCCCTTATTATGTGTAAGATTTTGGAAATGTGCAATGAAAGGAAATTTGTAAAAAAAAAAAAAAGTTATTATATTATTATATAATATAATATAATATATAATATAATATATAAACTATAAAATAATAATAGCCAATTGTGCTTAGAGTGATTTTTATAAGTTTTATGTCAATGCTAATATAAAACAATGTAATAAAATATTTGGGCAAGTCCCAGGTAGGTGCCAAAAATGGAAAGAAAGAAGGGAGAATTTTTAGTTCAACCAGGAACTCAGAACAGGATGAGCAGACAACATGATATGGAAGGCAATAGGCTGCCTCTTGACCACTGTGGAAACAGAAAAGGTCACAGAAAATAAACCATATAAGAATGCAGAGGAAAACCTACAGACACTTAATTTTTGACAATGAAGCTAAAATCATGAAATGGAAAAAAGATGGCAATTCAACAAATGGCATTGGTCTAATTGGATGTCTACATGCAAAAAATGCAATTAGACTCATATTCATCACCTTGCACAAAACTCAAGTCCAAGTGGATCAAAGACCTCAACATAAAACCAGAAAAACTAAATCTATGAGAAAGTGGGGAGGAGCCTTGAACTCACTGGCACAGGAGACAACTTCCTGAGCAGAAGCCCAGCAGCGCAGGCTCTGAGATCAACAATTAATAAAAGGGACCTCGTGAAACCAAAAAGCTTCTGTAAGGCAAAGGACACTGTCAATAAAATAAAATAAAAAATAAATAAATAAATAAATAAACAGCCTACGGACTGTGAAAAGATCTTTTCCAACCTTATATCCTACAGAGGGTTAATATCCAATATGTATAAAGAATTCAACGAGCTATAGAAATGAAGCTGCTAGCCTGCACTTCCAGTTCACTCAGGTAATTAAGTTTTATCCCTCTCAAGTCTCTAATGGGTTTGAAGACCAGATAGTTTAATCTTTCAATTAAGCTTAATTTTTATAGTAGTATTTTTTATTGAAAAATAAAATCATTCATATTACATCTCATTTGCTATCCCATCCCCTGCATCCTCCCATTCCTCCCTCCCTCCTGCTTTCACCCCATTCCCCTTCCCTATGACTGTGACTGAGGGGGATCTCCTCCCCCTAGGTTAGGGGATAAGATGTTTTTAGATCAAGATAGATGTTTTAAGTTAATAGAGATGAGATATAGATATCAATCTCCATTCAGAAATTTAGACCCAACAAGATAGGAAAGATGTTTACTTCAAGTTTGCCAAATACAAATGGCCAAATCACTATGAATGTAACATTTATATAATTCCTGACTGCCTCGTGGGTCTTCCTGCTGTATGTAGTTTATTTTACTCACGTGTAATAATATAAATGTATATGTTAAAAAAGAAGCATCATAAAAATTTTTTCAAAAAAATAGCTTTGGGGAAAATAGTGAGAAGGGATTAGGAAATGAACCCCTGTCTGTTCAATGTCTAAACTAAAGACATGCAGGGGCAAGTGCATGAACTGCCTGAAATTCTCAGTATGTGCACTGTAAATAATGATTACAGGAATGTCTCTGGACTGAAATGAGTGTGTCAGTATAGTTCTCAGTAACCACTCTTGGTATGGAAGTGTATCATCATTGCCCAGCTCCCTTGAAACGATGGGGATTCGTGTTTAAATAATAAAACTTGACTAGCTCTGGAAGTTTTTTTTTTTTTATGTACAAAGCATTAATATCAGCTTTGTTGGAATTATATTAAGGAAACTGCAGATATCAGTCTCACAATGTATATAAACCACAGGGAAATGCTTTTCTTTTGATAGAATTTAATAAACTCCCTTTATTATTTTTGTAATTAAAAAAGAATTCAAGAAATTACATGCCAACAAACAAAATAACCCAGTTAAAAAATGCAGTACAGAGCTAAACAGAAGAATATTGAATGTACAAGGAACACTTAAAGAAATGCTCAACACCCTTAGTCATCAGGGAAATGCAAATCAAAATGACTCTCTTTGCACCTATCAGAATGGCTAAGATCGAAAACTCAAGTGACAGCACATGCTGGTGAGGATGTGGAGAAAGGGGAACACTCCTCTATTGCTGGTGGGAGTGTAAACTTGCACAACCACTTTAGAAATCAATCTGGTGCTTTCTCAGAAAATTAGGAATTATGCTACTTCAAGACCCAGCTATATCACTCTTGGGCATATACCCGAAAGATGCTCCACCATACAACAAGAACATTTGCCCAACTATGTCCATAGCAGCCTTATTCATAATAGCCAGAATCTGGAAACAACCTAGACCTTCCTCAACTGAAGAATGGATAAAGAAACTGTGGTACATCTGTACAATGGAATACTATTCAGCTATTAAAAACAAGGACATCATGAAATTTGCAGGCAAATGGATGGAGCTGGAAAAGATCATCGTGAGTGAGGTAACCCATGGTATATACTCACTTATAAGCAAATATTAGCCATATGATACAAGATAACTATACCACAATTCACAGACCTGGAGAAGCTAAGTACCAAGGAGGACCTGAAGGAGGATGCTTTATTCTTGGACAGATAGAATAGACCTGGAAGTGGTTGAAGAGAAGGAGCAGGACAGGAGCCCACCATAGAGGTCCTCTGAAAGGCTCTGCTCAGCAGATGCTGAGACTCACAGCCAGGCTTTGGGTGGAGTTCAGGGAGTCTTGGAAGACTGGGGCCAGGGGGGGTGGGAATGGAAGGACCCGGAGGGGACAGGATCTCTACAGGAGAACCAATAAAGCCAAGAAATCTGGGCCCAGGGGAGCCTGCCAGAGACTGATGCACCAAAAACAAGGACCATGCATGGGGAGGGCCTGGGCCCCCTGCTCAGATGTAGCCAATAGGCAGCTCAGTCTCCATGTGGTCCCCTAGTGAGGGGAGCAGGGGCTGTCTATGCCATGAACTCTGTTGCCTGCTCTTTGATCACTTCCCCATAGCAGGGTGCCTTACCAGACCACAGACAAAGTGGGTGCAGGCAATCCTGATGAGACTTGATAGGCTGGGGTCAGCTGGTGAGAGAGGAGGGTCCCCCTTTCAGCAGACTAGGGGAGTGGCATAGGATGAGAGAGAGAGAGAGAGAGGGTGGGACTAGAAGGAGAAAGGGAGAGGGCTGCGTTTGGGATGAAAAGTGAATAAATTTTTAAATAAATTTTTTTAAAAAGAATGCAGAGGATAGAGATGTAATATAGAAATCTTGGTAGGATCCAGGTGTACAGAGGGACACTGGAGTATAAGCCTTGCTGCCTGAGACCAATGTGCCCTGCCATGTGCTCTCATGATCTCTGAGTGTCATGTATGGAAGATTTGCCAAGATGTGCCAAGTTGCTCAGCCTTTGCCAGTCACTCTCGATCATACTATCGGGCATCCAAAGGAGGATAGAAGGTTGTTTTGGGGTTTTTTGTTTTTGTTTTTGTTTTTGTTTTTTAACATAAAGCTTTGTCATTGTTTGGACCTACTTGTGTAGGATTGATTTCCTGTAACAACATTATTAAGTCAAAGGGAAGATGTGTGGCCAGTGAACCACATGACAAGGACTGGTAGACTGGACGCTAAAGTGCTTCAAACATTCTGGACTCTAGCATGTCTCTGGTCTGCCCGCAGTGAAGGGAAGATGGCTTTGGAGTGAGCCAGATTAGAACATCTGGCCTTTACATTTCAGAGAAGTTTGAAGATTCACTCGCAGAACATTCAAAAGGAGAGAGAGGTCTGGTTTCGGTAGCCAGTGCCACAATCTCAGTGACATCTAGAACTGAGTGGGACAAAGTTAGTGAAGAAGTCAGATAGAAGGTGCTGTGTCTAGTTATCTGGATGAGGGGGTGGGAGATACAAACATCCAGGTGGCAATATCTGCCACCTCTCTGTTCAACCAGTTGTCGCAGGAAGATGGTACCCTCCCTCCCACCTCCCATTATTCTCCACCACTAATCTTTAAACACTGGAGAAAACAAAAGCATCATGGGTAGTGATAGCGGAGTAAAAGCAAGGTGGGAAAATACAGACATTCTTTGACATACTGTGGGAGCCTGTCCCCTTAGCTCTACCATATGCATAAAAGACACAAAAATAGCTTATCTACTGAACATTGAGGGCCACAGACACATGGCATTGTAGAATATTGATTGCTTCTGTCCCATTTCTGTGAAGCAGACAGAAGTTCAGTTAGCTGCACCGCACAGCATCATGAGAGAGGATTCAAAAGCTGCCAATCACCAGCCTTGTGAAAGACTCAGATTCAAAGTATAGTTCCTACTGAATATGGATTGCTTTGGTCCTGTTGTGTGGGGTGGGGGTGGGCACTTCCACACTGAAAAATCATAAGGAGAACTAGTGATGAAGCAGTTGCAGTGCTCAGCCCTGAGAGAATGAACCTTGGGCTTAGAATATGTACTCACCAAGAGTCTGTGTCAGGGTTATAGCCAAGGTGTGCGTGCGTGCGTGCGTGCGTGCGTGCGTGTGTGTGTGTGTGTGTGTGTGTGTGTGTGTGTGTGTTGGGAAAAGGGGTTCTACTTTCTCTGTTTCAAGCTCAAGTCTACTTTACCACTCTTTTTTTTTTTTTTTTAACAGAAACAATATCTATGGTCTACAGCACACACACACACACACACATCACATCACATCACAAAACTTTCAATACTTTAGACACAGAAGAAGACCGGGGCCCTCCCATCACACAGAAAGGGGCTGTGAAGACCACGTGCCTGAATCTGCTGCCTGAGAACCTAGTAGCCACAAGGTCTTTACATATTATTGGAACTGGTTGCCTCTTCTCTGTATGAGTGAGGGTAGTTTGCATTCTGTTTTGTTTTTCTGTGTTGTTTCCTCCTAGCAAGTTCTCAACATAAATAACATGGTGGGGAAAAGAAAACATACCACATCGGGAGCGGGAAATAGTCACAGAGAGGCTGCCAAGAAACCTTCCCGAATGTGCCCTGGGACCTGCTTACAGTTTGGAGAGTTCTAAGCATGCTCACATTCGTGTACTTTGAGATTCCTTCTCTGAGACTTACTACTTTTGTCAATCTATATGTTTTCCCACTGTCTTTAGCAATGCCGGCACGTAGCAATAAAGGAAAGATGTGAGGCAGCAGGAATGAGGCAACACGTCAAGGCAAATATATGCCTGAGGAAAACATGCAGGCATGCCTGAGCCAAACAGCCACAAGCAGAACAGAAGCGGGAGCACATATTTGAGAGTGGGTGGGGCTGAGGCCTGATCTGCTGGTGGCTCAGCTTTAGAAACCTTCTGGACTGTCATTCCTCTCAAGTGCAGGGTCGGACCAACTCGCAGAGACAGTTTTCAGGGGGATTTACTTCAGACTACTTTCTCTGCTCTTACAATAATTCTTCATCCTCTGAACTCTTTTTAATTGTTAGCCATGGTTCGATGTAGAATTACAAGATGTGCTAAAATGACCCAAATATTCCAGAAAAGACAAAACGCTGTAGTTCTGTCTGGGGTGATATTACAATTCAAGATAGTAACTGTCATCATCAAGAGCAGCTCAACATCTATTGTTTAGACAAAATCTTCCTGGCATACTAATAACAATAGTTGACTCGTTACTTCCCTGGGAGAGGCAAACCTTCCAACTTAAGTCTTATTTCCCTCAGATGTCATCTATTTTGCATACATATATATTCATATATGTGCACGTGCATATGAGGGGGGGAGGTGTTGACACCAGATGTTAATGTCAGATGTTCTCCTCCATCGTGGTACTTTTTAAAAAAATTGTGTGTGTTTTGCCTGCATGTTTATGTGGGTGCCGTGTGGAAGCATGAAGCAAGAACAAGGTGTCCGATCCTAAAACTGGAATTACAGATAGCATGTCAGTGCTGGGACTTGAACCCAGATAACCTGCTAAAGCAATTAAGTGCTGTGAACCACAAGCCGTCACTCCAGCCCCACAGGGAGTGATAGGGGCCCCCTGTCTCTACCTCTTCAGCACTAGGGTTATGGGCACATAACTGCACACTCAGCTTTTCTGTGAGTAGTGGGGACAGAACTCGGGCCTCCACACTTATCCAACAAGCTCTTTACTGACTGAGCCATTTCTCCAGCCCCTTGGTGTTATATCTTGAACCATAAGGAGCCGGACAACCATCACAGACCCTTAGGGTTGAAAGATGCTTTCATTTATCCTCCTTTAGACGTGGCACAGTGCAAGCTAAGGGATTAATTGAGGAGGACACGAATGAGCAGAATTCCCGCTACACTTCAACGGGTGAAACAGAATTTGCACTTAGTGAGTAGCTGGACCCTATGTTCCTTTTGTATTGTGACCACAGAGCAAGTCTGTGGGGAGAAGGATGGGTGCTGCTCCTTTATATGACACCGGGTGTTTCAGAGAAGTCCCCCTGGCACTGCAGGCAGCAGCCACGCACCCACTGCTGGGAGCGATTCATCTCCTCATATTCGTCATACTTCCAAGTGATATAGATCAAATCTCTCAGGACAGTGTGGCTCTGGGAATCTCACATAAATGCCATGAGCCTTGCATTAGCATCGTTCTTCAAATGTCAAAAACAGACCTTTAAGCTAGCTCCTAGTTATGAATGTAATGAGAATGAATACACACACACACACACACACAGGCACACAGACACACACACGCAGAGACACCCACAGGCACACAGACACACATACAGACACACACACACACACACACACACACACACACACCATGACTATTCTATAACAGCTATCACAAGCAGCCAAGAATGTCTTCTTCTTCCTGTTGAAGAAAAGAATCTTTTTGTTTATTTATTTGGTTAGTTTGTTTCATATGTTTGTCTGTTCTCTCCTCTGTCTCTCTCTCTCTCTCTCTCTCTCTCTCTCTCTCTCACTCTCTCTCTCTCTCTCATGTCTTTGTGTGTGTGTGTGTGTGTGTGTGTGTGTGTGTTGTGTATCTGTGTATATATGATGGTATATGTACCTGGCAATGTGTGTGTGTGTGTACCGTGTGTATCTGTGTTTATATGTATGGTATATGCACCTGAGAGTGTAGGTACGTACACATGTACAAGAGCAGATCAGAGGTGACTGTTGGTGTCCTTTTTCCTCTATTACTCTCCACCATTACATTTTGAAGTAAGGTCTCTAACCCTGATGCTTGTGTACTCAGCTAGGCTGGCTGGCCAACAGACTCCAAGGATCCGTGTCATTTTGCTCCCCATCCCCACCAACACTGGAACTATACAGCCAGCCACACTCGGCTTTTTATATGTTTACTGGGGACCTGAACTCAGGTCCTCACACTCACACAGCAGGCACCAACTGGGCCATCTCCCCAGCCCTAGAAGTGAGAGTATCTATAGCCCATCCTTGTTCCCAAGGAAAGAGATGGAATGGTGAGGATAGCGCTAAATCTTCATATTGAAGCAGAATTAGGTAATAGCATTACATGAGGACCATTGTCAGATCACACCTCAGAAGCTGAGAACAGAAAGTTGGCTTTGGGAACAGTCTTCACAGGGCCTAGCACTTTCAAGGGAAGAATTCAGGGAAAGAAATGATCAATGGCCAAAAACTTGAGAAATAAAACTTGAGAACCTTCTGGAACCCGATCTAGCTAAGTGATTTGAGGAGGTGCTGTGCTAATGCACCAGATGAAAAAGGTGAAACCTTGTGTTTCCCTAACCCCATGCCTGCCCAGCTGCTCTGATATATGCTGTAATTGGCGGGTGCCAAGTAGATCCCACCCTTTCTCAGGCAATTCCATTCTGAAAGGTGAATATTACATCAGCAGGGGCTTTCTCCTGTCTGTAAAGCACTTCCTTCCCGCACAGCAGGCTGCTGGGCTGGACCAACCTATCCTGGTGCCCATGAACACCACATACGTGACAATGCAAACAAGACTAGTGGAATCCCTGGCGATCCTGGAATTTTTAATGAAGGCTAGATCTTTAATCGCCCCTAACCCACAGAACGTCTTTCAGATGCCACCATCATTTTCAAGAAATGCTAAATAAACAGCCGCCCACCTATCCACCTCCCATCGCGTACTCTGGCATCCCTGACCCATCCAAGTCGGCTTTAGTCGTCAGCGGTTCCCCTGCCAGCTCACTGATACGTTTACTAGTGCAAATGATCAGCCAGCTGAGGGCTCCAATTCCACTCTGCCAGAATTCTGTTTTCTTTCCAGGGGAGCCAGCCCCGGGGTTCCTAAAAACAACTCCGCTCAGATCCATCTTCTCACATTGAGAAACCAGCACGAAGGATGGTTAGCCTCACGTTTTCTCCTCGAGCCTCTTAGGAGACGATTCTTCAGTACATAGCAGACTTAAATTTAAAACTGGTCCAGATCCAGGCTGCTGAACCTCAACACTACCGTTGTACCTTCCTGCCGGTAGAATCATACCCTCGGCGGTGGCACTTGGCTGTGTCAACCTGGCAGAGCTAGGGTTCCCAGTTTTTCCAATCAAACACTAATCTGAGTGTTGCTGTGAAAGGATTTGGCAGATCCAAGTTAAGTCTCCCCTCAGTTGGCTTTAATTAAGGAAGATCACCCTGACAGCTTAGGTGGGCCTGGCTAAACCAGCGGAAGGCTCTCAGGAGCTTAGCCTCTGCTTCTCTGAGAGGAGAAAAGCCAGAGAGAAAAGCCAGGCTGAGCATGGTGACACACGCCTGTAGTCAGTACTGGGAATTCTGACTCAGAAAGATTGGCGCCTGAACCACCGTGTGAATTCCATGCCCTGCCTCGAAAATCAAAACATCAATTAGCTTATGAATTATTTAGTTTCATGAGTTATTAGTTTGTGAATTATTTAGTTATGATTAATTAGTCTATGAACGCAGGAAGTCCTACCTGGGTCAGAGTTGCAGCTGCTCTGTGGAGCTTCTCGCTGTCCAGTCTTCCTTTCCTATCCTTCCTACTTCCGCAGTCAAACACTCACTGAATCCCACTCCTAGCCCAAGAGACTCAAACTCAGTGTGCACACTGATCTCCACACCCGGCCCACCACACACACAACCACTGGGAATGTCCTTCTCAGCGTCCCTTGATCAGGACTGCCCTGTTCCCCCTCACACATCTATCACAGAGATGGTGTTTCTTGCCCTGACTGGACCTAAGCGTAAGGATAGATTTTTATCATCATCATCATCATTTTTATTATATGAAATCTCCGCTAAGGGTACAAATGTAAATTTCTACTTAACTATGTATAACTGGAAAGAATTAAATAACTTGAAACTACTTTGCCAAGGCTAACTTAAGATCATGGTTCCCTGAACTGTCTTGCCATGTTTCATGTATGTTACTTTCTCATCCATGTTTGTGCTTATGCCTGTGCACATGGAGATTTAGGAACTATGCATCTTACTGTGTACACTCACAGAACCCTTCCCCAGACAGTACTTCATAAAATCAGTGGTTCTAACCCCATAAGCACTAGCTGGGGCTCTGATGAATAGATACATTTCATGCCCCACCCCAATATGCTAGATCACGACTCCTGCCACGGAGGAGGGGTACCCAGCTACTCATGTTCCAGTCACTGCCTGTGGAGGAGCCTGCTTCCCTCTAATGTTGTTTTCTAACTGAAGACTGAGAATGCAGCACTGGTAACATGCAGATAATTTTTATAAGGTGAAGGTCAAGTAAAGATAGTGTTTCACTGGGTTTAGATTAAAAGGCTTCCGCATACAAGCAACATCAATCAACCAAGAAGCCATTAAACGTCCTCTCTGGACAACAGTGTATTTGGAAATAGTGTGGCGCTTTCTGATACTGTTAGTTTTTCTCAGAAAGAAAGAAGAATTTGTGTAAGGGTTACTTTACTCATTGCTGGGACAGCCCACCCAATAGCAGCAACCTAAGAAAGGACAGGATGATTCCGGTTCACAGTTCATGGGTACTGTCCACCCTGATGGGGAGGTCGAGGCAGCAGGAACCTGAGGTGGCTGGTCCCATTGTCTCCACTGTCAGGAAGTACAGAGAGGTGGAAGGTGGTGCCTGGCTTCCCTTCTCCTCCTTATTCAGCCTGGGACCCCAGATCTAGTTAGGTTTCTGTTGCTATGGTCACCACCAACCATGACCAAACACAACTTGTGGAAGAAAAGGCTGTGTCCAGTTTACACTTTCGTGTCACGGTTCATCATGAGAGAAGTCGGGGCAGGAATTTGAGCAGGAACCTGCAGGCGGGAACTGAAATTAGAGACCAAGCTGCTTAATGGGCTTGCTCTCCATAGCTTGCTTAGTTTGCTTTCAACCCCAAACCACCTGCCCTGGAGTAACACTGCCCACAGTGACCTAGACCCCCCCATGTTATTCAAGAAAATGCCCACATACACTTACCTACCAATCTAATGGAGATAGCTCCTCTCTTGAGGTCTCTCTATTACGCCAAACTGACAAAAGCCAACCAGCTCCCAACCTATGGGATGGTGCCACCCACAGGTGGTTCTTCTTGTCTTCATTAATCTAAAGTAGAAACTCCCTCATAGACATGCCCAGAGGTTTGTATCCATGGTGATTCTAAATCCCATAAGCTGTCAATCAAGATCAACATTACCATATGTACACAAAGGGATAGTATTGTGAAGTATTAGCTTTTAGGTTATCCTTCACTTGTGCATCCTCGGGCTTTTGTTCATCCAGCTACTGTGCAGAAAGAGCATGTTCCATGTATTTGTCATCAAAACACAAACACAGAAATGCAGATAGACTGTCTTATGTACTGTACATAAACATCACCTGTCAATAAAAAGCTGGTGGCAGGAAATGGCAGGTGAGAGTTCCAGTGAAGCGAGGGGAACTCTGGGATAGAGAGAGGCAGGAGATTCACCCCAGACCCTGAGGAAGACCGACGTATGAAACTGAGGAGAGGTAACTTGTCATGTGGCACACATAGAATAGAATAAATAGGTAAAATAAGTTATGAGCTAGTCAGGGATTGAGCCAAAGCATTTATTGATAAATAATAAAGTCCCAGAGTCATTATGTCTGGGGCATGGATGGGAAAAGCTTTGATTACACAGAAAAAATATGGAGACACTTTACAAGCTTTTAGTTTAAAAAAAAAAAAAACTTTATTTTCTGCAGGCAGAGTCGGTGGCCAAACTCTACCAAGACAAGGTAAGCAAGTCCTCCATAGTTCCTGCCTCACAAATATGTCTGTCAGATATATTGGTCCGGAAGGCTGAAGAAGATGTTCCAATGTTATAGAGAGTTTTGGGTGACTATTCAGGTAGAAAACTGTCTCTGTCATCTTCTCATTTGGAAAGCTACTAACCTGCACTCCAGGCATACTCAAACAATCAAGTTTACTCCTTCTCAAGTCTCTGAGAGAGTTGAAGGCCAAGTAGTTTAGTTTGTAATGAAGCTTAATTGTTTAGGGGTTAAGATGGTTTCAGGTCTAGATAGGTGTTCTAAGTTGATAATGACAATATGTGATGGAGATTGATTTACATTCAGAAATTTAGATGCACCAAGATAGGAAAGATGTCTTCTTCAAGGCTGTCAAATACAAATCGCCAAAACACTAAGGATGTAACATTTATATAATTCCTGATTGTGTCTTCTTGCCATAGGTGATCTATGTGTCATAATATAAATGTATATGTACAAAAATAAAATAATTTTAAGAAAATAACTTTATTACAGGGTCCCTGCCTGGAACAGAGGGGTAAAGAATACAAAGCAACTGATGTTTCAACTGTAGTTGACTCTTCAAAGGTTCATGTGCTAGAAGCCTGCTCCATGGTGTGGCAATGCTGAAGTGGTAACTAAGACATGGGGCTCTGTTCTAGGAGCCAGGAACACATTACTGCTGGATGCTCATCTCTCAAAGTGGCCAGGGCTTCAAAGCTATGAGTTCATCGTTGTAAGCATGGGGTGAGGCTACTCCACAGGCACGGGCCATTTACCTTTCTACTTCTTCACATGATGTGATGGAATTAGTTGTGCTTTAACTAGAATGTTGGTGCCAGGGGTGAGGGATGTTAATGCCATGCTGTCCAGGCATGTGTCCAGACAAGTGCAAGTGACCTCCACTCCCCTCCCCCACAAAAAAAAAAAAAGAGGACTCAGGGGCTGAAGAGATGGCTCAGTGGTTAAGAGCACCAGGTTCCGTCTCCAGCACCCACGTGGCAGCTAACAATTGTCTGGAACTCCAGTTCCAGGGAATCTGTCACCCTCTTCTGGCCTCCACAGCCACTGCACACATGTGGTGCCCACATATACATGCAGGTAAAAATATTCATATACGTAAAATAAAAATCAATATTTTTTAAGTGGGGAGCCAAAAAACTGTCTCTAGTTATACTCAAATGTTTTGTTATAGAAACACAGTGGTTTGTCTGAGTAATTTAAACTATCATTCAAAAGGCGAGTTCTTATAGAGAAAAGTTTAAAAACCAGTGTTGAATGCAAATAAAAAGAGAAGAAAAGTAACAAGACAAAAAAACAAACAATCTGAGTTCCTGGTGTCATCTTTGTAGAGTCACACACAGCCTCCAGGGAGAGCTGTCCTGCAGGCCTCTGACCAGGCCCAGCAAAGGCAGATACTCTTCCTTAGTAGACCTTCAGTGAAATGTTTAGGCCCCTTAGAAGAGCCTGGAAGGTCAACATAAAATACAGAGAAATGAGGACCAAACTGGAACACTGTATGAGTGTTAACCTCAAATGACAGCTTTGCTGAGATGACGACAGCAGAAGTTTCAACATCTGTCCTTGAACTGATGTCATTTCTAGGCATCCTTTAGGCTGTACAGAGTATCCAAGGTGTCCACATTCACTTTCTTTTACCCTAAAGACAGGCAACCTCCTCTAACAGGATCAGACCCCGCAGGTGCCCTCCTGGCCTTTCCCTCTGCCTCTCCCCTCCACTCCTTTCTTGACTCTGTCCCTGTCTTCCTCCTCAACAATAACTGTTCTTACCTTATTCAGGGACTGCTGTGTACATGACCCTCATACCATATGGACTAGCTCTGAGCTGGATAAAGCACAAACTGCCACCCTCTCTTCTTCAGAATCCTTTCCAACCAGCCATGAGTAATTGTATTGCCCTATTCCCTGTGTCTTTAGAAGGACTGTGAGAGTGGGAGCGTGGGGAACAAGATTCAGAGAGCTGCCATCTGTCACCACTTCCGCTCTGGAGAAGCCTTTCTAATCATCTCTACAATAAATGGTTTCTTCCCACTGTAAAACGCCACCATCCTCACTGTGTAGCTAAACTACGGTCATTAAGGGCACAGGAATTGACTTTGTTTCAAATACAGGAATAAGCTGCTGTTTTGCAAGAGGACAATACATTTTTTAAAAATTTGTTCACTTTACATCCCAATTGTAGCCCCCTCCCTTATCCCTCATCGCCTCCTGGTCCCACCCTCTCTCCCTCCTACCCCCTCCCTTCCTTCCCTAGTCTTCAGAAAGGGAGAGCCCTCCTGCCCTAACATCTGACCTCAGCCTATCAAGTCTCATCTGGACTTCCTGTATACTCTTCCTCTGGGGCCTGGCAAGGCCACCCCCACCAGGGGGAGGTTTTCAACATGTGGGCACTAGAGTCCATGTCAGAAGTCGTCCCTACTCCCCATATTATGGGACCCTCAAGGAGACTCTGCTGCCTGTCGACCACACCTTGAGGGAGGAAAGACAAAGGACCAGTTAGTTAGGTGGGGCATTATGTCCTGCATGGCACCGACTGAGGGATGCAGGGTGTCACACATTTGCCAGCCTATGGGGCTGGACAAAGCATTCCAAATATTCACCAAAACTGACCCCTAAGGCAAACTTTGCATTTAAGCTAATAGCCACGTGTCTTAGTCAGGCTCTCTGTAGCTCTGATAAAAACACATGACCAAAAGCAACTTGGGGAGAAAAGGTTTGTTTCACCTTGCAGATCACAGTCCATGTCCGTGAAGCCAGTGCAAGAACTCACAGCAGGAGTCTGGAGACAGGAACCAAAGCAGAGGCTGTGGAGGACCATGTTGGCTTGCTCCTCATGGATTACTCAACCTGCAGACCACCTCTCCACTGTGGCACCTCCCACAGTGAGATAGGCCCTCCCTCATTCATTAATCCAAAGAAAAAATGCTCCCACAGACATGCCCATAAGCTAACCTGATGGGACCATTTATTCACACGACGTTCCCTCTTTTCAAATGACTCTAGCCTATATCATGTTGACAAAAATCTAACCGAGATGCCATGTACCAATATTAGGTCATCAGTTAGAATAGGTGCAATACAACAGGGCAAGATTTAATAACAGAAACGGGGGGCAGAACGGGGGTGCTGTGGAAACTCTATGTGTTCACTTTCCTGAGAACCTGAAGCTTCTCTAAAAAGTGTCAATTTAAAAAAATGGTGCATGACCTTAACCCACCCTCCTCCATGCTCTCTCTCCGATCACTTGGTTCTACTTAAGGGCATTTTAGTTGAGAAGGTGGATGTATCTGGACTGAACATGGGAAATGTGAGAGGAGAGTGTGGGAGTGGAGAAGGTGGGAGAAGAGAGACTGGGCATGCAGAAGGCAAGAGGAGAAGATATGAAGGTCATGGGAGGGAGAGTGAAGAAGGCACTTATTTAGACAGGCTCACAGGCCACACTGACAGTGGAACACACTTGCACGTGCCTACTTCTTACCTAAACAGGTTTTGTTTTTTTTTTTAAATTCAGATGTTACCTGCCTTTTCGGTTGGCTTCTTTACCCAGTAGCATTTACCTATTTTTCCCACACCTTTTCCTACAGTTGGTGACACTGTCTAATCATTTTCTTGTCTGTTTCACTAATTAGCAATTGACTCCTAAAACACAGCTCATCTTCAATAAATGCTCTTACTAAGTAAGTAGTCGATTAGAGAGACCGGCTCCCAGGAATTTATGACATCATTAAGTCTCCAGTTTCCCCTTGTGAAGTCACATGCAGGTCCCATATATCAGGAGGATGATGTGTAGGAGCAGGAGGAGGCATCCTGTTCTGTTTGCCCAGCTGTTGAGTTCAGCCCCAGGCCAGCAAGCCCATCTCCCCAGGACCATGTGCTGTCACAGCCAGATTTATGCTCTAATTATTTGCCTTTCTTTTTGCAACCCTTACAATTTAGTGGCGGCAGCATTTTCTTCAGCTCTGGTGTCCTTTTTTCAAATGGACTATCACGGCATTAGGTTTGTTAAACTTGTTTCTTCCTAGGAATGCAGCTCTGCTGTGGTATCTATCTATCGATCCGCTCTTGCTTAACCAATACACTGAGCACTAGTCTTCAATTGTCTTCTGTACATGAAGCAGCACTTTGTTCTCTTTACAGGTAGCTAGATTAATGACTGAAGGAAAGCCACCTGGTTCAGCAGCCCTCAACGCTCCTCTCTCAAGCCCTCCCCAGAGAAAGGCAGTGTGGTGATGAGCTGCTGCAGTAGCGTCTTGAAGGCAAAGGCACATGCCTCACTAACATCCTCACTCCCCGCCTCCTTCCCTCACTCCCTCACTCACTCACTCCATCCCTCCCTCCTTTCCTTCCTTCCTCTCTCCTTCCCTCCCTCTCTCTGCAGAAGCAAAATACAGATGCTTTGCTCCAACTAAAGGGGACTACCAGTTAATAGCTCAATATGTGAGCACAGTGACGACAGAATCCTTGAAAGCAGATCGTTCCCTGAGTTAGTTATTGCTTATGGTGATGTAGAAGAAAACTAATCTGTGCAGGTCCCCAGTAAAGGCCAATATGATAGTCATAATTTAAAGAAGTATTTGTGAGACTGCTCTGAGATGGGAATACATCTCTATCAGAGCAGTTAGAATGAAAGAGAAATGGTGTGGGAGATGGTTTGACAAGCAAGAGTGTCTGCTAAGCAAGCACTAAGGCCTGAGTTCAAATCCTCAGCACCCTCACAAAAACCTCAACGTGCGGTTGCATATATGCCTGTAACAGCCATTGTGAACATCAGGGACTTTCTAGTCATCAGGCTCAGCCACAGTTCACTGAGAGATTCTGTCTCAGGGGAATAAGGTACAATGTGACAGAGCAGGACATTCACTATGTTTCCCTGGCCTCTGCATGCGCACAGCCTCACATGCTGCCACAAACATTTGTGCATACACAACAAAGACGTTCATCCATAGCTAAAAATAATGCTTAAAAAGTGACAACTACAAAAGGGGAAATGGGAGGGAGGGAGGAATGGGAGGATACAAGGGATGGGATACAATTTAGATGTAATATGAATAAATTAATAAAATATATTTTTAGAAATGCTCCAGTGGGTGCAAAGTAGAAGACTTATATTTGCTGTCACTATGCAAAACAATACAACAATTCTGACATAAAACTGAGAATTTCAGTTTATCAGTTAAGAAAGTATTTATTCACCATATGACTCAGTGTGGTGGTTTGGACGAGAATGGGCACCCACAGGCTTCTATGTTTGAATGGTTGGTGTTGATTTAGTAGACCTGTTTAGGAAGGATTAGGAAGTGTGGCCTTGTTGGAGGAGGTGAGTCAGGAGAGTAGATTTTGAGCCATTCCCAGTTAGCGCCCTCCCTGTCTCTCTCTGTCTCTATCTGTCTCTCTCTGTCTCAGCTATTGCTCCAGCACCATGCCAACCTATCTACCATGCTCTATATGACAAGGGTTATGGACCAACCCTCTGGAAGTGTCTGTAATGTTGATGGCATCTTTATTTGTGGTAGGAAAGAACCCTGACTCACCCATACACCTTCCAGTGAGTGACTGTTCCACTGTACACTCAGTGAAATGGCACTCGGCAATGAAAGGGGCTGGCTGAGTTATGGGTGCATGGAGCAACTGGGATGACTTCCAGGAGTGTGAGTGAAAATGCCAATGCCCGAAGTACAGTGCAATTGCAGTTATGGAATCTGCTCAAAATGCCAATATTGCAGGCATGAAAAATCAAAAACAAACCAAAAAAAAAAAAAGACCCTGCATTGCAGGGTGACAGAAGAAGGGGCAGTGCTGTGAGTGAAACATTAGCATGAGTAACTCTTTGTAGTGATGGAATCTTTGTTGTGATGGAGATTTGCAAATCCAAGCCTAACTTCCTGTGTGCACATTCACTGTACTGTTGTTGATTTTCTGGCTTTGACTTTACACCATAGTTATGCAGTATGTTACCTTGGGCATAAAAAGGATGAAGGATGCATGGGACTTCCATCTACTATCTGTTAATCAGTAATTATTTCAAAATAGAAAATTAAAATACCTAGCAATCTAATAAAATACTCATGGTATAAGTCACACATATTGAGTGTGATGCTTACTACCGGAAGGGATTAAAAAGAAAAACACTCCATCAGTGTGGCTCTGTCCACACTTGGTGCAAAAGTTGACTTTTGTTTCTTTCCTGTGCTTTTCATTGCTCCTACGATGTCAACATGGAAATTCTATAATCAGCTTCAGAATTGTGTTCCCTTGTATCTCACCAGAAGGACGCTACTTGAAGATGGCAAGTTAAGCGTGCTCTGCTAGAATTAATGATCCAGAAAGAAGCTTCTGAAATGAAAGTAATCCCCCAAGACACTCAATGCGTCCTCTCTCTCCAGGAAGGACAGGAAAGTTAAAATCAGGCATAATCCAGCTTTGGTGACAAGAGCTCTACTTCACTGAAATATACTTTTTATTAATGAGTCTACCTCACACTGTGGCTGTAACATTTAAATCAAAGACATTGTTTGTATCATGATTGAAGCTATAGTATTGATTTACTTGGGATGTGTTTGCTTACCTTCCCAAGTTAGTCATTGGAAAGCATGTGTCATTCATACTTAATATAACAATCCGAATGACACTTGAAGAAGATGGACCACGTATGTAACACCTGGAAATTGACCTGAGGTAAACATAAGGCCTAAGGGCTTTATTAAAGTATCCCGTGTTCGGCAATTACTGTTTGTGAAGCTCTGTTCCCTTCTTCATATCCCATGAGTTTCCTTGCCGTTCTATATAACAAATACATTATTCATACCCTCTCTATTTATACTTCATTTTTCTCTTTGGATAATCTGTATTTATGAACTTATTTCTTTGTAAGTATTTCTAAAAGAAGCCCCACACATCTCCAGGATGAGTCTAATGACAAAAGATAACAAGGCTCTATGATTTTTCTCCAGCTATTTATGAAAACAAAGAACAGCTTATTTATTATTCATATGTAATGCTTCTATTCATCAAAGAGGCATTGATTTCACATTTTCAGCTGAAAAAAAAACCCTAAATTATTTTAAGTTGTGAGGCAACCACCATCCAAATGGTAATTTCACAATAGGCTCACAATCAAAAGGAAGACTGCAGTGAGTTGAAATTCAAATCAATGTTTTCTTTCTTCATATCCTCTCAAGCTAGAATTACAGGAATGATAAAGAGAAACAACATAAATGCAAAGAGAGAAAATTCTCCTTAACCACCTGGCAGTCATAGGATAAGCTGTCCACTGCTACTTCTGAAACAGAAACAAATGGGAGTCTTAGTTAGAAAGATAAAACAGATATACACATGATAGACAGGGACAGATAGAGTGAAAATTACAAACAAACAGAAACCTGAGCCCTGCTCCCAGAGAACTTCCAGCCAATTAAGAATCAAGTTTGGGTCCAAAGTTTCAAAACTCTAGACTTCAGGTGCAACACAGTCTAATGTTCACTGGTTGGGTGCTACTGAGTTCAAAGACAGAAATGCCTGCAGGGCCAATGCTACATTCTTCCCTTTGGGGTCAGTGGATGTCTGTTTTACTTGGTACTTCCTACTTGGCCTGGACAAAAGCAGTAGACCTTGGGCAAGATACCACCTTAAAGTCTTAAGAGTCCTCTGTCCTTGGGCTTTTTTTGCAGTTTCTTCCAATGTGCCAGCTCAGTCTCAGTTGGATGAATGGCCAGTGAATTCTCCTGGGATCTGCCTGGTAAGAACTCCTTTGCACATATGGGTAGCACTAGCCAGACTCAATGGCTCTAATCAATTAATTAATAAGGAGGGCATGAATTTTGGAAGGGGGTGAAGCTGGCGAGGAGATGTGATGGGAGGTCCTGGAGGAACTTAAAGAGAAACAATAAAAAAGAGTGAATATGACAAAGATACATTATATATGCATATGAAAATTTCAAAGAATAAATAAAATTTTAAATGAAGTATTTTCTTCACAGCTATCTCCTCATTCACTCCAATACCAGATACTTCATCTTCTAAGACTACACAGAAAATGCAAATGCTTTTGCATCATTATTATCCATTACTGGTAATTACTAATACTCCTTAAAAATTAATTCATGTCCCAGAGACTCTGCTAAGAACTCCACATGCACTATTTTATCTGGTCCTAAGAGATTCCACCAGCAGGTATGAAAATCTAGTCCCATTTATAAAATACATTCTCAGCCAGAAATGCTAACAAACATGTCAAGATCACAAAGCCAGAGGGCGGCAGGGTCAGTATTTGAACCCTCTACTCTTAACCGCACACTGCCCTCCGTGCATGAAATAACATCTTTGTGCACTTCCTGGGCCTGCTCTCATAGAAGTAAACCTTCTTCTCGGAACAAAACAAAACAAAAACTGCATTAGAACCGGTGAGGTAACTGTGAGGGCATCGCCTCAGAGATGCAAGCTGAAATTCAAAAATAGCATGAGAGTGAGTAAAGGTAATGTCAAATTACCCACAGTCTTTCTCTGTGGGCAACCATCTAGTTAGTGCCTGTGCCCTTCCTCCTAACGTATGAAGAACTACAGAAGAATTAAAAGAAAAAAGAATTGCAATGATGTCAGTAACAATGAATTTCTATGGGTTCTAAACATCTCGATGTGTACATGCTTTAAGAGTAGGGGTGCAGGTCTAGGATTGTAACACACACACACACACACACACACAATCTTTTAATTAAATGAAGGTAATAAGAGTAAGCAACAATCTATCCATCCAAACCCAAATGAAACTTAGAAATATATACCGCTTCAGCCTAAAGCAAAGCTACCCCAGTCAAACACAATTTATCTTACTGCGAATGTCCAAGAAAAAGTCTGAGTATGAACAATTATGTCCAAAATGATTCTTCAAGTTTGGAAATAAAGAACTGACGAAAAGTAAGGTAAGAGGGCGAAAGACGATAACGGTGAGGGTTCTGTCAACTTGACACAGTATAGAATCACCTGTCTCAGTGGTGGGTTGTCTACATAGGTTTGGCCTGTGGGCATGTCTTTGGGAGATTGTCTTGACTCTGTTAATTGATGAAGACCCAGCCTACATGAAGGCAGCACGATCCCAGATAGGTTTGGGCCCTGACCCTGTGTGAGAGCAGAGAAAGTAAGCTAAGCAGTAGGAATGCATGCATCCATTCTCTCTGTCTCTGTCTCTGTCTCTGTCTCTCTCTCTCTCTCTCTGTCTCTCTGTCTCTCTCTCTCTTTGTCTCTCCCCACTGTGTGTGTGTGTGTGTGTGCGTGCGTGCGTGTGTGCGTGTGTGTGTATGTCTGTGTGTTTTCCCAAAGTGGGTTGGCTAGCTCTTTCAAGTTCTTGCCTTGACCTCCCTGTGCTGGGCACATAGCTCAGTGGCTAAGAGTACTTGCGCAAGAAAGAGAGTCTGAGCCTGACAAAAAGGAACAGGTATGGGAGCAAAGACCTTGACTTTTTAACCACACTCTTACACTCAGGGGGCAAAAGCAATTGCACCTCTTGAGTTCCAGGCCAGCCAGGGCTACTTAGAGAGAACCATCTTAGAACAAACAAACAAACGTAAAACAGCAAAACAAAGTATATGACTAATACTGGTTATCAAATAAGCATTGGAAATAAACACAAAACAAACAAAAAAGAACAAACAACAACAGAGAATGAGAAAAGCCACAGACCACACGCAAACAACAAAAGGAAATAAAGAAAATATATTTTCAGAATCTAGGATCCAGTCTAGAATTAAAATTAAATATTTTCTCCCCCTGAACCTTTTTTTAAATGTTTTTAAAATTGCCATATTGTTATAAGGCAAGCTTGTGCCTGAATTACAACCTTAATAAAGCAATGGCAGCTTTATGTCTCGGAAGCAGGGGAGACCATATTAACCTCTCCTCGGTGGAGTTATTAATTGCACATTCTGCCCACATTGCTTCCATGTGGCTTCCAAGGAAAGACAGCGAGAAGCTTCTAGAAAAGAGAAGTACATGGGTGCAGTCAGCCCTGTGGGAGAGTTTGCATAATTACTGGAATGATTAAGGTGGTGTTTCTCTGAAACAGCTGAGTGTATTAAGTCATAATATGTTTCGTGATGGTGCATAAGACAAGACTGTGCCTTCCACCTCATATAGGACCCTTCGGGCCGACAAAATAAATAAATAAATAACTGTAGAGGCACAGGAATGAATTCAGACATGTGTATAAACAGGAACTCCAAGGGGAAATGAGCTTTGATTCTTGACAAAAAGAATTGTTTGTGATCTGAATGAGGACAGGTGAATAGAAGTGGGAGTTGTATACTCCTGGGAACAGCAAGTGTCTGTTGGTTTCTCTCTAATCCCATGTTGTTAAAGGCAGCTTAACGGAGAGAGGGGCTGGCAGACAGCGCTCTGATGAGTCCTGAGATTGGAGCTAACCCTTCTCTAATCTGACTCACCAGTGTTTAATCTTGTAACCATGCATCCTTAATCAAAACTCCGAGGGAGTCTCTAATCTTGTACATAGAAAGCAGCCCAGCTGAGGATTAAGAGCCCTGGCCTGCCTGCTTCCCAGCTGCTTCTTCCAGCCCTGTTTCCTAGGCACCCGCTGCTGCTCCGATCTCCCAGAGCCTTTCAGTAATAGAGAAACCACATTCTAAGAGTTTAGGGGCATGACTATGAAGCCCACGACAGTTAATACGTCGTGTCAGTCTTGCATCTGTTCATCTGCTAATTCCTGTTTCCATGACTAATGCGCACCTATGTCTCATCAGTAGCTGTTTTCCACGTTAATGGAAAGCTTGAACAAGATGGATACATTTTACAGAATGCACATTAGATACTAATAAGGATTTTATCACCCTTTCTTTGCTAATGCAAGTGATTCTGGAAAATAAATAGGCTTTTATGGGGTAAATAACACTACAGAATTTCTCCTGTCTTAGAGATGGTGAGGGATGAACTCTTCACCGATGATGTGACTCTTTCATAGCTGGTGATAGAGTTTACATCCTTTGAAAACACTGGGTAATTCATCAGGTAGCCCGGTGATGTGGGCAGCTAGATAAAGGCTCCCAACTGTGGCTAACGTAGCCTTGGTGAATGGCAAACAACTCCTGAGGCAAGCAGCCAGTCTTACCTGACACAGCACAAAAGAGAGTCCCTGGAGGGGACAAGGGTGAGGTGGGGTGGTCCTTGAACACTATTTCCCCTGACCACACCCTACTGCATCTAGGGAACATCTCCCTCCTATTACCATTTAGAGCAATCTGTTTCAGGAATATTATCAACATATTTTTTTCATTGTCAGTATCCAAATTCCATTCAGGTAGAGGAGCCAGGTTTAAATGATCAACAATTGGTACCACAACCCCAAAAAACCCACAATAAAGAAAATTAATCAATTACCTAGAAAGCATTTGTCTGCAACTGTGGCCAAAATCATTGTTTTTGTGAAGCACAGATCTTCTGAAGCAAGAAACATGCTGTTGTTTTTAAAGTGCTTTCTATGTCAGCTCTTTCTACATGTGCAAACAGCGGCCAGGCAGGCTCCTTCTTATTCCTCCCATTGACCCTTCTTCGGGAATGAATGAGTCTGCTCCACAGGAGGCTGAGAAGAGGACAGTATCATTGAAATTTAAAAGAAAAAAGTAATATTTTGCTGCCCTCAGATTTATTCTATCCCACTAAGATATTGGGCAAAGCTTACTGTGGCAAAAAAAAAAAAAATTGAACGACAAGTTCCACAATAGAAATAATATTTTCTGTTGACACTGGTGTATGCAAGAGTGTAAGCAATTCCCAGATGTAAAAGACCCTTCCCTTTTATTAGCTGTGCCTTTTGGTTAAAACCAAATAGATTACCCCTGTATGCTGACAGGCAGCGGGCGGCCCCAGACACCACACTGCTTCATTTATATTTACTATTTATCTCCAAGACCCTTCAGTTCAGAGAAGGAGGCTATTAGTCATATGTCACTTGTACCTTATTTGTGAAAAGATTTTGTGTACTAAGAACATGTAGGGGATACTAGAGTGAGCCAGGCAACTTGAGTTCTGTCCCTGGGACCTACATGATGGAAGGAGAGAGCTGATGTCCACACGTTGTCCTCTGACCTCCATAGGTGGGGTATGGTATGTATGTGTACGTACACACACACACACACACACACACACACACACACACACACACACACACACACACATACTTTTAATTTGTAATGGATAATAGAAACACTGAATAAAGACTAACTTGGCAGGGTTGGTATATAGCTCAGTTGGTAGCTTAGCGTGCACAAAGCCCTGGGTTCAGTCTCCAGCACTGCATACGGCCAGATTAAGCAAAATAAGAAAAAAGAAAAAAGGAAGGATGGAAGGAAGGAAGGAAGGAAGGAAGGAAGGAAGAAAGGAGGACATGACTGCTCCTCGGTATGGCAGAGTTTACTGTAAATATGAGGGCGAGCATAACCAGAGGCAGAAACATCTAGGAAGAGTCCAGAGCGAGCATGCCCCTGAGCCCCGCCATGTAAAAAGGAGGGGAAGAGAAGAGAAGAGAAGCCAGGAGACCAAGATGCCAGGAGGGTAAAGGGTAAAAAAAGGACCCACAAAGCCAAAATATCTGAATGATAAAAAGAAGAATCCAGGGAGAAGGGTAGCCCAGCCCATGGGCTGAAGAGTTTAGGATAGGGCATGGGTAATGCCACCCATATCCTTTAACAGGTAGGGACTGCGGGATTCTGGGAGAAACTGGCAGCCAGGTCTGCTCTGATATGTTAAATAAGCACCTTAGTTAGCCTTTGAGACCTAACAGATGTGGTGGGACACTTCTACAATCTCAGAACTCAGGAGGTGGAGACATGAGACTCAGAAAATCAATGTGATCTTCAGCAACATAGAGAGTTTAAGGCCAGCCTGAGCTACATGAGATTCTAACACATACATACATACATACATACATACATACATACATACATACATAGGCTTAGCCAACACAAAAGATTCCAGTGTCCAGTCTCTTTATGGTGACTATGAGAAGAATGACTCAGAAGTTTAGTTGTTCAGGGGCTAAGATGTTTATAGGTCTAGATTGATGTTTTACATTGACAATAATGGGGTAGGAGAGATATTGATTTATATTCAGAACTTTAGACATACCAAGATAGGAAAGATGTTCTCTTCAAGGCTGTCAAATACAAATAGCCAAAACACTGTGAATGTAACATTGATATAATTCCTGCTTGTTTTGTGGTTCTTCTTGCTGTAGGTAGTTTATTGTATATACGTGTAATAATATACATTTATACGTAAAAATAAAAAAAATTAATGGAAAATAAACTTGTTGGTCCACACAGCAGCCAAATCAGCCATGAGGAGGGATGGACCACAGGACAGACAGCCTTGACCTCAAGTTTCATGCATGAAGAGCCTTGATTTCAACCAACAGCCGTGAGGATCCTCAGGAAGCTTCATTTTTCCCACTTCCATTCTAAAATAGTGAAGAGAAGAGAAGAAAAGACAGAGTTCAAAGACATGGCCACTTCCCACCTCTGCTAACCTGGAGCCTAACCTTCTACTCCCAAGTGTGTCCATCTCCAGAAAACTCAGTGGCTCCTGGACTGTTCCTTTTCTTTCTAAAAGAAAAAAATTACTTTGCAATATTTGAGCCACAAAAAGGGAAGTGAGGAGTGCTGCTCACACGTTTCTATGCCGTGTCAATCCCCAAAATGGGAGGAAAAAGACCACCAGCCCAAGATATCATGGCCAAATTTGTCCCAGCCTGCGGGGTTCAACTAAAACTCGGGATGGAGTTCACCTGTTGAAAAATGCAAGACACAAAGAAGGAGAGCAAGTGTGATTGATCAAACTCTCAAACTTTATTAGTCAGGCAACAGTTTTTATAAGTCAGAAGGCAGGGAAGCATATTGCTATAGCAACCGAACTGCAGGCCTTTCTCAAAACATAGGGAATTGCAGGCAGGGTCATAATGTCCTGCCACCTAGGGTATCTGGCTCCCTCTTTGTCTAGTCTAACTGCTAAACCATAACAGGGTCACTCCATCTCTATCTATCTTTAGTCTAACTGCTGACCCACAACAGGGTCAGCTAGTTTCTGGTGAAAGGCAAGCTCTGGGAAAAACAGAGACTTAAAGGTGCAGACTTGCACAAGATGGCCGAACATTAGCCATATGGCCTATTGTCCTCAACACAAACTAATTAAATCAAGCTTTTTTATTCATGTAGGCAGGCTACCTCCCCCAAGGCAGGGTTTGCAAGGTCAGGTTTGAATGTGAGGAAGGCAAAGCTTTTATAGCTCAAGGGTAGGGGGCTTTCAAAAGAGGGGTTTGGTGGGCATAACAACAAGTAGTCATAACAAGAGTAGGGTTGTAAGATGGTTATCTTAAAAAAAAAAAAAAAACCCTTTTGAAGCAAAGATATGGTTGCCATTTCCAGCAATGTGCAGTGCAGAACCATTTGTAGTTAAAGCTATAGGTGAGACATAGCGCATTCCCTGAGAAACAGAGGTTTACTCCTAAACAGGAAAGAACCTAGTTGGTCTTTACTGTAGGGTGGCCTTTAAGGCTAAGATGGAGACAGGCTGGTTCTTCGGCCCCCATCATCTTATCATCGTGTTTAAGAAGGTACTCCTAGCCACTCCTATTCTCATCCCTGTTTTCAGCCTCAGCCTCAGCTCTAAAGCCAGCCTCCCAAGTATTTCCTTACGCCTTTACTTTACAAAAAAAAAAAAAAAAGTACCACAAATAACTTTATGTTGCATTGTATGATTTTAGCCCCATATACAATTCTATGGTTTTAACGCTTACACAGTCAATCTTGTGTGTTTTTAATTATTAAGTATTCTTCTGAAAGCTGCTTTCTCAAGTAGGATTATATTTATGCTTTAGGTCTTTCAGGAATCTATTTGACTCAAGGTCACAGCCAGCTGCTTAGCCTGACACTGTGAAACACTGCCTTAGGTGGTTCCATTTCGCCACTGATGGGCAGAGAGGCTCTTTCTAAGTCTGCGCCATTTGGCTCTTGTGTTTGTGGGAAACACTTCCCAGGTGGTGTTTGGAGGAGCAGACTTTCTGAGTCATGACAACTCAGCAAATCTTCAGCTGCACTAAGTGTGGCAAATGGATCTCAAAGTGGCTACTTTGAGCTACGTTCTTCTGCACACTGGCAGCCATAGCTTTTTTACTTGTCAACAGTTAATGCTCTCAGATTTCACAACTTTTGCCAATATGGTAAATGAGATGTGATTTCTCCTGATTTCATTTTCCTCCTAACTTCTAGTGGAATTAAGCATCCTTTTGAATCACTAATAGTGGTCTGTGATATTCCACTGTCTTTCTTTTTTTGGTGAACTTTCTTTGCTTATTTTGTTCCCTCCTCATTGGTGCGTAGAGCTGTTATGGAGGATGGATAGTAATCCTCTATTGATTGTGCATATTGTAACTTGTCTGTATTTGCTCTTATGATTTGCTTTTATACCAAATTAATTAAAAATACTACTTATTACTATACAATGTTCATAATAATTTTTATTTCCTTATTTTATTTAATACTTATTCTTAAGTATTAATTTTTTTAATGTTCTAAATGTTTCAGGTTTTGTCTTTTCTTAATATTATTTCAGACTCAGACCTTAGCTCGATTTTCATATGTGGTACAAAGGAGTATGGGACAATTACTAAGAAGACGGATTGGAAGCCAGGCTTAGCATCTCAGCTATTTAGTCTGCCATTTAACCTGTTTGAACACACCTTGTTCATTGCTAAAATGGGTAAAATAATACTAACACCTATAGGGATAAGAAGCAAGTCCTACTTAAAATACACAGGGTCCTTAGAGTACCTACTAAGTCTACTGATGAGATTGCTAATGCCATTGTCAGGTCCGTCACTATTATCATATTATATGAGGCAGGGATCTAATTTTAATTCTGCCTGTGAGTAGTCAGCTTCCTCCCTCCTCCATGTCACCCCTCCTGCCCCAGCTCTTCCTCACTGATCTAAGGCTGTCACTCTGTCATACCTCAGCTTCATCCCCTGCCCCCCACCCCACCCCACTGGCCTATTTATTCACCCGGGAACTTCAAGACAACCTCTAAAGCTTCCTGAAGCTGCTGATCTTGTTTTTTCTTTCAACTATATTTCCCTTCACCACTATCCCTCTGGTGGGTAGAGAATTCTAGAGGGGAGGGGTGCTAGTGGGTTGTGTCTGACATAACAAGCTACCGCAAATTAAGTGGCTTCAAATGGCAGGAACTTATTCTCATATTTCTGGAACCTGGCAAAGTGTCAACTGAGCCACATTCCCTCTGAAATCTGTGGAAAATTCCTACCTAGCCTCTTCCCAGCTGCTGGTGATCTGATAGCAATGCTTGACTCTTGGCTTGTGGTGGCATCACTCCAATGTCCCATCTTTCCAAGGCATCCTCTCTTTATCCCCTGCATAGATCTTTTTGTAGATACTACTATCTTCTAGGATGACATCATCTTAAGCAATTACATAAACACTGCCCCTGTTTCCACATCAGGTCACAGTCCAAGTTCCTACTTCAGACTTCAGAAGGCAGAAAATACAACTTTCACAAGATCCTGGCCTTCTAATCTCACTCACAGAACACTGGCACAATGCCTTTACGCAGGCATCCAACACTCTTGCAGTCAGTTGCTCTAACATGGAATCCTGTATAGCAAGTCACTGCAAACTTCAGATGCTAACTCCCTTAGGGGAGTGTTTAAAACTGACTCGGTGGATTAGCGTTAATGTGGAGGTCAACAGCCACATTTTGTGAAACCCCAATCTAGACAGGAGTGTTAAATGCCCATCCTAAAGAAAATGCAATTAGTGGAGCTGTCAGCATCAACCCTTAGCACCCAGATAGCAGCTTAAGAAACCACAGGTCTAATTCTGCACTTAAACTATCTCATTCTGGGCTTTTTTTTAGTTGAGAGACTTTTGATAACTGCTTTTATTTCCACCAAAGAATGGATAAAGAAACTGTGACACATTTACACAATGCACTGCTACCCAACTATTAAAAACAAGGAAATCTTGAAATTTGCAGGCAAATAGATGGAACTAGAAATGATCAACCTGAGTGAGGAAACCCAGACCCAGAAAGACGTACATGATATATATTCACTTATAAGTGGATATTTGACCAACATAGATGTACTCTGAGCTATTCTACCCAGCAGGGGATCAGGACTGCTGGGACTCACTGCCAGACTCTGCACAGAATGCTGAGAATGGTATGGAAGAATGGGGGAAATGGAAGGACCCAGAGGGTTCAGAAGCCCCACAAAGAGGCCACCAAGGCTGGTGGATCTGGACCCAGGGGGCCCTGCACAAACTGTTGCACCAACCAAGGACAATGCATGCAATAAAACTAAACCCTCCTGTTCAGATACAGCCAATGGACCCACGGCTGTAGGGAGCAAGGACTGCTTCTGACATGAACTCTGGTGAACCCAGTTTGATCACTTCCCTTGGTGGGGAGGCCCAGGGGCACAGAGAAGGGAAAGCAGGCTACCCAGATGATAGGTTATGGTCATATGGTAGGGGACGAGGTCCTCATTTGTCAGAGGGCTAGAAGAGGTGAATGGGACAAAAGAAGAAGAGAGGGTGGAAACAGGAAGATACAAGCAAGGGCATAAAAAAAATCAGGATGTAATCTGAAGAATTACAATAAAAAGTTTTTTAAAAAGAACCCACACATCTTAAAAAATGTTCATGGAAGACTAGAGTCTGTGTGATACTCAGATAAATACTCAAAACATTGAATTAATGTTGCACCCCTTCACCGTTGTGCTGAGCCCACTGAGGAGTCACCGTGAGCAAAGCCCACCCTCCTGAACTGAAGATATTTGTGGACAAAAAGTTAAAGGGTGGCAGACAAGGAATACTGCGGGGCTTTGATCCCTGTTGGCTCTGTTTTTTAACAATTAAACTTTATTATACAACCCAACTAGCTTACACAAAAGGGGAAAAAAGTTAAAGGGAAAAAAGAGTGAACCTTCTGGTATCCATTCACGGGACGGGTCCCTAGGTGTCTCTGGTCCAGCCTGTTCGCTGATCCACATGCACTCAAGCCCGGTCTGAACCTGCTGCTGCCCACACTTCTCCGCCTGTCTGCGTCATGTGTGAAGGGCGGTCTCCTTTTCTCATTGAGGGTTGATTAGAAAAACAATAGTCCAGGTGTAGTCCCCAGGTCGGCTTCCTGAATTCCAGGTCCAGGATGGCTCCACCCAGTCTATCTCAAGGTACCCACGGGGTGTCCAAGGGTAAAGCCTGCCAAGACTGCTTTCACCTGTGACAAAGCTTACTGTCCTTCCTACAGATTCCCTTCATGAATCTTGTGATTAATGAGTCTGTGGAGATGGCAACTAGTGGGCAACAGAATAACATCGGAATGGTGGTCATCTGAGGAAACAGCATCATCATGTTGCAGAGGTGCCCACATCCCTCCCCAAAGAGCCAGTTTGATTGTGACGTCATGTACATTTTCATATGAAGCTTTTTGCTAAATAAACATTTGTGATACTCAAAAAAACGAATTAATGTTGCTCCATGAATTTAAAGTGTATTTTGTAGAGGATCATAGAATTTAATTGACTCCAATTACTAATTAGAATTAAATTGTACCTTAGATCCCCATAAGCTGCAGCTTCCCCTTAGGCCAACAGAGGCCACTGCAGGGCACTTCACAGCCATGTCAATGAAGCTTGGAAGCAGAGGTGGGCTTTCTGTTTAGGCAAGGAAATAGGAAACTCTGAACAGATGTTGTTTGCTGCAAATCTGCTACTTACCAGGCATTCTTCAAGGCCTTATACATGAACAAAACAGACAAAATTCATTATCAGGGAGGCATTTATTCTCCTAGAGGGGAGACAATCAAAAAGCAAGATAAATGAACAAAATACATGTCAATTCATGATGGTAGGCATTTCTGTTTCATCCAAATACCTGGACTGGCCATTGCCACGTGGTAGAAAGTCAAGAAGTGTGTGCTTTACCAAATGGAGGTAAATGGACAATGAAAAATAAGGTAGGGAAATGGAGTAGCGAGGAGTGGGGCACAATTTCAAATGAGAGAAGCAAGAATAGCCTCATGAAATATAACTGAAGTACATCTCGGAAACTATGTACATATATCTGGGAAGGGAGGAAACCATTGGACAGTCTGTACAAAGACCTCAGACAGAAGCATGCTCAGTTTGGCCAAAGAATAGCCTGGGATGTGGTTGGAACTGGCACATGGCCACACCAAGAAAGCCAGGTGGTACCATGGGGAACTCAGCGTTTTATGTGTGTGACGAGAAGCTTGGGTTTATCTCAACTGCCATGTTGAGAAAGCCTTGAAAGAAGATAAAGACAATAGCAGTAAGCTATTTTTTAAAATCCAAAGATATATGAGGGTGACTTGGAACAAAATATACAATGTACTGATCTTTAAAGACAGCAGTATGAGCAGTAAGGAGATTGGCTCATTTGGTATTATGGAGCAACGGGATCTGCTTCTACATGGGATATTGGCTCTGATGGAGGTAAAGGTGGTTTCAGTTATAGACAGGCAAGGATGGGAGGGAGCTGGAAATGTAATGAGCTGCTGGTGAGTGCAAAATGGCTCAGTCACCTTCAACAGCTGAGCTCCTTAAGAAGTTACAGAATATCTCAAAAACTATACATCACCCCCAGCAATTAGGGAAACGCAAATTGAGACAACTTTGAGATTTCATCTTATGCTAGCCAGAATGGCAAAAATCAACAAAACAACTGACAAAAAGCAAACAAACAAAAAACAAAAACAAAATGCTGTAGAGGATGTTGGGGAGAGGGAACCCTCATACACTCTTTGGGATTGCAAACTGGTGCAGACACTATATAAATCAATGTGAAGAGTCCTCAAAAAGCTAAAATAAATCTACCCTATGACTCATCTACACCACTCCTTGGCATATGCCCAAAGAACTTGACATCCTACTCCACAAACACTTGCTCAGCCATGTTCACTGCTGCTCTACTCACAGTACCTAGGAAATAGAAACAACCTAAAATGTTCTTCAGCTGGAAAATGAACAATGAAAATGTGGTACATATGCACTTTGCAATACTATTCATCTATTAAAAAATGAAATCATGAGCTTTTCAGATAAATGTATAAAGCTGGGAAAGAGTGTATTGAGTGAGGTTACCTAGACCCAGAAAGACAAGTGTTCCTTGATCTCTCTCATCTGTGGTTCCAAACCCCAGATCTCCAGATGTGAGCACATGACCTGGGATAATCGCATGAATGAGGAAAGTTAAAAAAAAAAAAAAAAAGACCAGAGATGGGAGGCGAGGGGCAATAGAGAAGGGACTAGCCAGGTATGCATGATTTGAAGAGGGAAACTTTAAAAAAAATGGTGGGGTGCTTAAACCAGTGGAAGGGAGAAGAATACAGAAGAAGGTAAAAATGGCGAAAATGTCATGAGGAATGATACTATTATCTACCTACTTAACGTTACATATAAAGGCCAGGTGTGGTGGCGTACACCTTTAATCCCAGCACTTGGGAGGCAGAGGCAGGCAGATTGCTGTGAGTTCGAGGCTAGCCTGGTCTACAAAGTGAGTCCAGGACAGCTAAGGTAACACAAAGAAACCCTGTCTTGAAAAACCAAAACAACAAAAAAAGGTACATATAAAATATAAGTTTGTGTATACATATATGTACATAGTTTAATAAAATTTTCTTATCTAGGACATCAATGCTCTCTGCAAGAAGCATAGATCATGTTTAAAAAAAAAAAAAACAACTCAGAATCCACTATGAGAAATCCTCTTTTAGTTGTTTGTCAGAGTTGTGCAAGAGATTCTCAAAACATTATAGGATACTGCTGTGGCCTTTAAATGCCCTTGGAGGTTAGAGGTAAGTCCCTATTGCTGAAGAGAGCATGTTCTGCTGGCACAGGATCCATAGGACCCAAGCTGGGTCAGACCTGAAAGATGCTTATGGTACCAGAAGGCGCCATTCAGGCTTCCAAGAGAAGGAAGCAATCCAGCTATAGTGCCTATAGTGCTTACGAACTAAAACAATGACCAGTGTAGCATGAAAACCCTAAGGATACAATAGTGGCATGCATACCTTGGTGGTAACCAACAGCTCTACAATTGGACTTAAAGCACACTCGATAAGCCACCTACTCAAGTACTTGGAGCTAATGAAGCCATGAATCTTAGAGGAAAACCTTCAACTGCCACTTTACTAAACCAGTATATATTATTTATACTCCAAAAAATCTGGGAGCTTTCTAAAAATTACTATTATCACTGATCCATGACAGACAAAGTTGTCTTACAAAAGGGAGGAATCTAGTGAACAAATTGAAAGTACATGGTGTGCTGTACCAGGAGCCAAAGGCAGAAGACACAATGTTCAGTGCTAATTCACCTCATCACCACACAAGTACTGCAAGTTAAAACATTAATGACCCCATTTTAAAAGATTACTGGGTCTCAAGCTCAGTCACTTTCTTAAGGTCACACAGATTCTTTTTAGAAGGAATAAAATAAAAGAGAAAGATGCATTTAGCAAACCTATAAATGCTAAAGATATTTCCTTCCTTCTTTGTCATGCTGCGTCACAGAAGATGGTGGCTTGTTGTTTTGTTTCGTTTTGTTTTGTTTTCATCTTTATGCTGTATCTTTGCTCGTACACCTGTCAAGGAGGCAACAGGCACGGTACAGTGAGCCACCTCCAGGGGGAGAAGGGCTAACACGGAGATGTCAGACTCCTCTGTAGGAACTGGAACAAGGCGTACAACATTCTCAAGTCTTTCTTTCCCACCTACAAAGTCGGCTTTATATGCAACCATTAGGCTTACTTAAAATGGCAATTTCAGAGGGTTCAAACTAATGCCTGTGTGTTAATACATATTTTGTGTAGAATAAAACACACATAAAGCATGAATGCCTAGCAGACATGTAGATGGTAAGGGTGTTGGGCACAGTAATGGTAGAGGCATCCTTATGCTTAAAGAAATCTTTATCTAGAAGGAGCGATCTATGAAGTGATCTCAGGAAAATGAGTGATAAATGGGATTCTGGACACAGGATATGACCGCTCAGTCTCCTCACACTTAAATATAAGTCTAGTGACACCTTAATAAGACAAGGCCTGTGGGCTACTTGATGGCCAACTTCCCATGATATGGAAGAGATTCCTCATAGTCTGTTTGGCTGCAAAGGAGAAATGTAGTGACAGTGCATGGAAATTATGCAGACGGATTGATATACCACACAAGCTAAACAGATTAATATGCCACACAAGCTATGTTATGAAGCATTTCAGATTTCATATTTTTCCAGTGAGGGATGTGCAACTAATTAATCTATGCAAATTTAAAATATGTGAAACTTGAACTGCTTCTGGTTGCAAGCATTTTGGTAAAGGGTGTATGACCTGTTCTTGACAAAGAGCAGGTAGGTAAGGAATAGCTTTCCCTCTCCATCACAGCTCCACTTCCCCCAAGTGCAAGCACCATAGAGCTGCCCTACACCTCCTCTTCATATCATTTACCCTGATGTGCTGTCTGACAGCTAATGAATAAATACAGAAGGAAAACACTGACTCAAGATGGTGGGGTCAAGATTCAGAAATGAATCCTAATCTACTTTTAAGAGGCTGTTATCAGATTCAGTATTTTTTGTTTGTTTGAGTTTCCTAAGTGTAGATCACCAGAATTTATTATAGGGAGAGAAATTGTTTTCCCAGGAGATAAGATTAAAAAGAAGCAATTCACCTTTGCAGGGAGGGTTGGACCACTTCACTTCACTTCACTTGCAGGTGATGGAATTGAAATGATATAGAGGAAGATGAGTGTTTGCACTTAGACAGTTTCTCTTGGGTCACAGCCTACAGTAAAATCTAGGACAAAAGAACTATCCCATTATATTATGGGGGAGGGGGAAAGCAAGGTTTTTCTTCTTTCCTTTAAAAGACAGAGTATAAGTGGGACATCTGGCCAATAATGCATATTTTTAAATTACAGTAAATGAAGACTCATTCACACAAAATTAACAGTAACAGAGAGTCATTAAAGATTTCTTCCTTGCTTTCCAGAAGGCTTTCTTAAGAATCCGGACGTGTGGCCTCCATGCTCAGTGACCCTAGGCAGGTTATCCACGTCTCCACTATAACTGTGCCATTCATAAATGGAGATCAGAAAACACTGACTTCATAGGGCCATTACTAAGATTATATAAGGTAATACGTATCAAGCAATGAGCATAGTACCAGGAAAATCTTGAAATTTAAAAAAAAAAACAATCATAACCATATGCGTATATGTGTTAGCCCAGAAATGACATCATGGAACACTTCCTATTTCAAGAGTATGGTGGTTTGAATAAGAAATTCCACCACCCCACCCCACCTACCCCTACCCCAGTCTCAGACATTTGGACATTTGACCTAGCTGGTGGTGCTGCTGGGGAGCTTTGGGCGGTAAAGCTTTGCTAGAAGGAGTGTGCCACACTCTGGGCAGGCGTTGCTTTTGAAAGCCTTGCCCATTTGCAGTTTGCTGTCTTTGCTTCATGTTTGTGAAAGTCCTGGTCCTGAGGCCATGGCTGCTGCTTACCATCATGCATCCCCACCATGCAGGGCTCTTCTCCACCCAAACTATGAGCCCCAAACACTCTTCCTACTATCAGTGGCCTGCTCATGGTGTGTTATCTCGGCAATGGAAAAGTAACACTGTTATATTAAGCACGTGTTCAGCTAATAGATCCCAAAGCTACCAATTCTCTCCAGCGCAGGAACCACATTTTGAGGTTTTCAGGATGTATTACTCCCCTAAAGAGGGGACCATAAGAAACAGAAGAAAAATAACCTTAGTTCCTGGGTACCATGACTCCAGTATGTAAGGCAATGAAATGCAGGGTGGCAGAAAATGTTGGAGATGGCAGGTTTTAGCATCCCCTCTCAGAAGACCATCAGGTCAAGCAGGAGGCTTAGGAGAATTGTCTGACTTCAGGACTCCAGTGAAACAGCAAGGAGTGTTGCAGACACACTGAACACATACCACCTCCAATGCTACACATCACAGAAAACAAAAGGTACCCGCTCCCTGTGTCTACAGACCACCTACAAAGACCTGCCTAGAGCTCCATATTATAGAAGACACAGGTACTTGCTCCCCCTGTCTACACACTACTTACAAAGACCTGCCTAGAACTCCATAGCACAGAAGACACAAGGTACCCACTCCCCGTGTCTACAGCAGACATCAACTCTAAATGATTTTCTCCTTGGTGACTAAGGTAAAAGAAAACAGAGCTTGGGGTTTTTCAAACACATTAGGGTAAGAGAAAGGAGAATATCAACCTATAGCCTCAGAGATAAAGCTTGCCTCTAAAAACTACCTACCTACTAAAAGACTCAGGAAATGGGAAGCTTCCAAAATATCACAGGAATGGGCTGGAGAGATGGCTCAGAGGTAAGAGCACTTGCTGTTCTTCCAAAGGTCCTGAATTCAATTCCCAGCAACCACATGGTGGTTCACAACCATCTATAATGAGAGTTAGTGCCCCCTTCTGGCCTGCAGTTGTTACATGCAGGAGAATATTGTATACATAATAAATAAACAAATCTTTTTTAAAAAATCACAGGAATGCCTGACTCCTACAAAAACTGCAATGTAGACATGCTGAACAGAACCAAAGAAAAGATTGAAATTAGAAACTGCATTAAATTTCAGACCCAAAGTTTAAAGTAAGATGGTTGCTATACAGGGACACATGATGGGCACGAGCGCAGGCTGGAAAAGAGACTTAAAGATTAATAGCAGAAAAAGAAAAGATGTAGGAAGCAGATGGCACCATGACAAGCCCAATACATCACATGGAGGGGAAGTCACAAAAACTCTTCAACTGGGGCAAAGACAAAATCAGCTCAGTCTTGAGGTAGGATTAGGAAAGCAGCCGCAAAATGTTAAGCTGGCTTGACAGTCCACGCCTGTAGCTCTCAGCATTTGGGTGACTGAGGCAGGAGTAGGCTAACGAAGGCCACAGTGTGAGAAGTGAAACAATATCAGAATACTTATTTTAAATGCTTGAGAACTTATAAACCCATGAAGTATGTAAGCAAAAGGAGTCACTCACCTATGGTCCAGAAAATAAGTAGATAAACATATAAATAAATAAGATCAACAAAACACTTTATATCTTTATAACTTAGGACAACTGGGCATCTTAGAGATAGTCATTTGAGATAAAAATCTGGTTTCTATGACAAAGGCAAGGTGCCCACATACCCCCATATGAATAGTATAGACTTTTACAAAGAAAATACTGAGGGCCGGGCGTGGTGGCGCACGCCTTTAATCCCAGCACTCGGGAGGCAGAGGCAGGCGGATCGCTGTGAGTTCGAGGCCAGCCTGGTCTACAAAGTGAGTCCAGGACAGCCAAGGCTACACAGAGAAACCCTGTCTCAAAAAACCAAAAAAATAAAATAAAATAAAATAAAATACTGAAACCTGAGAATTTTTATGCAAACAGAAGGCAAAACCCCCAGGCAGGCCACATCAACCAAACTAGTGCCTTTGTTCCTTCTCTAAAATCTCAGGCACAGACACTCTGGGTGAGCCTGGCTGTTCTATAGAATTAATTACCAGGGCCAGAACATGTGCCACTTCTGCCCTGTTCTGCTAGAATACTGCCCCTGTCCACTGTGGGTGTTTCAGCTCAAAGCATCGTGTCCTTATTCTACCTAGAAGCAAGGAGAATGGTGTATAAGCCCTGTGCCCCTGAAATTTTTTTCCAGAAATCATCCCAATTTCTTCAATGTTCATCCCTTATCTATAACTTGATTACAGGCCAACAAGCCCCACACAGTAGAGGAGGCAAAATGAATGATGACCATTCAAGGTGGCCTTTTGACCTTTGCCCCTGTAAAACCCAGGATGCTGTTTTTATGTTCGGATAACTTTAGTAGATCAAATCAAGGAAGAGGAGGTTTAAAGAGTAGTGTTTGTGCATCGCTAAGATGGCCCTATAGGGCCTTAAATACAATCAGAAGCCAGTTGGCTACTCCCACTACATCCATGCCACTATTGTGCCCATGCCGTAGCTTTGCCACATCAGTCATTACTGCAGCTCACAAGATTAACAGCTCGGTAAGACTGTAGATGACTTTTCTCACCCAGCAGGCTGCATGGTACCTTCTGGTATTCTGGCAGCTAGTTAGTTAGCAGAGAGGCAGCTTCCAAGTCAGTACTTCACACCCTGTGACCAATGTGTGGTGCCTTCAACAAGAGGCTTTTACCATAAAGTTCTGGTGTTTAAACAAGAACAAGGGCAATAGCCTGAATTGTTCACGGAGGTCTCTGGGAGCCCTGAACAACACCTCAACAGGAAGAAGTATCCCACTCCTGGTACTGGGCCTTTAATTTGGCAACCTGGGGTCAAGTAAACTAATAAAAACCACAGGATGTGGTGGTGCACACCTCTGATCCCAGCACTCAAGAGGCAGAGGCAGGCAGATCACTGTGAGTTCGAGGCCAGCCTGGTCTACAGAGCAAGTCCAGGACAGCCAAGGCTACACAGAGAAACCCTGTCTCAAAAACAAACAAACAAAATTAATAAAAACCTACTAACCTGCATATCCACTTCATTTTTCACACTGGATTCAATTTTTACCATGAGAGAAATGAAGACAAATACTACAAGTAAGTTCTGGATTTTATAATTTTCACATATTGAGTATGTATGTAAGAAAACTAATTAATTTGGTGTGTAAGAGTTAAATGTATAATTTAAACATCAAAACCATAAGGATAACTAAAATCAAACATAAAGATAATCTGGGAAATTATACTTTGACCTTATACGTAAAGGTAACTACTTGCCCACTGACCCAGCCAGGCCCCTTCCAAGAACCCACTCTAGGGCACAAGTATGTCACACACACATAACATTTACATGAATGTACAAAAATGTGAGACAACTGGAAGCAGCCTGCCTGGCACAGGGAGGCTGACAGAAAAACTATCAACCCCCAAAATTGTCCCTCTCTGTATCCAAAGACGCTTTATACTTCTGTAACATTAAGCACGTTGTGTTATTTTGGATCATATTGTGCAAAAGCATAGCCCAAATTATCTTTTTCTACGTACATGCTGGTGCCCTCTGATAGATGGAAACACTTTGAAAACAGGAGCATACTTTGCTCCCTACTAGATTCTCCAGAGCCTTGCTTGACTCTGAGAACAGCAAAAATTTAGGAATTGCATATACATATACATATACATATATATGCATGTATACAGTATATATACCACCAAAAACAACAACGTAGAATTCTCTCACTCATATACTTAACTACTGAGTGGCAAAACTTGGCACTGGGCTTAGAATTTGAACAAGATAATCTCTGCTGTCATGAAGAACGTATTCAGTTGGGGATATGATCGCTTATGAGCACTGGATGGGAAGTGGGTCCTAGGTTAACAGAAACAAGCAAACACGTAAATAACTGTAAAGTCTGAAGTGGCAGCAAACATAATCTCAGGAAGATAAAACAGAAAATGGCTGGCAGAGGCCTCCTTTGGTTATATCGGTCAGAAAATACACCACTGGTGATGCTGATGCGGATTTCAGAGGAGCTCATACATGACAGTGCTGGGGAGAAACGTCCTAAGCCAGGAACAGCAGTAGGAGCAACTTGATTCAAAAGAGGCTTAACTGACTGCATTTCCAAAATGACTCTGGTACAATGGTAGATTAGAGTAACCTCAGGCTGGAGAGCTATGCAGAGGCACATCCAGACTTTGTGCATTTAGATTTCTTGTAAGTACAATGAAAAGCCACCAACGGTGTAAAAGTGTGGTATCCTTAAAGATTTAGAGTATATGATCACTTATGAGCACTAGGTGGGAAATGGGTCCTAGGTTAACAAGCAGAGGACTGGGAGATGTCTATGAGGTGCCATCACAGCCCAGGTAGAGTAAGGTCTATGGTCAGGATCAGCTAGCAGGAGTGACAGAGAAAGGTGATGAGGTCAAGATAGTTTAGGCACTAGAGTCTAACACAGGTGGAGGATGCAAGGGAGAAAGGTTTTATGGAAAAAAGGAAAATCAGGAGTGACTCTTAGGTTTCTGGGTTTAACAACTAGAAAAAGTTGTGCTATTTCTGAGGACAGAGCACACGAGGGTATGACTGATTTTTGAGGTTGACCTGTCAGTTGGCAAGGTTGTTCAAAACAGTGGCCTGGGTTGGAGGTCAGTGTTGGCATCTTGAGTAACAGTGATAGTGGGAAAAGCTGTGGATTTATGGAATCCTCCCAGAAAGAAATGTGTAGAGGGAAAGAGAAGAGGATGATGGGATGCTAACCCTTGTGGGGAAGAGTGGGAGCCCAGTAGAAAAGGAAAGAAAGTGGGGAACTAAGAAACAACAGCCTGGTGGCAGCCAAGAGGATCAAGATGTGAGGGCCCAGTGCACAAGCACTGTTAACAGGGGAAAATGAAGACAGATACTGACAGGGCTATGGCTCTGTGAACCGCTAGTGGTTCTGAGACTAGAAGTGTCACTCAGAGACTTTGGGGAACCCAGGTAGAAATGCATTAGACAAAAGTCTGGTTAAAGATGCAGAAATTACATAGCCAGCAACCTTTAAGAAATCTGGAATGCAGGATGATGAGGCCATATGTGGGAACTCAAGGGGGCCATGGAATGAGGGAAGTGTCGAGATAGGTTGAAGTGATAGAAAAGGCTACCAACATGGTCCAGTAGAGAACAAGGGAAAGCTAGCAAAGGGAAGGAGCCAATCATCAGAGCTAACATCAGAGTGAAGCCTCGCACAGCACATCCCCGCCACGCAAAACATGCATGCGTGTATGTTTCACGTAAAGTGTTCTCTGAAGCATTACTTGGTCGCAATGAGTGTCCACCTAAGGCTCTAGCACATCAATCAAGAGAAATAATTCCATTAGTCTCTGGTAATAGTCAACCACTTAGATCGCATGTAGGTACAGGAGAAACAGATTCAAGTTTCACCAGACATACATGGGAGAGAAGAAGGAGAACGAAACCGCCAAACAGTATGTGAGGGCAGCAATAATAACATGGTAGGAAGCACTTAATAATGTATGTATGAGAAAGGAATGAAAGAAAATGCAATGAGACTTATTGAGTGCAAAGAGCAGAAGAGATTTCCATTTTCATCATGATATGCTACATTTACACCATACATTTTCAGTTTGGTTATATTTAACAGTCTCCAGTACAAAATGAAAACAGCCATATACTTAAGATAACCATTTAAAAATGATATAGTAAATCTGAAAGCCTACTTTAATAGGTTGCTTTATTAAAACCCGCCAATTAAAATATACTAAATATCAAATGCCTTAAGTATGAAAATACTTAATATATTAACAGGCAAAACAGAAAATAAATGTAAAATCTCTACACTCAAATTATATTTTGAAAAATTAAAACCATTTTGGTCAAATTAGGTATTTCTGGACTCATTCTGAAATTCAGTAAGTTAGTCTAGAATCTTGTATTTATTTTCTCTCCTTTATGAGCCAGGCTTCAAGTTTAACACATAGATGTAAAGAAAGTATTTCCCTATACAAGAATTCCAAGGGCTGGAGAGATGACTCAGCAGTTAAGAGCACTGTCTGCTCTTCCAGAGGTCCTGAGTTCAATTCCCAGCAACCACATGGTGGCTCACAACCACCTATAATGAGATCTGGTGCCCTCTTCTGGCCTGCAGGCACACATGCAGGTAGAACACTGTATACATAATAAATAAATAAATCTTTAAAAAAAAAAAAGAATTCCAGCCAATTCAGAAGAAATGTTCAATTAAAAAAACAAGCAAACAAACAAACAAACAAACAAAACCCCACCATCTTGCAATTCCCTGTTAAAGAACAAACCTTGACAATATTTATCAGTGACCATAAGCGGTAAATCTTAAAACAGATAATGCATTAGACCCAAGAAGCAATTTTTAAAGTGGGACGCACAGGAATTGTGGCTGATGGCATGATACAATATTGAATATGAATGCTGACCATGAAATAGTTTTCTTTTTTTTTTTTTCATTTATTTAATCAATTTACAGCCTGATCCCAGCCCATCCCTCTTCTCCCAGTCCCATCTTCATGCTCCACCCACCCCCCGTCCTTCTCAGAAAAAGGGGCCACTAAGGGGTATCAACCCACCCTGTCACCTCAAGTCACAGTGGGACTAAGCACATCCTCTTCTTCTACTTAGGTCTGACAAGGCAGCCCACCTATGAGAAAGGGACCCAAAGACAGGAAACAGAGGCAGAGACAGCCCCTACTCCTATTGTTAGTGGATCCACAGTTGGACAAGTTTCACATCAGCTACATACGTGTAGAGGGCCTAGGTCCAGCCCATGCATGCTCTTTGGTTGCTGGGTCAGTCTCCATGAGCCTCACAGGGCCCATGTTAGTTTGATCAGTAGGTCTTCTTCTGGCATTCTCACTGTTAGGAGTCTCAGCTGGAGTCATCCCCAGAACTTCCCTTGTCCCAGAGATGCCCCCACACACTGATTTCCATTCTCTCTCCAGGTCCTCCCCCTCACCTCATCCATGTTCTCTCTACACCTGATCCCCACCCCAGTGACCCTCCCCCCCCCCTCTCCCCTCCAGTTTCCTCCTTCCTTGTATTTCAGATATCTATTTTATTTCCTCTTCTGAGTGAGATTTAAGCATCCTCCCTTGGCTCTCCTTGGCTTCTTTGGGTCTATGGATTTCTCCTCAGCCATTAGAGATTCCTCTGTTGAGAATTCTATTTTGCCCTGTGTTCCATTTTTTAACTGGGTGATTTGGTTTGTTAGTGTTTAATTTCTTGACTTCTTTAAATATTTTGGACATTAGCCCTCTGTCAAATGTAGGGTTGGTTAAGATCTTTTTTCCATTCTGTAGGCTGCCATTTTGTCCTATTGACAGTGTCCTTTGCCTTACAGAACCTTTTCAGTTTCATGGGGTCCCATTTATTAATTGTTGATCTTAGAGCCTGAGCTGTTGGTGTTCTATTCAGGAAATTGTCTTCTGTGCCAAGGAGCTCAAGGCTCTTCCCCACTTTCTCTCCTAATAGATTTAGTGTATCTGGTTTTATGTTCATCCCCTTGGACTTGGGTCTGTTTGCATTCTTCTACATGCAGACCTACTTAGACCAGCACTATTTGTTGAAGATGATTTCCATGAAATATTTTTGACCCTTACAAAAAACAACCCAAAATTTAGTAATGTGTCTATACTTGTTAGCATTATATAAGAACAAGAAAGCATAGGCTGAGTGGACATGTTAATGCACACCCATAATCCCAGAACTAAAGAGGCTGAGGCAGGAGGATGGTGAGCTCAAGAACAAGCTGGAACATATAGCAAGACTCAGACACACACACACACACACACACTATAAATACAAACAAGGCAAAAGTACCACAGGACAAGATGTGGGACATCAAAACAGGAAAACAATAAAACAGATAAAGCTGTGGTGGTTTGAAGGAGAACGACTCCCGTACGTTTGTATGTTTGAATGCTCGCTCCACAGTTGATGGAAATGTTTCAGGAAGTATTAGGAGGCGTGCCCTTGTTGGAGAAGGTGTGTCATGGTATGTGGGTTTTGAGGTTTCCAGCCCCTACTCTCTGTCTGTCACTGTCTTTCACTGGTGTTGTGAATCAGATGTGAGCTCTCAGCCACTGCTCCATCGTCATGCCTGCCTGCTGCCATGCTTCCTTCCACGATGGCATGGACTCTAACCTTCTGGAACTGTGAGTTCCAAAATAAATGCTCACTCCCACACCTCTCCCCCCAAAAAACTAAAAATCTGGACATGGTGGCACACACCTGTAATCCCAGCACTCAGGAGGCAGAGGCAGGTGGATCACTGTGAATTTCAGGCCAGCCTGGCCTACAAAACAAGTCCAGGACTACCAGGACTACTCAAAGAAACCTTGTCTCAAAAAACCAAAACCAAACAAACAAACAAAAAAATTAAATGCTTTTATTAATAGCCTTGGTTATGGTGTTCTGTCAGGCAATAGAAAGATTAACCAAGGCAAATGGCTTGGGAAGAAAGAGGGAGGAGAGACTGTTAAATGTTAAGACTCAAAGACGGGTCACCATCAAGATTTAACCTTATTTTTAATATGTAATATGTAAAAATAAAGACTTTTAAAAATAAAAAATGTAAATCAAGCTTAATTTGGGAACTTGTGGAGGTCCTAACTTGAATAAAGGTGATATCTTTAGGAAGATCAAGGAGTTTAAACATGAATAGTTAAAATAAGAAAGTTATCAGGTAATAATGTTCAGATTATGTTATTTTGAAGCCTACTCAGTAGTTTCATACTGAAGTGTTCACAAATCAGGCATTAGTGTAGCTGTGCATGTGGACTGATTAAACACGAGGGGCAGGTATTGTTTATATTGGGGAGAGGTTGGTAGCATCATCAAGTGTCATACTATTCTATGTTATTTTAGATATATTTGAAAATGCAATTAATAGGAAAATTAAACAGACAGTGCAACATTACAATCTAAGACTCCAGACCCAGGGCACATGCAGCCCTTTCAGACGCGTAAGTCAACCTTCAACTTCATATTACACACAGTGCTCCAAATGTCACTGAGCTGTTACTCAGCTGAGCTGACATTCTCTGTTCCAAGATTTATAATAAATTGAGCCACCTAGCCACCTGCAGGGGCTTCCTGTCACTGTCATTTGGCAGAGGAAAAGAACACATTTTTAGAATCATTCAAGTATCTACGAAACTTCAACCTTTCAGTGGGTGAGAGACGATGATGGGGTTAAAATTCAGTCAATTACTTCAAAGCAAGCAATTCAACCAGCAGATTCACACGGGTTCCTTAAGACAGCAGGCCAATGAAACAGAAAGAGCAAGTAGCTGCATGCAGTCGAATGCACAAATATTGACCTACCATATCCCATCAGGCATTGAGATTTAGTGCCCAATATGAAACCATACGGCGTGGATACCAGGACCCCATGAGGCAGCTAAAAAGTCTCTATAGGATGCCAAAGGCTTCTCTGTAGTCCACTTCAGGCACATCCAAACAGAAGGGGCGTGTGGCTGTCAAATACATTACTTCTTCTGTTTCTTCCTTTCTCTCTCCTTTACACCTTTGGGAACTAGGATCATAAAAAGAACGTTCACAGCTTTCTCACAATGGTATGTACTTGAGATATTATCTTATACAGATGTATGTGAACACACACACACACACACACACACACACACACACACACACACACACAAAGAGATTCTTATTAACTTGCATTTGCTTCAACAACAGTAGATCCTAGCACGTGTCCTTGAGTCTGGTAGCACTCATATCCCATTGGGATACATTCTATACGCCCCATTCTGTAAGCCTCACTTCACACCTACAGAGCCAATGAGTCATCAAAATGAACATTTGCAAGCAAGGAAGTGGGCACAAGAGACGATACTGTGGGAACCACTGTGATACACTACAGCTTCATCAATGGGGTTTTTCGCTGTTGTGGGGGAGAGTGCAAGGGTGGGAGGGAAGGTTCAAGGGGAGGGGGAGATGAGTGGGATGGGGTTCATGATGTGAAATTCACAAAGAATCAATAAAAGGCTTGTTTGTTTTTTAAAGAAAGAAATCAAAAGACATAATCAATGTCAGTTACCCATTGATAAGGCAAGGGTGGAGGGGTCAGAAATCAGTGTTAAGTGATTGTTTCGCCACATTCATCCTCCAGTAAGTCTAATTTTGCTCCTCACCAATTTGCCAGCAAGTGTTCCTTACACAATTCCAGTATCTGCTTCTTTAAAAGGTACCAAATGGTGACACTCAGAAAGAGAACCCTGGGGGAGTTCTCTGAAGGACCTGTAACAGCGCAGTGTCTGTGCGAGGCGATGTGCACAATCAGAACTGACATCATAGAAGACTCTAAAATGACTCCTGGAGAGTCAGAAGGACTGACAGCTTCTACCACATTCTTTCATATGCCTTCTTTACATCTAGAGAGAAAAGAAAGGGTCATATATATATATGTGTGTGTGTGTGTGTGTGTGTGTGTGTGTGTGTGTGTGTGTGTGTGTATTCAGAGACTATGGATTTCTACCAAGCAGCTCAGTTCCAGTGTGAAGTAAACCATTACTTGTTTTAAATCCAAACCAAGTGTTCCTCGCATACAGCTTTGGATTCTCTAACTCCTTCTGGGGAGGCCACGGAAGGGTTCCCACCTCTGGAACACCTTGGAGGAAAAGATGTCTAGAAAGAGACTTCTTAAGCAGGGATGTGTAGCTAATGCTGCCGTTTTCCCAGAATACATGTCATTTTGCAAAATCAAATGCCCAGGGTTTTTCTTTTACTTTTATTTTTATTAGGTTATAAAACTAGTGAAATAATGATTCGCACTAAAAAGAATTATTTTGGGGCTTTAAGCGGTCACCATATTTCAAATTCTTTTCATATTATCTTAATTATAGTGAGACCGCCGAGTATTTATAAATGTGGAGAAAAGTCATCCAGATGATAATATTTCAAACACTCCTGCATTCCATTTAATTAATAAACCCATGAGCCATCTTTTGCAGAAATAACTGCCTTAAGCTTCACGAAAAAGTTTTCAGTTTGAAAGTAGCAAAGTTCAACTTTTTAAAGCAGGTTGTTCTATTACAAATGTCTTCAGGTGAGAGAAGTGTGGGATAATGAGAAAACAGAAGGGCCCAGAGGGTGCAGGAACCCTACAAGAAGACCATCGAGGCTGGCGGATCTGGACCCATGGGGGGGGGGGGGGGGCTCTGCTCAAACTACTGCACCAGCCAAGGACAATGCATGCAGTAAACCTAGAACCCCTATCCAGATCTAGCCAACGGACAGCACATTCTCCACAGTTGTGTGGAAAGAGGGGACTATCTCTGACATGAACTCTGGCGTCCCCTATTTGACCACTTCCCCGTGGTGGGGAGGCCTGGTGGCACTTAGAGGAAGGGGAAGCAGGCTACCAGCATGAGACCTGATAGGCAGTGATCATATGGTGGGGGAGGAGCTTCCCTTCTGTCACAGGCCTGGGGGAGGGGATTAGGGTGAAAGAGGGAGAGGGGGAAAACAAGTGAGGGAATAACAACTGAGATGTAATCTGAATAAATCATTTAAATTTCAAGAAAAAAAAAGTCTGTGGTAACAGGAAAACTACTAACAGAAGAGGTTCAAGGAGAGCAACCCCTCTTGACCTTTTTGTCATGTGTGTGTGTGTGTGTGTGTGTGTGTGTGTGTGTGTGTATGTGCACGTATTTGCATGCCTGCCTGCAGCCTGCCTGCCTGTGTCAGTGTCTCACCATGCCCATGTGGAAGTCAGAGAACAAGTCTTGCTGGAATCTGTTCTCTCCTTCCACAGTCATGTGGATCCTGGGGAGAAAACTTAGGTTCAGGCTGGCTGGTAGGTGCCTTTCCTGCTGAGCTGTCTTGCCTGCTCCCTCTTGTACTTTCACTGTATATAAAGAACTCTTCTTTCTCTCCCCCCCCACCCCCGACTTTTGCCATTTTATTGAAGGCCTTTATTCTTTGGATTATCTGCACAGGACTGGTGTTATTTTTGTGGGAAGAAAGACAAACAGAAGGAGACAAAACACACCATATGCAGGCCGCCATCGCTTAGTTTCTCCAGTGACTCAAGGCAAACACAGAGTGGACTGTAGCGTGGGGACGTGAGGAGTCCTGTGCACACTCTTATTGGAAGCCATGACCAGGGAAAGCTGGAGGCATCCCACTGGTATATGGCTTTCTCTGACTGGCTTAGAATTGGAAATAGGAATAATTCCCTAATTTTTATACTCAGAGGAAGGTACACCCCTGTGGTCATAGGGCTCCAATCCCAGGGGACATTTCATATCACCCCGATTTTGTCAGGGCCTGAACAGTGAAAGCAAGCTGGAAGCATTAAAGCCAGTAGTCCCTGGACAGACACAAGGTTAGAAAACAGGGGTGCAAGCCGCTACCACACAGGTGGTCTTCATTAGCATAGGTACCAAACAAGCAAAGGTCACCAACTCTAAGAAAAGAAGGTAACGGTGCTGGGAACAAGAGAGTGCTTGTACTGTAAAGGACCCTCAGCACAGATCCAAAACCACCAAACAAAATTGTTTTCCCGGGAATCTGGTCCAGAAGCCAGAATATCCATGCCCCCATGCACACTCTGCTACAGGGGCTGGACAGTCACCAATCTTATCATGCCAGGCAAAGCACATGGTTGTTCAATACACATTTTTATAGATCTATAATGAAAAGGAATTAAAGAAGAGCGTAGGCCCAGATGTGGTGGGTGGTACATGCCTTTAATCCCAGAACTCAGGAGACAGGCATACAGATCTCTGAGTTCAAGGTCAGTCAACAGAGCAAGTTCCAAGACAGTCAAGCTTAGGTATTAAAGAAAATCACTGAGTCAAAATTTCTGAATGGAGATTAATATCTATCATATCTCATTTCTATTAACTTAAAACATCTATCTTGATCTAAAAACATCTTAACCCCCTAACCTACTAAGCTTAACTGAAAGACTAAACTATCTGGTCTTCAAACCCATCAGAGACTTGAGAAGAGATAAAACTTAAATACCTGAGTGAACCCAGAGTGCGGGTTAGCAGCTTCCAAAATGAAATTAAAAAAAAAAAAAAAAAAATGACTGAGATAGTTCACTCTCTGAACAGTCACCCAACACTCTCTATAACAAGATAGGAAAGATGTTTACTTCAAGTTTGTCAAATACAAATGGCCAAATCACTTTGAATGTAACATTTATATAATTCCTGACTGTCTCGTGGTTCTTCCTGCTGTGTGTAGTTTACTTTACTCATGTGTGATAATATAAATGTATATGTCAAAAAAGAAACATAATTTTAAAAAAACTTTTTTTCAAAAAGAAAAAAAGAAAATCCCTGCAAACAGGAAGCTGGAGAAGCTCTAACAGAACAAGGGGACGGACCATGCTCCAGCCCCGGCAAGGAGCAGAACTTGCCAGCTTCAGCCACGTGGCTCTAGCTTTAGAGTCAAGGAGAGAAGGAAGGGGCTATGCATGCAGTCTCCCACTGAGACTAAGCAAAGCTGCTGTATACAGGGAGAGGAGGTCGCCCTCAGTCACAGACATAGGGGAGGGGAGTAGGGGGAAAGCAGGAGGGAGGGAGGAATAGGAGGATACAAGGGATGGGATAACAATTTAGATGTAATGTGAATAAGTTAATAAAATGTTTAAAATAAATAAATAAATGCTAAGCTAATCATATATATTTAGATCTTTGTTCTTATATTTATATATGTACAACATTTAAAAATATATATTGTGAACCATATAATAAAAGCTAGACCTTGAAAAAAAAAAAAGCTGCTGAGGCCAGAGGTGTGGCAGGTGTGTTCCTGCATGGAGGCCCACAGAGGCCAATGCATGGAGCTTAAAGGTGAAGTTGGATTGCTTTGGAGACCCAAGGATGTTGGAGATGGAGGGCTATGGGATACCTACCAATGAAAGCTGATAACAGGGAGTGGAACCAGCCCGAGAGAGAGAAGTGTGTTGTTGCAGGCAACAAAACTGAAAGGAGTTGGAGATCTGAAGAGCTTTGACATCAGACATGGAGCGGCTGAGTTTGGAGTTTGCCCCGGTAATTTCAGGTCTTGCTTTCGTCCAGTAGTTCCGCACTGTGTTCCCTTCCCTTTGTTTTAGAACACTATTGTATATCCTCTGCCATTATATGTTAGAAATATGTGATCTGGGGTTTTTTATTTTGATTTTATAGGGTATTACAGTTAAGAGATTGCATGAATCTCGGAAGAGACTTTGGACTTTTAAATATTGTTGAGACTGGGATAGACTATGGAAACTTGCAAAGTTGGAATAAATGCATTTATATTATGGTGTGGCAACAAGCCGATGGGGTTCAGAGAGTGGAATATGGTGGTTTGAATAGGTTTGGCTCCCACAGATTTGCTTGTTTGAATGCTTGACTCAGGGAGAGGCACTGCTAGGAAGTGTGGCCTTACTGAAGGAGATGTGGCCTTGTTAGAAGTATGTCACTGCAGAGGCAGGGCTTTGATGTCTTTTGTTTTTGTTTTTGTTTTGTTTTGTTTTGTTTTCAGGGACAGGGTCTCTGTGTTAGCCTTGGCCATCCCGGACTTGCTTTGTAAACCAGACTGGCCTCAAACTCACAGCATCCGCCAGCCTCTGCCTCCCAAGTGCTGGGATTAAAGGCGTGCACCACCTTCTCAAGTTCCGCCCACGGTGAAACATCCAGTCTCCTTCTGCTGCCTGCAGATCCAGATGTAGACCTCTCAGCTCCTTCTCCTGCACCATGTCTGCCTGCATGCTGCCATGCTTCCTGCCATGACCGTAACGGACTGAACCTCTGAAACTGTACGCCAGTTAGCCCTGGTTAAATATTTTCCTTAATAACAACAGTTGCTTGGTTGTGGTGTCTCTTCACAGCAATGGAAACCCTAACTACAGCACAGCCTGAAGAAACTAAAGGAAAATCATCCAACAAGAGGCAAGGCAAGAGCAAGCATGATTTAAAACAAAACAAAACAACATCCCATACAGACACGTGGTCAAGGGTCCCAAATGCTTGCTACCAAGACCCGTAGTAAAAATATGACAGCACAGCCATGGCCCTGTGGGCATGGACAAGCATAGCCTATTAAAGTTTCAAAAAGAAATATCTACTTAAGATGTGTAATCCACAGTGATGGTTTATATTCTGCTTTTTCATTGCCCATATAAATTGATTTCTAGACCCTAACTTCTAAAAACTGCAGTATAAACAAGCCTCATGAGAAGAAAATGACCCATAGGAGGGAGAGGTGTGTGAGTCTCATATGACCTAACAATAAGGCTTTTCTCCATGAAACATGACTCCCACGGCTCCTTCTTTACCACAGCTGGGAACCTTATAACGCTGACAACCTACACTACAGATGATGTATTGCCTCCAGAGTTCACACTATACACCTTAGCTTCTCCACCTCCCATGACACCTCCCTAACTGTACCCATTGTATAGTTCCATTAGGAGTGGTGTCTTTACAGGTTACCTGCATGTCACTGTGACCCAAACACCTCCCAGAAACAACACTAAGAGGTAAAGATTTCTTTGCGCTCTAGGTTCAGAAATTCCAGTCCATCACAGCAGAGAAGGCACACCAGCGTAGCTGAGACCACACCGGGCAGGGGTTGGTGGTAGGGGAATGGCAGGGGCTAGTCACATCACAGAAGACTAATAAGTAAAGCATGTAACACAATCCAAATTTCCACAGCTCCCCAAAGTAATTAATATCATCGCACAAAACTTAGTAGAGACACCTCGCATTGGCATGGGAATTTGTTACCTGTCTCCCACCACTTTTACTTGACTCATGAAGCTAAGGTCTTTGGGCAACTGAAGTATTGCTGAGGGAAGGCTCCTCAGAAAGTATGTTCTCACTGGCATGTAGGCCTGGTCCCCAGGTTTGCTAGTGTAATATGAATGAAGTAATCTTGAGGAAAGCACAAATCCTTGTGAAAATACAAACTGGGACTTAGGACAATGGTGATATTCTTCTATATTCCACCAGGGGGCACCATGCACAAGGCATTCAATACCAACAGCACCTTAACATTTACCCAAAGTTTATGGTTCTGGAAAATGGTCATGCTCCAGAGCACTTAACATACCTCAATATCAACCACCAGAGTCACAACCTGTACACACACACACACACACACACACACATCATGTGATGATGCATTTGTCCAAGCCATGCTTATTTCACTTAACATGATTTCTGGTTGCAACAGATTTCCTGTAAAAGTCATGATTTCATTTTTTTTAAAATGCATACCTCTCCACTCCATTCATATAACTACCACATTTTCTTCACCCATTTATCTTCTTACATCTATGTTGGGCTCATCACCTATCTATTATGAATAATGAGACAATGAAACACAAGTGTATAAGTATCTCTATGCTGTGTTGACTTGGAAACTTTCAGAAATATTTCAGGTTATATACCCAAGAGTTAGCCATCTCAGTCGTATGGTAGTATGGTTATTCAGTTTCTTACAAACCTCCATAGTAGCTCCTCCATTTTATATTCCCTCTAGCTGTTCCTTTCCACCACTTCTTCATAGCATTTGTGGTCCTTTGCTTAATGACAGCCATTCTGCCTGAGGTGAGACAATAGCACAAAGTAGTATTAATTTGCATTTTCCTGTAGATTGAGAATGTTGATCATTTTTATGAATTTATTGGCCATTTGTATGTCTTTGAGAACTGCCTATTAAATGGATTGATTGGCCCATCTACTGATTGATGGCTTTGTTGTTTAATTTAGGCAATTATATAATCTAGTTATGTTTAGCCACTTTTAGATTTATGTAATGTTATGTGTATGAGTGTTTTACCCTCATGTCTTTCTGTCTACCACGTGTGTGCCTGGTGCTCACAGAGGTCAGGAGGTCAGAAGAGTGAACTGGATTTCCTGAAACTGGAGTGGGCTACCTCTCCGGAAATACCCACAGACACACCTCAAGTCTCGTTTCATAGGTAGGGCCATTTCGCTGTTGTTGAGTCCATACTGGAGAAGCAGGGGATGTCCACCACAGCTGTGTTCACTTTGCCATTTCCCTTCTTTGCACACCAGGTCCCTCTGTTGTCCACACTCCCCTTTGCAGTCTGTGGGCTGGGCAGCCTCCGTAGATCATACTCTCTTGGGGTAACTAATGTTTTTTCTGGGGGACAGAGGCCTCCTCTTCCACAGTGGCTGTGAGTGTGGGAAGCAGCAAGATAACTGAGATTGGTACAGGGAGAAGACCTGTCTCTTTATTTCCAAGACTTGCTGCATGTCAGTCACCCTGCGGTAGGGATGACCCTATAGATGCAAGTCCACCATTGGAACGTGAGCTCTCAGGCTCCAGAGAGGTGAAAGGCAGATTCATAGCTACAGAGACTGGTCCTCCCAATGAACTCAGGGTCAAAGCTGTCAGACTCCAGGGCTCTTGTTAGGTGATGATGACAAGATGACAGTTGCCCAACCATGTACTTCCTTGCCTGAGCAGCGCCTCCTGCCACCTGCAACCTTCAGCTGGGCCTTCCTTCACACCTGCTAAAGTGAGGCTCGCTGCCCTCCGCCTGTTCCCTCCTCTCAGCCTCCCCTCCCTTTCTCCTGCTAGGTCAGTCTTTTACAAATTATCAAGAAAGCTACCAGAGCAGCCAGTGCCCTCCAAGTCTTACAGAATGACAAAGGGGATTTGTCATCACTGCTGATCCATCTGCCAGATCTGCACCTAGAACGGAGCCTGGTAGAACTGTCCTGGGGGTAAAGATGCTTGGCTCTCACCTAGCTTTCCTTTCCAAAGTGGCTTCATGTTTGTCCCTCTTGTCAGGCTGACGTTTCAGCTCACCGCTGTGTCATGTCATTCCTCCCGCAGTTGAGCATCCTTGCACTGCCTTCCTCGATTGGTCAATGTCTTTCCCTAGCCCCTTCATTACCTTATCCGAAAGTTTCATGACCATGTTTTCAGCTGTCTGCTTTGCAGGGACTCCCTCTTCTCACCTGTAAGATGGTAATGGGGGTGCAGGGGTACTGGGGAGGGCGGGGTTCAGACCTCCCTTGCAGGAATGCATTATATAGGATGCAGCAAGTATCTCCTATGGAAAACTGCCACACAGCACCATTCTTCCGCGTCCTCAGCCACAACTGGTCTCCTCAGTCCTCTTCTTACTTACCAGCATTGTCAGTATGAGCTGCCAGACCTTGTGCTTTCTGAAGTTTCACAAACAGCTTAACAATTTCACAGCAGTAGCAGTATTGGGGTTTTGCCACGAACCAGTGGGAAAAACGTGGCCGTAAGATCTGACAGAGCCGTTTCGAAATCCAGATGGATGAGTCGGGGAATTCCTGTGAAGCATTACACACCAGCTGAGAGCATTTAACTTGTTGAAGTCGCTTCCATGAGCCAGATCAGATTCCTGCTGAGACCAGGGGGCAAAGAACAAAAAATGGTTGCCTGGAAAATTCAGAGTAAGTTCTCCACGTAACCTGCCACACACCAGTTTTGTTCTTCTGTAATTATCTGGGTAACTGCCCTGGTTCCTTCCTCCACCTGCCCATACAGAGGAATGGACAAGAGTGCTTATGGAGGCTGCTTTTCAGGTGCAGCTTCTGGGGGCTGACCCCCCCCAACCCCCTACAGCAACTGCGGAGTTACCTGTCAGTGGCTCGTGCCCATCAACGCCATGTCTGCTGTAATGAGAGGCCTTTCTAATTGATCTGGGTCACTGCCCTTGTGGAAATTGGGAGGATGGTTTTTAATGCATTTTAAACGGTCAAATCTTCTCTTTCTTTCAAATATAATATACAGATTAGCTTCCTAATGTAAAAATCGAGGGAGTAGCTAAGGCAGAGGTTTTCAGGATTCGCCAAGGGTGCAATTCCTCTCTCAAATATAGTTTTTGATAACCATGTATAAATCAAGCCAGAGCTCTTCAGTGACGCTCTCTGCGCTGGTGTTTATAAGCCCATGGGCAGCTGTCACTAGTGTCTCTGAACACGATGGCTTGAAAAGTTAAGTTGAGAGTGGGGCTATTGAGAGAGTTAACAAATATTTATGTGGCAGGAGTGACATTTCAAAGGAGTATGAATGCACTATTTGGCAGCAGCATAAAACCTCCAAGTGCAAGTTCAAGTCTAACCACCAAAAGGGCCCAGAGAAACCCCCTGCTGGGCATCGGTCAAAGGGCCCACAGATCTATAGAAACCCCCTTCTAGGTTGTCAGTCAATAGAGGGTTCAGTCTTCTGTGTTCTATTCCTTTGTATCTTCGGAAGTTCTGTTGTATAAATCGATACAGGTTAAATTATACCACGGTAACAAATGATTCCATCTCTCAGCTGTTCACAACCACAGAGGTTTATTAGTTTCCTGGGGTGTTCTAGCGAAAGAATCAGAACGCTTTATCAGTCATCCGCATGAAGTCTGAGCACGTAGCTCACCGGACCACTGTATGCCTGTATGACCTGCCAAAAGATGCCCCTGCAGGAGGGATGAGTTCTCCTCCCTCCTCTTCCTGGACAGGACCTCAGTAGGCTGAGTGAATGACACCCACCTAACTGGAGAAAGTGGTCTCGTTTACTGAGTCCCTCATCCCAGTGCTAAGGTCACCCCCTAAGTGTCCTTGAAGATACATACAGCTGGCAAAATGGACAAACCAAACCACACATGAGCTAACCATCATCTCCACACCACATGCCAAGTGAAAGTAGCTCTGGCCTGGAATGGTGAGAAGGAGGCACAGAGGACAGCAAGGTACTCCTTAGTGTGTCTGCCCAGGATTTTCCATTATGCACTTGTCAAATGGCCCTTCCTGGGCTTAGTAGAGTTGGAAAGAATGACCCATCCGTAGCAAAAGATGGAAGATAAATAAAACATTCAGCAAATACAAATGCTGCCTGCCACCATTAGTTATTCACATGCTGGGCCACTTCTTCAGAGACTGCCCCTCACAGCACCCCAGGTCAGTTTGACCAGGTCTATGTAATCTATGCAATATAGGTTCTGGTCTTACCTAAAAACAACAGGCCTCTCCCTCCATTCTCAAAAGTACACAAAATACTTGGATGATCATGAAGAACAGTTAATAAAGACTAGATTAGGACAGAGAGACTTACAGTGGAGAACAAGAAACAATACACTGCTGGCTATAACAGTGACTGCTCCCAGAGATGAGCCCATCAGCCGTGCCCCTTTCCTGGCGTTAGTTCCATGGCTTCCACTAGCCCAGTCATGGCCATGTGCCACCAGCACCCACAGTACACTCCCCAAGTCCTGCTAACAATCCACCACTTCTCACCCCGAGGTAATGTCATATCTGGCAATTCAGATGTGTAATACTTTACACAATGTGCTCAGTCCTGGCTGGCTTTATTCACAGATATTTATTTATTTATCCTTTGTGGATCAGCATCTTCATTCTAGGTAGGGACTCTGGCACAGAGTGAACAGAGGACTCACAGCAGAATAATTTTTCTGAGGGACTATGAGTGTCTCCTATCTCAAAAGGAACAAATTACAAGAAGATTCAAAATAAGATTTTTTTCTATCTCACACACAAAGAAGAAGGGAGTGATACGTGGGCTGTGGTATATATGAATAAAATAAGTATGCATGGGAAGGAATATCTATATATGATTTGGATATTCAGGCAAGTGCTGATTTACATTATGCTAGAGTGAGATTCAATATTTTATGTAACTTCTTAATTAACATAGTTGAAGATGACACCCTAGTATGCGGACATAATTTGTTACAGCATTCTCTTCAATTGGATGTTTCCCTTTAGTGTAATGAATGAGATTACCATAGATGACTTCATGCATATGGATCTTGCTCCTATTAGATTATTTTATGGAAGCAAATTCCTAAGGATAAAATACCTGGTCAAAGCTGTGGCTCTTTTTACCTTGTTCTAACTCAATTTATATCTCTAGCCCACTTTATTTTTTATTACTTAATTAATTTATTCAGATTACAACTTCTAGCCCACTTTATAATAATTGTATAATATATAATAACTATAAATTGTATAATATTTTACTTTATAATATTAGCCCAGTTTAACTTGGAAACTAACCTGTGAAATATGAGTGATCGTTCTAACATGAAAACAATTATTTCCCCAAATAAACTTAAAAGCTACAAAGTTATTCTGATTTCTTTGAATTATTAAGAACGAGAAAGTTCTATGTGTATACAGAAGGCTTCAACTTACAAATAGTGTGCAAAAATATTTTTATTTACATACTGAACTAGAGAAAAAGCTTTTTATTACCGACACAAATAACTGAGGCAGTTAGTTTGCTAATAGAAAGAGCCTGGAATTGGGGCCTGGAGAGATGTCTCAGTGGTTAAGAACGCTAGCTGATCTTCCTAGAGGTCCCAGGTGCAATTCCCAGCATTCACATTGTTCACAACCATCTGTAATTCGAGTCCCAGTAGATCTGACGCCCTCTTCTGGTCTCATCAGTCATTGCAATATGTGGTACACTGATACACATTTTTTTAGGAGAAAGAAGGGTCTTTTGCTGAGGAGAGAGGTCAGTGCAGAAACAACCTGCTGCACAAACACAAGCAACTGAATCTGACCCTCAGACCCCTGCATAAAAGCTGAATGGAGTAGTACACGCACCTTTAACCCCAGTGCACCATGGGAAGACAGGAAGCAGAAACAGGAGAATCCTCAGGGTCTTGCAGTCCAGCTAACCTGGAACACTCAATAAACAACAAAAAGAGCCTGTCTCAAACAAGGTGAACGTGAGGGCTGATGCAGGACACTGTCCTCTGACCTCTTTAAAAATACATATGATACATATATTCGTTGCCAATATCTCCCAGTCACTTCCTGTAGCTACAACCAAGCCTCGGTGGCCTTCAGTGCTTTTCACATTCAAACCTTCACAACATGCAACTCACACTTGGGGCTCACTTGACATTTCTGCTGGACAACTCTTGTTGAGAATCGTTAAGTTCACTGAGCCCTTGATACCTGGTCGTGTTATAACACTGGTTTCTGGACTTCCTGCATTGTTCCCTGACAGTGGTGACATTAACTATATGGGTCACTTAAGGCGTGGCATATGGACACAGTAAATTCCGAACTTTTCACCTGCTGCATAACTTACTGTATTATGCAAAACTTCATCTGTCTAAGTGCCAAGCATATTAAGTGGCTAAAGATCTTACTTTGGGCTTATAACAGGGCACCAGTATCATGTTGAAAGAGCGGCTTCTTTTTAAAATAATCACTTTTTCATTAGCCTTGTGTGGAAAAACAAAGGCAACATATGGAGAGCAACTTTTACTAATAATTACATAAGAAGAGCATCAGTCCTGGAGAGGACGGTCTTTGCATGTGCTCCATGCAGATAGATCGCCAGTTCCACAGAGCAGCCAGCCTTTAATTTAATAAATCTACTGAGTTATAAATACCCTGACCTTGTTTATAAAGGAAGCCAGTTTGTTCACTTAATGAAGACATCAATTTGCCATTCAGCGTGGACTGATTGATTGCTCATTCATTACCTGCTTTCCCCTGACCGGTGGCTCTGACTTCAGCAACCCAAGCTCTGTAGATGATCATAGGTAGTGAAGTACTGCCATCTATAGCCACAGAGAAAAAGATGCTGCCTTCTGAGATGCACCTTTGGAGAGCCACAGCTATGGACAAGAATCGACAAGAGTAGAGATTACAGGCTGCCGCCGCCACCACTGCCACTGCTGCTGAAGATGATAAGGATAGAAAAAACACAATCCCAGGCTCACGACTATGGCCCTTTCATCATGTTAAAATCAGCGTAAGATGCCAGTTACACGTCAAAGGGAACAGGTACACCAAGCAATATAGTATTACATTTGCGAAGTCTTAGCCCAACGGCCCATGGTTGTGGCCGGTGCAAAAGGATAAGCTGATAGCTCAGATGGCACACTATCTGCCAGAGTTATTGTCTACGTAAATCAGTGCCTGTGTTTTCTCAGAAGTCATGCCAGGAGTTTTTCCCACTGTCTTCTGTGTTTTTCCTACTCTAGGATGCCAGTATCGGCAACACTGTGCTAGCTAGTTTTATGTCAACTTCAGATAAGCTAGCGTCAAGACAGGAAGAAATCTCAATTGAAAAAAAAATGCTTCCATAAACTCCAGTAGAATGGCATTTTCTTAACTAGTGATTGATGAGGGAGGGCCCAGGCCACTGTGGTAGTGCCACCACTGGGCTGGTGGTCCCTGGCTCTGTGAGAAAGCAGGCTGAGCAAGGCAGTAGGCAGCACTCCTCCGTGGCCTAGGTATCAGCTCCTGCCTCCAGGTTCCTGCTTTGTCTGACTTCCGACTTCCTTCAAAGATGGACTAAGGTGTAGAAGCATAGCCAGATAAACTCTTTCCTCTCCAAGTTGCTTGTGGCCGTGGTGTTTCAACACAGCAACAGTAAGCCTGACTGAAATAAACATTCGGTGCATTTTTGAGACCTTCTTGAGTTTCTGGAACCCTAGGTACCCGAGGTATAACATGAACAAAGGAATTGCTTTGCCTCTGAGATACTTACATTTCACTGGAGCAAGATTGATAGCTAGCACGCAGGCATACTGTGCACTGTACAAAGTAAAACAGCCCAATACCCTGATTCTGTAGCATGCAAAATGGTGGCAGGTGGCAGGCAGAGAGTACATAAAGCAGTGTATGGGGTGAAGGCAGGATGGCATAGTGAATGCAGGATGAGGTCCTAGCCAAGGTAGTCAGGAGATCTTTACTGAGAAAGTGACACTGTGTAGAAGTCACCTGGAAGGCAGCAAGCAGAATCTGAAGGGGAAGCAGAAGGTCATCTGGCCAATGCCCCATAAAAGATGGTACCCAGAATGCTGGGAAGAGCCTGGGGTCCCTATGAGCATCAGCCTGAAAGACAGGGAGGAAGCCCATAGCTTTGAAAGGCCATATCAGCATCTACTTAGAGAAATGAAGCTCACTTTTAGGCACAGGCAAATGGACCTATAGCCTCATCTTATTTTTTTTTTTTTTTTAATTTTGAAAACCAAAATGACACTTTTATTATGACGTCTCAAAAGTGGCAAACACTTAGAATCAATTTTTAAAAATCACTTCAGGTTCTGTTAACTTCATTTCAACATTTTTATTCATAGATGGTTATCACCATGCAGGATACATAGGCATCTGGCTTTTATATTTAGCATTTATTATGAGCATTTTAATGCTATTTTGTATTTGCCATAAACATTTTATTGGCTGCATAAGACTCTTCAAGAGGGGCATTTGCCTTTTGATGTTATTGTGATGATTAAGTAGGGAGGAAAAAAAGAGCTGAGTACAGTCGAGCGCAAGATGAACCCTCAATAAACCTCCACACTGACTAGATGTATGGTGATGTGCTAAAAGTTTATCCATGGCCATTTGCTATGAAAGACGATGCTGTAATCAAAGTCTTGGTGGAAAGGCATTTTATTGACTATTCTTCAGTGTACAACTCCAAGGAGCATGACCACTGGAGCAAGGGTTATAGTAGTCGTACTAGTCCACGTTTTTTTGTGGCTGTGATAAAATACCACGACCAAAGCAACCCAGAGAAGAAAGAGAACATTTTGGTTTATGGTTCCAGAGGGCTAGAGTCTATAATGGCAGCGGCAGCACGGCATTCTGGTAGGAAAAGAAAGCTCCGTGGTTAGGTCTTTATTCACATTCCAGAAGCAGAGAGAGAACAGAAAGTGGAGTGAAATTATAAAACCTCCCAGCCTACCTCCAGTGATGTACATCCTCCAGCAAGGCTGTCCCTCCTAAAGGTCCCATACTCTCCTGAAACAGTGCCACACACATTATAATGTGCTGACATTTTCTCTGCCAAAGAAATCAATTCAGTGCTCTAAATTTGGCCTCAGGCAAGTTCTTGGGACATGGACAGAACACACCCAGATTGTTTGTCAGAATATCACACAAATGGTCTCCAGCACCATTGTTCACGGAGTCCCCTTTCCCCTTCTGAGCCTCACGAGACCGGCTGGCCTCCGCTTTCTGCACTTGTCTCAGCACTGCTGTCTTCCAGGCCTCTCCTAGAGTTGACGGATGAGGCTACATGAACTTGAAAAGCTCTCCATCATAGGAAATGGTCTTGCAGACTACACACAAGCCACGGTATCAATATCTACAATATATACAGAACTGTAAGGACATGGGTGATGGCTCAGTCTATAAGGTGCTTTCCATGCAAGCACAAAGACCTGAGTTCAGACCCTGTGCAAAAGCAAGAGCAAGTTGCTGCAGCACCCTGTTGTCCTAGCATGGGGTGGGGGGTGGGGTGGGGATGGGGGAAGCCAGGAGGATCCCATGTCTTGCTGGCTGGCCACTCTGACCAAACTGATGGGCTCCGGGTCCAGTGAGAACTCTGTCTCAAAAGCCAATGTGGAGAGCAATTGAAGAAGGCATCCGGTGACAACCTCTATCCTCCATGCTCATGTGAATACATGCATTCTCACATATGGTACATTTGCATATTCACACACTCACAAAAATATAGACAGAGAGAGACAGACAGCTGCAAAAGATTTACATACAAAACCCTAACAATCAATCAATGACTTAATGAATGGAATAGAAAGTTCTCCAAAGAAGATATACAGATGGACAATAAATACTTTTTAAAAATATAATTGTTGGGCTGAAGAGATGGCTCAATGGTTTAGAGCACTGGCTACTCTTTCAGAGGTCCTGAGTTCAAATCTCAGCATCCACATGATGGCTTACAACCATGTGTAATGTAATCTGATTCTTTCTTTTGGTGTACATGAAGACAGAGCACTCATATATAGAGAATAAATAATACTCTTTCTGAATATCATCAAGAAAACAAGTGACAATAGCTGTGATTATGTAGAGGAAAAGGGCCTCTTCCTTACCACTGGTGGCAATGTAAATTTCACTGAGGAAGTCAACGTGAAGCCCCCTGTCTCCCCCCAAAAAAACCCCTGCCTCCCCCCAAAAAAACTCTCAAAGTAGAAGTACTACTGACCAGCTGTACCACTCCTGGGTACTTACCCAAAGGACTCTTAAGTCAACGTATCTCAAAGACGCTTGCATACCCATGATCACTGCTATACTAGTCACAATAGCTAGGAAATGCAACCAACTTCCACAACCATCAGCAAATGAAGGCATAAAGAAAGTGTGGACATATACACAATAGAATTATTTTCAACGGCAAGGAAAAATGAAATCACGATGTTGGCAGGAGAGTGGATAAAACTGGAAATCATTATGTGATGTGGAATATGCCAGGCACGGAAAGACAAAGACAAATGCCACGTGTTTTCTCTCATACGCAGAATCTAGATTGTGTGTGTGTGTGTGTGTGTGTGTGTGTGTGTGTGTGTGTATGTGTGTGTGTGTAAGAGAGAGAGAGAGAAAGGAGAGAAAGTGTATGTGTGTGTGAGAGCAAGAGTGTGTGTATGTGTGTGTGTGACTGAGAGAGTGTGTGAGTGTGTGTGACAGAGTGTGTGTGTGTGTGTGTGTTAGAGAGAGAGAGAGAGAGCGTGCACATATGGTGATAGAAGTATAAAGAGGCTATGCATGCCAAGGAAGAGATCTCAAGGAGGCGTGAGAAGGAAATGGAATACACACGGCACGGAAGCAGACAGCTTGTGGGGAGAAAGGAGCCGGAGGGAGTAAGTGACTGGGGGATAGAGTTGTATATGAAAAATATATGATTGTATTTGTGTGCTAAAATGTCATGAGCAAACACATTATTTTGTATGCTTACTTTTTTAAAAAAAATAGCAGAGAGAAAGATGAGTCTGCTGTGACAGGTCCATAATCCTACCACTGAGGAGGCTTGAAAGCTTAATGCCTGGCAGGGCTACAGGGTGAGTTCAAAGCCAGCCTGAGCAACTAACCTTCTCATAGAGAGGGGAGGGAGGGGGGAGGAAAAAAGGAAGGAAGGAAGAAAGGAAGGGAGAGAGAGAGAGAGAGAGGAGGGCTAGGGGGGTAGCTCAGTGGTAGAGCTCGTTTCTACTATGTACAAGGCCCTGGGTTCAATCCCCAGTACAGAAAAAATAAAAACAAATTAGTAATAATGATTTGGAAAGTAAAATGAAAACCATAGACAAGCTTTAAACACATTGTTCTCGTAGCCAGGCATAACCCTCAAATATTCGTACTTCCAAACAAAGGAACAAAGGATGACACATCAACTCACTGTCCCCGTGAGCAGTGGCTGCTGCTATTCACTCTTCATGTTTCTGAAGTCCTTCCTCCTACTCCAGAGCCATTTGCCTCACACAGCCACATAAAGGGGGCACAGAAAGCTCACAAAGAGGCCACTGTGTAATTTAATAGCTATGACTTAAACATGTTGACCCTTCAAACAAAAGAACTGCAGTGTGTTACAGAGATCTTGGAGTCCCAAGCAAAGAGTTCAGCTCCAGTCTTCAAAAGGGGGGCTGGAACGGCAGACACACACACACACACTCACACACACACACACACACACACACACACACACGCACGCACACAGTTTCTTTGCAATAACAGTTTTTGCTGCAAGTCGGACATACAAATATCCAGATCAACCCTACAGAAAGGATCCTGTTGGACTTTTCAGCTAATTACTGCAAACATGTCCTCTTGTCCATATTTGACTGGCTTCCTCTTGGGACCGTGCCGTTCTCGTCCCTCCCGGCAACTCCCTGAAGCCACAGCTCACTAGCTGGGTGCTCATCACTAGGGCTCTCGTAGAGTTCCTTGAACCTTTGCCCTGGTGAGTCACCATCTCATCTTCTCACTCACCAGCAACGTCCTGCCCTGTGAGTCAAGCCAGTTTTTCTGTCCCTCAGATCTGCCACTTCCTACATCCCATGATCTAGCTGGCCCCTTGGCTCTCCCACGAGCACATCCCTACTCCAGTCCACCACAGCTCTGGTGTGACCACAGCCACAAGCCTCTCTCTCATGGGTCTCCCCCATCCCACTCGTTCACTGTAAAAAACCAGTGCCCTCTAAATAGCCAAATAAGTGCCCAGAAACTCAAAACCCGTCACATTACACAGTTCAGGAAATACCCTCCCCCCTTTATAGAGATTCTGGAATACACACAATACCTAAGATGATTCAACACTGGTACCCCTCTCCCAGTTCATGTATCCCCACGCCTCCACTCTGAAGGCATGCATACGCGCCCTTAATCCTACACGTGCAGCATACATACAGCCACAACAAACACCTTTCACCTCCAAGCTCAGTGGGACCTTTCGCTCCTCTCAGCATCTGCATATGCCTTTGCCTTAGGTGCTAAAAGCCAGTCCCAACTTCCTGCTCTACTTCCATTTCCACGGCCTTGCTTCTCTCCTCAGTCCTAAACCTGAAGGTCAGTCTCAGCTTCCTTCTCTCACCATTGCCTCACTCCCCCAGAAGCCCCTTGTGTGGAAGAGAGTGTAGAAGGAAACAAGGAGGCCAACTAGAAAGTTTTCAGGGCTCAGAGGGAGAATTTTGGCCTTACGCGAGGAGCGCTTAGTCAGAGGAGAGTGGTTTTGTAGTAGAACCAAACAGGCACTGCTGGTATATTGGAGATGAAAGAGAAAGTAATGCACACAATGACTCCAAGGGTTTGAGTCAGCCAAGGAACAAGCAAGTGGTCGTGCAATTTGCTAAGCTGGAAATGACTCAAAGACAGGCAGGGTTGACATCCGGAAATCGTTCAAAGACTCTGTCTAGGTTATCTCAGTGATGCGATCATTATGCATCTAAGTGAAAAGGCTGAAAAGGCAACCGGATACGTCAGACCGCTACTATGCATCAACTTATTCCTAAAGCATGCTCCTAAGCCACAAGGCAAACTTGTTAATGCTCATGGACTCCGAGGCCCATGGACCGGGCTATGTCCTGCACACCCAAAGCTTCATTTGAGAAAGGTAACATGGTAGAGTGGCCGCAGTTAGAAGTACCTGGAGGCTGTTACTCAAATGTGAAGCCGGGCCCCGCTGGTATTGTCAGAGGGTGTGGTGCATATGTGCGGCTTTCCACATGGCTTTCTCACCGCGTGATGACCTCAGAGCAACCCTGCCTGCTCATGATGACACAAAAGTTCCAAGAACAACTATTCTGGAGCTGAAAAAAAGTACAGATAGTCTTCTGCGCCATCACCTCCACAGAACTACACCCTACTGATCACAGCAGTGGTGAGATGCCCAGGATAGGCAGAAGGGATTAGCAGTATTGCCTCTAAAAAATCAAAAACATCAAGCCAGGTACTTGTGAGGTACAGGCAAGATCAGGAGTTGATGGCAAGCCTTGGCTACATGAGACCTTGGTTGAAAAAAGGGATCTAGACTATTCCTGCATGTCATTAAGAAAATGTGGGAAAGCTTCTGGGTTTAAGAGTCTCTGGTACCCCATATTTGACCCGGTAGCACTCAGAGGAAGGATAGCAGGCTACCAAGAAGAGACTTGATACCCTATGAGCATATACAGGGGGAGGAGGTCCCCCTCAGTCACAGTCATAGGGGAAGGGAGTAAGGGGAAAATGGGAGGGAGGGAGGAATGGGAGGATACAAGGGAGGGGATAAACATTGAGATGTAATATCAATAAATTTTATTTATTTATTTATATTTATATTTATAAATAAATAAATATTATAAATAAATAAAAAGGAAAAACAAAGAGTCGGGCCTCCTGCTCAGCCTGGAGGTGCAGCCTACAGTCACAGCCACTTAAGAGACTGAAGCCAGGGGATCACAAATTCAAAGGCTGCCTGGGCTACAGAGTGAGTTCAAGGCCAATCCAGTCCACTTAGTGAGATATTATTTCAAAAATAAAAACTAGAAAGAGGACTGGGGATAAAGTTCAGTGGAGTGTTTGCTTAGCAAGCAAAACCCAGAGTTCCATCCTGAGGGCTACAAGAAATAAAAAAAAATAAAAAAATAAAAAAATAAAAAAATAAAGGAAGGATAGTTGGAAGAAGAGAGGCAGGGAGGGGTGGCAAGCAGCTTCCTGTGAGAAAGGTCAAGTGGAAGATGAAATGCAAGTTAACTAGGAATGGCCTCAGGCTAACAGTACATATGGACACTGAAAGAAAAGAAAAAAAAGCAAACCCTTTTGTTTATGCTGCATAACTTGGTGGTGGGTAAGATGGACCAAATGCAGAAGATGAAATGGGGTCATGCTCCTGTAGACAGTCTCTTCTTGCCTTTTGGTGGTTATAGCTGGGGCAAGTCTCAAAACACCACCAACAGATTTTGATAAGCACATAACGATGGTTTTACTTTCAAGTAGTTAAAAATTCAAAACCGTTTGGGAAGCTGAATCATTGGAAATAGAAACAGCAGTCCACCTGCCTGCGGACATCTCGTACTAGAGCAGATAGCTGGACCATAGCAACATAGCCCACACTTCTTGGTCTCAGAACCCTGGGATCAGGCCCAGCAATGACGTGTGGTTATTTCTCTCTGTCCTGCCACCACAGTCCTTCTTCATTGGCCATCAAACATTAGCTCTTTATGGTGGCCCTGACACCAGCTGCTGGGGCATAGAAAGGCATCTTGTAACTGGCATCAGGCAATGGCCACTCCACCCAGGCTCTTCCCTGTACAAACACAGACTTTGTCCCTTGTCATGAAGGCAGGTGCTTTATATGGCTTTAGACTGGCTGACCCCTGGAACATGCTTATAATTCACCCCCTACATGGGCCCCTCCAGAGTATGAGTGACAAGGCAGGCTGCTTTTCTGCGTCTCACCTCTGCATGTTTTCACAGGTGGCTCTGCCAGCCTCTCGGCCACTACATTTCTCCAAGGAGAAACAGGATATCTGGCTTGGTAGAGACCTAATTCACAAACCACATATCTGTGGAACTAGGGAGATGGTTCAAGAATGTACTCTATAACCATGAGGACCTGGGTTCAAATCCCCAGCACTCACATTAAAAAAAAAAAAAAAAAAAAAACCCTAGGCATGACTCTGCATGCCTGTAGGAGGAGGAATAGAGACAGGCAGATCCCGGAACCTCATTTTCCAGACAGCCAATCTGAAACACAGTTTCCAGTTCAAGGACAAAGTCTGTCTCAAGGGAATAAAATGGAGGGCAATAGAGGAAGACACAGGACATTGTCCCCTGGCCGCCTCACAAGAGATTGCCATTTGTGCACACATGAGCATGTGTACATGTACACCCACATGCACACAGTACACATGTAAATATAAGCTACCATCAAATGCATACATATACATACGCCATACTTTGATATGCACATCCACGCCATGCTGGCACATGTGCATGTGAGTATGTGCAATGAGCGCACCCGCACACGCGCAAGCGCGCGCGCGCACACACACACACACACACACACACACACACACACACACACACACACACGAATCACGTCTTAGCTTCATTCAAGAACTACTTGAAGAACAGAAGGCTCAGTCAGGTTCAAGCAGCTCATGTGAAGAAAGCAGAGTAAGATCCCAGACTCCCCCCAGCCCTAGACAAGCCCTCGCTGGAGGAGTCTCTTCTGGGTATCACTCTACACACTCGCTACTCCTAGGAAGTCACTTCAAGAAGCTGGACTCTGGATGAATCACAGGGATCTCCTATATAGTCTCATATATGAGTCTCCTCTTGATCTCTCCCTTCATATGTTTGTGTCAGTCTCTGTCTCTCTCTTTCTTTCTCTCTCTGTCTCTGTCTGTCTATCTGTCTGTCTGTGTGTGTGTGTGTGTGTCTGTGTCTCTCTTTCTCATCTTGCTCTCTGCCCTCTCCTTCCCTCTCTATTTTGTTTTAAGATAAAGTCTTACTCTATAACCAATGCTGTCTTGGAACTCTCTATGTAGCCCGGGCTGCCCTAGAACCTGTGGCAGTTCTTCTGTCTCTATGCCTCAAGTGCTAGGGTTGTCGCTGTGTACACCACACTCAGCTGACATCTCTAGCACCAGGGGGCACATCTACTGGCTGTTTTTCTAGGTTTTGAGGCTTGCGCTGAAATTCCAAGGTGGCAAAGCACCAGCACGCCCTTATTCTACATACAATAACATTTCCCTTGATTTATCATCGCTACATAGTCTAATCAGGGCTGCCAAAAGAACTTACCACAAGAACAACATGTTCTAAACCTAACTGTGTACTGTGCAAATCAGAGCCCAGTGAGCACTTGAAATGTAGCCAACGATAATGAAAAAGTAACGCCGTTACCAATTTTCCTTAATATAAAATAGCCATGTGGTTACTCTCACGTCACTTTTATTATTGAATATATACATGTTTTATGCTTCTGTTAATTTTTTATCTATCTCAGTTACAATGTAAGATGGGCAAAGGCAGAGCCTTTATCTCTCTGTAGCAGTAGTATTCAACCTTCCTAATGCTGCCACACTTTAATACTGTTGTTCATGTTGTGGTGACCCCCCCCCAACAGTAAAATTATTTTGTTGCTACTCTGTAACTGTAATTTTGTTACTGTTATGAATTACAATGTAAATATCTGCTATGCGAAATACCCTAAATGGGACAAGACAAGAGGACTGAAAAGATGATTGGGTCCGATAAAGCAGCCACCCAGAGAGGCGGTGGCCATGAGACTCTAAGCCAGGCACAGTAATAACCCTCACACACGCCACGGGAATATCACCTGCCCTGCCACCAGCACAGACAAAGAACGGCGAGGAAATCACATCCAAGAGAAATTAGTTTTCTTTTAGCTGGTTCCAGAACCAGATGTTTCTTAAGGCCAGATCCATGCACTTTGATTCCTCCCAGTCCCTTTAATGGGGGCTTAGATTTATGCCTGAGCCACTGTCTAAAGCTGTGTCATTCCTTTAATTCTTAAGCGCATACTTCGTACTGACTCTATTTCAGGCATGCCACAGCTGTCTGCCCTCACAGACTCTGGTGAGCACGATTTACTACGAACTTCGACTATCCAAGGTCTCCCACTTTATCCCAGCAGCTACGTGCGCCACTCCTCCATTCCCATAAAATTTTAAAACACCATGCATGGTTCCATGTTGAGCCCCACTCCACTCCCACATCCTACTCTTCTGCGTAGCTGAAACAGAGCAGTCTGAACAGACTGAGCCCTGCACTCCAGGAAAGCTGTGAAGATGTGTTGGCAGATAAGGCTTTCCACAGCTCCCTAAGACACACTTCAAATACTGGGAGCTTGTAAACACCACATAAAAAGTTGAAACACGGCCAAAGCGTGTTTTACAAGAATGACCTTCCTCAGAAAAGCTTTCTGTAAAAAGGCACTAATGGGCAGCCCTCTACCCAACACTTAAAGCTACCGTTTAAATTGAGGCACATGAGACCTGTTGCGTGATTATTCCTTAAAGCAGGATTCTAGCAGTGTTTCCTGGCACACGGTGGCTATCACATCTGAAACCTGCCATCAAGATAGCAATCTGACAGCGGGGCGTGGTGGCTCATGCCTTTAATCCCAGCACTCGGGAGGCAGAGGCAGGCGGATCGCTGTGAGTTCGAGGCCAGCCTGGTCTACAGAGTGAGTCCAGGACAGCCAGAGCTACACAGAGAAACCCTGTCTCGAAAAAACAAAAACCAAAAGAAAACAAAGATAGCAATTAGAAAAGTACCTGGGTCCCCTGATCAGAAAGGAAATTATTCAGGAAACAGCTTTCTAAGAATGATTAAAAGTAAACTTAAGGTTGAGAACAATAAATACAGAAAAGATGGCTATGTTTAGATGAAGAAGGAACGCAGTCCGCTTGGTCCTGAAAAATTCTCTGACCTTTTCATTCAGGCTTGAAAGACAGCGCACATGGGGGATGAGGGAGATGGAGAAAATGCCTCAGAAGCGAGAGCTTTGATTTTCAGCCTGGACCTGTGTCCCCTTCAGAAGACATGTAACAGTAGGAAGGCAAGCTCGGGGCTTTCATTAGGGTCTGCCTTCTTCAGGGTATCTTGCTGTTTCTCTCAAGCTTCTTGAGGCTTCTAGAATTGTCGCTCCATACAACTCTTCTCCACATTTCCCCCCTAGCCTTTTGAAAAAAATTTCCCCTTCACTTCATTGCTCACTCCAGCCGGGGCTTTCATTAGGGTCTGCCTTCTTCAGGGTATCTTGCTGTTTCTCTCAAGCTTCTTGAGGCTTCTAGAATTGTCGCTCCATACAACTCTTCTCCACATTTCCCCCCTAGCCTTTTGAAAAAAATGTCCCCTTCACTTCATTGCTCACTCCAGCCCTTGAAAGGTGCAGTGCCCTGGGCAACTGGTAAATTAGGGAGGAGACCTGGTAGCTCTTACCTCTCCTCAGTCACTTTTCTCCTTGGAAGAATGTTCCTCCCACCTGAAGTAGTATAGGTTATGCTGTGCTGCTGAGAGGAAACCTCCTGTCCATGAAAATGAGTGTAGGGAAATCATCTCCCTCCTGATGTCTATTTGCCTAGTTCTGGAGTCTCCTCCTCAGCGCTTGCCTGAAAGCAACTCCTCACCAGCAACTGGGGTTTAATCTGGTCTTCCATCGAACATCAATTTCCTTCCCTAATTTTTACTCTGGGGAAGGAATATGAAAGATATTTGAAAGGCAGTGCAGAGAGAAGGGGTAAGAAATTGAGGGTGAAAAGTAAAACGTGTGTGTTTAGGATCTGCGATCTGTGAGCCACGGTGTGCTGCACAAGGTCAAGAGCAGGCATGCTGAGCTACTTTGGTAGTGAGCTTGGTCTAGGTGAGCATTTTTAATACGGAGGGTTGCCACAGTACAGCACTGCATCTAGCAAGTGTGATTTCCTGTGGAGATTGCTTCCTGCTTTCCTTGGGCCTTAGAGAGGGCCGTTTAGATACTTTAGAGCCTCTGGGACCTCAGGAGAAATGTGGTCGTCACTCAGAGGAGTGAGAGTCCTTCAGGGACTCCATCATACTGGCCCAATGCCAAGTCTGAAGAGAATGTTAACAATGACAACACACCACACACACACAAATGATCGTAGCTATGTCACCTGTGTTGAAAACATGCAAATGTGCAGGGACTCATAGCAGCTATGCCAGGAAAAGTGGTTATAACTATCACATAGCACCTGACGTGCTTAGTACCTGCAGAAGACACCCAGTGTGTCTGCAGGAAGTCAACAGGGAATACCATCGTGTCAGCCTTGCCTTGGCTTCTGCCAGCCATTTCTTCTTGGGAGAACCTATTATCTATGGTCTTTAAACAGCAGAAACTCCCCGTCCCGGGCACTATAGGCTGCAGGAGGCCTTTGAAAAGGGTGCGCAATGTGACTGCTTAAAATGTGAGCAGCAGTTACACCTAGCCCAGAGTTCATTGTGTAAAAACTATAGGAAAAGTGCTGTTGGTCTTTGAGAATTGTTATCCTACGAAGTTGATATGTAAGCATCAGGTTGATTTCTTTGGTGCATGAGGAAAAGTGGTTGTGACCTGTAAGGAACCAGAGTCCCATGTGAAGAAGTGTAAAATGGCATTCAATATTCAGTGCTCAGGTATGTAGTAAGTACTGTAGTCCTATGGGGCAAATGTGTAGATATTTTTAAACATTCTGCTGTAATTGCACAATTTTTTTGCATTTTTACCTGTCATTGTTTCTTGTAATAAAACCTTTTCTGATTGGGAAAAAAAAAAAAATGTGAGCAGCAGGCTTGTGGGAGGCCCCTCCAGCTCCTGCAGCTGTTCAAGGCACAGCATCGCCTTAGTAGCAAGCTTTGTGTGGGGGTAAAGACCTCAGATTCCGCAGCCGCCGTCTTGTCAAAAGGAATTTTCAAAGATTTTGAAGTATAAATGGGAAGAATATGTACTAATTATTCAGTTTCCAAGGCAACTGGGTTCCAATGAAATGTAGAGTACTCTTGAGGGTTTAGCATCTGAGAGATGATGCCAGGCCAGTGGGACACACCACATTCCCCACTATTAGTCACAGAGCAAACAGCAGAGACTCCAGCCTTGAGTGCGAGTAGTTCCTCTTCAGTACTCTGTGCTGTTTAAACCTAAGCAGAGAACAGCCGAGGGCTACGTAGCCAATTTTCTTAGGCTACATCCCAGTGGCCCTGGGCTGATCACAAGCCCTGACTGAGGGAGCTTGGTCAGGGCCCCACAGGCTATGCCAGAAGTGTCCTGTTGGAAGGGAAGTATAAATTAAGGCATTGTGCAATGGTGACGTCTGTCTCCCAGCATGCTAATAGTCAAAACCAAGCCATTTCTAAGCAGTCCCAATTGTGGTTGTGAGTTCCAGAACAAATGCATATCGCAGAAGCCAGTACTCCCCACCCCACCCCACCCCCAACATACCATTGAGTTCTATTACCATACTGGCAGTACTAGGTACCAAGTTCAGAGATTAGAGCTTTGTCTGGGACAATTGATTTACATCTGCGGAATTAGCTTACTTCAAATAAGTATGGCTGTAGAGCCACATCTGTGCTGATTTCATAACCTCCCCCATATGCTAAACCAGGGCTCTCAATCTATAGATGATGAACCCTTTGGGGGACAGACGACCCTTGCCCAAGGATCACCTAAGACCATCAGAAAACACAGATAAATTAGGACTCAGCAAACAACAGCAAAATTAGTTATGAAGTAGTGACGAAATAATATATTTTTTAAAGATTTATTTTATTTATTGCATATGAGTGCTTTATCTGCAGAAGAGGGCATCAGATTACATTATAGATGGTTGTGAGCCACCATGTGGTTGCTGGGAATTGAACTCTGGAAGAGCAGGCGGCGCTCTTAACCACTGAGCCATTTCTCCAGCCCCAACAAAATAATCTTATGGTTAGGAGTGAGGACAACATGAGAAACTATTAAAGGGTTGCATTGTGAGGAAGGTTGAGATCACAGCAGACACTGAGCCTTTCTTAGCCTTAACCTTTTCTAGATTCCTGCAGGAGCTTTCACAGGGCAACCCAGCTAAGGTTTCTAGAAGAAGCCCCACCCCATGCTGGGCATGAACTGTCCTGCTATGACTGAGGAAGAAATCCGGCAGGGCAGTCTGGGGCTCTAGTTTTAAGTTTTTGAAAGCTAGGAAAATTACTTCATTGTTCTTAACTCTCTTTTTCAAGCTTTGGATTTTACCTTCCCAAGGGACTGAATCTTTGAATCTGTCCCCTGACCAAAAGCTGAATAGACTTTTGGTCATCCGCAGAGTGTAATTGCTATAGTCTTTCATGTGCGTCTTTCTGTTTTTGTTGTTTGTCTGAGGCAGGTTTTCTCTGTGTAGCTTTGGCTGTCCTAGACTCACTTTGTAGGCCAGGCTGGCCTCAAACTCAGTGATCCGCCTGCTTCTGCCTCCCGAGTGCTGGGATTAAAGGCATGCGTCTTTCTAATGGGCATCTTCCTGTGTCAACTCATTCGCTCCCTGTGCAGAGCTTCTGACGTGCTACTGATAAAAGAGACAAAGAGCAAAGAAGAGAATCATAAATGAGATTTTGCAGTTTGGAGCACAAAACAAACTCCTGAAATTATGTAATTACTGCTGCATTGCTGGGTCCACTTCAGAGAGTTCTGAAGAACCAATGGCCTCCCACCCACCCACAGTCCAGAACATGACAGCCTGAAGCTGGAACCTGGTGGCAGAAGTGGCTTCCTCCTTCTCCAGAGTGTCAAGAGAATTTTCAGAAAGCAGATGTGTCTTCTGACTGACTGACATAACAAGTTGGAATGTTACAGGTCCAAACGCCATCCTATGTACACCATGGCGGGCTAACTGTAGCCATCTGAAAACCCTGTCACTGCTTCTCACCTGAACATTTTCATGTCATCTCGACCCCATCATCAGTCGCCTCAGGGTTTCACGGCATCAGTGTGAACCAGACACCTTAGAACAATGACTGCTAAGAGCTTGCCTGTGTGCTGTAGGATGCTCAGCAGTTATGTATCCTACAGTAAAACACTTGAAAAATCAGTGTTAACAGAACAGACTATGACCTTAGAAGGCCTCAAAACCAAGCAGCTGCTCAAAGCTGAGCTCTCAAGGCCTTGCTGGAGCAACAGATTTGAGAGGTGGCACATGTGTTATCATTGCTAGGCACAGAAGGCTGAAGCATGAGGCTGTGTCTGGCATTTTCTATGAGTTCTGGGAATCGAATGCTGGTCTACAGCAAGCACTTTACCAACTACCCTATCTCCTCAGACGCTGAGAGATAAATACCCTTTACATGTCTCTACTCTACACACTGAAATGAAGTAAATCAAAAGCAAGACTAAAAATCTGTGTCTCTTGACACCAGAGCACTGGTAGTCTTTTTTTTTTTTTTTTAGCCATAAGACAATCAACTAATCGAAAATCCCCCTCATCAACACATAATCTGATTTCTAGTAATTGATCAAAAGATTAAAATTAGTAAGTTCACATGAGCAGTGAGAAATGGAATGTACAACTCTAGTCAATTAAAAGCAGTATTGGGAACTTTATTTAATGTCAACCTATCATCGCCATCTAATACTTTTATTTTGACACATTCAGACAAGCACATTAGAAAGAAAATGTAAATTAAATACTATAAAGTGTACTGCTAATGACACATGGGCATAATACGACAGGAATATATAAGTTCAGTGGTTTTATTGCAGTTAGAAAAATTATATTATGAAAGATACAAAAAAAAATCAATATTATTTGTTTATTTTACAATCAGTATGCCATCTTTTACCATTATGGCTTTAAAATTTTCATTCTACCCAACAGGTGTCAAAGAATAGTTTAGTACATGCCTTAATAAAACAGTTAAAATATTTACAAATTCAAAATAGATGTTTTCATAACTGAGAAGTTCACCTGAGAATTCACTGTAACATTGCCATTTGCTTCTCTTGTTTTTCCAAGTTGTTAATGTGGCAGAATCACCTCATGCCACCTCCACTATTCCTGCATCATGTATGTTGAACTCCTAACTTAAAATTGGCTAAGCATCAAGCTACAGTAAACTGTTATACAGCTTGCAGGTAGACAAGCAATGTTATCTCCATACTTTTCTGAACGTAACAATTTATCATGATTTGCTTATAGCTATAGTATTCAAATAAGGGGCAAAATTTTTAAGATGACATTTTTGTACTAAGTCAGACATGAGAGCTTAAAAAAAAAAGTCACCGGCATTGGAAAGGCCGGGCCATATAACAAGGAGCCATGATTGTGTGAATATGCAAAACACCAACTAAAAACATTGTCAAAACTCTGCATGAAGGAAAAGGCATACGCTGTACACATATGATCCTATCATTTGTCTTCGGAATCCCCTCCCCCCAAAAAATATTGCCTTAAATGAAGTTTCTTAAAAATGTTTTTAGAAGTTCATGTTAAAATAGGCATAAATGTATAATGCTGTGCAATATATAGAAAACTTACCCACCTTGTGGCCAGAAGACAAAAGGAAAATCTTTCCTGTCCATCTAATACAACTTGAAAATCAGGAAGGTATGAGGTAGTGTAGTTCCTTGTATTACATGCTGGCTGTTAAAAGTAATGCTAAATTTTAAGAAATATTACACTTGGCCAATTACCAGACACCATTAAAATTAACCCTTAATGCTAAACGGTTCATATGTAGAGAGAAATTTAAACCAAGTGTCTTTAAAAAAAAGAAAAAAAAAAAGCCAGGCGTGGTGGCGCACACCTGTAATCGCAGCACTCCAGAGGCAGAGACAGGCAGATCACTGTGAGTTCGAGGCCAGTCTGGTCTACAGGGCCAGTCCAGGACAGCCAAGGTTACACAGAGAGACCCTGTCTCGAAAAACAAACAAAACAAAACAACCTTTGAACTGAGGAGAGAGCTGGGTTTCATTCACCATAAGATGGTTAAGTAATTTTCCAAAGCAAATATGTACAGTTACATTAAAGCAAAAGGTCTGACATATGTACACACAGAAACTGATGACAGACAGCTGAGTGCACAGTGAGGTAGGAAGTCAAGGGTTCCATTGGCTTCTATAAGATGTTACACGTTGTAAACCAGAGAAGTTTTCATATTATTTTATGCTAAATTGAAATCTAATATCACAAGTATCAAATAGCTGCGGGGGGACATGTACACACAACCCTTTTGTAAAACATGGGATGCATCATCACAGAGTGAGCATTCTCTCCCAGGCCAACTGAATGGCCTCTTCAAAGTTTCCACAAATTAAATTCCGATTTAATTTTATCCTCCAAAGATGAAATACATACTACCCTGCCTCCTTCCCTGCACCCCAAGAAAAAAAGGGCAACATCTGACAACTTACTATGAAAATTATGAAATATTGTTGCTGGTCCCCATAGCTTATAGCAAACATCAGCTTGCTACCGACTTGATACCACACTCAGGGTAGTGTGTGCACTTAACGTTCTTTTGCTCTCCCCCTCCCCCCACCTAGGCCCTTCAGTAGCTACAGCATGCAGTGAAGGTAAGTGTGTCTTTCAGATATGACGTCCTATTGACTGCTCCTCTGTACCCCGACACAGGACTACAAGTGCTGCTGGGAGCATCCCTTATTGGAGATGTTTTGAGACAGAGGTGCTTCAACTTTTCCTGTTCTCAAATAATCCACTTCTACAGAAGGTTAATGAGGGTCGGACCCTTCCCAAAGTCTTATGAAATTCCTATGTACCTTAGACATATAAAGTAGCTTTCAGAAGATTCTGAATGTCCTGTCTTGACTGTGACCTGCCTCGTGAGATCAGGACTGGAAGAGCCCACATCTGGTATCAGCTCGGTACTTGGAACAGTTTCCAATTTTAAGGCATTTCACATTCCTTGGATAGGGATATTGAACCTGTATATACAATGTTTTGTTTCCACTGCTGAGGTCTACAGTGTGAGATTCCAGAATGGCTTAAAAAAATCACTGCAAAATGTTATGGGGTAACTGCTCACATTATGATCAATTCCTCTTCGGCCAACATTAATTAAGGACAAGATTGACTTTCCGAGGGCAAACCCATGATGGACTGAGACCAGATTTGATCGTTTCAAGCACCAGCAGAGCTGCGGGTCCACATTCGCCTCCAGTAAGGCTTTTTGCAAACCAGCTCTCCACTAGGATGCCGATGAGCTGCACTTCTGGTCAGCGCAGCCATTCCTTTCGCTCTGACCCCAATGCCCTCTTGGGCATCAGTGATCTGCAATGAGACGGATAAACAGCCTCATGTGCCGTGAAGCTCTCCGGGGCCACAGCAACTATGGTTCTGTCTGGTTTGTGCACACTTGGGCCACTTTGGCCTAATTCCCACTTCTTCCTCCATGGGACAATAAAGTTAGGGAACAGAAAGTCCCTAACCTAGGAATCGCAGAGACTAAAGGGGGGGGGGGTGTACAAAAGTGAGAACAGAGAAAATGACACCTATCTACTGTATGTGCGGCCTAAAATTCTAGTCAATACTGAGGCGAGCAGAGGCCTCCAGCTCAGGCCAGCTGTGGCCTCTGACTAGGTCCTGCCGGGGAGCCTCGCTCACCAGGTCCTGCCCATGCTGGACTTTGTGTGGAGCTGAGGAACAGAGAGTCCAGGTTCAAAGGGCATTTCTTTCCCACATTATAGCTCTAGACAAACACAGCGCTGGCATATCCTTTCTGGGTAGATGACCATTGCATGGCTTAGGGAGAGAGTTTTCTTTTTGATCAGTAGATTATCTGCAGCTCAGGAGGACCATGGGCACATGCTTCAGGCTGCTGAAGCGGATGCTGCAGCTGCCACTGTCAAAGTCATTTTGAATACTGGGAGATCATTACTTGGTGACTCTACAGTTTCTCGTGTGATTCTTCGGCATCCAAGAGGTAAATCATGTCATGTCTCCTGGGAAACTCAAGGAGAACTCAGGGTCACTGGAAAGAGAAATCCCCTCAATAGGAAGCTACCAGGAGGAAGCAGGACTGCTAAGCAAGAAGACACGGCCACAGTCGGCTCTCAAGACGATGCCAGAACTTCAGCAGGAAACCACGGGCTGCAGCTCACTCATGCGGTTCACTCATCTGTCGTACACTTCTCAGTCATCTGCTGGCAGAAGTCTGAGATCCCGGCACTCGGCCGACAGGGCTCCAACAGCGTGGCCCGCTCCAGGGTAGCTGCAGGGACAGGCTCGGACTCCCGCACGGGCTCCTGGCCGGCCTCGCTGCTCCTTCGCCCACAGGGAGGGGGTGCAGCTGGAGGCATGTCAGGCATGCTGAAAACTGAAGCAAAGGCTAGTTCACCACCAGGAGGACTTTTTCCTTTCTCAGAAATTAAGAAGGAAAGCGGGCAGTCTGAGGCCGAGTACTTGGCAAGGATCTGAATCTGCTCTTGACTCAGAGCGGCTTCCTTGCACACTTGTTGGCAAAGGCCGGTCAGGTTCTGCTTTGTCTCACCCAGCGTTGACAAGATGTGGTCTCGCTCCTTCAGCAAGCTCTCCTTCTCACTTTGCTGCGCAGAGGGGGGAGAGAGAGAAAGAAGACAATGGCTCGTGTTTTTTGCAGTCAAACATGCAGTACCTACAATGCCTTCTCCTTCGGCAGGACCATATGGACTGCTTCCTTTTCAACCAACTCAAAGGCACACCCACGTCAGCTCAGCACAGACTCCTCCTGCACATCACTGCTTACTGCAGCACTAGGCATGACAGCTAAGTCATGGAGCCAACCCAGTGTGCGACCACAGAGGAAGGGGTGATATTTAAGAACATAATGGAACTTTTTTCTGTCACAGAGAAAAACGAGGTTATGTCGTTTGCAGGAAAACAGATGTAACTGCAATTTACATGAAGGGAATGAAGCCAGTGTTCAAAACACTAATGTGCTCTCGTAAGCAGATCCTAGATTTTTATACCGACACGTGGAAATCACGTGGAAAGCAGAAACAAAACAAGTCTAGAGGAATAAAGGAGACTAACGGGAATAGGAGGTGAGAAAGGGGAGTGGGGGGGGGTGTGCTCGGTGTGTAACATGCACGTGGATGGCAGTGTCCTCGTGTAATGTACTATAGTACCACGCACAAGGAACACGTAAGCTGACAATTGAACCCACACACGGTAAATACCGAAGGCTCGTAATCCTTCATCCAAAACTCCTAGAGTCAGGCCTATGCTGGAATTCACAACTTGTCACACTGTAGAAAGCGAACATGGGTGTGCACACCACTGAACATCTTTATACTTGTAAATGACACACTGACGTGTCAAGTAAGGCAGAGTAGGGGAGGAGTTGTCGCTGGGGATCAACTGGCCTGGCTTCTGGGATGATTCCAAGACAAACAACAGTCTAGGGTCTGGGTATGAACTGTGGGTAAGTGTGGACCTGACTTGTGTGGAGACCAAGTGTTCCTAGATACTGTCTGCTTTCCTGAGATGTCACTGTGAGACCAAGATTCGGCCAATGTTTTTAAGTATGCACCCTCATGCTACATAATCCATACGTAGGGACTTGGTAAACAGGAGTAAGAGTTCAGCAGAGCCATAGATAAGATGGCTGGAAGGTGAGTCCTATAGTTTAAGGAGCGAAGGGGTTAATTCTGGATTTATTGTTTTCATTAGTGAGGGTTTTTTGTTTTTTCTTTTATTATTTTTTTAATCTCTACAAGAAAGTGTACCACAACCCTTCTGCCCACATCAGGTCTCACCGCAAACTGCCTCCTCTTTCACGTCCTACCATTTCACCCCTAATCTGCTATGAGCTGGGCAACCTAATAATCAAGCTGCTTGTAACGTGAGAGTAAATAAATGTTACCAGAAGGTCAAAGGTTCTGCCTGTGAAAATTATATGATTACTGTCTTAGGGAACCAGAGGTGACCTCTGTCTACTTTCTGCTCCCTGACAGGTCCCGGATAGCTGACGTTGCTGGAGAATACTGAGATGGGGTACTTCACAGAGATAATTCCTGCATACTTTAGGTTCCCTTCTGACACGAAAACAATTTAAGAAATAGTAAGAGCTTTCTAGATACATACGTACTATTACAGCTTCATACAAAAATATTTCTACAGTGGAAAATATTAAAATTATATAATATTTTAAAGTAGGAAATGAATAGGAATTCCATTGTTATAAGCATAATGTAAATTTTTATATTGCAAAGGAATTCTTCAATTTTTTATATTTCTAGGTTTCTTTCCAAACAATAATAAGAGCAGGTCAAGAATGAGCATGCACATCTTGTGTGTACGCTGGGTTTACATTTCCTCTTACACAGAATTTGTCAGTTACAGACTCAGATAAAATCAGTCTGCAGGTGTCAGGAACAGCACTAACTCCTCCTCCCAAGAAAGACCATGGTTAAAACCATTTGTCCCCTCTCTTCTCTGAACCTCTCAGAAGCCCATCCTAATGGGAATAGAAACAAAAAGGACCCTTTACTCAGGTGCTGCAATACTCAAGTCTGCGTCCCTCCATTTAACTGAGATGAAGCCACTCGAACTAGCAGCACACTGAAGCCAAGTGCTGCTGGACTGCGACAGTGACCCCGGGCTTCCTCCCACCAATCAGAACCATTGCTTAAGAGATGCTATGAAGATCATAGACTTTATGTAATTCTATATTAACTATCTATATGGTCCCTCCCTAGTCATATACCTGTCCCACTAAGTAAGAGATGACATTAAAATGTCCAGGAAGAGCCTGGGAGGATGGCTCAGTGGGTTAAGAGTGCTTGTTGCACAAATATAAGGACCTGAGTTCAAATCCCCAGAAAACACATTAAAAAGCTAAGTGTGGCCGATACTCTGTAGCCCCAACAGTGGGGGTAGAAAGGGGCCTTACGATGATTGCTGTGACTAGCTGGCCAGCCAACCAGCCAAAAATTAAAAAAATAAAACAAAAACAGCCAGCTGCAAATTTGGTGAAAGACCCTGTCTCATGGGGAAAAGGCAGAGGGCAATGGGGAAGAGCACCTGATATCCTCCTCTGGCCTCTCAGGAGCACATGGGGACACACACCAAACACACAGGCATGCATGTGAATGCACACACACGCGCGCGCATACACTCACACACATGCACACACTCACAGATACACATATACCCAACACACACTTTTAAAAATAAGAATGTCTCACAGAAGATGACTTGTGCCCAGGTATACCATGAGTTCTAGAATCTTCCATCTGTTCCTCATACTCCAAGCAACTCCTGCCCATCCACATCTGCGGCAGTTAATGGGTGTTTCTATTTATTCTAATTTAAAATATAAATTTACCATGGCCAGTCAGAATAGTTGATACATAGTAAACAAAAGGAAGCCAACATAATTGCTTTGTAGAGCTGTTATCAGCACCTCCCAAAGGAGAAGTTGAAAGCGAACCTAAGCAACTTAAGGGAGACTCGGCCTAAAATGGAGGTGGCAACAGTTCTGCACTTACTTAACATGCACCAGGCCCTAGGCTAAGTACCCGGGGTCGGAAAAACAGTGTCTGAGTACCCCAACTTCAAACACAAGCTAACTTCTTAAGATTATAGTCACGTGATCCTTAACAGGAACATGTTCTAAAAAATGTCTTAGGCGGCACCTGGGCCACTGTCCAAATGTCAAAATGGTGCTGCCTGCAACACAGCTGGGCTGAGTTGTCTCCTGTTCCCTCCTGGCCTGCAAATCTGAACGACGTGTTTCTTGTTGAAGCTGTGAGCATTTCCATATCTGCATCTATCTAAACACAAGAGGGCTCAGCGAAGACACGGCTCAGAAGAACGCACGCCTGCACGGGCACGTGCAGATTAGACGTTGCTCTGGGTTGGAGGGCAAGTGAGCGAGTCCTGGAGCATTACTGTGTACACCAGGGCCCCTTACAACTGTATATTCAAGCTATACTGTTTGAATGTGTTTGGGGTTTGTTGTTGTTGTTTTTCGTTTGTTGTTTGTTTTGTTTTGTTGTTTGCTTCAGTAGTAAACCTAGTTTATTATAAGTTGTTTATTTGATACTTTTAAGTTTTTCTTTAAACGTTTGGACTCTTGAAATAACATTTAGCTTACAATAAAAAAAAGAAAAATGAGGTTGGCATACAGTCCACGTTTGTATCTAAAGTGAGTAGAAATACTGCACAACTACAAAGTATTTTCTCTATGTCCTTGGCCTTCCTTTCTCTATTTTAATTTTTTCCCTTTGTAAAGTATTTCATTAAAAACTGAGACAGATAGGCTAGCTGTGATGACACACGCCTTTAATTCCAGCACTTGGGAGGCAGAAGCAGGTGGATCACTGTGAGTTCCAGGCCAGCTGGATCTACAAAAGCCAGTCCAGGACAGCCAGGACTGTTACACAGAGAAAGCCTGTCTCAAAAAACAAACAAACAAACAAAACCCAAGACACATACACTGGTCCAGCTTGCACAGATCAGCAATATCAGTGTTCCTGTTGACACCTTCACACCTTGCCCCTCTGGTGGGACTTCAGGGTGTGACACACACAGAACCTATCTTGTGACAGCACTGGTTCCTCCAGCTCAGTCCTGAGGAGCAGCCCGGGTCTCTGCTGAGAAGGGCTCACCTTGCAGAAATAGGTGCAAAGCAGTGTTCTTGGACTGTCTGTCTCCGTATCTCTGCACACAGTAGATAACTCGCACTCCTCCCTGTCAGTGACCCTGCAGGGTGGGGCACCGGTTAGTACCACTACATTTATTACTTGGAGGAGGATCATGTGCCATAAGTGGAGATCAGAGACCAGTTGAGACAATTCTTTCAGTTCATCATGTGGGTCCTATGGGTGAACCTCAAGCTATCGGGCTTGGCACCAAGCTCTTTGCTCACCGGGGCAGCTTGCTAGCCTGGGAGTCATCTACTGTTACCACTTTCTGCCCACTTTCTCCTGCAGCTTCCCTTCCCCTGCCTCACCTTCCACACAGTGAGAGGCACCCATGAGGTTCTCCAGTGTGGAAAGTCGGGTTCAGGGAAGCACGGCCATGATGCCACTGTACAGCTCACATCTGTACTTTAAACATCACATCTCTTATGTGTGCCAGCTTCCTGAGTCTTCTCACTGATAAGCACTCTCTGCTCCCCTCCCTTTTTTGTGTTGGAGAAAGACGTGTGAGGCAATGCAGAAATCTGTCCTATGTATGTCCCTCGCTTGTGCAACTAGGGTTTGTACAAATGACCAGAACGAGAGTGGTAAAGACTGAGCGGGGTTTGAGGGATGGACAACCACAGCCCAACAGCACCACACATAAGCCAACAGGCCTCTCCAGGTATGGGCTTGTGGAAAGCGGCCAGTGAGGGAACTCAGCTGTGCCCACAGCAGCCCACCGCCAGCCACCTGCCTGGCCAGCTCTGAAAAAGCAGGATTCTCAGCTCTCTGCTATGGCTTCTGCTCTCTAGTCACACCTGAGGACACTAAGCCTCATGAGGCCAGTGCTCCCTATTCCTCTCAGGGAATTAAGAGCTGACGGCAAATGCTACCCGTCCTCACGAATCCCTCGGGAGCCAGGAGCAACCCTCTCATGGGTTCCTGGTGTGGTCCCACACAACTCACAAGACCTGACTCTGCCCTCTAGACTCTACCACCTAACAGCTTGATGATTCCGTCCACTCTTCGGATGGTCTCCAGTTCTGGTAGCCAGAGTCCCTATCAATGCAACAGGTAAACCGGAAACTAGCTAGTTTGGTTGCTGAGGTCACACAAAGGGATCCCAGCCTTGCACTGGGATGCAGTGGTCTTTCTGTAGATGAAAGGAGCCCTTCGGGGCTCAAAGGAAGAGGGCACAGGTCCACTCAGAGTTCACAGCTGAGCTGGTCACTTTTCTGTCAACCTCACACAAACTAGGGTCATCCCAGAAAAGACCTCAAGTGAGAAAACAGTTGTGACAGAAGGGCTGGGGCACTCTTGGGATCAGTTATTGATGAGGAAGAGCTCCACCCACTATGGGCAGTGCTGTCCCAGGGCAGCTGGCCTGGGTGGCTGGGCGAAGCCATGGAGGGCGAGTCCATAAGCAGCACTCCTGTGTGACCTCTGCCTCCGCTCTCGCTTCCAGGTTCCCGCCTTGGCTCCCTTCCCTGACTTCTCCAGACGGTGGGCTGTTGGAAGTTGCTTGTGGTTGGGGTGTTGATCCTAGCACTCGCAAGTGAATTACCACACAATTTAGGAGGAGACATCAGGAAGGAAGTTTACTTACTGAGCGTAAGTAAACTATGAAGCAGCCATAACAAGAACTAGCTGGTATTTATTGGCTCTCACTCTACAGTAGGTAATTGTTGCAAGTCCTTCTGACACATGAAATCATTTGTTCCTTGCAAATGAACATCGTAACTGTATAGTAAATAACATTCTCCCACCCACACCTTAGACTGCATCTCCTACCCTCCTCACCACCCTACATAAATGAATTCTGCTAAAAAAAAAAAAAAAAGTTACCCACCAACCTAGTATCTGCCTTCAGTCCCCAAAATGGGCCCTTTGAGCAAGGCAACGGGGAACTGCAAGGCTTCTCTCAAACACACAACACATTCCCTGTGCATAAAATAAAGTAAGTCTTCCTCAGTCTTATATATCTTTAGGAGTGTGAGAAAACTGGGTAAATTGTTACAGAGGACTGTAAGTGATGACCAGCTGAGGAGAGATCGTAGTGGAGGAAGCAGAAGCAAGCACTCTAGTTCAATCCTAAAATAGTCCCTGTAAGCCAACAGTACACTGCAGTAACCAACAAGCAACACTGCTGGCTCAGCCAGCACTGAACTGGGACATACGAGAGACTACAGCGTAAAGGCATGCGTAGGCCCTGCTGGCTGTGTGAGTCTGCTCTGTGGTCCTAGGGCTCTGGTCTATGTTCTCACCCGATTTCCCCTTCATCCCTTTACAGTTATACAGTACCTTCTCCCTAACTTATGTGCACAGCACACACATAATAAAAATATTATGTTTCAACTACTCTTAAAACCATAAAGACTTCTTTTTATAACCTTATACTGTTTCTATTCTCACTCAAAATTACATGCTTGAAGGCCGCTTATAAACACAACTTTAAACTTTCACCCTTGACTAGCAAAAACACAGAACTAGTATTTGAAGACCCTTTGTCCTGTCTCCAGGCGGCTGCCCTGTTGCCTGGCCCATATGTAGCCCTCGGCTGGCCTAGCACCGTATCTGGCCTCTCAAACGATGCTTCCTTCCAACGACCACAAGAGGAAAACAGAAACGGGAACAAATTAATACATCCTCTAATGTACTCTGTGCTGATGCAAGCGCAGAGTGGTCCAGCAAGCAGGTGCTCCTCGCGCTGAGGATTGTGCTGAGTGCAAAGCCTTCTCCTCAATCCACAGTAGCACATCCAAACTTCCCCCTTGGCAGGGACACACTTATTCATCCGCTTGGTTTTGGTATCAACCAAAACAGGTAATTCAGGTCCACAGTTCCACCCAACCGGAAAATAAGCTTTTACAGGCATCAAACATCATAGATTAAAGTGCTGTGTAATTGCTTTAATCTTTATTCAACCACTAAGGATTAGATAGAACAGTAATTAAATTGAAAAAAAAAATCATTAAAAATAAAATTTCCAGAAATAGTTTCCCACCTACACATTTTAGTAAAACTGTAGAATGCATACACAATCAAAACAGTCAAAAGAAAACATCATTTTGTATCTTCTAATCTTTCTGAACATGTCCTAATTTCTTTTAAATGGTATTTGAACCCGGAATCTTACCTGGGAATTTAAGTAACTATCTACTCTACAACAGAAAGGTATGGGACTTAGTAACTAACAACTTATCAGCTTTCCCCACTTACCAGTGCCTCCCACTTACCAGCCCCTCCCACTTACCAGCTTCTCGATCTCTGACTCAAGGTTCTGGATGCAGTCAAGTTTCCGCTTGCGGCAGCGCTGCGCAGCAATTCTGTTCTTACTCCTTCTGCGGATGTCATGGATGCAGTCCAGCTGTTCTGGGGTCAGTTTGTGCATTTTCAACAAGGACTGGAAATCATTTCGTGAGAGCGAAATTATTCGTTGAGCGTTAAATGGCAGCTTCACCTAGAATGTAAAATAGAAAACATTAGGAACCACTACAACGACAACAATGGAGACATGCTCTGCGCAGTAGCTACAGGTGAAGACACCCGTTACATTTTTCAGAGAGTTTAACACATTATAAAAGAGCGCAGACCTTGGAGCTGGAGGTACAGCTCAGGGGGTTCAGACTGCTCCCTGACCCTGAGGAGGACCTGAGTTATGTGTCGGGCTCCCACGTCAGGCAGCTCACACCTGCCTGTATCTCCAGCTCCAGGGGATCCAACGCCTGTGCTCTCTGTGGACCTCAGAACACACATGCACGGACCCATACAGGGACATACATATGTATCTAAATAAAATAAATCCTTAAAACGTAGGCCTCTGGCCAGGTGTGGTGGCTCACGCCTTTAATCCCAGCCCTTGGGAGGCAGAAGCAAGTGGATCTCTGAGTTCAAGGCCAGCGTGGCCTACAAAGTGACAGCCAGGGCTACAAAGAGAAACCCTGTCTTTAAAAAAAAAAAAAAAGGAGCGGGGCGGGTGGGGGTGGCTCTGTTCTCCAGTTTTTACATAATCAACCCCAACAAGAGCTAACAGTCCACCTGACACTCCTGGCCTGGGAAAGTGTTCAGAAGTCAAACACGTCCGCAAGGCAGACAGACCGGCCAAACAGTGATGCACTCAAACCGGAACTGATCTTCCCACCCTTGTGCAGCAGACATTTTACTATCTACTATGTTACCAGCCTCCTCAAGTGTCTGCCCACTAAAGTATTTTTAATTATGCTCCTCATCTCCTGAAATAAAGTCCGTTTTATCTTAGAATATTGCCACATGGCAAGGACACGACACAGTTCTAGTCCTAAGTACATGCCAGTCATTTCTATAGCACTGCAGGAAATTTCTTTTCTATCAAAAATGTAGCTTTCTGTGATGTATTTAAAAAGCTATTTATCTCACCTGCTGATGAAGAAACAGCTAGAACAAATTAGGAATATTTTTCTCCCTAGAATATCTTTTGGTCTGTTTTGGTGGTTCTGGTGTCTGAGCCCCAGGGCCTTACAATCCCTCCCTTTCCAGGAAAAAGCAGCCTAAGCAGTAATATGCCATCCGATCACTACAGCACAAAAGACCAAGAGGAAAAATGGCATGTCAGGGCTGGCAGGAATCAGTACAGCTGCTGTGAAAACGAGCATCAAGTTTTCAAATGTTGAAAACGTGTGCCACAGAGCTAGTGATCCTACTCCCAGGATCCGTGCAGAGGAACTGAAGTCAGAGCCCACAGTGATGTTTGCCTTCATTCGTTCACTGGGGCATTCGCATTCTCAAGCGCAGAGATGGAGACCGCGTGGACATCCACACACAGTGTGCCTCCTGAGTGCTGAGATTAAAGGCCTGCGCCACCACGCCCGGCCTTGAGTGAGTTTTAATTACAAAAGGTGTTATAGAGCTTTGCTGTGCTGATACAATGTCTATAGCTAACAACACCATGCTGTACATTTAGGAACCCTTATGAGGACCGGCCTCATGTTTTACAAACTTAAAATGCAAGTAAAACCCACACACAAAAAGGAAAACCTACGACTAAAAATTATTTATAAAAGCAAAGTGAGAATTGCCACTATAAAGAGAAAACTGACTTTTGAAGACTCAAACAACCTAATTTCTAATACACGGGTCCCTACTTACTATTATGGAACCAGCATCTCACAGAAAACAGAAATTAAGTAGTAAGTACAAAGCTGTACACACTGAATGCACAGATCAAGCTTGATGTGGCTACTGCCAGTCAGTAGCTACACATCATTCATGCTAAATTATTAAGATATTTGTCAAGGCCAGGAGGTGGTTATGCACGCCTTTAATCCCAGCACTCAGGAAGCAGAGGCAGGTGGTTCGCTGTGAGTTCAAGGCCAGCCTGGTCTACAAAGCGAGTCCAGAACAGCCAAGGCTACATGGAAAAACCAGTCTCAAAAAAAAAAAACAACAACAACAACAACAACAAAAACCCCAAAAAATCCAAAAAACGATATTCATTAAATGAATACCTGAAATGACTAAGTAAAAATAAAAATAATAAATAAAAGCAATTGCTAAGAAAAATTAAGTCTAAGAAAACTTTCCCTATATACTACAGTCCAGCAGCTATTCACAGCCAACCACGGCTCACCTACCACAGACCAGTCCCAGATTTGACAACCTGTAAGTTATGGATACTACAGACTACATGGAATCTTCACCTAAAAGTCACTGCTAACCACAGTGACGGAATCGCTATCCCACCTGTGATGTGCACTTCCCCCATGACTAATCCACACACACCAGTGTGAGGTATGTGCACACAGCAGCCTTTCCAACTCACTACACTCCATCTCCCCGTGCTGGAGTTTGTCATGTGGTCCCTTCCTGCGCCAGGTGCCAGAGTACCTCTCAATGAATGGCTGTCTGAATATTGAGAGCACACTTTCACTCACCTCACACTCCTGCTCCCTGGCAGAACAGGACTCGCTGTCGCCCTCTGTGTCGGTCTCCGAGTCCTCACCCAAGCTAATCACACAAGCATATGGACAAGGGTCGGGCTGAGGCTCCGTGCCATAATCGTAGTTTCCGAGTTCCAAGTTGCTTGAGCAGCCTTCAGAACTCAGGGTACTTATAAAGGGGCAGTTGACGGAGCTGAGCGTTGTGAAGGTCCGCTGGCCTGGCTCAGGGCTCTCGCTGATCCTGATGCCCAACCAGGGACACTCAGACCGCCTTTGTGAGTAGCCCTGTTCTGAGCTGTCTTTGGCCGCGGCAGGTGACAATTGCATTTGGCAAGGAGAGTCCGTGCTGCAAATGTCACTCCAGAAGCCTTTGGCCAGGTGCTCTGCCACTTCTCGCTCCACGCTACTCCGATCACCGGATGCCAGGCTGCTGCTGTCTTCTTTGGGGCCCATGTCAGATTTCAGGTATAAATCCTGATTTTCAAGTGGCTTCTCTTCCTGGGCTTCTGGAACCGACACAGGCTTTTCTGTTTTCACTGTTTTACTTTGCATCCCAGCAAAGCCCGCGTCACCTGACTGGTCGTACGTGTGTAGGACTGACAAGGGATAGAACCCATGAGGATCTGCAGAACTCTGAGGCAGAGGAGGTACTTCTGCCTGCTCTGCAGGGCACTGAGAGGTGGGGTCTTTGCACTTTGGCTCTTCCATCTCCATGGTTGCCTTCGTTCCTTCACATTTTAAAATCACTTGCAAATCTGCACAGCCCTGTACTCCCCCTAAACACTCAAGTTCGGATGTCTCATTTGGTTGGACAGAAGCGGCACGAACATCTTTGATGGTGGATTCTAGGGTACTACGGATTTTGTCAGTTCCAAATGCTTTCTGGAACTTTCTGTATTTGGGGCATAAAGATGGCAACGCCAGGGCTCCATCCTTTTCCAAGCATGTGGACTGGCACGTCTGAGTGACGCTGTCTTGGAGAGGGGGGGATGCTTTCACATTGCCCCGACACATTTGGGGGTCACACTGAGGAGTCTGAACATTTTTCTTTTCCAAGAATTCCTCTGCTTCATCAATTTCTAGATCTTTCTGTTCGGAAAGTGAAAATGTAAAGTCTGCCTTCCGACATTGTGAGGAGAAGCATTTTTTCCTCGCGCATTCCTGCTGCTCTGCGGTGGAGTCCGAAAACTTAAACCTGAGAAACTGAAAGCAGGATTCCTCGATGTTGTGTACGCTTAAGAGCTCCACACACTTGCACACTTCGTCAACATTGTCCTTACTTAAAATGAGTTTGGCAGTGTAGGCAAACTGAATTAAAGGTTCAAATCCTTTAACTGTTACCTGTTGGTACACAAGACGGAAAAAAAAAAGCAAGTCATTTAGCAGCTGTCTAGCCGTGACCACAGACGTAGAAAAGCAACAGGCAAACGCAAACCTCTCTGTGGTCTTCAAGCAGGTACTTTAATTTTGTGTGAAGAGAACCTCTACTACAGCGGTTCTCAAACTGTGGGTCGCGACCCCTTTGAGGACAAACAGGCTTTTCACAGGGGCCGCATATCAGGTGTCCTGTATATCAGATATTTACCTTATGACTCATAAAAAGTACCAAAATTACAGTTATGAAGTAACAATGAAAATAATCTTAAGGCTGGGCATGGTGGCTCACACCTTTAACCCCAGCACTCGGGAGGCAGAAGCAGGCAGATCTCTGTGAGTTCGAGGCCAGCCTGGTTTACAAAGCAAGTCGAGGACATCCAAGGCTACAGAGAAACCCTGTCTCAAAAAACCAAAAAAAGAAGAACAGAAAGAAAAAAGAAAATAATGTTCTGGTTGGGAATCACCACAGCATGAGGAGCTGCATTAAAGGGTTGCAGCATTAGGAAGGCTGAGAACAACTGCTCTAGGAAATGCAAACCTAAGGAAGACGGACGGAGCAGAGTCCGGCCTCATCAACAGGACTAACCCTCACTTTAGGAACTCTGTACCAACACTCACTGGGGGGACTCACTGAGACAGCACCAAGACTTCCCATGTGGAAACAAGTCCTCTAAGAAACAGAGCGGGACCAACGCACCCCAGCCCTGCCAGAAGAAGGACAATGACTTTGTCAGGTGGCCGAGGCTAAACAGCTCCCCGAGGAGGCCAAACAGTGTCAACAACAATAAACTACAGAGGAGGAGTCTTAAGAATTTTTAAAAACCGAAAAGGACTTATAAAAACGCACCTAAGCCCTGGTTGAAGAGAGAGCTCAGAGATCGCGGGCACTTGCAGCTGCTGCAGGGGTCTCAGTTTGGTTTCCAGCACCCACATGGACAGGCTCACAAATGCCTGTAACTCCAGCTCTGGGAGACTGGATGCCTGTGTTGGCATTGCACTCACATCATACCGACACACACACACACACACACACACACACACACACACACACACACACACACACACCCCTAAAAAAAAATAAAACAAATCTTTTTTTAAAAGTGGAAGTACCGGCAGGCACAGTGGTGCACGCCTGTAATCCCAGCACTCGGAGAGGCAGAGGCAGGTGGATCTCTGTGAGTTCGAGGCCAACCTGGTCTATTAAGTGAGTCCAGGACAGCCAAGGCTACACAGAAAAACCTTGTCTTGGAGGGGTAAAAGAAAAGAAAAAAAAAAGGAAGTACTGTCTTGTACCAAATACATGTAATAATCACATTTTTAATGATCCAGACTATAAAGGTTCTACAACTCTGTCTCCGTGCGCCTTCAGTAGACTCAAGGGCACTGGGCAGCAGAACCTTTAAGCAGTGTGCATTTATACTGAGACTGTATTTGCAAAGCAGAAAACAGGCAGAGAATATTCACCCTTGGTTAAATCTTAAGAGATACTATCTGACCAAAATACTAAGCTTCTCCTAAAACACACTAACCTTGCAGCATTTAGCTTGAAACAACTAAAAATAAAATGCACACCACCAAATTTTTTAAGAAGAACAAAACTGGGTCATTCTCAATGCCTGTGGGAATGTCAAATAAACACCCACTTTAAAAAGCCACTTGGTAGTTCCTTCTAAAACTAAATGCACGACCACCTTATGACCAAAAATTGCACTCCCAGCTTTCTTTCTATCCCTCATAAAGGAAAATGTGCTTTCACAAAAAGCCTGTACCAACTTCTTTCTGTAGCAGATAAAAACTGAAATCTCAGTTCCTTCTATGGGGAAAAAAAAGGTTCTAAAAAGAAAAATTAAGATGAAACTATCACAGTGGTCATCAGCCTCAGAGATTAAGCTACTGACACAGGAAACTGGGATGACCCTTAGGGGGAAAGGTCACGAACACAAACGGTCCCTTTCACATGACAACTTCACAGAGAGGGCAGATTAGTAGCTGCCATGGCCTGGAGACAGAAGAGGGAAAGGTAGTGTGTGGGCCACGTGTGGGAAGGACTTAGTATAAGCAGCACACGGGACCTTGGTGCTCAACTGTTCTGGACCCTAAGTGGTGTTGAATACAGAACCCACCATGGAACCTAAGTAATGCTAGTCAGTACGGCCATCTGGCTAGCAAGAGTGGGCTGTGTCCTGGGGAAATGGTCTTCATCTTTCACACCATTAACCAGGGACCACCGAGCAAAGTCTACAAGGAGACTCTATAATACTCCTTACAACTACACCAAGTTTATCATTACTGAATACACATCTCAATTAAAAAAAAAAAAAGCCAAACCTACCAAATAATATATACACTGTTTTCAGTCTGTCACTGTGGTGAAACAGCTCAAATATTTGAAAACCTGTGATTTATAGTCGGGTCAGAATGAACACGAGGCATCTAGATATGCACGTATACATACACGTGTATAAGCATATGTCTTCTGTCAAAAATCCATCAAGCAAACCTGTGGAGCCTCGTTTAATAGTCTGAAGTGTGAGCCGTAGAAAGCACGCCACCACTGTGATCGAGGCTCTTTTGTAAGATCAATGGTAGGGTACCCCAGAGTCACACCCCAGCACTGCAGCCATATCCGCACACGAGATGCGGCACTAGCCACAAGGTCCCCTGTGGGTCAGTTTGGAGACTGTCCAATTACACCCAACAGGGACCATCTACACGACTCCTCATACACAAGACGTTCTACACACTTCCTCCTGTTCCCCTTAAAACTCCTTGTGTCCAAAGTCAAAATATGCAAACAGCATTGGCTGCCAAAGCACATACTCCAGTAGGCAGAGCCAGGAAGATTGAGTGTGGCCAGCCCTACCTCGCCTCAGACAAGCTCCTTGAAGCTAGGGCATTGGCACAGTCCCTAATTTTACAAGCTTGAGCTATACAGACGGGATGGAAAAGTGTACGTAAAACAGGGCTCTACCGTAAGACAACAAACTACTTCTTTTTTTTTAACATTCATTTATTTGTTGGGAGGGAGACGTGGGAGGGTGTGTGCCGACATGCACGTGGAGGTCAGAGGACAACTTGCAGGATTTGGCTCTCTCCTTTCACCAGTGAGTCCAGGAACTAAAACCAGGCCAACAGCTTGGTAGCAAGTGCCTTCACCTGCTGAGCCATGTCACTGGCCCAGACAACATACCACTCCTTTCATCCCAAAGCCCAGACAATGTTAAGAAAAAAGAAATTGGGAGAAAAGCACATTACCTCGTGCCTACTTTTCATGGGATTTGTGTTGGGACAGACAGTGAACACACTCTTAACCCGTGTGTTATCCCTCACACAGACAGAGCCATAGAGCCATCCCTCCCTAAGGCAGAACCTTTCCAAATGCCTGTAATCTATCCGGTGGACTAAGATGTAGGCATTATAGCAACAAGTATTAACATCCAAAGTGACAGTTTTCTGCCCCGGCCTGTGGGGTTCAACTAAAACTCAGGAGGAAGGTCACCTGTTGAAAATGCAAGACACAAAGAAGGAGAGCAAGTCTGATTGATCAAACTCTCAAACTTTATTAGCCAGGCAGCAGCTTCTATAGTCAGACGGCAGGGAAACACATTGCTATAGCAACCCAGCTGCATGCTTTTCTCAAAACACAGGGAATTCCCGGCAGGGTCATAACGTCCTGCCACACAGGGCATCTTGCTCTGCCTTTACCTAGCTTTAGTCTAACTGCTGACTCACAATAGGGTCGCTCCATCTCTGTCTGTCTTTAGTCTAACTGTTGACTCACAACAGGGTCAGCTAGTTTCTGGTGAGAGGCAAGCTTTGGGAAAGACAAAGAGTTAAAGGTGCAGACTTGGACAAGATGGCTGAACACTGGCCATATGGCCTATTGTCCCCAACAGTTTTCCATGTACATATTCCTATAAGAAAACCCAGAGAAGGGATGCTCCAGTAAGGTTCCTTGGGATGCCCATCTCCTCCCGAGACTATAGTTTGTTTCTGTTTGTAACCAGAAAGTAGCTAGGTAACAACAACAGGTTATAATCGCCAGCGCTGTGGCCCCTCACCTCTTCAGGCAGTGAGATGGTGAGCTCAGCAGCATCAGTCTGGCCTACGATTCTCGAGTGGAAGTAGCCGCTGCATGCAGCCAGCACCGAGCGGTGGGCTCGGAACCTCTGGCCCTCCACCAGGACAGTGACATCGCACAGCACATCCTTCTTCCGCTGGTCATTGAGGCTGAGCAAGACGCTGGTGCTGTGCACAGAGGACTCGTAGACAAACACTGCGCTCTCACTCACAGACATCCTGGGTGGCAAACGGGATCAGGGAGAGCAGTGGAAAGCATGCTTCTCGCTGTAACCGACCTGCAAACACACATAGAAGATGTCACTTAACAAATCCTGTGAAGTGTGTTTTAAATGACAAACTGTCGATATAAATTAAAACGTGTACTTGTCATACTTGTCACTGACACAAAAAATGGAAAACAAAAGTCTCCGGAGGATCAATCTAAACTCATTCAACAAACCTCAAGTAAAGCGGGCTGACAATAGTAACTCTAATTTTAACAAAAGCATCTTTGAGAGAAAGCATAAGACCTTCCTGAGCCCAGGACAGGTTTGACTGTAGCAAATGCCTGCAGCAGGAATCAAGGCAGTCCATGGGTGTGTCGAGGGTGGGAAGGGCACACATTGGGGTGGGCCCCCCATCCTCTGTGTCCCATTCACCCAAGATGAGGAGGGATTAGGCAATGACTGTACCTTCTATGCAGAAGCTCCATCAGCACACGGTAAAGTGGGTTCAGCAACGCAGGAAACAGGCTCCCATGTGCCGAGACCCATCTTCGAAATCGCTTTCCACACACTGCACTCTGGGAGGCCAGAGTCAGGCAAAGCCATGATACCACCACCACCACCAAGGTTTATCATGCACAGAAAGCCTCGGTATCCTCAAAATGTTACAACATAACAGAAAGGCGTCACAATCTATTTGGACAGCAAGTGGCTTCTAAACATTTTTGATCACATGCACAATGCTGGCACTCACAGAAAGGAAGTACCTCAAATACACACGTGCATATTTATTATCTTTGATTTGACTATTCTGATATATATACACTCTGAGACACAGGAGAAACTGTAGCATCTAAGAGGTGACATTTTCCTGCAGCACACCCCGCCCCCATGGCCTGTATTGAGCACTTCCAGTAGTGTGCACCCCACTATAAAACAGATGAAGTGCATAAGGCCCCCTGCTTCGCTCTCATTTCTCCTGACATCTGATTCACTGTCTGGCCCCAGAGGGTCAGTGAAGGAGACACTGCCATGCTTTCAGCCTTAGAACAAGACAGGGAAGAAAGGAAAAGTCAGAACTACTCAAGTTCAGTCAGAGCACAGGTGGGGTCCACCTCCCAGTTCTGCCGTGTGTTCGATGCAAACAGACAAAACCAATCCATGAATTCTCTTCAACTCCCGTCGGCTTTTACACAGGCATATGGTTAACCTCCGTAGACGTTTTTCAGTAGGTGGTTAAACTCGGCTTCAGGACACAGCCTTCCTGTAGCTGATCCAGCACACCACACACAACAGCACTGGTGACGTCAGCAGTAAACACGAGGGTGAGCACAACTTTACAGAAGGAGCAGTCAGAAGCTTCTTAAAATGGTTCTTTATGTTTCAGTTATCAACAAGTCCTTAACTAGGAACTGCCAGAAATAGTAAAGATTAGCTTTCCAGACATCCTGTTATCTCCTCTGGATAGGCTGTCCAGGGCCAGGAGTTCCTCCTTCAAGGCTGTCATCCACACTGGCCTGCCAACCAAGGCCACCTCCACAGCTACCACCCGCCCTGTGATGGCTCTTACACCCTCCTGCCATCCAATTTAAAGGCTTTTAAAGACCTATTAACCTTAAACTTATCATTCTGGTGAATGCTGCACAGCCAAGTAAAAGCGTAAAAGCCTAGAGACTGCTGTTGCCATCCGTGTGTGATGCCCGGAGCTTGGTACTGACCATCAAAGTAAAATACAAGCCCCTGTCTCCACCCACAGTGGCTTTCCAACTTGCCATGTTTCTCCTCTTCTTGGAAACCCAAAATTGGGCACGACACAACATAACCTAAAGGTTCTTTGGATCCCAAGGTGACGCCAGCAAAAGCAACCCCCGTGGCCTGATCCTGCCTGCCGGCCCATTGCTTCTGGGCCAGAGAGAGTCACTCCTGAAGTACCACCCCTGCTCGGGCATTTTTCAGCAACAGATTACATCACAGGGTCATATCCCTTGGGCAGCATGCCAACCCCAAGTGCTATGAACCACAGCTGAGAGCTGCTAGCATGAGAAAGTACAATGAACCCCATGAGGACTCAGGCTCTCTACGGGTGGGCAAGTGCAATCCCCGTTAGGGATTTCACTGCTCCCATGAAACTCTGGGACTCACTGCTCACACTTTTCTCAGCCAAGTACATATAAACAATTACACAGTTCTATGCCAAGTCTTGGTGCCTCTGTCCTCACCACTGTGGTCTACCCTTGTCTCCAGCTCTCACCCAAGCACTCATCAAGCCCTGTTTGTACAAATGTTCATCCTTTTACATGGCCCCCAAGCATACGCATGTACCAATGTAGTTCTATAAAATTCAAAAAGTGAAAAGTTTACATATCAGCATTTTAATTCATACATATGCATTATATATACTATATAACCCATATACATATATATAGTAATATATATATTACTTTAAAAAAATAATTCCAGGAACTAGAGATATGGCTCAGGAGTTAAGCTTTCTTGCTATCCCTGAGGAGGGCGGGAGTCTGGATCCCGGCAACTACTCAGGGCAGTTCACAACTGCCTGTAACTTCAGGGTATATTGCAATCGTCTGGCATCTGAGATCATCTACACATGTGTGCAGCACTCACGCAGGTGCTCTCACACACAAATAAAAACTAAGATTAAAAAAAAAAATCTAGAATGTAAAGTTATCCCAGTTGTGATGTCAGTTTAAAGACTCCCAGAACGACTAGTTGCTAACAGCTTGGGGCTGAGAACCTCTGATTATCTGGGATCAAATCCCAGCACCTGCTGCATGGGTCGGCCAGGATGATGACTGTGTCGTGGCTCAGCCCCCCTCATCCGCAGATCAGGGATGACGCCACCACCTCCCTGCGGCGTCATGATGTATCTGTGCGGCCAGGAAGGGAGGGGACCGAGCACAGGGCCTGGCTCACGGAGAGCAGATAGTGCATGTTAGCTGTTACGCATCAAGGGCAAGCATAAAGGAAGCTTACACCACTCAACCAATGCTGTTCCTAAGTGATCTTGCTTGCTGAAAACCTTATGATCCCTCTTCAAATTTCTGAAGATCAGGTCCCATTCCTTAAATGGCTCAGAGGTTAAGAGCACTGTCCACTTTTCGAGAGGTCCTGAGTTCAATATCCAGCAACCACACGGCGGCTCACAACCATCTATAATGAGATCTGGTGGGCAGTCATACACGCAGGCCGAACATTGTATACATAATAAATAAATCTTAAAAAAAAAAAAAAAAGGTGTTAAGTCACACAGATAAGCTTTTAGTCTACTTGCCAGCCCTCTTCTCTCACAAATCACTTTCTCTTGTTTGGGCTACTCCCCAGTCCCACACCCCTTCATGCCTGCCACACGACACCCTACAGAGCCCCAGAGCCTCCGCTCTCAATCTGCCTGCCTGCCGCTTGGCTGACTTCAGCCAGCTGACTCCTCAAGACCTTTTAGGCCTTGACCTAGATGTCACAACTTTGTCTAGACGGTGCTATGCCACAATCCAAATACACAGCGCTTGCCCAGATATAGGTATCTGCTGCTGAGAGAATGATAGGACATTTTAATACAACCCAAACCCAGATCAGGTCCACCTTCCAAACATTCCGGGTAGCTATTCATGAACAAAAATGTACTAAGCAGGGGTCACAGGATGAAGTGCTAAATGGCTTTTCCAGAACCACAAAAGGCCAATAGGATCCCAGCTCAGCCCTCTTGGAGCTACAAACCCTAGACAAGTGGCTTAGGATTAAGAGCCACCAACTGTAAACGCCATCACTACAGTGACTTGTGGCAGCAATGACACCTCAACATTTGTCCTCATTTCTGCAGGGCGGCACCCAAGGGCACTCAGTAATCCTTTTTATCCAATACCTTCACAACGTCATGGCCACACACGGTTCCTTTCAACACGCACCACGCACTTTCTGACACTTCTCAAACCTAAAAGCAAACTACAGCACTCCAGCCCCTCACATCTGCAACCGTTGACTTGTTAAAGGCAAACTTAGACTCACCACACTTGAATGGTTCTGTATTCTTGGAAATGCACCATCATCTCATTCAAAGCAAAGGTATGCTGACCTTTAACAAATGCTGACTCACTCACTAAAGTTGACAAAGGATGAGCACGCATTTTACAGCTTCCTCAACTTTGGTTTGGAAATGTCTGTTCTCTGCTCGTGATGTACAAGTTACATTTTAATATAAGCTGTTGTGTGGTGGTGTTTTCACTTTCAAAACGACACTGAGAAACAAGACATGAGGCCCTATCATTACATCTTAATAACTTTTCAGATAAGGAAAAAAAAAAAAACTCAGTGTAAAGTGATCTAAGATGGTAGGGCCAGGTGTGTGGCAATAAAGCCCTAAGTGTACAAAGAACTACTTGCCACACAAATCCCAAGGCATGATGTGTGCTGTCTCAGGGTGAACAACACCTCCATCTTCACCGAACAATGACACAAGTTCTTTCTACGATGGTCACCTGTACCACTCTGTGCACTAGACGCCACCAAGAACACACATGAAAACAGGCCCACTCAAGAACATGACCTAGGTGCTCAAAGTGGGGACAAAGACCCAGGGTGAATAAATAAGGCCGATGGTCACCCATTCACACAAGAGACCTGGTGTGAATTACATTACAGTGAGTACTGAAACGAAAGCTGATCATTTTTCATTTAATCATACTATTTAATGAGAAAAGAAAAAAGCTGTTAATCGCATGTGCATATGCACGCGCACACGCACACACACGTTAATGCACATGTGTATTGTGTGTGTGCACACGACTGTGCGTATATCTAAGAGACAGCAGAAATAATTCATAGGGACACGAAACATTGGGCTTTTCTGTGTAAGCAGTGCCTGGATCTGCAGCTGATCAGCCTTCGGAGGCTGCCTTCCTCCCCTTTCTAGTAGGTTCTTCTCCCGGGTGCTTCTGCCTCCTATTGCCTTCAGCACCTGCTGTGACTTCATTGTGTGCCTAACCGGAACTCAGGGCTTTGGGTGGCGAACTCTAGGTGGCAAACTCCTGACCCCAACGCCTTTCTTGATCCTTGAAAGCCTCTAATTCCCCAAGTCAATTCCCGCTTTACACACCAAGATGCTCAAAATGTTCTGAAATCTCGTAGTCAGCCTCACCATCACTCCCTCAGGTAGAAGACATACAGTTGACAGACTGTGATATGTACACACTTAGCCCTGTGGCTTCGGGAGGCTTTTTTTTTTTTCTTTAAAATGTTAAAAATTAGGACGAAGCTGGGCGCCTATAATCTCAGCACTCAGGAAGGCAGAGAACTCTGTGAGTTGGAGGCCAGCTTGGTCTACAACATGAGTCCAGGACAGCCAAGGCTACACAGAGAAACCCTGTCTTGAAAAACCAAAAAAGTAAAGCTGAGGCTGCCCACAGGAGAGAATCTTCAACACCATGATTTTTTTTTTTAATTATCATTCTTGAGTTTTACTAAACCTTAACATCAAAACTTCATCAGAAAGAAAACAACGCAGTAACAGAGAACTGCTATTTCCTTTAAACCTCTTGGAGGCTTCAATCTCACAGGTGTTCAGCCATTCACTCCTGATATTGTCTCTCGGGCCAGTTCTCTGAGCCTTAAGGAAACCTACAGTAGGCCTCGACATGAAGCTGGTGAAGTTATGTTTTAAGGCCAAATGAGCAAGATAGCAAAGCAGAGGTGCCAATAGCACCATCCAAAGGGGTATGTTTGAAAGCTTGAGGGCCCTGGAGAGGCAGGTTGAAACGTTCTAGGTGTGAAGAGGCAGTACCATTTTAAAACTGAAACTTTTAAGTCAGCGTACCACACAAGGGGTGTTGGCTCTGTTTCTTTACAATAAAACTTTATTATACAACCCAACTAGCTTATACAAGAAGGAAAAAGGTTAAAGGGACAAAAGAGTGAACCTTCCAGTAGCTGTTCCACGGGACGGGTCCTTAGGTGTCTCTCTGGCCCGCGTGCTGGTCCAGCTGGTCCAGCTGGTACGCTGCTCTCACGCTCACTCGCCCAGCTGACTTTGTTGTTTTCTCTTCCCCAACTCCCTGAGTCACGTGGGAAGGACGTCTCCTTCTCCCGGTGAGGGTCCATTAGAAAGACAATAGTCCAGGTGGGGTTCCCAGGTCTGCTTCCTGAATTCCAGACCCAGGATGGCTTCACTCAGTCTGTCACAAGGTATTCATGGGGTGCCCCAAGGGTAAAGCCCGCCAAGACTACTCCCACCTGTGACAAGGCTTATTCTTTCCCCCAAAGGGGCTACATCACTGCACTTTCACACACTGTTCTAACTGGTCCTCCTCTCCCTGTGCCCATGCATCTGCCACCCCTCTTCTGCCCAGTTCCCACCCCTCTTCTGCCCAGTTCCCACCCCTCTTCTGCCCAGTTCCCACCCCTCTTCTGCCCAGTTCCCACCCCTCTCCTGTGGTGTCTCTCTGCCCTCGCCCACCTCCTACTTCTCTCCTTGTCCATGGATTTTCTGAAAGTGGACAAAGGCAGCAAGGACCTTGCAGCTAGGTGCGGACAGAGTATTTCACTGTGCTTTTTATTTGTGTTCCCGATGGCTAATAAACTGAGTATCCTTGCATGTGCTTGTTGGTCATTTTCTATCTTCTTGTGTGAAATAGATTTAATTCTTCCTAGATTTTTTTTTTTTAATTATCTTTGAGTCAGAAGAGCTGGTAGAACTATGATTATAGTTGCAATAAAACTATCCGTTAGTTTTGAGAGAACAGCTAACAGTTGAGTTGTCCAGTTCTCGACTAGGACTTCCCTCACCAAGTTCTAAGGACTTCTTTAATATCTCTTTATATGATGATGTTTAGAGCAATAGAGATTTGTGTATCATCTGTTAAATTTAGTCCTACTCATTTTGTGGCTTCTGTAGCACTGTAAATAGATTTGAGCTCTTAAGCTTTATTTTCTATGTTTACTAAACAATAGCAAATATATTTCTGAGACATGAACGAAAACCCTACAACCTTAACTAGCTCATTAATTCCGCAAGCTGCTTTGTAAGTTCTTCACTCTTTTCCACGCACAGTCACACCCCCTGAAGATAGGTTTTACTTCTTTCCTTCTTTGTGCCTCCTTTTCTTCCTTCACCAGAGTGACTGGTCATGAGTGGTGACACTAGGGGTCCAGGAAAGTGTCCCATAGCTCACCTCCAGTGTGGCAGAGTTAGAGGCTTTTATAGATGAACAAGTAATGGGCAGAAAGTGATCTTCATAGTTAACATAAGGATCCCACAAGAAATTCGAAAGAAAGGCCGGGCAGTGGTGGCGCACACCTTTAATCTCAGCACTTGGGAGGCAGAGGCAGGTGGATTGCTATGAGTTCAACGCCAGCCTGGTCTACAAAAGTTAAGTCCAGAATAGTCAAGGCTACACAGAGAAACCTTGTCTCAAAAAAACAAAAACAAAAAAAGAAAGAAAGAAAGAAAAGAAATTCCAAAGAAGAGAATTGAAAATTTCCCCAAAGAGTGAAATTCTACATCACTCTGCCTCCCCAAGACCTGTGTCACACCTAAGTACACACTTCAGACACCCCAAGAAAGCAAGAGAATTGTAAGGAAGGAACAAGGTCCCCTATCAGAGCCTGAACAGCAGATGCTCAAGAGACAACTACAAAATAGCACTTGAAGCAATTGCTGTCCTGCCTGGGCAGAGCAAGCTACACTGTATCTTTCTCTTAGACACAGTCATTTCTCAAGGGGAAAAAAGGGGATTTCATAAATCATATTTTTCGAATGGCACCTGGCCTATGATTTGACTTTGATGGTTTTTTGAACGCACAGGGTGACAGTAAAATGGTGAGAAAAATACACATTTCCACATAGTTTCATTCACACTCAATATTAACACAGATAAAAATCACGTAAACACATTTCACTGGTTCTTGTAGAATGGCATCACAGTTATAGGACAGAATGAAAACATTACCAGTCTTGACAAAACAAAGGTGATTGGCTAGGGGATGGAACTCAAGAACCCATAAAAAGAAGTAGTATTTCTACATGACTTCTTATAATGCAAGGTCCACATGATCCTGCTCTTCATAAAGCCAAGAAAACAATTTTAAAAAGCAATTATTTAGAATTGAGTTGGGTAGGCTCCCACGAGAATGACTAGAAGGGGGAGGGGAGAGAGACAGGAAATGAACAAAGTCTCAGAGTGATACATAAACACAGGGGTGGTCACCAAAACGCTCAACACCAGACATGCGTAAATACCTGCAGAATTAGGGTGCGGTGAGCCAGGCTCTCCCCTCTAACTTCTACACTCCAAACAATACACTGATTTCGTTAAAAAACAAACTTGAAAGGCGTTCACAGAAATCGTAACAAAGACCAGCCAGGTTCAGTTAAAAATAAATTCCTGGTAAACTGGCTGTGAGAACTGATAAAACTTTTAAAGATTTTTTTTTTTTTTTCAAATAGCAAAGGTATCTAAAGGAGAAAAACCAATCTTACACTAAAATCTTAGATTTTGACAAAATGAGGAGAGAAGGTATGGGAAGCCATGCCAAATTCTGCCAAGTCAGAAATCCCATGCTTAGGCAGCATGCTGAGACCTTCCGCTGCTGAGCTCTGCCGGAGGAGGTGGTCTTTGTGTTCCAGGCCATCCTTGGACTATTTACCTTTTAAGGACGTAGGGAAATCCTACTGAGAAACACCTGGAGGGTTAAGGAAGTTCTTACAGAGAACTTCTTGCCTTGGGAGCTAGGGAGAGAGGGATCAGAATAGATCCTATTGACCTTACTATATAAAGTCTTACTCGTCCGCATTAAAGGGAATCTTGATCAGAAATTTCCTGACTTGATTTGTTATTTCTCGCGTCTCTGTGTCCTACTTTCAATCCCCACCCCCTCTTTCAGGTGAACCCTGGTTCAATTTTTCCCCGCAGGCTGGGACCCTACAAGAAGGTGGGAAAACACGTAAAGGGGGGGATGGGTGTGTGCAGTTACACAGGGTTCCTGTCCCCAAATCCTAATACAAGGGTGCTTCTCAAAAGTTCTTGACCCCTGCTATCCCCTTTGTGATAAGGGTCTAGAATTAGCCTCTGGGCACACCTGTGAGGGCTCTTCTGGAATACAGTAGCTGCAAAGGGGCCAACCCATCCTAAAGGGGCAACACTGCCTAGCAGGGTAGTTCCAAATCTCACACTAACACTGCTAATTTTTAATATCGTTCCTCGTGTTGTGGTGACCCCAAACTATAAAAGAACTTTGTTGCTACTTCATAACTGTAATTTTGCCGTCATGAACTGTAATGTAAACATCCGACAGCCTGAATATCTGACATGCTATCCCTGTAAGGGCCGAGGCACTCACAGGTTGAGAACCTCTGATCTAGCGGCCTACAGCCCAACGGGGACAGCTTTCATTCCTTGTCTCTTTACTTTTTTGTCTTGCTAGTGAGGTCACGCCCCAGCTGCTGCCGCCACTGTCACTGTCACTGTCTGTCCACTACAGCCATCCTTGAAGGTATTAGAACTCAGATTCTTCAGCCTTCCATCAGGGAATGAAAACCAGGCATTCCTGGGGAATCCCCCAGGCCTTTGGTACCGGATTTAGGACTGCTAAGGCGGAGGCCCAGTGGACTGAACAGTCGGGCTGTCAGGTCCACCAGCCCTCCACTCAGAATGCAGAGAGTCTTTGCTGGATGCCCAGGCTGTATCCTGTAAGCCAATTGAGTTAACCCTCTTTAATAGACAGCAGTTCTATCAGTCATTCCTCCAGAGATCCCTGCCTAACACATAGAATCCACGCCTTTAATCTCAGCACTTGGGAGGCAGAGGCAGGCGGATCACTGTGAGTTCGAGGCCAGCCTGGTCTACAAAAGTGAGTCCAGAATAGCCAGGACTGTTATACAGAGAAATCCTGTCTCGAAAAACCTTTAAAATTAAAAAAAAAAAAAAAAAAAAAAAAGAATCCTCCACTTTTCTTTCCCAGGAAGAGCAATTCACTCAGGCAGTCTCCACTTCCCTCTCTTGGCAATTTCATGCAAGTCCACGGTGACCTCAGCCACCGTCAGCACCCTTTTCATCTCCACCCTGCAATCCTTGGGCCTCCAGGATCCCAACAGCTCGTGGACTTCCAACCTCCCTCTCCCGCAGGCTGTTGTCTGTTTTCATTGGTGATCTCTGTGATGAGTAGAGTTCATTGTCAACGTGACAGGAAATAGAATCATCCGGCAGGGTGTTAGCCTCTGGGCATGCCTATGAGGCGTGTCCCGACTGATGTGGGAGACCCATCTTTCTGAGAGCAGGACCACGCCGTGGGCAGGGGGCTCGCTCACATTCGCATGAGTTCATCTCTGTTTTCTAACTCTTTCCACCCTGACTTCCCAGCCAGGAGGGATTATACAATAGAAATAAGATGTAGAATAAATTCTTCCTCCCATAGGTTGGTTCTCTCGAGCGTTTTATCCTAGCAATAGGAAAAGAAATCGAGCTGATCCTCCTCTCCCTGAAAGCTTGCAGATTTTAGAGAGCCTGGGCTGAGCCCTCACAGGCCACCTTGTCTTGGTCTCCCCCACATCACCTCTGAAGGTTCATATAAAGCCGCAGCAAGGGCATAATCTCAAGGTCACTAGATATTCCTGTTGCTTGTGATCTAATCTTGACTTCAATCTTCAGACTCACACACCCAGATGTACACTCAAGTTGTTATGTCAGCCAACCGGGCATCTCGAACCAACATCTGCAGAAATAGCCAATGTCACCCATGCCCATGCTCATGAATACTGAGGTAATTTTTTCCCTCCATTTCTGCATTCAAATTATCAGCTATAAACGCATCACCTTGTAAACAAAAAGTATAAATATAAGCACAAAAAGCATGCCTTAAGGCAGGCAAGGAGGCACACGCCAATCTATAATCTCAGCAACTCAGAGAGGCAGAGACAGGCTGATCTCTGTGAGCTGGAGGCCAGGCTGCTGTACAAAGCGAGTCCAGGATGGCCAAGGCTATACAAAGAAACCCTGTCTCGAAAAACAAACAAACAAAAAGCATGCCTTAGAATATAGCTCACATTTATTTTAAGCATCAATTAAAGGATAAGTAACGTTTCCATCTTCACAATGGGGTCTCCTGCTCTCACCAAAAGGATTAGCGCATCACTGTGGAAAATCTACCAGCAACTTTAAAACACGGGAGCCCACAGCTACAACCTCACCAATGACTACCAAAATACACATTAAGTTTTGTTTTGTTTTGTTTTCGAGTCAGGGTTTCTCTGTGCAGCCTTAGCTGTCCTTGGGTCACTTTGTAGGCCAGGCTGGCCTTGAACTCACAGCGATCCACCTGCCTCTGCCTCCCAAGTGCGGGAATTAAAAGTGTGCGGCACCACGCCCGGCTAAAAGTTTGATTTTTAAAAGTGGCTTGGGGGCTAGGGAGGTGGCTCATGGATAAAGCATTCATTCTGCAAGCACGAAAATCAGACTTTGGGTCCCTGCACCCACAGTGGCATCTCACGCCTGTAGGCCCAGCACAGGAGAGCATAGTAGGAGAGCACAGGGAGGCAGATGCAAACACAGCTCTTAGCCTTAGCCAGCCGAGCCAATCAATGAGCTGCAGATTCAGTGAGAGATCTGTATCACAAAACAAACCCAAAAAGCACTGGGATGGGAGTGATAAAGGAAGACAGCTAGGTGCCATGTGCTTACACCATACGACGGGCATTAAAGCGACTCAGAGGCTCCGTTCATTTTTCTTGACACTGACATATTGAACAACTGGCTTGGGGGACAGTGACACAAACAAGTGACTGATAGGCACAGTGTTTATCAGAAGTGATAGGAGTAGCATTTATCCACCCATCCATCCATCTATGTATCTACCTATCAGACTTTTAGGGAAAGTTTTACACAATCTGATAAAGAGGCATTCTGAGGTGGGGGGTGGGGGGTGGGGATGCAGGGTGATTTCTCTTCTTCCAGAAAACTTAGTCATTGAGATAAATAAGCTTGTGGCAGCTATCTGGCCACCCTAAGAGGTCCGATGCTGGTGCTGTCACCAACTCTTATCCACAGCTAAGCTTCTGTTGAATGTCTCAGACTTGCCAATGCAAGCAGTATCCTCTACCAAACCATGTCGCCATCTTGCTACTCCGAAGGCCCTTCTTGACCTCCCCAAATGCAGGCTCCTTACGGCGCATTTTGCTACAGTTGGCCATGCTGTACCTGCAGGCCTGCTGGTCTAGTAAGCTACAACTTCTGTGAAGTTCTGCCAATATCTAGAGAAGTTTCTGGCACATAAAGCCATATTTGTTTTCCACATTATACACGTGAACCCAATATCCACCAAGCTTCGGTGTCACAGGTGTTGAGACCTACTATCTGCACACACTTATCATGCATGTATCTGTGTGTGGGTTTGGGGAAAGCAAAACATGCTCCACGAGATAAGGACCAGGCACCATTAAACCAAAACACATGTGACCCCCCCCACCCCCCCGCCGCCATGACCTTCACAAATAAGAGCTGCTGCAAGTTAATGGAAGACGAAGAGTGGAAGGACACACCCCTATCTGAGCTCTTCCACCAAGAACAACTCCTTATGTCAGTCCCCTCTAGTGACCACTCTAAGGTCTCCCAGGTCCTGGAGGTCTGACCCTAACTAGCCCAGGGATGAAAGGCAAGCCTGCAGAAACAAAACACGGCCCTCAGAAACTCAAAAGAACTAGCACGTGATGGGTACTTGTAGCGTGTTGTACCTACAAAGACATAACTGAGCATAAAAGTTGACAGTGGCCACGGACTCAGCATCAACTGGAGTGTCTTCTGGTTTCGGCTACAACCAAAGGGGCATGCCAGCAAGATGCCTACTCAACAGGGCAGCACGCTTCTCACTAGCACAAGTGTTGCTAAGCCAAGCAGGCCTAGTACTTGAGACATGGAGGCATGAAAACCTGTGGAGTTCAGCGCCAGCAAAACCCTGTCCAGTAACAAAATCTTTTACTAAAATGAAAAAAAAAAAAAAAGCATTAAAAGAGACATAAATTAGTGGCTGATTCTTCTCATGGTGGCGCACGCCTTTAATCCCAGCACTCAGGAGGCAGAGACAGGCGGATGGCTGTGAGTTCAAGGCCAGCCTGGCCTACAAAGTTAAGTCCAGGACAGGCAAGGATACACAGAGAAACTTTGTCTCGAAAACAAACAAACAATCAAATGATGGCTCCTACACAGGGGAGACGGTGTGCTGTGCCAAGAAGGCACCTTAGAAAACTACAGTATATAAACATCAGTACCTTGTAAATAAATGACACCTGAGCCAATGTATAACAGCTTTTCACTTCAGAAATAGTGCTTAACATAAAATATACACTTTAATAAAATTACTGTTCTTGCCGACACCACTTACTCTGGAATTACAGTCTAATAAATGTATTAAAATGTTAATAAATGTTTATATCTATATATCTTGTAATCAACTCTCTGAAGTGACTGAGCTGACTCTACCAGACACTGGTGTCCTTAGGAGAAGGAGAGGACATCAAGGCATAGGAGGACACCAGTAACCAGAGAGGTGAGGAGATGGGTCTCCCTCTTTCTTCAAGCAGAGCCTGAAGATTTTCACCTTCCTAGGGTGTCTAGGTATACAGTCAATAAAACAGGCTGATGAGGGGAGGAGAGTGGAGGAGGGCAGAGGCCTCACTCTACTATTTAGTCTACAGCCTAGGAAGTAGCCCATGGCCAATGCCCCAGCTCCAAAAGAAGAGCCAAAGAGCTCTGCTGTAAAGCACTTTTGAGTGGAATTGAAGCTTTAGGAGAAAGTTGAGAGCAATTGTCCAATGTCACTGACCTCATCTAAAAAAACACGGCAAAAACTTTTAAAGCATGGAATAACTTTACCCATGGCATGGTAGAATGAGTAACAACGGCCCCCAAGGCTCACAGATTTGAATGCTGGCTCACCAGGGAGTGGCACTACTTGACAGGGATTGGGAGGTGTGGCCCTGTTGGAGGACCTGGGTCACTGTGGTGGGCTTTGAGGTTTCAAAAGCCAAAGCCAGTGCCAGGGTCTCTCTCTTCCTGCCACCTGTGGACACAAACGTACAGCTCTCAATTACCTCTGCAGCTCCACGTCCTCTTGTGGGTCACAATGCTCCCTGCCATGAGGAAAATGCAGGGAACCTCTGAAACTGTAAGCCAGCCCCAAATAAATGTTTTCTTTTCTAAGAGCTGCTGTGGCCATGGTGTCTCTTCACAGCAATAAAACGCTTCACGGCAGTTCAATGCACCCTAACAACAGTTGGCAGCCAGGTTCCATGTAAGCCAGGTTTGTCTTCGGGTAGTTTTTAATACCCTACAAATGCATTCTAAACTCTGAGGTCCTAATGTGAACTAAGAAAGGTCTGCTCTGAGGGGTGATAATATGAAAGGAAATGTTAGGTATACAAGGCAGGGAACAGCTCTACAATCCAATTATATTTGCACAATCCACTGTACATCAATTACAGGTAAAAAACACATCACCAGATCAGTTTCCTTTCTAGCCAATAGTTCATTCCTGCCACTTCCTCAATTATCAGTATGAAAACAGAAACTCAAAATCTAAGTTTTTCAACTTACAGTCAAGGACATAATACCCTCTCCAACAAACTTCTGAAAACAGCGGAGTTTCGAATCCCAGAGAATCCAGCCTACACTGGATCACTCTGCAGTCAGTAGACTAGCTAGTAAGCAACACAGCAAAGGCACCTGGACTGCCTCTCAGGAAATAGACTCTCACATGAGGTTAAGAGACAAAACCAAGGGTCTGATGTGCATTTTGGAACTATCATAGGTACAACTGCGCTACAAACATGCCCACTGTCCTTGGGTCCCTTTGATGGATAACTTCTATAGGCTAAAGTCATCTAAAAAAAAAAAAGCACAGGGCTTACAGGGTGTGAGTGCAAGTAGAACTAAGAGGGCAGTTCCATTCTAGCACTAATAAGAAGGGAGGAGGCAGACAGAAAACTCTAAGTACTTTTCATTTCTTCAGAAGCCAGTTCATTTAACCGGCATGACAAAACAGGTGCTCCAGAGCAGAGCCTATAAGCACCAACCTGAAACCTGGCTACCAATCTACCATCACACCATCCATGTAAGCTGTATTTCTAACAGCAATGCCTACAGCATGCCTACAGCTCAACTGTGGTGGTGACCACCAGCTCAGCACCAAAAGCTACCTAAGAGACGTTGCAAGTAGGCATACAGCCCACCTCTTTCTGGACACCAGGAAATAATAGCACCTAAGGAATGTATGCCCTGACCACTTGATTCACAGTAACACTTGAACCTCACAGCAATCTATGGCACAGACCACCATCACCATCATTGTCACCATCACCATCATCACCACCATCATCACCATTGTCACCATCGTCATCATCACCACCATCACCATAACCACCATTTTCAGAAACAGCAAAGACCCAAGTTACAAGCCAGTCCCAAGGCCTCAAAGATGATGACTTAGCCAGAACATGACCTTTAGCAGTTCAGTCCCACCAGAGCTTAGTTTCTGTCAACTGTACAGGAACCCCAACTTCAGATCTGTCAATGCCATGTACTACTAAGCACAGAGGCGGCGTCCACAGTGATGTAAAGCAGCATTTTATCTGCAGTGTTGAAATGTTTACTCTCTGCCAAGGGCCTGGATTTAGCAAACAGCACTCAAGGGACCCGTGCTCTGGCCACCAGTTGATGCCTCTCATTTGGCATGTTTGTTTTTTAAAATCACAAGAATCTCATAAATCATCTATCCCACCACTTAAAATAATCCCTTTGTTTTGCAGGATCCTCAAAAGATTCAGGGCTCAGGGTCCAAGCAATTGTCCCACAAATAAAAAGTTAGAAATGAAGGGGGGTGGTGACTGTTAAAGACCTCAGCCACCCAGGGCAAGCTGCACTGGGAAGTGTCTTCTGACACCAGGTCATTTCAACAGGTTTTGTAGCTGTAATTGTGAGAGTCACCTCCACAGTACAGAGGTGCAAAGGCCTTGAGGTGGAACTGTATGGTAAATAGAAGCCACACCTCCTGGGCCGGTGAGATGGTTCAGTGGGTAAGGGTGTCTGCTGCCAAGCCCAAGGGCCAGAGTTTAATTCCCAGACCCTGGTGGTGACGGGAGAGAACCTATTCCACAGGCTGTACACACACACACACACACACACACACACACACTCTGACACCTGTGACCTGTGTGCCAACGCACATACACACAGAAAATAAATTAAGACAAAAATATTATTTTAAAAAAATGAATTAGTAGCTACTCCTAAGAGGTTGACAGTCGAAAGAATACCGCTTCCCAGAAATACCTAAATGCAGTTTTAATAATAATCACAAGAGAAAAAGAGGGAAAATCTATAGGCTTTCAAAGGGCAAGAGAAGGCTACAATTGTAAAGACTTTGATATAAATACTACACTGCAGTGTGTAAATTATCAAGCATTCCCACTGTACCTTCTAACCACTACCCTGAACATTACACACATTCAGCAAACCACCCACTGGGCCTGCCTTCAAATCCAATAAAATATTATCAAATGTAATAATAATCTTGTATTTCTGTCACTAACTTTAACAATGTAGAAAGAAATTTGCATCTTTTAGTCTTTACAGTATGAAAACTACATATGAAGGGAGAATTAAATACTAAGAATATTTTAAAGTAACTACACCTCTCAAAAAGAGATCAGAGCCAGGCATCATGGGGACGCACACCTTTAATCCCAGCACTCAGGAGGCAGAGGCAAGAGGATCACACAAGAGGATCACTGTGAGTTCGAGGCCAGCCTGGTCTACAAAGTGAGTCCCAAGGAAAAAGAAAGAGGGGGTTGGGGGAGGAGGGGAAGAGATCAAAAATTTTAAAAACAAAACAAAACCTGTTGCAGATTTGGATTGATAGTATAAGCAGTGGAAAGTGAATTTTATATTCCTCAATGAGAAATTTTTAAAAATTGCATACACCACATTACCTAACATGCAAGTGTCACTGTCAGTCTGCTTCTTTAACTTTTTGCGCTGGACATTTTTCTCTCAGATGAGTCATCTTGTACCTGATATCTACCTAATATCTGAAAGAGACATGATTGATAACCCCTAAGTCTAAAGCAATAAACCAACTGCTTCCCTACTACAAATGCTCCAAAGTAATAATCATCAATAATAAATAATTCGTCGTCGTCATCATCATCATCATCATCATCATCGCATCCAGTGCAATAGTTGACCTGAGTGAGGTCCATACCCAGGCCCCACATGATGGAAGGAGAGAACCACAGCTGAAACCCTCCTGACCTCTGCACAAACAGAGGTCCTAAACAAAATAAATAAGTACATGTAAAGAAAATTTAAAGGACAAAAGACATCATTCTTTTGGTCAAAAGGAAGAAGCCAGCTCCCCTCCCCCTCCCTGCGTTTCCATTTCAAAAGTTTTCACTGAGGAAGGGTTTGTGTGTGTGCTTTTTTTTTTTTTTTTTCCTAAGCAAAAACCAATCAAACAAGATCCATAAAATCAAGAGAGTCGGACAGAAACATTCTGTCTTCCCATCGACCCCCTAGCTCCAGGCTTTACCCAAGAAGATCAGCTAACTTTATCCTTCACCACCTCTCTGACCCCAGAAACTAGTTATGCACAAAAACCTAAAAGCCCTGAAAGGAAATCCCCTTTGTGGCCTCATAGGAAAACAAACTTTTATAAAGAAGGGCATAAGCATGTATTCACCGCTCAGCATCAATACTAAAAGCAAAACAATTAATTAAGGCCAGCAGGATAAGGAAATGTTACAAGACTGTGTCCTCACAATGCCGTTGAATGCTTTCCTTCTATCTGCAATCTCTCAGATACACAGCTTCCTCCAGCACAAAATGATTCTCCCACAGGAGGCCACGAGGCTGCTGTTTAACCACACCTCGGTGCCACTTGGCCACGTCCTAAGCGCGCTCTCCCACGTCACCCACTGATTACCTGGGTCAAAACACACAGCCCGCAGCTGGGCCTCCTGAAGCAACCCCTCGAGTGTGTAGCTCAGCCTTTTATAGTGGAGGCATGTGATGCGCGTATCTGCACCAGCTGTTCCTAATTACCTCTCAGACTGGGGTGAATGACTCAGCAACACAAACTCTTAGAGAGTCACCCTACCTTGTTATCCAACCAACGTAGGGAACAAAGGGAAGCCACTTGGCAGATCAGTCGGTTAAACAACAAGAGGCGATCACTCCTCCAAAGCTACCCAACTCCAAGATGACTCACCAGAAGCCTTTTCCCCCTAGAACTCCCTTACGAGGTCCAAAGCCAGAAGTGGCAAGCGCCTTCAAGCCCAGCCCAGAACTTGCACCACAAGAGCAGGAAGAATAGGCCAACCCACACCTCTTCCCATTTCTCTGAACGTGTGTAGCTCTCAAAGGCTCGGCCACTAACAAATCTAGGGTGGTCATCCTTTAATCTTTCTCAACTGCCTTCCATGCAAACCCAGTGGGCTGAGAGGAGTGTACAAATACCTCAACAAAGACCCAGCAGGGGCATCCTCGGTGGCGAGCAGTCACAACTGTGTACAATTCTCCAGAAAGAACAGCATCCTGCAAAAACAGTCTTTGTTCTTGCCAGCCTGTCGTCGCTGGAGCTGGATTTTCCCACACACGTTCTTTCAGAATTACTACTACGTCTGCCTTGACTCAGCGCGTGCGGAACGTAGAGAGCTCACTACATAAAAGGCACCGGCGCATTTCCACTAAATGACACCAAAGTGCCGGAGAAGGAGGAGAACGTGTTGGCTCTGGCGCTACCGGACACAAACACAAAGCTCTCGTGATCGTCGAGAGCCACTCTGCCCAGGCTGTGAGAGTATAAATTACAAACGTGCGCCAAGCTGCAACAAAGGGAAGCCCGGAGCGCCGGGTGGTCCGGGAGCCCCGGCCAGTTCGACCTTTCCCCCGCACGCAGGCGGAGCGGGACGCGGCCCGCGGAGCGCGGTGCAGGGCGGCGCCGGCTCGGCTGGCCCGGAGAGCCCGCGCAGCGCGTAAACAGCGCGCAGCCCGCCGCCCCAGCCAGGCCCGCGCCGCCTCCCGCCAGGAGCTTCGCTGACCCCCGGGAAGGACGGAAGGACAGCAGCCCGCACCGCCCGAGCCACTCACCGGAGCCGAGGCGCGGCGCGGCCCGACTGCAGGCGGCAAGCGGCGGTCAGGTGACTCAGTCCCTCCGCGCGGCTGGCCGCCCGTCCCCTCCCCTGCGCTCCGCTCCACTCCGCCACCGCCGCCAGCGCCTCCGGGCGCGACAGCCCCGCCCCGCCCCAGGCCCCGCCCCAGGCCCCGCCCCAGGCCCCGCCCCAGGCCCCGCCCCGTCGGTTGAAGCCCCGCCAAGCTCCACGCCCCGTTCCAAGCCACGCCCTCCGCTGGTAGGATCCTCCCCCATCCCGCCTCGGACGAGTTCGGTGGAGCGTTCCGGGAGCACGGATCTGAGTGAGCACTTGGCCTCCAATAGCACCGCCCTACCGCTGCCTTCGGTGGCTAGGTGACTAGCCACTGGAGACCACCCATTTCTCACCTGCTGAGGGCAGGAAAACAAAACAAAAAAACAGACAGACGCCTCCAGCCCCCAAGGGCTGTTGCATTGCTCAGGTTGGAAAAGGGTCTTTTCCACACGCCCCCCACCCACCCAAGAAACCTTGGAAACTCAGCTCAGCCAAGCTCCCTGGGCTGCTTTTCTGTGGGAGCCAGCCGGAGAGTCTGGTGTTTGAATTTGCCGAAAAGGGTGTGTCAACATCTGTCTCCGGCAGGACTTTTTGTAGCAGATTTTGAGAGCAGGAGGCTGCTGCCCCTCTAAGTGATCACTAACTTCCCTTCAAGTTGTTTGTGTCAGATGAGGCCCTTCCTCGAAAACCACAAGGCATGTGACCTGGTGTTTAGTTTGCTCATTTTAACCCATTAAATATGCATAATTCCCTGATCAAATCCCTCTGCTGCCTGTGCTCAGCCGGCACTTCTTTGAGAGATATTCCTGTGCCCTTCACACTTGCCTGACTACCTGCTAACTGAGATCGGCTGAGTTTACCAAGAAGCAAACATCGTGTGGGGCTTCACATCCGGAAAATTGTACCAAGTGGATGGCAGCCTACTGCTGTCCCTCCATGCTGTACTTACGACCAGGAAACACGGTCCCAGGTTCAACGTCTGGTGGTGCCAGTCCTCATTCCTCAAGACCGTTCATTTTTTTCATCCTTAGCTGCTTATTTGGGTGTTTATCCAATTGTTCGTTTTTAATTTTTTTCTTATGTTCACTGTTGCTCAAAGCAGTGTCTTTCTGCAAGGCCACATGTGCACGTGGCAAGGCTTATCAGCTTGGAGAAAGACTGCACTGCTCTGGCAACCTGATTCGAAATGAGGAAGGAATTACCACCCCGAAGGTCTGTAGACCCTCGGGCCTGTAGCCCTGGGAGGATCTGTGGAAAGGAAAAAATGCAGGTGGATCATGTGAGTTCGAGGCCAGCCTAGTCTACAAAGTGAGTCCAGGACAGCCAAAACTACACAGAGAAACCCTGTCTCAGGAAAAAAAAAAAAATGTTACTGACTTTTGAGATCAAATGTAAAGACGGAGAAAAATGGGTAGCTAAACACCAGAAGCCCCAAACTGTATGTGTGTTCCTTAAACACCAACAGACAGCCCAGGGGCTCCAGGAGACGGTTGCTACCAAATAGGAATAGCATCTACCTGAGTGCATTTGTTCAGTGCATAAGCTGTTTGTGACTTAAGGACATTCAATTACCTCCGAAATACATGAGAATGTGGCGTAAGTGTCATGGGATGACAGTGTAAGTGGTGAAGTGATGGCTTCCTGAAGGTCAGCGGGGCAAAACCCCTGGCTTAGTTGAGAGGAATGTGGTCCATCGGGCTGAGTTCACTCTCCTTCCATCCTGAGCCCAAAGCACTAAAATCTGCCATTTTTCCACCCCTCTGATGTACACCGTCTTGATAAACTGCCTTGCGCTGTATGTATTAGCTCACTGAGGAGCTCCGTCCAAGCATGTTTATCTTGTCCTCCAAGAAGAAGGCGTACCTTAGTGTGCGCTGCCACCCCATCGCCCCCACCCGCCCCCAACTCTGTGGCTAGAAGGGAAGAAAAGCGGCAAGGTAGATAGACCAAAGAATAAAAGCATTGTGCCTGGGAGAACGACTGGAAAGTGGGCCATTTCCAACAGAGGTTACTGTTGTTTATCCTGCGATCGTAAAAGGTCTAACAGTGGGAAAGAGAACCCGGAAGTTCAGCCTGGGACTAGCAAGCATAAGTGGAAGGCTCGACCGAGAACTCCAGCCCACCGCTTCAAGTTCCCTCATCGGGTTCTACTTGACGCTGTAAGAGCCTTATTTGATGGTGTCATCTCTAAATGTTTGTTCTTTTACTCACAAGCCTCCCTTAGGGGACACTCTGCCTGGCGAATGCCAGCTATCCACCCTAAAGGTGCCTCACTCTGCTGGATGTGGTAAGTACCCAATTTTATGATCTGCTGTTCTACCCCTTCCTACTTATTCCTTTACTTTGGCGTCTGTAAATTCATTCATTCAAAAACCAAAAGTATGGCTAGTGTAAATGACTCCTCCCCAGACCACATAGAACATCACCTAGTCTTTCTCTGGTGGGTGCGAACATTCTTCTCCCATCTAGAACATGCTTTTGATGTTTTCTCACCTGATCATGATGGCCTCTGATCAATCAGGAGTGTCTAAATATTGAGACTGTCGGGACTGTGAGGAGCAACTCACATCTACAGGACATTAAAATGCAGACTTCTGGCCCCACCTCCCTGAGATCCCGATTCCATAGGACTGAGCGCGGCTCAAGGATCAGCATTTTTAACATTGGTGCAAGTGGGCTGCAGGCACCACTGAGAAAATCTAAGAAGTTAAAGCTTGTCATCTATCAGGGAAAAATGAGAGATGGTCAAAAATAAAGCCAGGTCAGTGTGAAGGCCAGTGCACTGTGTCTGAAGCTGGACTTCACCCCTAGGCTAATGAGAAATCTTGTTTTGTTTTGTTTAGTTTTGTTGGAGACAGCCTTGGCTGTCCTGGACTCACTTTGTAGACCAGGCTGGCCTCTGCCTCCTGAGTGTGCCACCTTTAATCTTTAAGGCAGGCATTATTTAAATTAATTCTAAAGTTGAGAGTAACAGACGAGGGATGAGTGTAGGTTGGATGAAGGAAAGGATAATAATTTCAGCATTCCTTGCTTTGAACCAAAACCACTTTTCATAAAATAAATAAATAAAAGAATGCATCTTTCTTTTAAAACCTGTCTATCATTACATTCTCAAATGGCTATATGGACAGTCTTAGACTTCTGGACCTCCTGAATTAGCACATTAGCTGCTAAGCCAATAAAACGTGGGCATTTTCCTCGGTGGTAGATTCATAGTGCTCCAGTTTTTCTTTCCCCCTGGTGAACATGTTCACAAATTAAAGTACACAATTTTCTATGCTCTTACAAGAGTGCTTCATCTGCCGACTTCTAAGGATATCCTTGGATTTTTTGCATTACTCATTTGTTAGAATGTTAATGAAAAAGACTGCTCAAAATTATCTTATACTCATGAGATCTGGTGCTTCCTACCAATATTTAAAGGGAAAAAAAAATCTTTAAAGTTCTGGGGAGATGGCTCAGAGACTAAAGTGTTTGCCTTGGAGGTGTGAACACTTGATTTAAAACCCACTACATACCTGTAATCCCAGCACTGGAAAGACGGAGAGAGGAGATCCATGGAGCTCTATAGCTAGCCAGCCTAGCCAAAAAAAAAAAATGAGCTTCAGGTTCAGTGAGAGACCCTGGTCTCAAAAACAAAATGAGGGTGAAATTATAAGACACCAGGTTGACCTCTGGGCTCCATATGCACATACACAAGTGTACATACGTGTAGACAAATGAAGATATTCACACACACATATATATCCCCTACACAAACACACACACACACACACACACACACACACACACAGGACTGTAGGGAATTTCGGTTATTTTCAGCTGCTGTTGACCCCTGAGAAAATCAGCCTGGTGTACAACATATTCTCTGCTGCTGCTTCACAGTAACTTACACTTGGTGCTTCTTTGTGCTGTAGTTATTGTTTCCTAGTCCCTAGGAAGATTTACCCATGAAGCAGAGACATCTTACCTGTTGATCACGTCTGTTCCTTGACTAAACACAGTGATGGCCAAGTTTCCAGTGTGTGCCCTTTCTGTCAACACACCATCGTTCTCACACAGCGTCACACATGTGCATTGTCACCTTTGTTCCAAAATTACAGTCTTTTCAAACATCTCTCATCTTTATTTTCTTTTGAGATGCTAAACTGGCTTTATCACAAAAACAAAACTGTGTCATTAAATTAACACTGAAAAGCATTTTTAAATATCTCTAGCCACAATCCAAGAAGAGATATTTTCAAAGAAATCTAGAAATACCCACTATCGCTTTGTCTTCCAAGGACAGAAAGGCCTTGCATGGCTCTCAGGGATAAAAAATCTAATCCTCCTGAATTGTCCTTGGCTGGTGCCTTAGGTTGAGTGGGACCCCTGGGCCCAAATCTGCCTATCATAATGTTCTACTTGTAGGTTTCTAGGACCCTCTGGATCCTTCTACTTTGCTATTCTCCCAAGCTTCTCTCATCTAGAGTCCCAATAGGATGTCCTCCCCTCTGTCCCAGTTTTCTGGTAAGTAAAGGCTTTCGTGGGACATGCCAATGGTCAGAACATTCTCCACAGTTGAGTAGAGAGTGGGGATATGACTTTCTCACGTACTCTGGTGCCTCACATTTGACCATGTTCCCCTGGAGAGGGAGACATGGTGGCACTCAGAGGAAGGACAGCAGGTTACCAAGAAGAGACTTGACACCCTATGAGCATATACAGGGGGAGGTAATTCCCCTTAGGAACAGTCATAGGGGAGGGGAATAAGGGGAAAATGGGGGGAAGGGAAGAATGGGAGGATACAAGGGATGGAATAAACATTGAGATGTAACAAGAATAAATTAATAAAAAAAAAAAAATCTAATCCTTCCAGGAAGCAGCACATGGTGACTAGAAGGGATGACATGGCTCAATATTTGGATGAAATTTAATATGTACCCTGTATCAAACAATAGTTGGGCTCCTCCCCTTTCCCTTCCTGACATCAGGGAAGATCCACTCACTCACATTCAGCTCTGTGTCCACCTGGGCTGGGGCACAGCCAGCAGAGGTGAGCTCTGGGCTCTTTCCCATTGTCAGGCCCAAGGCTCTCCCTGCCTCCCTGAGAAGTCCTGTCAGCATCAGAAACAACTAGCCAACACCAGGGACAACCAGATGGCTAAAGCCCATCATAAGAACACAATCAACAAGCCGGGCAGTGGTGGCGCACGCCTTTAATCCCAGCACTCGGGAGGCAGAGGCAGGCGGATTGCTGTGAGTTCGAGGCCAGCCTGGTCTACAAAGTGAGTCCAGGATGGCCAAGGCTACACAGAGAAACCCTGTCTCGAAAAACTAAAAAAAAAAAAAAGAACACAATCAACAAGAGCCAGGACAACATGGCACCTCCAGAGCCCAGCGATTGTACCAAAGAGCAAGCCCTGGATATCCTCACACAGCTGAAGCACAAGAAGATGACCTTAAATCCAAGCTTATAAAGGTGATAGAGGCCTGTAAAGAGGTAATGAATAAATCCCTTAAAGAAATACAGGAAAATACAACCAAACAGCTGAAGGAAATGAAAATGGTTCAAAGCCTGAAGATGGAAATAGAAGCAATAAAGAAAGCACAAATTGAGAGAATTCTGAAGATGAAAAAGCTAGGGAGGAGACCAGGAACTACAAATGCAAGCATCACCAGCAGAATACAAGAGATGGAAGACAGACTCTCAGGTGGAGAAGATATAATTGAAGAAATTGATACATTGGTCAAAGAAAAGGTTAAGTCTAAAAGATTCCTGACACAAAACATCTAAGAAATCTGGGACACTATGAAAAGATCAAACACAGAGAGAAGAAGAGGACTGCAAGCTTCAAGGCCCAGAAAATATTTCAACAAATCATAGAAGAAAACTTCCCCAACCTAAAGAAAAAGATGCCTGCAAACTTATAAGAGGCCTACAGAACACCAAATATACTGGACCACAAAAGAAAATCCTTTTGCCACTCAATAATGAAAACACTAATTTGCAGAGCAAAGAAAGAATATTAAAAGCAGCAAGGGAAAGGGGCCAAGTCACATATAAAGACAGACCTATCAGAATAATACCCAACTTCTCAACAGAGACTCTAAAAGTCAGAGAAGCATGGGCAGATATATTGGAGACCACAGATACCAGGCCAGGTTACTATACCTAGCAATGAACTCTCAGTCACCATAGAGAGAGAAAACAAGATATTCCATAGTAAAGCCAAATTCAAACAATAGCTATCCACAAAATCAGCCCTACAGAAGATACTAGAAGGAAAATTCCAATGCAGGGTTAACTACATCCAAGAAAACACAGGAAATAAATTACCCCACACTAGCAAAACCAAAAAAGCAAAAAGAAAAGAAAAGGAAACACACACACACACACACACACACACACACACACACACACACACTACATCACCAATATCAAAATAACAGGAATTAACAATCATTGGTCATTAATGTCTCTCAACATCAATGTACTGAACTCCCCAATAAAGTGACATAGGCTAACAAAATGGAGATGAAAACAGGATCCATCATTCTGCTGCATACAAGAAACACACCTCAGCACCAAAGATAGAATTCCTCAGAGTAAAGGGCTGGAAAAAGGTTTTCCAAACAACTGGACCCAAGAAATAAGCTGGAGTAGCCATTCTAATATCTAATAAAATAGACTTTCAACCAAAATTAACCAAAAAAGATGGGGAAGGACACTTCATTCTCATCAAAGGAAAGATCCAAGATAATGTCTCTCAGTCCTGAACATCTATGCCCAAAATGCAAAGTTACCCACATTCATAAAAATAAATGTTAGTAAAGCTTAAATTATACATGAAACCCCACACAGTAATAGTGGGAGGCTTCAACACCCCACTCTCACCAATGGACAGGTCATAGAGACAGTAACTAAACAGAGAAATAATGAAACTAACAACATTATAAATCAATAGACCTATCAAATGTCTACGGAACATACAGACACACACACAAAATACCTTCTCAGAACCTCATGGATCCTTCTCCAATATTGACCAAATACTTGGTCACAAAGCAAGAGTTAAAGGATACAGGAAAATCGAAATGGTCCCCTATATCTTATCAGACCATCAGTGTTGTGTTAATATTACTCCCCAACTATTTCTGATTGGTTAATAAAGAAGCTAAAGGGCCAATGACTGGGCAGAGGAAACAGTAGGCAAGACTTCTTTTCCCAGTCTAGGGGTCCCAGGTAGTGAGAGGGATGGAGGGAGTCATCGGGCCTTGAGGAGTGATGGCTGGGCCATGAGGACAAAGATGGCTTGCAACATGGGCCACATGGCTGGGAAGTAGCCAGGATAGTATAGACTAGTCAGCATTGATCAGTCGCTGTTCAGCTGTAGTGCTCTAGAGCTTATTCATAAATTTAATAGGTCTCCATCTCATGATTTGAGAGCTAGACCGGACACAGGATAAAAAATACTTTGAAGAAAAGATTACTCTTTGAGATTTAAAATCTATAAATAAGATCTGTGATGTTCAAGGAGAGATGTCTATACCACAGAGAAACAGAATTTAATTAATTGGAAGTGGCTAGTGTGCACCACTAGCTACTCAGCCTTTGCTCCTCCAACCTTCTCCATCCTGCCCTGAGTTCTCAGTGACATGCCTCTTAGGATGCATGGGTTCCCTATCAGTTGTCTATATAATAGCAGGTTATTTGCTTTCCCACTATGCCATGTGTTGGCTATGACTATATTCCTTTCTCAAAAGCCTCAATTCCTTCCAGGCCACCTTCACCCAGAGCTATAGCCAAAGCAAGATCACTTTAAAGGTGCTGATACAAAGTGTGCCATTCTGCATATCTTTCACATTAGGATGCCCTACCCCTCCTCAGTGTGTTAGTGTTATGTCCTCATCCTTGGGAGTGGTCTGATCTGGTTCTTGCCAGTTGCCTGACTGACCATTAGGTCAAGAGTTGGATGAAAGTGCAGTGGATATAGTAACACATCTAACTAAGGAACTTATCTGTGGGTAAGAGATGTTAACAAAAGCTGAGATCCTGTGCACTGCCTAAGGGTGAGGTGTACTGCCATAGACATTGTGTTTGACCGCAGGCAGGAATGCAGACTACCAAGGTTGGCAACAACCAGCCCTTAGCCATTGTGGTGTTTTAAATAAGAATGGCTACCCATAGCCTCATATATTTGAATGCTTAGGAAGTTACCAGGAGTCATGACCTTGTTGGAGCAGACATAGCACTGTTGGAGAAAGTGTCTTTGGGGGTGGGCTTTGAGATTTCAAAAGCTCATGCCAAGCCCAGTGTCACTCCCTCATCCTGCTGCTTGCAGATCCAGATGTAGAACTCTCAACTCCTTCTCCAGCGCGATGCCTGTGTGCACGTTGCCATGCTTCCCGCCATGACCATAATGGACTGTAAGCCAACCCCAGTTAAAATGTTTCCCTTTATAAGAGTTGCTGTGGTCATGGTGTCTCTTCACAGCAATAGAAATCCTAACTAAATCATCAAAATCATTCTGGTCACATTCTTCTTTGGTTCTTTTTTCTTTCTTTTTTTCTTTCCTTCTTCTTCTCTTTCTTCTTCTTCTCCTTTTTTTGGTGGGGGGTTGGTTTTTGTTTTTGTTTTTTTAGACAGGGTTTTTCTGTGTAGCCTTGGCTATTCTAGATTCACTTTGTAAACCAAGCTGGCCTCCAACTCACAGTGCTCTGCCTGCCTCTGCCTCCTGAGTGCTGGGATTAAAGACATATGCCACCACCACCTGGCTTTTCTCTTTGGTTCCTTCTAATGATATCTGGCTTGGTTTGTAATGTACTTTTGCCAACAGAGACAGACAGACGAGGGGGTAAACAGTGCTATTTGATATACGTGTTGGCAGTGGTCTCATCGTAAATTGCTCATCTCTCATTGTTCTTGGTGCTTCTGCAGCTTTGAATGTCTGTGCCTTTGAAAGCTGAATCGCCACTGATAGGTTTGTAAGTCAGGGTTCAGAATCAACAAGGTCAGGGTCACGGTGAGTTCAATGAGGCAAACCTTGGTGAGGGCCGGCTGAGGTGGTCCCTACTTCACAGAAACAGCCCTTAGATTCATCACTGGTCCTTGTTTCATGACTCCCCTTTGTTCTCCGTTCTCATTACCATTTCTAATTTTCTTTATATTAGACATTGCTAGATGCCTCTTCAATATCAGTTTCTCGTTCACCCTTTCTACCATCATTCTGATTAAATGTGTCATATACCCACTTGACACCTTCCCAGACTCTCTCACCATGCACCCAGTTCTCTTCAACAGGAACCTCACTGAGTTTCCAGCAGAACTCTTACTTTCGGGAAACCAAAGGCCCAAATCAGCTGGCTTGCAATTTGGCCTCTGGCCTTTCCTCCCCTGAATGCCTGGAGGAGGAGTCCTTTCATTCAAAAGTAAAAACCGCAGAGCCTCAGGCCAGCAGAACAGGACCTGTAGGCACAGCTCAGGGTTTTCTCTTCGTATTCAAGGAAAGAAATCCTCAGTCTTCTAAGCTTCTAAAAGTGAGTTTCTGTTACAACAGGCTAGATGGTGGGTTGACCAGTAGGTCCGATAATCTCAGGACTTAATCTCAAGTGCACCCCCCATATTTTTCTGAAACCCTCCTGGATGAGTAGGGGCTCGTGGACTACTAAGAAAATAATGGATCAGACTGATTTTAGCACAGCAAAGCTCACTTGTTGAATTCTGCCCCCACCTGAAGACAACGGGAGGCTGAGGAATCTTCAGAAGGTGAGCGTGAGATAAGGACATGGCCCTTGTGACTAGGTTTAGTGCCTTCGTAATGCATTCCTGGGGAAGTACCTCATTCTTTCCACCCACATGAGGGCATCGAAAGAAGACAGCCAACTGGAAGGCAGAAAAGAGCTCTCACTAGAATGAGCCATGCTTAACCCTCGCCTGAGAATTCTATCCTCTGGGACTATGAGAAATAAATGTTTAAGACATTGCAGTGTGTGGCATGTGTATTGCCATGTAAACGCTTGGGACACTCAGCCTGCGATTGTGATCTGGAAGCTGGCAAATGAGCAGCAGTGAGCAGCAGTATCTTACAGGAACAGAGGAGCAGAGAAAGGGATCTGACCAGAAGGTTCTGGAGACTATTAGTATTGACTTCCACATCGCAACTTCCCCTTGAGTGTATGTAGATCATGAAGAAGAACACAGAGAAGGCAGTAAAAATACTCTACGTTTCAGGAAATGACTCTTTTGAGACCCGGGACAGCTGCCAGAAAGGGAAAAGGGGAAGTTACAGTCCTTCAAAACAAATTCATGGATTTTTAGCTCTGTGTGAACCCTGGGAGGGTGTGAGGAATTGTACGGAATTATCCTGACACTTCAGACTCTCCCTCCATTTTGATGCCTTGTAGAACACAATAACTATTGAAGAAAGACCTACCTCATAACTGACTGGTTCCACCAGTTGCTAAGTGGGTAAAATTTTTTAAAATGGGCTGCATGTTAAATGAAATGAGCTCACAGAAAGATGAGACACTAAATTCCATTTAGTTAAAGAAAACATCTTTATATACTAAAAATCTGAAACTTTTACATAATCAAAGAAACATCTCTAAATTTCCATTAATCTTACTGATTATAAAAGCATCAAGTTAAACTAATTAGAACAGCAGAAAGATGGCCTAGTGACTAAATAAGACCTTAGAGAAGCATTATGGACCAGGGTTGGGGAGAAGAAGGATGGTAAATAAAAAGGAAGATGACCAAAAAAAAAAAAATCATAATCGTTACTAAGCTAATACGGCTTTTAGAAGAAATGTCACTCAGTAAAATTCCTATTAAGTGCCTGTTTTTAAGTATAATGCTGAAAATAATACTTGACATGGAGGGCTGTTGTTAGGAAAATGCCAACAGCAGGAAAGATGCCCATTTCAAACTCTGAACCCATCTCTTTCACACTTACTAATTTACAAAGCATGTTCATAGGTTTTGTTTCCATGGAAACACCACCTTTCTAAGAGAGATTGAGAAGGAATCATCACAAATGGAAAGGTTAATTTATCAAGCAAAGGGATCAGAGCAGGTGCCACGTCGTCATTCTTTGCCCTCATTGCCAGAAGCCCTTTCCTGCAGCGGAGACAGTCTCTGAGAATCTTGCAAATAAATACAGATAACCGATAAATAAATAGAGATAAGCTGCGGGTTTCAATGTTGCCCTTGTATACTGATTGACACTCGTGGCTAAAAGCTTTACTGTGTGTACCCTGTGACGTGCAATCATCCTAAAGCTGGACCCGCTCCTTAACAAAGAGAGCATGCTAAGCAATCTTATTGCGATGATCAAGAATGGCAAGCCTCTGGCCTCTGTGGAATCCAGCCTAGAGGTCATCTCAAGCAACCCAGGGATGGGAAGGAACAGGAAATAGAGGGTGTGAAGTCGGACTTCCTACTGCTAACCCAGCAAGTGCAGAGAATTGCTGCTCAGTAGCCTTGGGTACTTAGTCCAATTCAGGTGACAGAATGTCGCTGGTGGGAAGGCAGAGGGAACACAGATCAGGGCAGGCCTCTTTAAGAGACACTTTTGTCCTCACAGAGCACCACCTCAGGGCAATCACAACACTTTAGAGGCTGACAGGTTTGAGTACCGACTCCACCGCTTGCAACTTGGGCTTAGTCTTTGGTCAGTAACAAGGGCTATCTTGGCTCTTACTACTAACACTGAACAGGACAGAACAGGACAGCATGTTAGCTTTATAACCATGGCAGCCAAGAACTTTCTTTTCAACAAATAAAAAGCAAAGATATTACCAGAGACCAGACTCCATGAGACATCCCCACCCCCAAATTTTCTGACTCTGAGATAGAATAAGGGCATGAAGAAGACGTTGACATCATGTGGTGGGTCAATGACCACTAGTGGAGAAGCCCCTGTGAGGGCTCACCTTATGCCAGCCACATCCTAGTTCTAAGCTAGTTGAATAATAGCTGGCAGGATAGAGACTAAAATGCATAACACCAGCTGCATTTTTTTTTTAAAGCTGATCCTCTATGGAAGCTGCTCGCCCTCCTCTTTCCTGCATATGCCCAGCTAGAAATGCAGAGACTTTATTTCTCCCTGGGAAGCACTTAGCTGATAGATGCCGGAGCATAAACATCAAGCTCCCTTGGCTGCAGTTACGGGACTGACTAGTCCACAATAGACCGTAGTCTCCAAGGTCCCATTGCAGGCTTGCCTCCTGTGGGATGCTTGCCTGAGACTGCCCTTTGGTCTGCGAGTTAGCTGCTTTTCTTATAGCTGTGGCCAAGCTGACAGGACACACCTTAAGAAAGAAACGTTTATTTTATTTTGAGCATACAGTTTTAGGAGATAACCCATTGACAGGACAGGCATGACAGAGACGTGTGGGATTCTGCTGGATAAGATTGAAGTCTGACTTCAACTTTCGCGCAATAGCCGTTTCACTCTAGGTCTATAAAGGCAGACTCACTTTCCTTAGCGGGGGTTCCATTCCACCTGATCTGGTAACCCCAGATCCTGTAAGGTACATCACAGTCACATAGCCCTCAGGGAAGATTACAAGCCTGACCTTTTCTGATAAGGAACTTGACCAGCAAGCACAGGGAATTCCTGGAAGTACCCCACCCTATGCTGAGATCCTAGCCTCCAGCAAATGACCTTTAATTGTACCTAAAAGTTATCCCCTCACGCACAGGATAATTAAGTTCTGTTTTCTCCTTCTTGTGATGCCCCACCCCCACCATGTTATTGCATTTAAATGGGCTAGTGTCCTATTGTATGCACACATTCACCCTCAAAACCCCTTCCCGCTGCCCAAGGTTTATAAATAAAAGATGGACAGTTTGCTGGTGGGGCGCGGAGGGGCGGGGGGGGGGGGCCTCATGGTCTCTTGCTCACCATTCCTTTCTGGAGGGGACCACTGCCGGATGCCCAATGGTCAGGCAGCAATGGCAGAACTGCCTTTGCAGCTGCCGTGCCTGCTCCATCACCTCAGTGAAGTGCCTCACCAACCTGCTTGCCAGCAAGTTTTGAACATCTGCCTGTTTCCGCTGTAACACTTGCAGAGCGCCACTGCCTTTGAGACCTGCAGTCTCATTCTAAAAAGAGCTAAGTCGGGATACCTTGTAGAAAACTCATTGTCCACTCCCCAGAGATGGAGGGAACTTGGCCTAGCGCCCAGGCTACAAGCCTCACCCTACAGTGCTCAGGCCACCCCTGAGTGAGAAATGTTCTCATCCAGAGGCAAGCAGTGCCTGGACCAATCCACAGAACACGGGACCCAGGCCACCTCCAACTGGATGCAGAACTGCAGACAAGGTTCTGTTCAGCATGGCCAAAGCTTGCCACTGGGCTCCATTGTAGTGTGGTATGGGCCGCAAGGCACACCAAGGCCCCTTGATACTGGACTCTACACCTTTAGCCAAATCAATCTGATTTCCTTAGATATTTACCCAACGGCTTAGTTTGCGTTTTATTGCTGTGATGAGACACCATGACCAAGGCAGCTCTTAGAAGGAAAAACATTTCATTGGGACTGGCTGACAGTTTCAGAGGTTTAGTCCACTATCATCATGGTGGGAGGTATGGCAGCACACTCGAAGACATGGTGCTGGAGAAGGAGATGAAAGTTCTTCATCTTGATCCAAAGGCAGAAGAAAGGAGACAATGTGCCACACTGGGCATAGCCTGAGCATATAAGAGACCTCGAAGCCCACCCACACAGTGACCCATTTCCTCCAATAAGGCCACACTTCCTCCCAACAAGGCCACACCACACCTCCTTAGAGTGCCACTCCCTATGGGCCAAGCATTCACACACACACACACACACACACACACACACACACACACACACACACACACGAGTCTATGGGGGGTCATATATAGTAAAACCATCATACCCAGTGTGTCATTCTGCAGTAGAAATGTAAAAACACTAAGAAATAGATCTCAATCAGACCCAAATCTAACAGAGCCTTTCCTTCCAAGCCTTAAGAAAGTCTGTTGTTAAAAAAAAAAAAAAAAAAAAAAAAAAAAAAAAAAAAACCAAAAAAAAAAAAAAAAAAAAGGTCTGTTTTTTATAAACCACATCATTTATGGTACTTTCTTTTTTTTTTTTTTTTTTTTTTTTTTTTTTGGTTTATTGAGACAGGGTCTCTCTGTGTATCCTTGGCTATTCTGGACTAACTTTGTAGACCAGCTGGCCTCAAACTCACAGTGCTCCGCCTGCCTCTACCTCCCGAGTGCTGGGATTAAAGGCGTGCGCCGCCGCCGCCGCCGCCGCCACCACCACCCGGCTTAACTTTCCTTCTTAACACAGCCAAGAATTGCCGTATATTTTGAGCTTCCTAAATAGGCAGTTGCTGAATACTTGGCACAGATGTAGATGACCTCTATGCATTGTTTCACAGTAATCAAAACAATGTGTGTGTCTAGCATTATTTCATGATGAGAAGTCTGGGGATCTGAGACATGAAATAATTTGTCCATGATCACTTGGAATAGCTGTCCACATGTGGGGAAGGATGTAGTGGATGTAAAATGGCAAAGAAAAAAAAAACCACAAAAGGTAAAAAGTAATTTATGTATATATATATATATATATATATATATATATATATGTATGAAGGATATTTTGCATGATTATCAACAATTGAAAGAGTGCAAAGATGCATGTAGGCAACTTCCTGGTGTATCTTCCAAGTTGGTATTCATTCAAAATTCCAAGAGCAGGCAAGTAAAAAGGGACATTAAATGAAGCCAAAAAGAGCTTCTGGGGCTCAGAGTAGCTTCTACGGAGGATAGAGGTGACCCTCATTTCTCTACAATTAGGAACAGGAAAAGCTTTTTGCACTCATGGTCAGTAGTCACCAAGGTAAGCTCAACACATAGGGGTATTATTAACCCAGATTCTCCCAATGGCAAACACCAAGATGAGACTCATCTTTCATGGGTCTGGTCAGAGGGAATGCCTGTATGTAATGAAGCAGAAGATAGAACAGCTGGAAAAGCCGCAAGACTCTGAACCAAGTCTAACCTCTGTCCAGGAGATGAGGACTGTACAACCTAACAAAGGTTCAGCAACACCAGCAGAAAACACATGAGCCTAAGTCAGCACCAATCAAATGCCCATGGCTCCATGAACGGGGTTGCCTGAGAGGCCCCTGCATTCCATCATTGGTCAGGAGCAGCCCGTGGAGGCTGTGGCCTCAAGCAAAGTTACTCATGCATTTCCAAGATTAGTAATTTGTACCACTGATCTACGGCTATGCACTATCATTCAGTAGGGTGCAGGGAGCGGAGTGAATTCTCATTGCCCCTTTATCGTGTTCTCAAAATGGCTCTGTTGGACATCCCCCACCCTTTTTTTTTCTTTCTTTCTTTTTTTTTTGGATATCCCTTTTATTCTCTATGTCTTGCAGAAGAAAAAAAAAATTTCAACAAGTCACTTTTTTTTTCCAGACAGGGTTTCTCTGTGTAGCCTTGACTGTCCTGAACTCACTTTGTAGGCCAGGTTGGCCTCGAACTCACAGTGATACTCCTGCCTCTGCCTCCCGAGTGCTGGGATTAAAGGCGTGCACCACCACGCCCGGCAAGTCACTTTTTTTTTTTAATTCTTTCGAGACAGCATGCATCCCAGGCCAGCCTCAGATTCCCTGTATGGCAAATTATAATCTTGAACACTGGATTCTCCTGCCTCTGCCTCCCATCAACTGCTACAATAATGGGTATGTGCCACCAGGATGGAGTCATGCAGGGTTGAGAGTAAAACCCAGAGCTTCACACACACAGTGCAGACACGCAAAACACCTGGGCTTCTATCCTAACTCATTGGCTAGTTTTTACTGAGCACTTATCTGTACCAACCCAATAGCATTTTCTTCTCTTATAGTCTTCGTGTTTACCGGGAAGAAGATTACCAGCCCACAGGGGGGGAAACAAATATATATGTATACACACACACACACAGACACACAAATATATTCAAGGTTTAGAGACATTGAGGAATGCCCCTAGTAATACAAACCTAGAAAGGGCCACTATCAGGCTTGGAATGAGGCATCTGATTCCTGAAGCAGATTTCTATATTGAACCTCTAAATACTAATTTCACATTAAAAATGGTATAATGAGGATCAAATGAAACCACCCAGGTAAAATCCCATGCTGCATTACTCGGGTAGTTAAGAGCTCAAGGAATATTATGTTTACTTAGTAGTTGAGTCAGAATCAGCTCCAGCTCTGACTAATGTGAACGTCTGTGTCTTGGCCACTGAGCTTGGATATCCATCCATGTAAACTCATCATTTCCATCAGATAGCATTGGGAGTAGCTACCAAAGGCATTTGAAAAAGCAAAGGAGGGATGGAATTATGTACCATCTTTAAAGAAGTAGTAACAGTCACGCAGATAGAACTCAATGATAGAGGGTTCTAGAAATGCCAGGGATGTTTCCTTTCATTCCCCAGGGAAGAAAGTCACGCAGGTGTGGCCTGTTTCCTGCCTATTCATAACTAGAATTATGTAAGATTTATGAGACAAAGGTGCCAGTGAGGAAAGGATAAGTTGGATCACACTCCATCCAATTATAAAAGAAAAGAGCATGCTATAGAAGCATCTAGATCTTTAGTTCTTGCCAAGATGGCACAACAGGATTAAGATTTCCTGCTCTATGACAAACAAACAAATGGGCAAAGGCTTTAAAAAAAGAATACAAAATGATAATGTTTTTTACCATGTTGGAATCTAGGGACACGGGACAGTGTTCCCTGAGAGAAAGGCTCCATAAGGGATACATCTTGTGAGCATTCCCTGAGCAGAACCAGGTAGTTGAGCTGAAGTAGTTAGAGGGGAAAACAAGGTAGCTAGAGTCACATAGCACAAAATAAGGAAGGGGGAAATTGGGAGGGAGGGGAAAGAGAGATGGGCATGGGAGAGAGAGGCAGAGGGGAGAGACTCTACTTACTCCAGGAAACCATAGACTTCCCCAGCCCAGCTCTTTAGTGGTGGTTGGTGCATGTATTGGGGAAATATTCTGGCAGATGGGAAAAGAATCGCACGAATTTAACAAAAAGGCAGCGGAAACAAATCCTACAAGTCACACAAAGCTGGAAACAATTGAAGTATCTCCTTGCCAGAGTAGAAGCCCAGACTGTAGAGCAGGCAGAAGGATGTTTGAGATGACACTGGTCATGCTCAGTGATGTCCAAAGGCTTGAAAGGGTTAAAGTACTTTCTTAACTAGCTCAGTAAAATTCAGGAATACCTATGGGGCAGCAAACCTGCCCATTTACAATGAATTAAAACAGTGGAGGACACTAGGAGAGAAAAGATTAATTTGAAGATGGAGTAATAGAAATGATCCAAAATGAAATAGATTTTAAAAACTGGAACGATAGAGACCATCACTTTCTCGTGAGGCAAATGGAAACAGCCTACCATGCAGGTTACTGTAGTTGCAAAGGAAAACTATTTAATGAAATAATAGTTAAAAACTTTGCCAAATGTGAGAAAACTACAAAAATATTTCTTCAAGAACTCCAAAAAAGGCCAAACACAGGAAAAGAGAAAAATCACCTGCCTGCTTTGCTACCTTCTAACGATTAAGACATTAGAGCCAAAACCACTCCCTCACCTCTTCTTTGTCACTTCTAAGTACAGATCAAAAGTTCATCTCCTCACTGCAGATCTCCCCAAAACTTCCAAGAAATAACAGAGTGTTTATGAAAGTACCCCCACGTGAAATATAAATAGATAAAGGGCACTTGGATGCTTGCCAATAATTAAGCCACAGTTAAACATTTTCATTATTTTAAACTCAATAAGGAAAAAGTGAAGATGATAATAAAAGTTTAAAGCCACTTAAAAGAAAATGGAAGAGAAATGAAGTGGTCCTTTCCCAGGTGCCTTTCACAGTTTGCATCCTGCTCCTTGATAGCAGGTTCCCCTTCCACAGTGCAGTGGCTCGAATAACAATGGCCCAGTAGGCTCATCAATTTCAATGCTGGGTCTTTAGGGAGTGGCCCCACTTGACAGGAATTAGGAGGTGTGGCCTTGATGGAGGAAGTGTGTCACTGGGGGTGGGCTTTGGGCTTAAGCCAGGCCAAATCTATGGTTGAAAGTTACACTGTAGCATCCCATGAGTTGTGCAACTCCACCCGGATCAACGTGGGAAGGCACCTCAGCAAGGCATTGACAGGATGACTTGGAGATCATTAGGGGTCAGCTTGTGGGATGGTTAACCATCAACCTCAATCAAAATCAAACGTACAAGAAATACCACAGTTGGAAATGATCAGCAGAAGACATTGCTATTAATTCAATTCAACAACAATTTTTTCTGAAGTTTTTATCTCTATGCATTTCCAAAACATATATACATTCATTTATGACTTCACAATGATAGTACATTCTAAGAAACTAGGCGACTTTGTTGTTGCATGAATATAATCAATAGTACTTACTCAAACCTAGGTGATTAAAGTTTATTACTTGGTATAGCCTCTTGATACCATCAAAAGATACAATAAACACAAAATATAAAATAAACATACATACACATACCTATTAGATGGATAAGTCTGGTATCAGGCAGGGAATGTTGTTTTACCAGAAACATTTATTTTTTTACTAGATATAACTAGTACCCATGAAAATAGCAAAATAGTATAAACTACAGTACTACACTATGTATAAAAACCAGTAACATAGTCATATATTACTGTGGTGCACGCCTTTAATCCCAGCACTCGGAAGGCAGAGGCAGGCGGATCGCTCTAAGTTCGAGGCCAGCCTGGTCTACAAAGTAAGTCCAGGACAGCCAAGGCTACACAGAGAAACCTTGTCTCGAAAAACAAAATAAATAAATAAATAAATTATATATTATATGTAATTATATGCTCTATACACTCTATATACTAGGCTTCTCACAGTATTAACAGCACCATCCAGTGAGTAATGCATTGTGCAACAACGCTAGAATGTTTATATCATCATTTGGTAATAGGAATTTTTCATCTGTTATCACATGTTGACTAAGATGCTGTAGGCAGTTGTTGTCCGGTTTTACCTTTATTCAAAAGGTAGTATTACGATCTCTTGGCACTTAGGTCTTCCACTTATTATACTAGTAAGTCAGATTCCTCCATTAGTAGGTCTTACAATACTTAATTAAGAGTAATTAATATCCCATTGTGTAGTTGCTTTATATCACTCTCCTGTTGGTGGGCATTTGATTTCTTTCCAGGTTTTTAGCTGATGCTGAATGGTGCTGTAAATAAACTCTCTTAAACCCGTTTAGGGATTGTTTTGTTTGTGTTTATATTCCTAAGAGCAGAATTTATAGGTCAACTTGGCGCAATCTAGAATCACAAGGGGAAAGATTCTTAATTAGGAATTACCTTGATTAGGTTGGCCTGTGGGCATGTCTGTAGGGGATTGTTAATTAACATAGGAAAACCTACCTGATTGTGGGTGGCAGAACTCCCTAGGCAGGACTGTCTAAGACTACAGCAAGCAGCAAGGATGCATTTGCTGTCTCTTTGTTTTTGACTGTAGATTTGATATGACGAGCTGCTTGAGTTCTTGCCTCGATTCCCCCAAAATGATGAACTGTAACTTGGAATTGTAAGCCAGAGAAACCTCCTTCCCCTAGGAGGACTTGTCAGAGCAACAGATACAAAACTAGAACACCTGGCATATGCACACTCATCATTAAAAATAATGTTAAGCTAATGTTAATCTGTACCTGCTTATGCCCCCACTAGAGATGTGAAAGAGCTAACGGAATGTTAAGGCTTTCTCTGCCTTTATTTTTATTTAAAAACTTCTTTAGCCCTATTATCCTTAAGTATACACAAGAAATATAACTCTTTCCTGGAAAACAACATCTAAATTAAAAGAAAAGCCATAACCACCCCCAAAATGGGGGCACATGGAATTCCAAGACATATAGATACTGTGATAGATCCCTATAAGGTTCCAGTGTCTCTCAAATAAATGTAAACATTCACTTTAAGTGCTTAAACAAGGCCATCCTGGACTCACTTTGTAGACCAGGCTGGCCTCAAACTTACAGCGATCCGCCTGCCTCTGCCACCCGAGTGCTGGAATTAAAGCATGAGCCACCACACCCAGCTATTAAAGCACTCTTTGCTCTTGCAGAGGACCAGAGTTCCTTTCCCAGAACCCACATCAGGCAGTCTCAAGTTGGACCAGTCACTTTACCTGGAGGCAAGTTTATACTGTATGTTCTTGAAGGCCTGATGTGGGTGAGCCCAGCTCAGTGGAGATGGTGCTATCCATGGGCAGGTGGTCCTGGATGCCAATAACAGTACTGTTCTATTGCCTCTGCTGCAGTTCCTGCCACAGTTTCTCTGGATAATAGACCATAAGCTGTAAGAGAAAAGAAACCCTTTCCTCCCCCAAGTTGCTTTTGGTCATGGCGCTTCATCACAGAGTTAGAAACCCAAGAGAAGGCAATCACCTGGCCTGATGGTTCTTGATCCACTTGTCAGACGAGTTAGAGCCTGCATTAATTGGCTGCCATTACACACATATGTGAGGAGGTCAACTTGCTTTGACAAAGGTTTGATTAGCCTCAGAGCTTCAGAAGCCCTGGTGCTCCTGTCGTGATGCAGTGCAAGATGGTATGAGTGAGGAGGAGCAAAACAGCCCCCTTCAGGTCAAGGAACCAAAAGGCAAAGAGAGAGAAAGAGCTGAGTCCCAGCGTCCCCTTCAGGGCCATAGTCTCCTTTCCAGAAGCTTCTACAGTCTCCTATGTTGTTTCCTGGGAACTAAGCCTTTGAGGGCCATGTAAGATCACACCATAGCTGTACCTGGGTGTTTCTCTTTGTTGTGACCTTTGTCTGTGCTTTACCTACAAGATCTCTGAGAAAAACAAGCAAGAAAACAAACAAACAAAACCCAAGAAGGCTAGGAAGTGCAAAGCAGAGGAATATTAAGTAATTTCTAATTTTGTCAATGTTTTTGGTGAGAAAAGTGCCACAAATCTCTACTGAACTACTAAAGCAAGTTCTTAAAACTCTAAGGTAAAGCAAGATAAATTTGAGTGCTAATTGTTTAAGGAAACTCTCCTCAGGGGGGAAAAACTGTTATGTGCACTTAAGTAAAATTGGGTGGCTTTTTTGAAGTGATGTGGACAATTATGAATTTGCACTTTAAAATGCAACTACAGTCATTTAACTAAGCATTTACAGGGTGCTTATAATGGACATTTTACTATACATTACAGCCATACTTTTATGTACTATATTTTTATAGTAAATTGAAGTTCTTTCTTTACTGTATTTTTATTCCATTTGTTGGAATCAAAACATTAAATTCCATATTTTGAAAGGGTTAAAGAAATTTTTACTTAGAACATCTCTTTTATGGTATTTTCAGTCAGAGCTATGAATCACTTCATGTTGCATCAGCAATCCACAATTATATCATTAGCACTATGACAAAACACTGTTTTTTTAGTGATGAAGTCTTTGCAAATACACCATCAGTACCTCTTCTGTTCCTAATGACACAATATCATAGATTATGTACCTTATACATAAAATATGTTTATGTGGAGTCAGGATTCTGGCCAAAGGTCAAGGGCTCACAGGTGCTGATGGTCTTCTTGCTGGCAGAGCTGAGAGTGGCTATCACACAGTGAGAGACAGGGAACTCAAAAGAGACACAGCCCGCACTGGCTTTTATAGCAGACCCACGTTCAAGCTAACCAGTCACTCATACACATGGAGCCCTAAACACATGCTGAAAGTCTCAGTCACCCCCCACTTTTGACTCTCATAATGGGGATTAGATGTCAGTCTCGGAGCTTTATTTAGGTCAGAGCACACTGCAGACAAAGGGAGCACATACTCATATCGAGTATCGAGATACAAGATTTCGAGAGATAAGGTCCATAGTTTCCCTTTATGCACATATATTTCATGGGGATAGTGCAAGGGCCCAGGGAGGAGAAGGACTGAGTCTTGACGGCTAGCAACAGGAAGCTGCTCTCTGTTTCTCTACTTTTAATCTGTGCATGAATCTTCTAGGGAGTCAGACTGTGGAGTCTGTCTAGGGTGGTTCCTGGGAGTCTGTGTTTCCAATAAATAATAGGTATGCTGTGGGGCTATGGCGGCCGCCTGTCAACAGTGAGGTCCTAGCGAATCAATGTGAGGTAGGATGCATCATCTCACCATACTCCTGTGGCTTTGCCCTGTTCTATATTCCTACATTAGAGAGAAATTGACCATCTGAATCATCTTATCTCTTTATTTGAGGGTGGAACATTGTCTGTCTCTGTACTGCATCCGGGAGGGAGTGGAGTTTTTCTGTCTTCTTCACCTCTGAATTTCTAGTGTTTGTACCTTGATGAGCCATTGCTAGTAAAGACTGACTGGTCACACAATATGCATGCACAAAGTCATAGTGTGTGTACTTGATAGGTTACCAGATATGTCCTATTTGCACGGCAGACGGGGCATCAGCAGTTAGGAGGATGGGGTCGTACATGAACTCACCAGCTGGGCTAGCCTTGCAATGACTATGAAGTCCCCTGTTCCTGTGTCCCTTGTGCATCATCACATGGGGATACAAATGACTGCGCTCACAGCACTAGGTGAAGACTGAGTTATTGCCTGTGATGGAGTCATGTGCAAAAGATACATGGTAAACACAGCATGACTGGAAACCCAAATGTCACGATGTTTTCAGCATGTATAGGTTTATTATTTATACAGTCTAGAAGCTTCCTAGGGTGTGAGCCAAATCTGGCTGTGTGTGGAACAGATCAAGCCTACAGGCAGATGGATGATTTCCAAGCTTCTCAGAGACACTGAGGACTTGTGTAAACTTACTGAGACTCTCTGAGGGAAAGGGTAGGTAAGGTAAGGCAGAACTAATAGTCAGGGCTCAGGCCCAGCTACCTCCACTACTGTGAAAAATAGCTCTGCCCTCTCTTTGGCCTGACTTAGACATTTCCAATCAGTTCCTCCAATAACAATTAATTTCAGAGCCATTGGATGTGCTCATCTCTGCATACCTCAGAAATATCATCCTATCCATTTCTCAAAGGTGAAGCAGTAAATATACTAGCATTGTTTATGGTCCCCAGAAGTCATCAGGGAGGTTTCAATATGCATTAATATCATCTGTTATTCATAGCTCATAGACTCGCATATTATTATCAGCTCTTTCTGAAGGATGGAGACCATGGTTGCTGGTCTGAGGTGGGCTAAGGAGTGACACCACAGAAGCCTTTAGCAGCTTCTGTCTTTGGAGACAGCAGTACTAAAGCAAGGAGAAAGCATCTGAAGAAAGAGAAGGTCAAAGAAAGAACTTTCTAGAGGATCTGGCAGATGAAGGGATTGGCTTACGTCTGTGTCATGGAGCCATTTCAGCAATGACTCACCACCTCATAGGTATTGCTTCCCATTTAGGTTAGCGATGCTCCGTCCTGATTCCAATTAGAACCAGCAGAGAGCTGCAGACACTAGCAAGGCATGAAGAGTCAACACACACAACCTCTGAAAGCAAGTCCCAGGCATCCTGTGGTGTTTGTCTGGGCTCCTTTAGGCAGTTATAAAGGCCATCTGACCTTGAATCCCACTTGAGAATTTTAAATTGTTTCAAATAAAAATGTACAATAGTTACATTTACAAGCTTTTAGTATATTTTACACACACTTTTTAGTTAACTCTTAAATAGATATATATGGGTTTGTTTCTGTTTGCATGTAAAGTGTTAAATGTCATGGTCAAAGAATATTTAGCGAACACATTTCCACTTTTATATAAAAATCTTAGGGAAATTTTTGATAAATAATAATGTTTTATTTTTAAGTGTGTATTTGTCTTTTGTCAGAGAAATTATATATAAGCTATCGATGTATAAAATATATAAGATATATCAGCCTTAATATTTCCAAAGAATTTTTCAAAGGAATGTTGATAATGACTTGGGAGCAGTAGATCACTGTAATGGAACACCATACAATACAATGTTTAAAGCAAGTGGGGCAAGGGGAGGTTTTTAAAGATAAAAATGAAGAGGACTGGATTGGGTACTTCGAAGCAGTAATTCTTGGCCGTGGTGGTAAAAATCTAGGGTAGAGTGAGTGAGAGACTGACGGATAGCTTGGGACAGACATCCTTCGAGAAGTTCATTTACTACATGGCTGTGCTGACTTCTAGACAAAGCTGGTGGTCTTGAAAGTGTTTTGTGCTATCACTATCAGGCAAATGGCCTAAGAAACTTGCCTTCAAAACCTGCTGGGTTTATTTACTTCTTTGATAGGCTGATGGAAGCACCTCCATTTTCCTCCTGCTATCTTTGCTGGCTCTCTCTCACACGTGGTATAAAGGTGAACACATTCGATACAAGCCCCAGCACGTCACCTGCATGTGCTAGCCAGAGGATGACTAGAAGAACAGTTTCTAAGACCATCTCCTGGTGCGAAGCTCTGCCTGGCAGAAATGGACAGTGGGCTATGAAGTGTGTATTCACAGGTCTCCCATCCTGCTTCTGACACCCAGCCCCAGCCTTTGGTACAAATAGCCGAACTTCTCTGAGTCTATTTCTTCATATTGGAATGAGGACTTATCGGCTGATCCTCATGGTCTTTTGAAGAATCAGCATGATAATTACAATCGGCTCAGCAAAACATCCTGCCTCAGCTGTGACTTTATCATTCACCTTGATGCGCCTACTGACCTGTGTGTCAGCACTCAGCTGTGCCCCTCACTGGAATACAACAGTCGCGCAAGCTTCTTAGAAGGAGGTGGGAACTTAGATGGAATTATAACAAAGAGTTTCTTTTAGGTTTCTTGATATTGTAAGGAAGGGGGATCTGATTTACTGTCTGGGATGAACTGCTGACGCTTGTATCACACAATTTAAAAACACGTTCCATACCTGAGTCACCATGTACAGTATAAACCCCTGTGGGATGTGAAGCTATTTGGCACAAGTTATAATATTTATAAAGTAGAATTCTCTTGCTTGGTGGGCTTGATATTATAAATGAGTAAAGTTAAAGAAGAATGTTTAAATTATTGGCTTGCAGTAGAACCCGGACCAAGGCCCTCTGACTCAGGGTGCACTGCCTCTGGGCAAGGGCGGTATTGGACTTGCTCATTCCTGTAGCTGGTATTGCTCAGAACACTGCTTTCCCAGTAGCTGGTTCCTATAGACAGAGGCGACAGGGCCAAAGAAAATATGGCAGAGCCTAGATGCCCTTTTGGTAATGTTACTTTTTCTAAGAAAAAAACAAGAGGTAGGGCTTACATACGCCCCATATCACTGATCTCTTACCCTAGGTCCCACTGTGTCAGTTACTGACCCCTGACACTTAAGAATCTCCATTATCAGACCTTAGTTTAAGTAACTCTAATTCACACTGAAGCTCTCGACTTGGAGACTGGGCTTCTCAGAGCCTACCTGGCTTCTAGGAATCTTTGAGCCCAAAAATCCTGAGAGTGCTTTTGTTGGCTTCCTTAAATGGTGCTATTTATAGCTACACCCTATAATTTATGATGGAAAGACTTCTGAGTTTCTCTCTTTGTGTCTCTCTGTCTCTGTCTCTCACATATACATGCTCATGCGCGCATGCACACACACATACACACACACACCTTTCTTCTTTTTTTCCCCTCCTTTCAGCTCCCTTACCTTGCACCTTTCAGGCATGAAGAAGCAAGAACACCCTCACCAGATGCTACAACCTTGACTGTGACTCTCTCACCCTCCATATATGTCAGAGGCAAATCCCTGTTCCTTATGAATAACTCAGCCTGCTGTATATTCTAGAACAGTTTCCTTGAATGATGGCGGCAGCAAAGAGCCAATAATTTTCTTAGGACATAAAGGTATACTGCACAAAAATGCCAGTGGGCAGACAGTGCCTGCATGGTGAAATTTGTATGATATATTATTTGCAGTATTGCATTACACATGTGTTTACCTTTGTAATTACTTTGAAGTGGTTTAGGAAGAAGATACACACTGATACTGAAAACTACATTTCAATTATTCAAAAAACCCAGGAGAAACAATTTTAAAAACTAAGAAAGGGCATTTAAGAATGCAAATAGAAAAATAGGACATGGTGGCACATGCCTTTAATCCCAGCACTCAGGAGGCAGAGGCAGGTGGATCCCTGTGAGTTTGAGGCCAGCCTGGTCTACAAAATGAGTCCAGGACCACCAGGACTACACAGAGAAACCCTGTTTCAGAAAACAAAAACAACAACAACAAAAAGAATGCAAATAGAAGCAGTGCAGTGGTGGCACGTGCCTTTAGTCCAAGCACTTGGGAGGCAGAGGCAGGGGATCTTTAAGAGTTCGAGGCCAGCCTGGTCTACAGAGCAAGTTCCAGGACAGCCAGGGCTACATAGAGAGATCCTGTCTTATGGGGCGTGTAGGGGGCATGGAGAATGAAAACAGAAAGGGCCAATCACAGAGAAGTCCCCATAATCATAGTGACTGTTAAAAAAAAAGAGAGAGAAAAAAGTCAAAGAGGAAATCCCACAGGATAAGGTCTTCCTGCTGGAGATAAAGGGAAGGAAATCCTGACAAAAACAAACAGGAAAAGATTGTGCAATTTGCTAGAAGTAAGAAAAGACAAGTGGCCAAGAGATGCCCGGAGCAGGCAGAGTCACGTAGGCATGGCCTGAGGTAACTGGAGTCTGGAGTCCAGGATGAACCTGTGCCAGGAAGCTCCACCTACCTTCTTCCTCCTATGGCTTTCACCCTCTCAGGCACGCACGAGCAGATCAGAGTGCCTGCTCAGCAGAGCTCCAGGCCCCAGCTCCCTGGGTTTCCATGCCTTTTCCCTTCCTAGGTTATTTTAATGATTGGTTTTTTAAATTTTTTTTTAAAGTGTGGTGAGTGTGTGTGTGTGTGTGTGTGTGTGTGTGTGTGTGTGCACATGCACACACTTGCTCCAGCATGCATGTGTGAATATGGGTGGGTACATGCAAAGCAGTATATTTGTAGAGGTCAGAGGACAATTTTGTATAGTTGTTATTGAGGGCTTTTACTAGCTGGATGTATTTCAAATACTAGCTAAAGCCTAGTGATGTAGGGTTTTCCCATTTGTGAGTACCACTGCCCTGTATCTTTTGATGGATAAATGGCCAAACTATCCATGCTGAGGACTGGTTCTTCCATCTTCCCCACTTGGCCCTCATTCAGGCTGACTGCAGTGTCTCAAGAGTAGGTCAGAAAACCATGACCACAGAAGGGAGCAGAGGAAGCCTAACGCTCGTGGGACATGCAACCGAGGCTCTAAGACAGAGGCTCTTTCTCTTATATTAGTGTTTGAATTACCATATTCAAGGAGAGGGGTAATTCCTGCCACAGTTGGGGCTATTGTTTAGGAAGTCCCCGAAGTGCTGAGGTCTTTAGTGCCAAAGCCAGATTGAAATGCTTAGTCTGGCTCCAAAGTCTACAATCTTCCTGTTACATCACATTCTGAAGTCTTTAAGTCCAAGGTCCTTGACAATGAGAATGACATTTCTTCCTCACACTCTCTAAGGGCATTGCGAAGATTTGAGAGCCACTTAAAAGAAAATGATGTCCATAAATATAAAAAAAAAATGACAAAAGGGCAAACATTTTATGAAGGTCATTTCCTATGGAAAATCCCCAAAACTTTGACTCACTTATCCACTTCACAGTTGAAATAACAAAGCACTTGAGGGAAAATTCATTAAAAATTACATATCCACGTTCTTGGACAAAGAAACAAGTGGTATAATGAAACAAGAAAGGTTTCTATAATTAAACTGAAATCCTGTGATCCGAGGCTTTCTACCTGGCCGGTTATTCAGTGCGTCAAGCCCATCAAGTGTCCTGAAAGCTGTAGATATTAGAACTTGTTTTATGTGTTGTTCCTGTGGCTGAAACAACGGACATAAAGAGTCTATGTAATACAGTGTATGAGTTCTAAATTACAAGCATAAGTTGAATCACTGTTCAGTTGTCTTAAAAGCTGTCACGGCATTAAAACTTCTTGATTCCTGGTACACACTACTACCCTTGCCGTGGGGTGCCGGGAAGCAATGAGAATTGCTTACTCTTTATTCTGAGAGCCGTGCTTCAAGAGCCTTCCTAGATACCTGAAACTTTAGAGAAACCAAACAACCCTTCACATAGAGAGGTCATGTTTCTTTATTATACGTACATACAGAAATGTAATGTCTTTTCAACATATTTTGGCCAGAGCCATCTCGAGAGAAGGTCTTATTAGGTAGGCCACTAATTCACTACGTGGCCGAGGCTGTCCTTGAACTCATTACCCTGCTGCTTTGATTGCTGAGTGCTGAAGTTAGAGGTGTGTACCACCCGCCTGGCTGCCTTTTCCATCTTAACTAAACGTTTATCACAGGTGGCTATAACTCTTGTGGTTTGAGGCGACACAGCAAAGCTACAGCTATGGTTAGTAAATCTCCCAAAAGTCTATACATGGCTGGTGGTGTTAGGAGGTGGTGGGGCCCTATAGGAATTGATGCTTCCTGGGGGATGGTTTTAGGTCACTGAAGGCATGTCTTACAGGATAATAAGGGTCTATGATACTTCCTTTTCTCTGTTTGTCTATTGGTTCATGAGGCAAGCATTTTTTCCCTGAGACAAAGTCCTCCCAAAATATAGTACTTACAGCAAAGACCCAAAGCAACTGGAATGTGCAGAAGTGTGATTTAAAGAGAAGAAAAAAAAAAATTGACCAGACTTGACACTTTGGAGGCAGAGGCCGGAGGCTCACTCCCATATTCAAGGCTTGTCTGAACCACCTGGTAGCTTGCAGGCCAACCAGTGATACAGAGTGAGATTCTATCTCAAAAGAAAAAAATTTTAATTAAAAATGTTCTCTTTATAAGTTAATTGCTGGTTGGCCATTGCTGCTGTGAGGGTGTGAGGTAAAATCCAAACAAGATCTCCAGCCCACTCTAGTCTCATGCACGGAGACCAAGCTCTCTTCTTCCTTCTTTATGGTCAAGACCACAGAGAAATAGGGGACACAAGAAACGGCCACGTGCGTGGACAGAAAGGTCTCATCCTTACCTTCAAGTCACAGAGTGCAGATGGTTGTAGCCAAACCCCGAGTGAAAGGGTGAAATAAGATTATGAACCCCTGTGAGCAGAGAATAAAGACTAGTGCCTCATGTCTTGGGGATGGTCCTCTGCTCCACAGTATCTAGAGTATTAGTTAGAAAGACCAGAAAAGGAAAGCGGGAGGGAGGGCGGAATGGGAGGATACAAGGGATGGGATAATAATTGAGGTATAATATGAATAAATTAATAAAATATTTTTAAAAAGACATGGCTAAAGAAATTCAAAACATTTCTCAGAGAGATAAATTTTCAATTTTTATTCTATGGTGAGGAAAAGCAAACCACCAGAAAAAATAACCTGTTAGCGTGTTTTCCAATTCATATATCTATATATTTATTTCATTATTAAAGAAAAAAAAGAGAAAGAAAGAAAAGAAAAAGAAAAAAGAAAGACCAGAAAAGCGGTGCCTGCGATCATACGGAGGCTTTTATTTTAGACTAATGTACCTGCCGCCCGCCATGGGATGATTCAATGGCTGAGCTTTTGACCAATGTTTCAACATGGCTTCTCTGTGTTATCTGAGCCTCTTTACACCCTGGAAACTTTAGCTAATCAAACTTATTGCAGGTTCTGCAACTCTAAGGGCAGATGTCACTTTGTTTTGTAACCACATCGTTGAAATCACATAGCACTGCTTTTCCGGTTCCCTGATGATCAATCAATCCTATATTCACCCAGATTTAAGGAGCAAAGACAAATAATACATGTCAGTGGTAGGGGATTTGGTTGGTGTTTTGTTTTTTTTTTTGTTTTTGTTTTTTGAAACAGGGTTTCTCTGTGTAGCCTTGACTGTCCTGGCTCATTTTGTAGACCAGGCTGGCCTGGAACTCACGGCGATCCCCCTGCCTCTGCCTCCCAAGTACTGGGATTTCAGGCATGCGCCACCACTCCCAGCTTCAGTGGTAGGGGAAACTGAAAAAACTTGCAGGTACCTAAAAAGGTCTGAGCTAATACCTTCATGAGTTACAGCAAGTTAGAAAATCTGGCCAGTGTGGTGACAAGATCTGGGATATCAAAGAGCAAAAGGAAAGGTTAGTACAGTGCAGTTATGGAAGAAGTAATTTAAATAAAAGTTTTATGTTCGTACCATGCCACACTGAGAATCTCCAACCGACCACTTGCAACAATTTGCCATCTGGAAGAAGAAACCAGATGGTCTGCACACTTCCACAAAGGCCGAAGCAAAAAAAAAAAAAAAAAAAAAAAAAAAAGCTGTGATTCACAATTGACCTGTTGTCATCTGCTTGCCTTTGAAAATGTCTTTCTAACGTGCAATAAGTAAGAAGGTTTTGAATTAGTATCTTTTTGGAGTTCTAAGAAAAGAAGTATGCTTCTAGTAAGGATTTTTATTAGCAAATCTTCTGCCAAACACTCTTGCTAGGAAAGACAGAGACAACAAGTTTCTTCTCATATTCATAAGGTTAAAAGTCTCTCTGAAAGTAGAGCATTAATCACTGGAGGCTAGAAAGGGCCAGAAAGGCGAGGGAAACAGAATGCTGAATACCAAGACACGGTTCCACAGAAGGAGCAGGGTCTCATCTTATCCACCACAGATGGATGGCCATAGCTCACCGTCAGCCATCATATGCTTTAACAAAGTCAGGAGGGCAGTACGTGGTGACGCACACCTTTAATCCCAGCACTCAGGAGCCTGAGGCAGGTGGATCATTGTGAGTTTGAGGCCAGCCTGGTCTACAAAGCAAGTCCAGGGCAGGCAAGGCTACACAGACCCTGTCTCGAAAAACAAAAACAAAACCAAGAAAACAAAAAGAAAGAAAGAAAGAAAGAAAGAAAGAAAGAAAGAAAGAGGGGGGGGGGATCAGGAGGGCAGAAAATGTGCCACAATGGATATAGCTTTTTCTCTGTAGGAATTAGGATCCCCAGAACCCACATAGAAACTGGCATAGTGGTGCACACATGTAATTGGAATAGCCTACATGCTATAGCTAGGCAGAAACAGGAGAATCTCTGGGAGTGCAGGGCCCAGCTCTCCTGGCAGGTGCAGCCAGAAATGACAGAAGAGAGGTCCTGATCTCAAGACTGAAGCAAGAGCCATCGCTAGAGTTGTTTTTGGATTCCAGGTGTCACCCACACTTGCTACAGGCACGCATGTGCACGCGTGCGTGCACACACACACACACACACACACACAGACACACACACACACACACACACACAGAGAAATAAATGTCAATTATAATGTGATTGATATGCTCTGTATGCAAATGTTGAAATATCATACTATGCCCATTAATATGCACAATAAATTTGTAAAAAAAAAATTTATTTATTTTATAAATCTAGTACAATCTGATTTTAGTGAAATTTAGGAAGGTAGCTACCTCACTAAAAGTCACAAAATGACCTAATGTAAGCATCATTTTTAACTTATGAACTAAAACTCTTAAGTCAGATGCTACTCAGGGTACAATGATTGGTTCCCAAAATAATTTATCTGGTTAAAGTTATTCTATACTGTTCTCTGAAACCAGAGTGGGCAAGAAAAGTAATTTGGACACCCTTTTTGCTCTGGTCCATGGCACTCATTTTTTTTCTTAGAGAAATGGCTGTGGATCATACCAGCTCTGGCTTTGAAAATGCCCCACAGACACTGAGAACAGATGGGCTTCTTAGCAGCAGAACACCTCTTTCATGGTAGACACAGGTGAACCGTTTCTTAAAGGAGCCATAACTCCGAATCCGAGGACTAGCAGATCATAGACAGTGGAGCCAAAGGACAGCCAAACATTCATTGTCCAAGAGGTTGACAGCTTTGATAAAAGGAGTTTGCACCTGTTAGAAAACCGTATCCAGGACAAACAGCTTGTACCATGCTGGATCCTATGGCCATCTGTTACCCACAGAGTAAGCAGTATAGCCTCCCTCCAGATAGGCAAGCCCTGCAAAGGAGACATGGAGACTTTCAAATGTGGTGACAATAGAAAACTGTTCCACGCTGTTAAGAATCACAACCGTGAGAGGATCAGAGGGACAAGAGCCTATGCTGTTTTCAGCCAAGGATGGTGGAAGAACCACAGCCCACATAAAAGAAAGGTCTTTCAGAGGCTTATATATGTGTGAACACTTGGTCCCCAGTTTCTGAAGCCTTGCTGAAGGAAGTAGGTCCCAGAGGTGGGGTGGGAGCCTTTGAGGGTATATGTAGAGGAATGTTGAAGCAACATGTCTGCTTTGTCAAGGGAACACATCCAAAGACCTTCTAAGTCTGTGTGATGTGGCTGGAATGCAGACACACTCTGGATTACAGTATGATCTGGCAGGAATATAGACACACCCCTAGTATACACATTTAATCATAAACAATGAAGATAAGGTTAGTTAATAAAAGGAGGTACTCCTGTTTGAAAGTGAGTGATGTCTAGTTGAGGGGCAAAGTGATGAGTCAGGGAAATATTTGACAGAATAAGTCAGAGATAGGATACGCCCAACTCTTCTGAGAACAGAACAGGAAAGAGAGGCTACTTAAGAGTGTCACAAGGAGAGAGGGGGAGCTTAGAGTGTAAAACCAGGACAATTTTGCAGAGACAGGTGGCAGAGAGAACAAGCTAGACCCAAGTGAAGACATAATGAGTTAGAGAATGAGAAAGAGCCGGAAGATTAAAACATACTGCCAGAATTACTTTGAGGCCAGACAGAGCAGTTCAGTCAGAAGTCAAGAGAAGCCAGTTTGAGTCAGTCAGCTTGGAGAGGTGTTTGGGCCAGAATGGCTGAGTTGAGCCAGGCAGTGAGAGTTGAGAAAGAGCTGGAAAGGCTTAGGAATGGCTCGCATCTTATCTCCTCATCTGAGGAAATAAGAACAAGTTTTACAGGTGTACATGGCCTGGCTTCACTTCCTGCTCTCTCTCTCTTTCTCTTTCTGCTTCTTGTATATGGATGAAAACATGAGCATCCAGCCCCTACCTCCACCTCCATGTCTTCCCTGCCGCCTTAGTCACTGTTCTACTACTGTAAAGAAACACCATGACCAGGACAACTTAGACGGGGGAAACCATTTCACTAGCAGCTTCCTTATAGCTTCAGAGAGTTAGTACATTATTATCATGGAGGGAAGCAGACAGGCATGGTGCTGGAGCAGTAGCTGAGAGCTTTACATTCTGATGTGCAGTTCTCCAGCAGAGAGAGAGAGAGAGAGAGAGAGAGAGAGAGAGAGAGAGAGAGAGAGAGAGAGAGAGAAAGAGACTCTAAGACAGGCAAAGCCCAACCCAGCCACACACCTCCTCCAACAAGGCCACACCTCCTAATCCTTCCCAAGCTGTTCCACTAACTGTGGACCAAGCACTCAAGCATATGAGCCAGGGTCATTCTCTCTCCAACCACCACACACATCATGTTATACTCTTTATATTACTTTGCAACTGTCATAAACTAAAACAAACTTTTTTCATTTTTTCCCCCTTTTTTCCTTTGATTTTTCTTTTTTTTTTTTTTTAAGATTTATTTATTTATTATTATGTATACAGTGTTCTGCCTGCATGTACACTTGCAGGCCAGAAGAGGGCATCGGATCACATCATAGATGGTTGTGAGCCACCATGTGGTTGCTGGGAATTGAACTCATGACCTCTGGAAGAGCAACCAGTGCTCTTAACCACTGAGCCATCTCTCCAGCCCTCCTTTGATTTTTCAAGACAGGCTTTCTCTGTGTAGTCTTGGCTGTCCTACTCGCTCTGTAGACCAGGCTGGCCTCGAACTCACAGCAATCTACCTGCCTCTGCCTCCTGAGTGCTGGGATTAAAGGTGTGCGCCACCACACCTGGCTGTTTATTTCTTAAGTTGCTTTTCATAGTGGTGTTTTATCACAGCAACAGAAAAAATAGCTGATACACAAGGAAACGTGAACTTCTCCCTAAACACTAAGACTTTTAATGGATCACATGAACGACTTTACTGGTAGCAGTATGGTACATGTACATGGTAGGACAAGGATGGAAATGAGGGAGGAAGACAGGGGACTACTCATTGCTTTGGGACCAGCACTAACTGCTAAATGATTCATGGAGACTATATAGTGGAAATGTTAAATGCTTTCATGGTTTATTAAAAAGTTACACATGGGCCCAGGAATGCCACTGTAAGTATTTACCAAAAAGAAATGAGTACTTCTGTTTTGTGTTTTGTGATAGCCCCTGACAGTTAAACTCAGTTGTGAATTTGATGTAATCCAGACTCACACGGAAGGTGGGCCTCTAGACACACCTGTGCGGGATTACCTTGATTAGGTTAATTAAGATGGGATAGCCTGCCCACTGTGGACAGTGCCACTCCCTGGGATGGTACCTGGACCATAGAGGGTAGAAAAAGTGCTGAGTGTTCCTTTCCCTCTTCTTTTTGACTATGATGCAATGTGGCCAACTGCTTCCAGCTCCTGCCCCCCCCCCCACACCTTTGACCTCAGCACTAAGATGTGTTGTGTTGAAGAACTGTGAGCCAAAACAAACCTTCCAGAACTGTGAGCCGAGACAAACCTTCCTTCCTTGTGTTGCTTCTGTCAGTTCAGTTTATCACAGCAATGGAAAAATAACTAAGACATTTCCCTGAGCTGGAAATAATCCAAAGTTCCCCAATGGCAAGGTATAAACAAAACTTGGTGAATTCATAGAACAGAATACTATTCAGTGATGAGAGGAGTGAATTATTGACATATAAGAAAATGTGGATGGGCCTCAAGAAGACTGCGCTAACTAGAAGACTCTAGGTATGAGTAACTAAGCATATTGTGTGGTTTAGTTTAGGTGAAGTCATGTAAAAGCCAAGCTATAGACACAGGCAATGGATCATGGTTGCCTGGGGCCAGGAATGGGAAAACAAGTATCTGCAAATGGGCAACAGTGAAGCTGTTGCTCTTTGAGGAAAATATGGTTTTGGTTTGGGTTGTTGTTGTTGTTGTTGTTATTGTTGTGAAAATTTGGCACATAACAGCTGCATTTATTTTTTATATGATGAGATAATCCAAGATACAATGGATAAAGACTGGATCTGGGTAACTAATATTTCCTTCCCATAAAGATGTACCATTTGCCCTACTTTACTTTCTTGCTGCTGTCATAAATTCCTCAGATAAAAGCAACATAAGGGAGGAAGGGTTTGTTTTCTGTCAGGGTTACAGGTTACAGCCCATCGCAGGGGAAGTCAAGGCTTCAAGAACTTGCAGTATCTTCTTCCGTGGTGGTATCTGCAGTCAGAAAGGAGGAGCAAAGGATGTGTGCGCTCAGCTCACCATCCCCATTGTATACAGCCAAGGGCCCAGACCAGGGAATGGCACTCACACATTCTTTCTCTGCCTCTGGCGCCCCATCTGGAAAATTGGCATAACAATACTTCCTAAAGTAGTTGCAATTGTTTAAAATGGGTAACGAAATATGAACATGTAAAAGATGTGTGTGTTCATTATGATTATCATTAGCAAAGAACAACTTGTATATGTAATCTATTGAAAAGGTGTTCAGAAGCCAGCATACATGAAAACGCAATCTATGATGCTTTCGTGCGATGGAATATCACGCAGCAATTAACACATCACTGAATTCTCTAGATCAGGAATTGAATAAATGTCTTGCTGTAGATCACTCAGGCCTCTGACATCATCATGCCGGCTTTAAAATGCTTAAAAATTGAAACCTATGATATATTAAAGCATCCTTGGCTCTCTGTATCCCAACTGCAACATGACGTGGTCACAGGGTCAAGAGAAGCTAATGGAACCTGCTCCCATGGTCACTCAGATGATTGTTCAGAGTTTCCTAGACCAACGGTTGGCTAGAGTCAGCATTCCTTAGGCTTTCCCACAGGAGGCCTCAGAGTGTGGCAGATGGCTCCCTGAGAACAGGCAAGTGTACACGGAACAGAATGAGTCGGGAGAGTGCAGTTTGTGATCTGTTCCTGACGTGACATCCCATTCCTGTAGAGAATTCTCTCAGTTAGAATCAAGCCACTGGTCCAACACAACCAGACCCGGATTCCACAAAGGCAGGGACACCAGCGGGCTGAGCTCAGCACTGTCATCTCCTAAGTCTGTCTCCTGTAGCTGGAAAGTGGAAGAGAACAAAGAAAGCAAAAGTAGGCTCAAGCCCCACTAAGAACTTAATATGTAATAGAGGCCTTGGAGCATTCCCTATCAATAATGAAGGTGCCATAAATTATCCTGTCATTGTCAAATCAAATTATTCCCAAATTATACCCGCAAGTAATATGATGGCCGTCTGGAGAAAGACAGAAACTCTGGCCACTTCGTTCTCCCATACAAAATCAATTCCCAATGGATCAACACTGTGTGTGCTAGAGCCACACATGAAAGAACTTTAACAGTGATGTTTTTAGAATGATACTGGGCTTCTTATGCTGACAGAAACTAATGAGCCATAAAAGACACATTTAATATCACTGCCCCGTTTTAAAATACTTTTAGGAGGAAAGGAGATGGATTGGTTGGCAAATGACCTGAGTTCTGACCCCCAGATCCTACATGAACGTTGGATGTGGTTGTCCACATCAGCAACCCCAATGCTTGGGTTGGGGGTTGGCCAGAAGATCCCTGGAACCCATTGGCTAAACAGCCTGGACAAAGGGGTAAGTGCAGAGTTGGGAAGCCACCCTATCTCAAAAAACTAAGGTGAGAAGTGATCAAGGAAGACATTCACTGTCAATCACTGGCTTCTAGACACACAAACATGTATGTGCACCAGCACACATATGTGTATACACACAGACATGTGCAACAACAACAAAAACAACAGCAATACATACACACAAACTTTTAAACACTCATTTGAGATTTTTAAAAAACAGAAAAAAATACCTTACCTCCACAATTTTAAAAAGTGCTTTTAGGCAAGGAAAATTAATTTAAAAGGAAAATAGACTAATAAATAAATATCAACTATATGCGAAAAGATACCCGGCTGAACTCATAATTTAGAGAAATACCAAAACCAAAAGTCAGTTTCATCTATCAAAATGGCAAAGTATTTCAAGTGTTATGAGCTCGCAAAATAGCACTGAAAATGTACGTTCAGGATATCGTTTGTGAAGCAGCAGTTTGTCAAATACTTCCTACATTAAAAAAGAACATACATTGGAACAGCAGTGACGGGCCAGTGGGTAGAGTGCTTGTCAGGAAAGTGTGAGAATTGGGGCAGGACAGTTTCTGTGGTCCAGAGCACTAGCTGGCGGGCTCAGAGGGATTACGGGGACTGAAGTAGCAACCACAGGGCCTGCATGGCTCCGCACACAAATACATTACAGTTGTTAGCTTGAGGTTTTTATGGAACCCTTAACAATGGGAGGTTGGGGGGAGGGTGATGTCTCTGACTTTTTGTCTGCTCTTAGGAGCTCTTTCCTCCTACTGGCTTGCCTCTCCCCATCCTGATTTGAGGGCTGGTGCCTAGGCTTTTTGTAACTTGTTAGGTCATGTTGAGTTGATATGCCTAGGAGGCTTGCTCTTTTCTGAAAGGAAACAGAAAAGGAGTGGATCTTGGGGATGGATGGGCCCTGGGAGGAGTGGAGGGAGGATAAACTTAATTTAGGATGTATTGTATGCGAGAACAATATAAAAATAATTTAGAAGGAGCAGTATCTGGTCTTCCAAAGGACCTGAGTTCAATTCTTAGCACCCGGGTGACTCACAACCATCTGTTAGTCCAGTTCCAGAGGTGCCAAGGCCGTCTTCAGGTCTCCAAAGACACCAGGCATCCGTGAAGTGTATATGGATACATGCACGCAAAACAGCCATACACACAAAACCAAAACCAAAACTAAATAAAAGAATAGCGCGTTGGTAATCATAGATTGGATCTCCAGCATCCTTTCAAACGCTGGGTGCTTGTGGGGGCTCGGCTGTCATTCTGGGTTCACAACGCAGAGACAGGGAACCTCCAAAGAAATCTGGATAAAGAAGCCAGGCAAAAAAGGGTGAGCTCTGGGTTCAGTGGAGACAACCTGTCTCAGAGAATAAGAGAGAGATAAATCAAGAAAGATTCCCCAATCTGGGCGTGGTGGCACACGCCTGTAATCCCAGCACTCAAGTCCTCAGAGGCAGGCAATCTCTGTGAGTTTGAGGCTAGCCTGGTCTACAAAGTGAGTCTAGGGCAGCCAAGGCTATACAGAAAAACCCTGTCTCCAAAAACCAAGAAAAGAATGAGATAGAGAGACAGAGTGAGAGAGAGAGAAAGGAGGGGAGGAAGGAAGGAAGAAACGAAGGAAGGAAGGGAGAAAGAAAAGAAAGATTGATTGATTCCTCATGTCAGCCTCAGGCTTCCATATGCACATATACACATGTGCACACACACCCTTATATGCACACGTGCCTACATATATATACAGACTACACAAGCATACCTCACACCTAATAGACACATGTAATTTACAAAAAATAAGTGTATAAACTTTGGCCCAATAATTCCATCTGTCACCCTACAAAGTTTGCTTAAGCACACAAAGATTAGACACACACAAATCACACACACACATCAGGTTTGGTTACAACGCAGGCTACTGTGTATCGCCCAGGTTGTATCTTGCTCAGACATCCTGGCAATGTCACAGGAAACCAGTGTGTTGTGGGTGCAGGGGGAAGGATTGCTGAACCATAGAACAAGCTCCAAGTGCCAAACTAAGGACTGTGATGTGGGCGTGTCAGGAGGCAGTTTAGTTCAGAGCCCACGGAAGACTTGATGACAAACTCAACCAGGTGTTCTGAGCACAGTTTGGCAAACCGGTGATGAACAAAGGCAGACAATGGGAGAGGACTTTAAAACACCGAGATCTGGGACCAGGCAGGCGAGAGAGGACACACAGAGGACTGGTGGACGGAAAGCTTATAGGACAAAGTAGCGTTTCACGATCAGGCATGAAGTCAGCCTGGGGAGTAAATGTACCAGCTTCCTCGATTTCTCCTTCTCATTTCCCAAGTCTGCTCCTGACCCAACCTGCCGGGGTTTGACTAACACTCGGGAGAAGAATTCTCCTGTATAGGAACAGAACACAAGACACGAAGAAGGAAAGCAAGTCTTTGATCAAGCTATCAAATTTTATTTTTCAGGTAGAAAGTTTTATAAGGCACCGGGCAGGGAAGCATATTGCTATGGCAAGCCAGCTGCAGGCTATCTCAAGATGCAAGGAATTCCAAGCAGGTCACAACGTTCTGCCACACCAAATATTTTGTTATCTTTATCTAATCTAACTGCTAAACTACAACAGGGTGGCTCTGTCTAAATCTTATCTTTTTTTTTTTTTTATTAATTTATTCTTGTTACATCTCAATGTTTATCCCATCCCTTGTATCCTCCCATTCCTCCCCCGCCCCATTTTCCTATTATTCCCCTCCCCTATGACTGTTCCTGAGGGGGATTACGTCCCCCTGTATATTCTCATAGGGTATCAAGTCTCTTCTTGGCTACTTGCTGTCCTTCCTCTGAGTGCCACCAGGTCTCCCCCTCCAGGGGACATGGTCAAATGTGAGGCACCAGAGTACGTGAGAAAGTCGTATCACACTCTCCACTCAACTGTGGAGAATATTCTGACACAAAAGCCTTCACTTACCAGGAAACTGGGACAGAGGGGAAGGCATCCTATTGGGACTCTAAATGAGAGACGCATGGGAGAACAGCAAAATAAAAGGATCCAGAGGGTCCTAGAAATCTACAAGTAGAACAATATGATAGGCAGAATTGGGCCCAGGGGTCCCGCTCAAACTAAGGCACCAGCCAAGGACAATACAGGAGGTAAACTTTAAACCCCTTCCCAGATCTAAATCTTATCTTTAGTCTAACTGCCGAACCACGACAGGGTCAGCTGGTTTCTGGTAAATGACAAACTGCTAGAGAAATAGGAACCTAGGCTCTGACAGGATGGCTGAACATTGGCCATATGGCCTATCCCCAACATGCTCCCATTGGGTGAACGCAATTGATAGCTGCCAGGAAGGTAGCCTTGGATGTGGTTTTGATGCCACATCAGATGCCGCCCGCAGAGTGGATGCAGCCTGCCTATGGAGACTATCCGTCCCAGAAGAGTGAGTGGCAGTTCTCACTCACACCAAAGCATCAAAGACTCAGCAGACCTTAGTGACTGCATTTTAAGAAAACAGAAGTAACATACATCTTCACTGGAGGGAACCACAATGCAAAAGAATGCCACTGATGTGCTAAAACATCTGTGTACATACGTATACGGACCAGTGTGATAAGGAGACCACTAGGGCATTTTATGAGCACCTATAAAGGAAATATAAACGATCTATAGTAAGTGCAGAAATGACATGGCAGCACAACATGTAGTGAGCATATTGTATAAGAATATAACTTAGGCCGGGCATGGTGGCACACGCCTTTAATCCTAGCACTCGGGAGGCAGAGGCAGGTGGATCGCTGTGAGTTCGAGGCCAGCCTGGTCTACAAAACGAGTCCAGGACGGCCAAGGCTACACAGAGAAACCCTGTCTTGAAAAAACAAAAAATAAATAAATAAATAAATAAATAAAATTTTAAAAAAAGAATATAACTTAGATGCTGGAAATCTCTGGTAGGGTAGCAGAGATTTTCGAAAGTGATTATCTCTAGGGAATGATGGGAGGGTGGGAAGGATGGTTGAGAAGAGTATAGGAGATCTCGCGTTCACTCAATATTAAAATATCAAAAGCAACTTAAAGGATTACTGGGTACAATTTTCAACATGGGTTTCCAGAGATGTAATAATACTGCTGAAAGCACAAGTGTTGTTTAGGGCATGATAAAATGTATACCTGCAAAATTATTAAATGGCTCTTAAAAGGAATACCAGACACTAGAAGACTGTGTATGGTCAGGGTTATCGGCACATTTTAACTCTGTCTTTTAAATATCTTTAATAAGAATGTGTATTTCCGTAGAAAAAGAAAGTTTACTAAGGTGGATTTCAAACTTTGAAAATATGGTCCATTTTCTTATGTGGTATCCTAACCTTGAAGAAAGCATTCAAATATGTCTGGAATGAATTTTGAAGGTTTAAGGTTTAAAAAGTAGTTGAGATACTACTTGAAGTAGTTAGTCCTACTTCAAGCTAGACAGACTCATCTGTGTATATAGCCTTTTGATAAGGACGTGAGAAATGGGTGGAAATCATGTGACTTCTAGACTTGGGAGGGAACCCCAGGTTTCTAAAATCAGGAACAGGAAAGGAAAGAAATATTTGTTTGAGGTAGTGCCAACTACCACCCACGTGGCTCAGCACAAAACAAAACCCATGTCCATGTCGTAACAAATTCTGTTTCTCATTGGTGACTAAAAGAAACATCAAAGCACTTGTCTGGCTTTTAAAGGAATATTAGCTAAGTTTCTTCTTGGAAGAAGAAGTGAAATTATCCAAAATAAGTATGCTGGGAACGTAATAAAGATGGGGAAATAAGCCTTTCCTCTGTGAATGAAGATTCTACTGTAGTTGCTAGTCATAAAGAAAATAAAATAATAAAATAAAATAATACAGGATATACTCAGTGGGGAATTGTGCGCTGCTAAGAAAGAGAAAAACTTAAATAAGATCCTTTAAATAATCTTGTGAATGAAAGACAAAGTTCTGCAAGAAAAGGATAATCGTGTGCAATGTGTATTCTATCTTTTGCTGACTATCTCTTGTGTGTGACAAGAATCACCACCTAGGCCAGGCGGTGCAGCGCACGCCTTTAACCCCAGCACATGGGAGGCAGATCGCTGTGAGTTCAAGGCCAGCCTAGTCTACAAAGTGGGTCTAGGACAGCCAGGGCTATTACACAGAGAAACTCTGTCTTGGAAAAAAAAAATCACCACCTATCCAAGGTGAGTGGCAGTTGGGCACCGTATGAAGGAACGCTGGGAAATTCTTGATTAATTTAAACTGTATAGCTGAGACATTGGCCGAGACCAGCATCTATCTACACAGGAGAAGTGGTAAAGCCCGTGTTTTTAGCAGAGGGCACATCAGGCTTTGTTACCATGTCTTCATCTTTCTTATCATTAGGATTTTGAAGTCTAAGGAGTTTTCATGAGGACATCCATAAGACAGAGGGAGGAGTATTTCCCGTTTTTCATTTTGTATAGCCAAATGTGGACTTTAAGTGTAAAATGTGATTACGGCTGTAATTTCCTGTGCTATTTCTCAATGAGAAAACAAACAAACAAGGATTCCTGAGAAGTAATTAAACTGCTTGTCATGCAAGCATCAACTGTAAGAACAGGAGCTTGGAACCCCAGCAGCCAGATAAATGCCAGGCAGGCTGGGTGGTTTGCATGTCAACACAGATTATCTCAGGCAGAAGCAGGGGGTTTCCCAGAACAAGCTGGCTAGCTAGACTAGACATATCTATGAGCTCTGGGTTCAATTAAGAAAACTTGCCTCAGTGAATTCAGTGGAAAAAGCTTCACATAGAACCACAGACCTACACAAATGTACACATGTGTACATGTACTACCTGTGAAGATATACGCCACATATAACATAGAAAAAGGAGTGATCAGCCTCAAGTTAATTTTCTCACATATATTTTGTAGGTCTGGCAAGAGAAGGACTATTCTTTTTTTCCCTAGGACCTATCAAAGCTGATGCCGGATCAATTGGAACATGTACTCTGTCCACTTTTGAAGCTTTCAGCAACACAAGGCTTCATCACTTGGCCTCAGTTGCAAGCACCACGTGGCCACGCCCGTGATCCCACCAAGCAGCACTGTGCATCTGCAGGTTCCAGCAGATATTTGCAGCCTGGCTTTTTGTAGTCTACCTCTCTTCTCTCAGTATCACGTATTTGGATAGCCTAGCTTTCATTTTTCCTTACCCAAGATAATCTTCTTTACTAAATCTATAGAACTAATTTTTTTTTTTATTTCATAACTCCAGTTTGTTTTTTGTTTTGGTTTGTTCATTTGTTTGAGACAGGGCCTCTCTTTTGTAACAGTCCTGGTTGTCTTGAAACTTACTATGTAAACCAAGTTGGCTTTGAACTCACAGAGATCCTCTTGCCTCTGCCTCCCAAGTACAGGGATTAAGATGTGGCCCACCATGCCCAGCCTAACACTACTTTTTAAATGAATGGATAACTTTTAACTAGTAATAGCGTATACATGGTTGGTTCTTAATACATATGTTAACATACTTAAATGTATGCCCTGCAGATAATTTTGATCAGTTTTTAACCCCACAATTGTCAAGAAGCATCAAATGAAAGCCAAGAATAGTGGCACATGACTATGAACCCAGGATTCTGGGAGGTAAAGAGGATCTTTGTGGCCAGCCTTGGCCTCAGAATTACACAATGAGTTCTCTCTCTCTCTCTCTCTCTCTCTCTCTCTCTCTCTCTCTCTCTCTCTCTCTCTCTCTCACACACACACACACACACACACACACACACACACACACACACCAGGGGGAAACAGACAAAAAGAAAATTTAACTGGGTGGAGAAGATAAACTTTAGGCACATTCGTAACACATTTTCCAAAACTGTGTCAGAGTTACAAGATTTTATTTTTACGTGGCTGAATCATTCACATAAAATGATGTACTGCCTTTAAAAGTATCTATATTCTCTTCATAAAATGTATGTAAAATAGTGTCTACCAGGCAGGTTAAAATTAGGCCCAAAATAAAACATATATATGTGTGTATTATGTAGTTTATATATATACATTATATTATATATTATTACACAATAATATATATTACACTATGATATAATATATAATTTTTTTGCCTCTGCTTTTAACATGTAACTGACTCTGTAGTGGAGCAAGGCAAAGGGTTCATGGGCCAGTTCTATGTAAAATGTAATGCTGATCACTTGATTTTAGTCTTGGCTTCCTGTTCTAGAAAGTAACAATATGTCGCTCTCCTCACCTGCTCAGTTTGGTGTGACAATAGCAAGGAAACCACGAGCGGCCAACCCAGCAACCCCTAATGACACTGGGAGCTTTCTCCTGATGTTCTGGTTTGGCAGTGGCCCTGAGGAACAGCTAGGATTAGCATGAAACGCTGAAGTTGTTCTAACGTTACAGTGGTTGGAGTGGCTGTGGTTTCGGTGGGTGACTTTGCAGAGATGGGGAAAGGACTAGAGGTTTACTCAAAGTTATCTGACCAAGATCTGCAGGGAGGTGAAAGTATGTAGCTGCTTTGCAGATGTGCAAAAGGCAGAGAGTATGCAGTGATGACACACTTGGATCGGGTCTGAGTGGATCCTTTGTTTGTTTGTGGGAGGAGTTCAGCCTCTTCCCTGCCAGGATTGACGCCCCCAGACAGCAGGTCTGGGCTGTTTCCAGGGCAAGGCACAGGCAAGCTGTTGAGAAATGTGGCCTAGTGTGCACAGGATTCCCAGCATAGGTAATTAGAGCTGACGGTCCAGTTTCCAGGAGGATCCGAAATTACAGAGAAAGAGGCACAAGCGTGGTCTGGGCTTGCCCAGTGCTGTCATCATTTCCTGTCTCTCTGGTGAAGGTCTGAGGACTTGCTCGCTGTGATGAGCACTTGGACAGGAAAACAGACCACAGCTGTCAGCAGATCCGAAACTTAGCTGCCCGAGTTGTTGTTTCGTGTGTTTCCCAACTCTGCTTGGAGAGCTGAAACATACCATTGCTATTTTAATCACGTGACTAGGAAAGCAATCGCTTCAGTTCTCTGGCTTGAATAAGTGTAAATTGAAACAGCCCCCTCTGCCATGCGCCACGTGCAGTCATGACCAAAAGCGTGGTGGCACACGCCTTTAATCCCAGCACTCGGGAGGCAGAGGCAGGCGGATCGCTGTGAGTTCGAGGCCAGTCTCGGGGAAAAAAAACCCAAAAAAACAAAAAGTTAAGTGTGTGGAGAGCCCTAGCCATTTTGTGGCACCTGCCCTCGTTGTGTTGCATGACCTCTTCCAGACTTTCACCACCTCCCTGAAGCCTGGGTTCTCAGCAATGCAAGGACATTCTTCTTTGCAAATGTTATCACTCTATGCAGCGGCAGCAAATGCTTAGATTGGAGACAACGGCGTATTAAGAATTGCAGTTTTTGAGAAGTACAGTTTTACTGTACACACAGAGCTTTAGTTGTCAGGAACAAATACTTAGTATTTCCTCCTCATCATTCCTCATCACAAAGGTATAAAATCAGTTGATCTTTGCATTTCATTGAGTTGGAGTTTTGGGTTTAAAATGCTATTGGAGCCTCTGACTTGAGTTTCATGAAAAAAAAAATCATTAAATAAATCTTGGCTGAATTAAATGTTAGAAATTGGGACAGAGGGCTGGAGAGATGGCTCAGAGGTTAAGCAAACTGTCTGCTCTTCCAAGGGTCCTGAGTTCAATTCCCAGCAACCGCATGGTGGCTCACAACCATCTATAGTGAGATCTGGTGCCCTCTTCTGGCGTGCAGATGTACATGTGGTCAAAACACTGTATACTTAATAAATAAGCAAATCTTAAAAACATAAAAAAGAAAGAAATTGGAGCAGAATTTCCAACAACGTCTAGGACGATACTAAGCACATGTCCACCAGTTTTCCTATGTGTGTATGCAAAGCACCGTTCTCAGCAATGATCAGCATAGAATCAAAACTGCAACCAATTCTTTAAAATGATGAAGATGCTCCACACCTGTGGTATCAAATATTTAGCCAATATTTAGTTCTTTATGTGAAAATAAGCACATCTAGTATGTGGTATTTGCCAAAGTTACTCTTATATCAAAGACTTATTTTTAAATAAATTTATGATTTATTATCAGTAAACATTTGATTTATATAGCTGTTAAGAATATGCCTGCATCTTGGGATTTGCATAAAATATTTCCACTGAAGGACTGCAAGTGGGAAACGTTTGGGAAGCCTTGCTCTTCAACAGCATTTGTGTCCATCCCACCTTTTTGTTAGTAACACCCAGGCTTGGCCTCTTTTTTGATGTCCAAAGAATAAAGAAAAGATAAAATCCAGCATTGTAATGAGCAAAGCTAAAATACAAGCTATTCCACACCATCGGGAAGCACAGGATAAACTCGTTTCGCTTCCATGTAAGTTGTATTTTCAAGCCACATAATCTATATTTCTTCAACTTACAGACCCCTTAAAAAATAGAATGGCTATTGTGTGTTCCCAGTGTTTCCAAAGTTTCGGATGGTAACCGATGTTATACAGGAATTGGGGGATGAGGTGGTAAATCTCAATTATCTTGCGACCTAGACTCACCATGGTGATGGGCCACTGGGCATGCCTATAAGCGATTGCCTTGCTTAGTTTACTGAGACAAGTATGCCTGCCTCCTTCAGGCATTTTTGTCAGTGTATTTTATCACAGCAACAAACAAATATGTAAGATGGATGTTTACTCTAGCTGAGCAACTAGCACCATTATTTTAGTCTAGACCTAGCCCACTTCATTTGAAAGCATAGTGCCCGTGTATGTCAAGTTGTAACCAATGCATTGTTTTAAGGAAGGTGTGTCCTAGTGCATGACTTTGCAGATATTTAAAGGAATGGGGACTACAAGAAAAAAAAAAAAAGCAGCTGTCAAGAAATGCCATCATGTACAGGGTCAGCTGGCTGACACAAGGGCTTAAGCCCTTTCAAAAGATTTATACATGTAAACTGCACCAGATACTTCTGAAGTATTTAACGTTTAAGAATTACCGAGCTTTCAGCAGGACAGTGGTAGCCCACATCTTTAATCCCAGCACTCAGGAGGCAGAGGCAGGTGGATCCCTATGAGTTCAAGGCCAGCCTGGTCTACAAAGTAAGTCCAGAACAGCCAAGACTACACAATAAAACCCTGTCTCAAAAACAAAAACAAAAACAAAAACAAAAAACCCAACCAACCAAACAAAAAGAATTACTGAGCTTTCAAGTGGGTTGTTTTGATGTCTAAAGTCAGCATGTTAGGTACCCCAAGGGCAAACGTGTGTGTCAGAATTGTTCATGCACTGGCACTCCCGGCACTTGGAAATGTGTCTGGCATGTAAAAAGCATTGGATAAATGTTTTTATATGAATGCTGTCATACATGGGAAGAGGATTAACTTGATCTGGCTAGCCAAACAATCTGATAATTCATCTGAGCATGACTGATAAAGCAATTTCCCCGGGGGCTCTTGCTCAAGGACAGGTTACATAATGAGACTCTCCCTGGCCTCGTAACTTATCAGAGAATCATCAAAGCTGTCAGCTTAGCACAGACACCACAGAAACTTATCCTAAAAGTCATTGCCATCTTTATGTCTCAGGAAATACAGAGAGCCATGACTCATGATTTCAGATGTCACTTCAGGACAACACTTTAAGCCTCTTTCTCCCTTTTAGATAGAGCTCCGCATCCATGAAAAGATCATAAAAGCAGCAGCAAACGCACACACATCATAACTGCATGTGTGAGCTGGGTTCTCTCAGAGAAGCATCCTCATGCACCGTATGTTGCTGTTAGCTCATGCTTACTCTGTAAAAGATGACTGTTTTCACTGTGAAAGCGAGGGCTTACGGGACACCCATGACTCATAGAGAAAGTGGAAAAGTCGAAAATATTGGGAATTGAGATGAAACTGACAAGACAAGCCCTGGGTTTCTAAGAAACCAATAAACAACTGCTCTGCAATTAGAGGTGCTGCCTCCACTTGCCTGGCTCCCTTTTTGGAAAAGCCCGGGTTGAAGAGGGATAGGGGAGGGGAGGACATGGAACAGAAGCTGTAAGTGAAGAAGAGGAAGAAGAGGAGTTCGCTTTAAAATAATCGTGGGCATGGATGGTAAAAGAGACATTGCCAAAAACATAAGCAGAATATCTATCACCTTGACTATAAAAGGCCAACCTAACCACCCTTGGAAGGTAGCTCTCTGTCTTAAGAGAATACTTAATACTTAAGCTAGCTCAGGCTTTCTGCTGTATAAACTTTAATTGTTTTATATACACATAACTGCTTCTCAAAGTGTGGAATCAAGGAGACATTGTTGTCATCTGAACTTCACCACTGACCAAATGAGCAGTGTTGCATAAAGCACAGTTTCACTGTAGACCTGGCATCCACACTTCACAATGGGGAACATCTGTAGAAACCCAAGTGAAGACCTGGCCCAAGGGATAATGTCGTAAACAGTAGCTGCTGCATTGTATCTTGTGGCGTGTGCTGTGGACTCATCCTCATGTCTGTCTATAGTTCTGCTTGGTATTTTAGTTGTTGTTTCTGAAAATAGTAGGTTCCCACCAAGAATGAAGTAGGAAACTGTGATGTGGTCACTGCTTGACTGTGAAGAGAACAGTGAAAGCCAGAGCCCTAGTCCAGGAACTGGGGTGACAGGAATCTCCCCAGGAAAGCCATGGCTGGCATGAAAAAAGGATGGGACCTTGGTGCAGCCTGTCTCCTCATCATTCACTGCTCTGCATCCATGCTGTTTTCTGGATAAGACTGAACGTTTGATTCATTGTCTGACCACTCATCCCATTCAATACAAATATGAAGCATTGTGTAACATGTAGAAAGAGGATACAGGAAGCAGTTAGGATCTGGAAGTATATCCGATCTCAAACTCCAGCAGAGGATCAGACAAGAAAAATGGTGAATATGGAGCTGATGCCGGAAGAAAAGGGCTTGAGGAGATGCTCTTTGCAACTGTTTTCAGTGATAACCCACAGGCTTTAGTACCAGTGACCATGATACTAAGAATGGGAAAATAGTGCCACTAGCATATGTGCCACAGTATTTATTCATTATCTTTCAAAAAAGATAAGAAAAATAAACAATTATAGGAGGGTTGGTTTTGCTTCATTAGCTAAGTTGAAAGTTCCTTTGGCTTCTGGAAAGAGAAGGCTGCTGCTCTCTGACTGTTCAACACTAAAATATGATTTGCCTTCTGCTTTTAGATTGTTATGGGAATTCACTGTCGTGGGTCAGAAGACAGTCACCCTCTTCTGTATTTCAAAGGAAAAAAAAGTAAAGTCAAGAAAAACACTTTCACTGTCTAAGCTTTATATAGAATAAAAAAGACACACTGAGGGGCAGAAAAGATGGCTCAATGGTTAAAACTGCATATTGCTCTTGCAGAGGACCTGAGTTTGTTTTTCAACATCCACACACTGGGAAACTCACAACTACTTGTAACTCCAGGTCCAAGGGATACAAATGCCTCTAGCCTTGGCAGCACCTGCACACATCTACACACAGAGACATAATTAAAAACAATAAAATTAACATTTTTTAAAAGAATTCACTGATAAACAGCAAGATGATTTTGAAAGAACTTTCACTTGTAGTGGATCCTGACTAAAGAGTCTCTGAGTCAGTTGTCTTATGTCTGGCTTTCTCTCTTCTATTTCCTGGACCTATGTTGGGGCCAAGAAACCCAAGTCTCTGCTTGTACCCATTCCTGTGTCTTCTGGCCAGGCTCCAAACCACAGCAATTTTGCATCTGCAAAAGCACTACCTCAGAAGCAACCTGAAGAAAAACAACGCAGGCATTTAGATGCCAATGCCATCGAAAACAATCAAAAGATGAGTACCAGCAGGCTGGAGAGGCAGTTACAGAAAGGGGGACCTGGTTAAGGGCAGGACTTAGGGGATCCCAAGGGAATTAGTAGCAAACCAGACCTTATCTCCAAGAGGAGGCTCTGCCAGCAGGCCTTCCCAAACATGAACACGCAACCCCTAGTCTTCCCTGGCTTTGTAGGACAAGCACCCAAAGACAGGCCAGGCTGCCCTCCAGAGCTGTGCCTCCTTCATGAAGGTCCTAGTATAACACATGAGGTTGATGAGATGGATGGTAACATCACTTCTCCGTGTTGACTTTCCCCCAGTACACATCACAGCCCACTCCTGGGAGACTTGTAGTACCTTTCCACAGGCAGACTACATTTTTCTGCCACATTGTCAGACTTGACCATAGGGCTTTTCTGAGTTAATGTCGTATAAGGCGAGATGACGTAAGCGCTGTTCCACACAAACATTTCGGAACATCACACTCTTCAGCCAACTCTGTTTTCTCTTCTAACACACACACACACACAAATTAGTTTGTCCTAATGTGTGCTACCACCATGATGGCTCTTGGAAGGAGACATTTGGAAGAACACTGCCATGGCCCAATAGCCACTAATGTAAGTTGGAAGTGAGAATTTGCTGATATGAATCCTGGGGCTCTGGGGACTGTGTGTTGCTGCCACTGAAGTTATGACTGACTAAATATGTTCCATCCCCAAAGACACCCATTCCACAGGGAATTTGGATTTTACGACTAAAGAAGAACTCAAGAAAATTAGATGAAGTTGGTTCAAGGATCGGGGCCATCTAATCAGAAGTTATTAAGGATAAAAGAAGATTTTGCTATTCTAGAAAAGCTGAGATTCTATATGGTAAGCCATAGTTATCTGAGAGGTCACCTGTTCCCAGAGGTCACCTGTTCCAAGAGTGAAGGAGTCATCTAGAAGAGGATTAGCCTTCAATGAATGGGACCCAGCAGAGGTTTGTATTCCTCTACCCCAACCTATTTCTTAGAAGATCTAGTGACTTGCCATTTCCTCTATTACAGGAATCCAGTGAATGAAAACACACACACACACACACACACACACACACACACACACACACACACACAGACGCCCCCAAAGGCACTGAACACAAAATGCTCCCTTTGGCTCTGAGTTCTGTAACTGCCTTTGTGGCCCCACCTCTTCTTTTCAGAGTGTTTATGGGCTTCTCGACAACTCTCTGGCTAAGCCAATGGCCTTCGGCTGTAATTAGAGAAACTTTAAAAACTCAAAAGTTAGCAAGATTTCAAATCAATTAAAGGTGCTCAAAAGTACCTAGAGAAGTAGCCAAGAACAACCAACTTCTAATCACCTGAACATTCCCGGGAGCTCAGTGATGACTCAGGATCTCAGCCTCACTGGGACCTGCAGAGTGGGGAGCAGGGCTGAGCTGGGGTGCAGATTTGTTCCTCGAATGCTGCTGACTAATTCAGAAAGGACAGTCAGGTTATCAAGCAGACCTCAAGTTCTGTCCCTTAACAAGCTGAGCTTCGAGGGTGGGGTGTAGGTCTCACATGGATAGCCAGTAATGCACTGGATTGCACAGCCAGCCAGGACTCCTTCTGTCTCTGGAGAAAATTGCTCTTCTAGAACATTCATAAAAAGAGGATTCACTCTTGGCAAGACCAGCTCACAGGGCTAAATCATGCTCCGGATCTCACAGAGTCTGAGAAAAAGATGGGTCAAAAGATGTCCCTGGCAAGCACAGCCCAATGGGGACAGAACCATGGTGATTACTCAGCGACAATGTCTGACCACTGAACAGCCACAAGCTGGAAAGCACACTGGTGCTTGTGGCTGGCCAGACAGTCTTTAATGGATGAAAACAGCCCAGAGAGGCAAAGCAAACCACGCAAGGTCACTCAGCCTGCAAGAAAACGGTGGACGTGGGGATGGGACTGAATAGCTGAGTGAGGTGAGAGATATTTATTAGTCTCTGTATATAGACTTGCCTATTATCAAAAAAATAGAAGTGGTTTGCAGGAGCCTTTGAGTCCAGCTCAGATCAGGAGGTATAGGAACTGTAATTCCAAAAGGAAAACTGTAAGATTCTGAAACACGTGACATTATCAAGTGAGGAACCAAAGACACGGACTCCTGCTTAGAGTTTCAAGAAAGAACAGAAGTGTGGCATACCATTATACAGAGACCATCTACGTGTGTGTGTGTGTGTGTGTGTGTGTGTGTGTGTGTGTGTGTGTGTGTGTTGGGGTGAGGGGCAGGGGATGAGTTTGCAGTCTCCAAATTCAGCCATGTAATATGCAAACCATTGTGACTGCATATAGGGTCAGCCATCACTGCCAGGGGAAAGGGTCCTCCCTAGAAAATGGTTCATAAATGTAAGTAAGATACATTACAGCCCACGCTGTGGCCTGCGATAGGGAAGGCAGGGGAGTGGAGCGGAAGGGGCCCCAGAGGAAGGAAGAAGAGGGAGGTGCCGAACACAAACACTGACAAATAATAAAAACAGAGACTTCAATGAGGGTGGCTGCAGCAAAACTAAGTTCTCATATGGGAAAGAGGGTGAAGGTCTCACTTAACACCAGTGCCCAGAGGCTGAGGGCTATTCAAAAATGCTGGGTTAACACAAAGATCTTAGAACCAGACATCGTCCCTGGTGGGAGCTGTCTCCCCCTCATGCTTGCTATTGGCCCTGCTTTCACTTCCTACCCAAAGAGATTCTAAGCACACGTTCAGCAAGCTCCCACACTCATCTTTAACTGTCAGGAGGCACCTGAGGTACTGTGAGCTCCCGGAGCAGCCCCCAGCAAACTAGTTGCATCTGGGTTTCACACAGTTAGTATAGGGTAGGGTGGGGGAGCTGGTTCTTCAGCACCTCCTGGGGGACACTTCTTTCGCTCACTGTCCTTTTTTGGTACGTTGGCCTACTGATGCATCTTAAGCCCAAAGCAAAGCAGATACAGGAGGACGGAGCTTGCATCTACTTTAGAAGCAAACTCGTATTAATTCCCTGCACCTCCCACTCCCGTCGCCAGGGCCCACTCCAAACCGCAAGTCTGTCCCTTAAAGGAATTACAATCCAAGTGGGAAAACACAACATAGGGCTGGGCTTCGGTCTGGAAAATGCTGATCACACTTGAGGACCTCAGCTGCCTCCCCCAAAGCCACCAAGAAATAGCTGGCCATGATGGAACATGCTTGAAATTCCAGCGGTGGGAGGTGAAGACAGGTATTCTAGGTATCAGGGGCTGCTTGGCGACCCTAGGCCAGCACGACCCTGTCTTAAGGGAAGCAGATGACTGGCACCTGAGCAACAGTGCTTTCACACTGATACACAGGTGCACCTGCACACGTGAATACACACACTGCATACATACCCGATCAGGTGGATTCTTCTGTAACTTCATACTACGGTGCATTACACAGAAAGGAAACACTGGTGTTCGGGTTGATGTGAGAATGGAAATGGGATGTTTGTCAGAAGAGCATCTTGATAGCCAACTGTGGAGTGCAGATCACACAGCGGCAGTGTAGGCCACATCCAACCAGGAGTCCTGTCTGGCCTGTGGTTTTGAGTCATCCTCCCTCAGAGGCATGGTAAGAGCTAGAGTCGGAAAAGCCATGCTGGCCGGTTTCATTTCCTCTGCTCAAGAAGCAATGATGAAACGCCCCCCAAAAGAGATGCTTTCACACCACCTGCGTTCCTCTTGATAGCTCATGGGAAAATAAGAAAACAGATGACTTGAAAACTCTACCAGCCTGGGGTTTTGTTTTAACATCCCAGGGCACAGAGAACTTACATACGATAAATTCTATTCTTCCACCTTTCCTCAAGATTGTATGTGTTAAGTCCTAAAAATGTCCACTATCCCTGACAGAAACCCCTACTGTCCTCCTACCTTAGAATGTTAAACATTTGAAAGTAAGACTTTTGCAGGTAATTAGGATAGATGAACTTATTGGGGTAGGGGGCGCAATCCAACCTCACTGATAGCCTCATAAAGAGATTAGAACATAGACAGAGGATAGACAACCATTTCCAAGCCAGGGAAAGAGGCCTCAGACAGAAGTCAACTCTATAGACACCTCCATTTTAGACTTCCAGTTCCCAGCACACTGAGGAAACAAACACCAATAGTTTAAGCCAAGGAAATGGAACCTAGGGAGGCTGAGTGAGGAAAGATGATGACAGGAGATGGCCATACATGCTGGACTTCAGTGGCTAGGAGACACGATGTTCCTCTGACACCCACAGTGGCAGGGAAGATGCCAAGGCTTTGTTGAGCTCGTTCCAGTGGCAAGCCATGACAAAGAGCTGAGACTGGCAGGCAGGGCTGGCTGTGGGAAGTGTGGGATTTTCTATACAAACATGGAGGCAGACAAGGCATGGTGGCAGTAAATCCTTCAGACGGATGTCATTGGGCGGTGTCACATTAAGATGGAAATAATGGGGAAGCAATAAAGAGAAGCAAGAGACATAGATTATAAGCAGGAAACCCAGCATCCAGAAAAAACAAGGGCAAAATTATGTTAGCAACGTGCTGATAAACACTGCTGACTTGTGCTGTTGGCAAACTGAACAATGACATTTAATTATTTGAGGGCATGTCAATGGCTGTACTTGAACTTACTGAATCTTTTATTACAGAAATATCTGGGACACAGTGAAATAAAAAGCTAACACTTAAAGAACTTTATTCTTTGCTGTTCACTTGAATATGGAATAAAATCTGAACTACATGAGGAATAGTAATATTTTAGAACCTTTGCAAATCGACCTCACCATCATAACCCTAGTATGGAAGGGTGTTGTAGAATTACTTCTTAGATTCAGACAAAAATATCTGAGGGCTTAGAAATAGGGAAATGGCTAGATATGGCAAAAATGGGTATTAGTAAAGCAAATATCTAATAATCCCTAACTTATGACAAGTTGAATGCAATAAAACAATTTTTTAAAAAGGGTTGCTTAGCAGAGTTGACCACCAGTCTTTTAGGGCAATATTGTCAGTGACAGAAAAGTACCCATATCCCACTATGTTCTTATTATCTTTTCAAAACTCAAATAGCTTTATTTTTAATTGCATATGTATTTGGAAACTCCTGGGTACATGAGTTCAGGTGCTCATGGAGGCCAAACAAAGGTGGTGGATCCTTTAGTGCTGAAGTTAAAGGTAGCAGTGAGGTTCCTCATATGAGGGCTGGGAACAGAACTCGGGTCCTCTGCAAGAGCAGTGCATGCTCTTAATCCCTGAAATCTCTCCATCCCCTGGAATAAATACTTTTACTTGGTCTTTTGGATGGAATGGTTGTCTGTGTCAAATGCAATGTGCCTTATGGATGGCTGTTTGACAGTTGACATCACCATCTCTGTTAATTACAAAAAAAAATTCATCTTAATGTTGAGTGTAAAACTGTCTTCCTCTGACAGTCACCAGAATTCATCTTTTGAGATAGGATGAAACTGTCCAGGCCCAAATAATTGTTCCCCATCTTATCCATCTTCTCTTTCTGGATCCTTCCACCAGACTCACTAGGCTCAAACAGGCTGACTCCCTATTGAGTCATCTTAACTTGTACGCACTCCATATTTGAAATGACCCCTTACATTGTGACATCTTCTCTGTTCTGATAATTAGAGTTGTTATTCTATCAACAGTAATTAGGAGTCTGTCCCATGAAATACACTAATCCCGGAATTATACCTACACAGAGTCATTTAACAAGGTATCTAGAACTCAGAACTCAACTCCTCTCAGTAAGATTTGCTATGTAAAGCACTTGTAGTTTATTAAGGGGGAGCCACATAATTATGTTCCCACAGCAGATGCAAAGTTAATGGATCTAGTCACATTGGTCATATTTTCTCAAAAGCTACAGTCAAGCCAGGCGTGGTGGTGCATGCCTTTAATCCCAGCACTCGGGAGGCAGAGGCAGGATCACTGTGAGTTCAAGGCTAGCCTGGTCTTCCAAGCGAGTTCAGTACAGCCAAGGCCACACAGAGAGACCCTGTCTCGGGGGGGGAAAAAAAAAGCTACAGTCAAAACTTCAAGGAACTTACATCTTACTAATGAGCTTTGTTCTTTAGAAAGCGGTAGAAACTAACATATTTCGTCATTTTTTTACCCAGGTTCCCACCATGATGAAATGATTTAGAGCAGCAGTTCTCAACCTTCCTAATGTGGTGACCCTTTAAAACAGCACCTTGTGCTGTTGGAACCCCCAACCATAAAATGATTTTCATTGTTATTTCATAACTGTAAGTTTGCTACTGTTAGGAATCATCTGTGTTTTCTGATGATCTTAAGTGACTCAAAGAGGCTGAGAACCCCTGATTTAGACTCTTTAATCTTTAACTGCCAGCTTGCTAGATTGTTCTTTCCTCCTTTTTCTGAGACAGGGTTTCTCTGTGTAGCCTTGGCTGCCCTAGACTTGCTTTGTAGACCAGGCTGGCCTCAAACTCTCAGCAATTCACCTGCCTGTGCCTCACCCAGTGGTGGGATTAAAGGTATGCGCCATCTCACCTGACTAGATTGTTTATTTTTTAAGTTCAATTAAAAAAGTAGATTTTATATTTTTGTTTATATCACTGATTACAATTCTCTGTTTAAGTCCAAGAGCAAAGAACTCTGCCATCCCACGAGAGAATCCCTTCCAGGGTAACAAATGCTTGATTTACACCCTTTGTGTGTTGGTTCACATAGCGATTCATCATGTGTACTATCAGCATCCCATACACTTTTCTCTTATTCAGAATATTAAGATTCGTCCAGAACAATCCAATAATACACTTTTCTCTTATTCAGAATATTAAGATTCGTCCAGAACAATCCAATAATAAAGACAGTAAGGAGTTACTTGGAATATTTAAGACAGGTCTACTTGGGAGGCGGAGGCAGGCAGATCACTGTGAGTTCAAGGCCAGCCAGGTCTACAAAGTGAGTCCAGGACAGCCAAGGCTACACAGAGAGACCCTGTCTCAAAAAACAAACAAACAAACAAAAGACAGGTCTATTGAAAGAAGAAAAAGAAAAACTGCATAGAGATGTTACTGACTAAAAAAAATAAAATAAAATAAAGCCAAAGGAAGATCCAACCAGAGCAACAACAGAAATGGAACAAACCACGGGCCTCTGATTGTGGATTGCACTGTAGAGAAATGTTAATTCAGAACAAGGCTGTTTTGGCAAAAGGTCACATCCAAAGACCTCCCAGGTCTTTCTTTGTGATCTGGCTGGCAAGAGATCACATCCAAAGATCTTCTGGGTCTGTGTGATCCAGCTGGAATACAAACATGCCTTTAATCCAGGAGACAGAGGCAAACAGATCGGGTTCAAGGCCAACCTGGTATACAGCAAGTATCAGATAAAGAAAAGCTTTGATCCAGGCATGGTGATACACTCCTTTAATCCCAAATGAAGGTAACTTAGTCTGTAGAAGGAAGCACCCATGTTTGAAAGTAGTGTCTAATTGAGTGGCAGAAAAAGTGATGAGTCAGAGACGATTTGGCAGAATAGGATACACCCAACTCTCACGAGAAGAGAGAAGAAAAGGAAGCTATGGAATAGAGATTTCCAGAGAGAGGAGGCAGTTCTTACCAGGACAGTAATAGAGAGATGTGCTGCAGAGAGAGAACTCAGGTGAAGACTGAGTCTGCCAGAAAATGAAGAAGAAGCCAGATTAGAGCAGATCACTGAGTTAGTCTGAGGCCAAGCAGAGCAATTCTGGGCCAAGAGACAGACAAGATTAAATAAGTCAGCTGGGAGAGGAGTTTGAGCCAGAACAGCTGAGTTGAGCCAGCCAGCACAGAGCTCAGAAAGAACAAGTAAGGGTGAGCTCATTAATCAGTAAGTCTCAGAAGCTGAAAACATTCTACGTTTAGGTCAGATTACAGTAATTTTTGGACCTTACGACACACATAACCATAAGACACACCCCGTTTTTAGAGCAGTAAAACAAGAAAAAAATATTCTGAACCAAATTAATACTAATATAACAAAATACCTATTAAAATATAATAAATATAGTAATATTAAACAATGTTAACTTAACAGGAGGAAAGACTTAGAGACTCAAGCACTCTTCTAGTTTTCTCAGCTGGCACATTGAAGACAGGTGACACCTCTTTGCTGATGCTCAATGGACAGGAAATGGACCATAGGGTGCATCCTAATCCCCACCCCCAATTTTGGGGAGGAAGTAGATCTTATGGTCCAGAAAATATGGTATACAGAGGCTAGAAGCTTCCAGGACTAGGCCTAGGCCTTCAGAAGGAGGCAGTCAGTCTCCCAGACGGCAACTGACCCAGAAGAATGAAAGCTACTTTTACATTGCACTCCCAAATCATGTGCAAGAGAATCATGAGAATGTGGGAACCGTGTGACCTAGGACGTTCCCGTGTATCTTCTCACTCTGCTAGGAACGCAGGGGCATCTTGCAGGAAGTGTAAAGGGACTCACTGTAAAGCATATGGTATGATGTACAGCTGGGGGAGGAAGAGATGGCTTGATGGTCAAGAGCAGGTTCAGCTCCCAATATCCACTCGGTGGCTCACAACAGTTTGTACTTCCAGTCCCAGGAAATCCAATGCCTCCTTCTGGCCCCAGCAGGCACTGCATTCATATGATGTGTGCGCGTGCACACACACACACACACACACACACACACACACACACACACACACACACACACACACACAGAGACATACATATACACACACATATATATATATATGCAGACAAAGCATACATAAAATAAATTTTGTTTAAAAGGAAATGCCATAGGCATGACTGTTGATGGATAATGCCTGCTTGAGGCACGGAAAATAAAGTTTCTGTAGGCTTCAACTTGAGTTCTAATCATTCTTCTGTGGAAAGTTTCAGGACTAGTTTTTGTTCCTTATATAAACCAATAAATAAAAGTAGGAGATGCGAATAACATGGCTGAATCTCTAGGAGAATTGAAGGTCTTAGGATGCTTGTGAATTCAATGACAATGGCAATGGAAAGTCTAGAGATGGACCATGTCACAGCTAGGGAGAAGAGTCCATTGAAGAGAACGTCAAGACTCCTCTAGTGGGAGTGGGAGCTCTCTCTGACTACACTGCCTGCCTTTGGATCCTTTCCCCTGATTGGGCTGCCTTCTCTAGCCTCAATAGGAGAGGATGTGCCTAGTCAGACTGCAACTTGATAGCCAAGGCAGGTTGATATCCATGGGAGGCCTCCCCCCTTCTGAGGAGAAGGGGAGGAAGGGTGGATTTGGGAGGGAGAAAATGTGAGAGGGAGCAACTAGGAGGAGAGGAGACAGGGGATGCTGCAATCCAATGGGATGTAAACTAAATAAATAATTAACGGGAGAGAGAGAGAGAGAACTTCAAAGTAAAAGCAGAGCCAACTCCATCCCATCCTTGTATCCCATGCATGTGGGTGCACACACTTTCCCTTGCTCTGGAGTTACAGGACACTGAGCAAAACTAGCCCGTGGTAGGAATGGGTGGATAGCAAACCACAGTGAGGCGAAACACTGGTCCATATTTGATTGATGATGAGAGATAGTATATGCATGTTCCTTAAGTACTTGTATTTGTTCTGCAATCAAGTCAGAAAAGCATACAGCTGGTCACGCTTCCAAGTAGATGGAGTATAGAGTCCAGTCCCTTGCTGTTTCCTTCAGAGAGGATCACCTAAGGCCCAGTGGGTTCAGGAGGCATATACAGGCCTCCAAGATGAATCAGTAGGTAAAGCACTTGCTGAACAAGCATTGGCTGAATTCAGATCTCCAGCACCTACGCAAGGAGTCTGGGAATGGCAGCATACACCTGGGATGGCAGTGTAAACCTGGCATGGCAGTGTACACCTGGGATGGCAGTGTATACCTGGGATGGAAGTGTACACCTGGCATGACAGCATACACCTGGCATGGCAGCACACACCTGGGGTGGCAGTGTACCCCTGGGATGGCAGCATACACTTGGCATGACAGCATACACCTGACATGACAGCACACACCTGGCATGGCAGTGCACACCTGGGATGGCAGTGTACACCTGGCATGACAGCATACACCTTCAATCCCAGGCTAGCGGAGGGAAGAAAATGATAAGATGACTGACCATTTGCCAGTCAGTTGTATTTGCCTATGATTGAGCTCCACGTCCAACAAGAAACTCTATCTCAAATAAATAAAATGTGAAGTCTTTGCCTTGCTCACACACCAACAGACATAGGCATCCATACATACAAGTGTACAGGAGTGCATACACCTCACACACAAGAAGAAAGAAGACAGAAAGCTGAGACCAGGCAGGCATGGGTTTTCCCACCTGTAGGTCTAGCAGCTGGAAAGGAGGACCAGAAGGCCAAGGAGATAAGGGCATCCTCAGATCCATACAGAGTTGGAGTTGATCCTGGACTCTGTGGGACCCTGTCTTGAAACCACCCCACAAAAAAGAAAAGAAAAGAAAAGAAAAAAAAAACACCCAAACCAAAACAAACAAACAAACAAACAAAAAACAAAACAAAAAGAAAACCACTGCTGGCTGGAAAATCAAAAAGCCAGAGCTGCCAATGGTAGCCAACGAAACTTAAAAGTAAATAAGAATAATAACAATGAAAAGAAATTATGGGAAAATAGAAGCAACTATTATATAAATCTTAAAGGAGGCAAGCTAGGGGAAAAAGGCAAAGAAGAGAGGAAATTTTTTTTCAAAAAAGCCTTGAGTAACAGAACAACATAACAACCGCATAAGTCTGACAAAATAAGACAAATAGTTAACATAACAAACATTGTGCAGGGGGCTTGGCTCACACACACACACACACACACACACATACACACACACACACCAAAAAAGAAAAGCTTGCTTCTACATCCTTCTGCATGTACCCACACAAGCATGTATATATACCACAAACCAAAAAAAAAAAAAAAAAAAAAAAAAAAAAAGAAAAGAAAAAGAAAAAGAAAGATAGAAAAGAAAAAGTAAAAATCTCAAAACAAGTTTATGTTGATTCCATGTTGGGATAGTAAATGGGTTTAAATTAGGAAAATTAATTTTACATATATTTCTAAAGATTATTTTTATGTGATTACATGAAAATTTCAGATTGCATACATAGCTCACATCAGTTAGACAATGAGCTATATAGTTCTTTAAGGAAAGCCGTCACAGCCGTCCAAGATGCAGCAAAGTAAATTTGTATTCAAGATTCACCCTTAACTATAAATAAGGGAAACTCAGCCTTATAAGCCCTTATTGAAGAAATTACCTGGTGTGATACAGGAAGGAATAAAAACACAGGAGGAGTTACATGATGGAGGGTTAGCGGCCGGCGCTAAAATAGACCGAGACAGTGAACATGACGACTGGGGTTGCAGAGCAAAAGATGTAAATCCCGACGATACAAAAGTAATGATATCAAACGAGGCTCAGCACACTTCTGCAGAGAGCCTGATAAGGAATATTGCAAGCTTATGGGCCATCTGGTGTCTGTCAAGGCCTCTTAACTTCACCAGTGTAACTCAAAAGCAAAAATAGACCTTGGGTGATTACAAGAGAGCATGGCCTCATTGTATTAAAATGTATTTCCAAAGCCCCGGCCCTCAGAGCCTTTCAAGATCTTCCAATTTCACCTTTTTTTAGCCTCACAGAAGAAGAAGACAATGTTTGATCAAATGGGCAGGAAAAACTTAAAACAGTGTGGTATGTACAGAACTTCCCTTTACCTAAACGGACTGCAGGCCACATTGGACTGTCCAGTCATAGTTTGCTAAGGCTGTGACACAGGAAAGGGGAAAGATGTGATGCTGGGGCTGTGGTGGAGCTCACTTGTAGAGTGCTCTGGTGGCTCGCACAGGGGGCCCTGGGTTTGATTCCCATCACTGCCTAAACCCAGCAGGGTGGCACATGGCTGCAAGCCCCACAACTGGGAGTTGAGGGCAAATGCATTGGCAACTTTGGCCTCTTTGACTATTACAGAGTTTGAGGCCAACCTGGGTTACATGAAACTCTGTCTCAAGAAAAGGAAGGAAGGAAGGAAGGAAGGAAGGAAGGAAGGAAGGAAGGAAGGAGACAGGTGATATGACAAAAAAAATCTGTTATTCAAAAATTGCTAATGAATACTGGAATAAATTGATTTTGTTTTGCAATGTCGTTTATTTTAGGCTGCCCTCAAACTGCCTCAGAATCCACAGTGCTGGGATTACAAGAAATGTGTTACTGTGCTCAGTGAAACACATTGGTTGTTGTTGTCTGGTGGTGGTGGTGGTGGTGGTGGTGCTGGTGTGTGTGTGTGGGCGTGTGTGCTTAATTGGGTTAGTTGTCTCTTCTATGTATGCTCCAAGGGATCACCTAAACCATCTCACCAGTCCTACACGGGGTTTTTGTTTTTGTTTTAAAAACACATGAAATCCACTTTAAAAATTGTTTATTTTTCTCTTTAAAATGACTTTTATTAAAAAAATAATATCTTTACCGTGGGGCATTAAAGACAAACAGGGCATGAATTTAGGATGAGGTAAACAGGTGACCAAGAACAGGGTCAAATTAGATTTATGCTAAAGTATATATAAATAAAATACGCCTTTGGGGATGAAGACTCTTTAGTTTGATGTTTACTTCTTATGCCTACATTCATTTCTTTTTATATCAGAAAAATTCAAATAACACTATTTCTTATTACTTTAAAAATTAACTAATCGATAATTTTCTGTGCCCCCATTATTGATAGTGTGCTTTCACTGTTAGCTTTTAACCCTTTTATATGCACATATCAACAAACAGGTATGACAGCATTTCTTTCAAATAGTCATGAAAAAAAATCCTCTAGCCTACAGGAACTTCACAGGGTCAGTTATAAAAATAAGCAGTTATAACATGAGCAGCCACTGCTGGTTCTAGCTCCATGCTTGGCCTCACCCAGTGTCCTCTCTGCATGCTGGTGCCCCCACTACTCTTTTCTGTCACATTATCTAAAACTATTTCTTTAAAATAAGTGGAATATTTCTGTCTCTTCAGCTTAGGTTCTCTGGTCACCTCAAGCCAACTACTCTGAGACTACATGTTTCCTCCTTCTCATGTCATCTGACCTTCCAAAGTCAAAGAGTGGATACTTTTTGCATTCTGGGTCATTTTCACAGACATCCTAATGGGCTGAAAAATTATAACTACTGACACTCCTGGCACAGAGAGCAGCGGGGAAGAAAATCCTTGCACTGAGGGTCCTGTGTACATGAACATCTGACTCCCATGTTTTTTCCATAGACAGAAAAAATGTCATCCAATCTTAGGGGTGGGCACTACTCCAGAAAACAAACACAACCGAGGAGGATTTCCCAGCTCTCTAAGGAAAGTCACCTGAGCAACACAAGACAGGTCATAAGCAGCTCAGGTGTCTTTTACAAAGAAGATTTATTTCTGAAACAATAAATCTCTCCCCTGACACTGGTTCAAACATGTGCTCATACCACCCTCAGTCTATTTTATTTTCAGTCTTAAAAATGTTCCACAGTCTATATGTAGCTAAGATAGACAATTTACCAAATTTTGCCAAATGTCAAAATATTAACCATTTCATTTTAACAAGTTTCATGATGTCTAATGTACATTTGAACACTGATCTAAGTATAAGAGCTTAGGCCAAAAAGAAAAAAAATCATTTTTACTCTACAGTATACCTTGAAAGCAGTCTCATCTCAACAACCCTCTATTTCCTTTTAATTCACTATCATTATAACAGAAATGATTAATTCAAAAAAGAATGGACATCTGAAAGCTTGGTGGATAAAGCATTTACTGCAATAAACATGAGGGGCTGAATTCAAACCCTCAGAACCCACACAGAGCTGGTGTGTGCTGGGAAGCCTGCCGATCTTATGGTGAGGTCAGAGACAGAGACAGAAGACCCCCAAACGAGCGTGTGCCCACTAGTCTGCTGCACACACTAGTGAACAGGAGGTTCTATATTAAACAAGGTGGAAAGTGGGGACCAACATCCAAGATTGTCCTCAGACCTCCACACTTGTACCAGGGCACACATACACCTATTCTTAAACACACACACACACAAACACTTCTTTTGTTTGTTGTTTTTTTGTTTGGGTTTTTTGAGACCGGGTTTCTCTGTGTATCCTTGGCTGTCCTGGGCTCACTTTGTAGACCAGGCTGGCCTTGAACTTATAGAGATCCACCTGCCTCTGCCTCCCAAGTGCTGGGATTAAAGGCGTGTGCCACCACCGCCGGCCACACTTCTTAAAAGGATAAGAAAACCAACATATCCTATGAACCATAGCCATTTTTTCCCCCCTGACTCTTGGGGCTTTTAATGCCACTGTAAAGATAACTTTTGTGATTGATAACTTTTACTCCAGATACACTCAAACATTTATAAATAAGGTTCACTTGAAGAGAAACATCTAGAATAACCCTTCAGCAGTCTTTAAATAGTAAACCCATCAGCAGAAGCAAAGCACCACACACTCCAGGCCCTACAGAAATAGTCACTCTGTTTGTCCAGCTGCACATAGCCCCACAGATCCCAGCCCTGAGCACGCTTGGTATATTTAGCAACCACTTGCACTGCTTATCTTTCTTCCGTACATTTTAAAAAGGATCCTAAGTAAGAGACCTCAGCTGCTCCAACATTTGACTCCCATTCTTCCTGTTTGAGTTTGTATGAGACTCTTTCACCCACTCTGTGGCTCAGAGGAAGTTATCGGCCTCCCACTAATTGAGGTAGAGAAGAAGTAAGCTCATAACAGCAACGCAGGAAAGAATGGCAAGCACCTCACAGCACAGTGAGGACATAGTGAGAACCAGCCAGCCCCAGTGGGAGAATCAGGATGGCTCGGCGGAAAGATGAAGGCTTGTTCACTTGGGGATGGTCCCCACCTTTGACAATTTTATGAGACATATTTTCACTATGCTGCCCAACATGGCCTCAAACTTTGGATCCTCCTGCCTCAGTCACCTGAGGGCTAGGACTGTAGAGTGTGCCATCACAGCAATCTCTAGCACTTATTTCTTACTTCTTGGTCAATCCTGAGGGGACTGAGAGAGGGTCAAGTGACTTGGTATTCATCTGGCTAGAACACTGTTAATTTGTTTTTGTTTTCTGGATTACAGAGTAAAGAGTTGTAACTTTCATTTGCCTGCTTCAATTGTTATCTGGGACACTAACTGCCTTCTTCTGCTAATCTAGGCCTAGTCCTGGAAGCTTCTAGCCTCCATACAATCTAACCTAAACTTGGATTGTTTCAGCCTCTGAGACTTACTGCTTAGTGAGCTCTGGGCTGGCTGGCTCAACTCAGCTGTTCTGGCTCAAACTCTTCTCCCAGGTGACTTATTTAATCTGGCTTCTCTCTTGGCCCAGAATTGCTCTGCTTGGCCTCAAACTAACCCAGCAATCAGCTCTAATCTTCTGGCTTCTCATTTTCTGGCCTGTTCCATGTTCACCTGAGTTCTCTCTCTGCAACCCATCTCTCTATTATTGTCCTGATAAAAACCGCCTTCTCTCTCTCTGTAAAATTGCATCTTAAGTAGCTTCCCTTTCCACTCAATTAGACATAATTTTCAAACATGGGTGCTTTCTTCTACAAACTAACTTTACTTTCTTTTTTTAAAAACTAACTTTACTTTCATTGTTTGGGATTAAAGGTATGTACCACCATGCCTGGATCTAAGCTTTTCTTCACCTGGTATTTGCTCTATACCAGGCTGGCCTTGAACTCTGATCTGTTTGCCTCTGTCTCACAGATTAAAGGTGTGTTTGCATTCCAGCCAGATCACACAGTTCTACAAGATCTTCGGATGTGATCTCTTCCCAGCCGGATCACAGACCTAGAAGGTCTGTGGATGGGATCTCTTGCCAGAACAGCCATGTTCTGAATTAACATTCCTCCACAAAGGGTTATAACACTAACACCCTTGTGGTCAAACTTCTTCTTCTTTTTTTGTATTGGATTCTTTTTATTTTATTTTATTAATTTATTCTTATTACATTGCAATGGTTATCCCATCCCTTGTATCCTCCCATTCCTCCCTCCCTCCCATTTCCCCCTTACTCCCCTCCCCTATGACTGTGACTGAGGGGGACTTCCTCCCCCTTTATATGCTCATTGGGTATCAAGTCTCTTCTTGGTAGCCTGCTATCCTTCCTCTGAGTACCACCAGGTCTCCCCATCCAGGGGACATGGTCAAATATGAGGCACCAGAGTATGTGTGAAAGTCATACCCCACTCTCCACTCAACTATGGAGAATGTCCTGTCCATTGGCTAGATCTGGGTAGGGGTTTGAAGTTTTCGGCCTGTATTGTCCTTGGCTGGAGCCATAGTTTGAGTGGGACACCTGGGCCCAAATCTGCCTATCATAATGTTCTTCTTGTAGGTTTCTAGGATCCTCTGGATCCTTCTACTTTGCTATTCTCCCATGCTTCTCTCATCTAAAGTCCCAATAGGGTGTCCTACCCTCTGTCCCAGTTTCCTGGTAAGTGAAGATTTTCATGGGACATGCCCCTTGGGCTAGTATGCAGATATAAGTGAGTATATACCATTTGACTCTTTCTGCTTCTGGGTTAACTCACTCATTATGATCATTACTAGTTCAATCCATTTGTCCACAAATTTCGGGAATTCCTTGTTTTTAATAGCTGAGTAGTATTCCATAGTGTAAATGTACCACAGTTTCTTTATCCATTCTTCTACTGAGGGACACTTAGGCTGTTTCCATGATCTGGCCATTATGAATAAGGCTGCTATGAACATGGTTGTGCAAATTTTCTTGTTGTGTGCTGGAGCATCTTCTGGGTATATTCCAAGGAATTAGAATAGCTGGGTCTTGAGGAAGCCCTATTCCCAGTTTTCTGAGATAGCAGCAGATAGATTTCCAAAGTGGCTGTACTAGTTTGCATTCTGTGGTCAAACTTCTAACTCATGTTCCAAAAGGACATGGGAAAGGCCATTCTTCTTGTCCTATCAGGAACAATGAAGAGAAGAAAATGGAAGGTGGGGACTTAACCACCAACGCCAGGGTCTAGAGTCAATGATTTTCACACCAACCTCTTAAACATGGAGATGTTTTACTGGACTAAGCTGTTAATCTTCCCACATGGCCAGATGTTAGGAAAGGCCTTTGCAAGTCATCAGTCGGTAACCACTCACTGTAGACTCACAGAGATGCACTTTAAAGAACAAGACAAGGTTCTAGAGCAAACGCGTGACGCAGAAGTCTGGGGGCATTTGTGGGGTTCCAGCTAAAGCAAGACACAGAAATCCAGAGCACCTCTAGGGTTCCAGCAGAGAAGTGACACAGAATGAAAAGGAAACTGTAAAATTCAGTGTAATGTTTAAGACAAACCCAGCATATGGACTACAGCCTAAGGGAGTAATGGGGGTCAAAAAGTGTTCCAAAGCCATACGGGAATGGGATGAAGAAAAGAAAGAAAGAAAGAAAGAAAGAAAGAAAGAAAGAAAGAAGAAAGAAGAAGAAAGAAGAAGAAGAAAGAAAGAAGAAAAAAGAGAAAGAAAGAAAGAAAGAAAGAAAGAAAGAAAGGAAGGAAGAAAGGAAAAAAAGATGGCTTCCAAAAAGAGAAGAGTGCCTGTAAATCTGAGGACTGATAGGAACCTTAAAATTCTTGTAATCTTTCCTCCCATCGCCCCCACATCCTGTGGGAAAGAGCTGTATGAGCAAGGGTTCAGCATAAACCTGGACCACAAGACTTGAGAGGAGACTATCAAGAAGTTCTGGGAAAACAGGCCTTGACTCAAGAGAACTCAGAGGAACCTCAATCTATGAGTAATGAGCATTTCCTGTCACAGGCAAAGCCAGTGTTACAATTTTATGAAGCAGATGATTCTTATCCACCAAAGGGTCCATCTTCTTGTTGACCTTGGAGATCCAAGGGGAACAGCATGTTCTTTTAAGTACTATTATTTAGCTAAACAGCTGATATTAATTATAACATCCCACTCACAATGCACTGGAGTGGTGGACTTCATTTTCTTTCTCTTGGTGAGAAAGGTAGCTCTTGGGAATAAGCTACACGTTTTTTCACTGACTTTCAAATCTTTAGGCTACTAGAGCACTGTTGAGATTACTACTAGTCCACCTTAGACTCCAAGCACTCAAATAATGAAAATACTTCAAGTGCTGCCAAGCACAAATAAGACTAGGTGTGGAATTAGGTCAAGTCAATAAAACACTTCTGCACAAGCACAGCACAAGATCTGGCAACCTAGAGCCCTGGGACCAGTGCTGCGTGCCATCTGGTTTATGAATGAAATGTTGTTGGAATGATGCCACACCCATACTTTTCTTATTGTCTAAATATGGCTGTCTTGCTGAAACAGCAAGTCGCTAAGGAGACCAGACAGCAGGCTGAAGACACAGCCCGTTTGGTAGAACACTCATGTAGCATACATGAGGCCATAAATTCAATCCCCAGCACAGCATAGACTGAGCACAGTGGTGCTGTGATGGGGAAGACAAAAGCATCAGAGGGTTAAGGTCATTCCTGACTATGCACTGAGTTCTAGGCTAGGCAGAGACGCACAAGATGTTTAAACACAAAAGTTAAAAGAGACAGATGTCCATCAGAGAATAAAATGTTACTCTCTCTGGCGATTCCTGATTAGTGCTCTCGCCTGCCGAATGTAATTAAGAATCTAGATCAATCTTCCTGAACACGTACAAACAGTAGAACTTGGCTGGGTGATAAGGAAAGTTAAGATCTGGCTCTTACCAATAATATTTTTTAAGGCTGAAAAAGAGCTAAAATGGATAATTTCAACATGTACCTCTACTGCTGCGATGGACATCCACATTGACACTAGGAAGGCAAACCTGGCAAACTTTGTAGAAACTAGAAAAGATATCATGGATCAAAGAAAGACACATGGCCTTTTCATCTTATATACTATAAATACAAAATTTGCTTAGAGCTTACATTAATGATTTCTGCGAAGATAAAAGTTGGAAGACAAGAGGCAACTTTGAGGTGACAGATTTACAGCACTGATCATGAGAAGGGTTTCCTAGCAATTTACTTATTTTCAAACTCAGCAAATTGGGTGGATACATTGTGTACAGTTTGTTTGTTTGTTTGTTTGTTTGTTTAATGTCAATCACACCTCAATAAAGGATTTTTAAAATGAGTAGAGTTAGCCTACTCAAGTGCTGAAAGGAAAACAAGGACAATGTCCAGGCGTCTTTTGGCAACCAGGAGGAAATACGAGTCTCCACTACATTTCTGTTCTAAGAATCCAGACAGCAATCATGGGTGCCTTGGGACAGAGGGAGCTGGGAGTGTCCCATGGGTTAAATGGTTTGCACAGCTTGATTCATCGGGCAAATGGGACTCTGAAAGGCTAATGAGGAGAAAAGAACAAAGAAAACAGCTTAGCTTGTGTGAAATGAAACTCTAATCCCCATGAAGCTCTGATCACTTCTGGGAAAATTTTATTTTTGTTGATAAATCATGTCACCTGTAAAGGAGAAAATATATGGCTTTTTATTAAGTGTAAAAATTTCGGCCATACACCAGGAGTGGTGGCGCACTCCTCTAATCCCAGTACTTAAGAGGCAGAGGCAGGTGGATCGGCTGTGAGTTCAAGGCCAGCCTGGTCTACAAAGCGAGTCCAGGACAGCCGAGGCTACACAGAGAAACCTTGTCTCAAAAAAACCAAAAATAATCTGGACCATATAACCTATGTGACCAAACAAAATGAAATGTTTCCTATTGTCTTTTTTTGATCCTCCAAACTGATTTGATGTCTACCACCTGGAAGAAAATTTTGATGTGGGGGAAGGGGGGCGGGAACTTGTCTGCTCCACATGAGGGAACAAAGCCCTAAGATCCCAAAGCAAGCTGGTATAATGCCTCAAATTCTGGTGGGCATAGGCACTCCTATGGACTCAGTCAGTCCATTTCCACAGGGATTGCCCATCAGACATCTGCATGTGGGACGTGAGAGGAGTTGCTTTGGGTGCGCTTGCTTTCACCAAGAACATTAGTGGACATTTTCCCTGAGTGCTGAGTAGAGGAACAAGGAGAAGAGACACAAATTCTGTCAGGGCTCAGAAATCTGAAAGGCCCCAAGGCCTAAGACACTGAGATAGACCATCTGAGTGGCCTGTGCATTGTGCAAAAGAGCGTGAGGGATCACGTAGGAAGCCTAAAGAACAGTGTGTTGCTTTCCTAAATATTTAGGAGTCTCCCTGCCCCACCCTTTGTGTGTGTGTGTGTGTGTGTGTGTGTGTGTGTGTGTGTGTGTGTGTGTGTGTTTATCCCACTGAGCTCAATTAAGGTCACTTGCATGAGCAGGGTGGGAGGTCATTTACTGGCGCATGGGTCTTATCAGTGGCTCCACCAACTGAAGAAAATGGCATCCCTTTCCCTCACCACCATAAACTATCTGTTGTCTGTAGACATTCTCCAAGCCCTGCCCCCTTCCATGACTGGATGGTGACAGGCCCAGTCTTCTGGAGAGCTTGTGTTGGTAATCGCAACTGCACTGAGTCCACGGGTGTTGCAGCCATGCCGTCCGTGTTCACAGCCATGTTACTGCAGTATAGCCCCACAATCTTTTGGTGCTTGCGTTCTTTCTACTTCTCTTCCGCATTGTCCCCTGATCTTTGGAAGGAGTAATATAGATGAACCAAACATTCCTCCAACCCTTTTTGTCAACACTTCAACCAATTATGAATCTACATTAGCCACTGCTCTGCATAATTAAAAATCCCCTCTAACTTTGGCTGGGGGTAGTGTTAATATGTGTATGTAAAGATGAGTATTGAGAAGCCAAAATGCTAGTGCTAGGTTTCTTTATGAGCTGTTGGTCAAGAAGCCCCAGATGCTCCCAAAACGATACAGGTCATTGCTCTGAGTTGCCCACCACACGTAGATGACAAGATTCCATTGCCGAAAGCATTGTGCTTCGGTCACAGGCCACAGAGCAGTCAAGCTGGAACTGAGTTGAAAGCTCCTTGCCTCCTGGATAGCTTTCATAGAGCTGGACGTTGTCGTGGAGATGGCTAGAAAAGTCATTAACAGTCACACCGACCTGTGGAGTCTGTGAGCTAAAGCAACAATCTAGCAAGATGTGCTTGCTGGTGCAGTAGTGGCATGGATGGCTGTTCAGAAATAGTCAACACCTTTCTGATTGGACTTGAGGTTCATTCCACAGGAGGAAACTCGTGGGGGCAAAGGATAGAGGCCTCATTCTCACCCGGAAAGGTCTGCTCTGAGGCTCGCTTGGGTTTACTCCTCAGAAGTATGGAGAGGAAGCCTACACTTGTTATCTGAAGCCATATGCTGAGTCTGCTCTGGGGTAGGTGAACCCTAATGGAGGCAGCCATCCTGAGAAATCCTGGAAAGGTTCTGTGAAAGGGGTCTGCCTAACAGGACAGACGAGATGCCGGGAGGTGCTCATTCCTACAAGGATGCTCAGCAGAGAGCATAAGCAGTCGTCTATGGCCTCGTCTTCACAACCCAAGGATCTCTGCTACTCAAGAGCAGTGAGATAGCGTGAGAGCTGTTTGCACAGCGCACTCTGTGAAAAGTGCAGCAAGTGGGCAAATGTCTCCAGGAGGCTAGAAACAGTTGCAACGGTGCCACTCCAGAGGGCCACTGCTTTAATCTTCCCCACCCTCCTAAATCCACATCTGGAGGTACAAGACATAGAAAAGGTCAGTGAGGGAGAAGATGGAGAAGAAGAGCAAAGAAACCAACCCAAGTCATCTCCCCTCTGCAGACTTCAAAGCTTGGCAAACCTGGGCATGGGAAAACGGAAGTAAATTTAATCTGGATGGGTGGCTGGAAGCTTAATATTCTTTGGGGATAGGTTTTATGGTGGTTTTATTATCACTTTCCCCCAAATGTCTATACTCTCAAGGCTTGGGTGGCAGCCAAGTGTGCTTTGAAAGCTTTGGGAGGGAGAGCCGAGTAAGAGGAAACTGGGTTATTGGGAGTGTGCCCTGGGATGATAGGACTCCAGCCCCTTGCTCCAATTCTTTGCTTCCCAACTGCCATGGGGTGAACAAGGGTCCCCTACTTTCTACACCCTTTGAGATTTTCTGTTCCCACTGCACTCTTAAAGAGATAGGGCCAAGTGACCACTGGCTAAAAAACCAACAGCCCAAGCAAACTTTTCCTTCTTCAGGTTGATTCTGTTGGGGATTCCATGACAGAGAATGAAAGCTGACTAGCATGTTTTATACCTGCTTGAAAATGGAGTCTGTAAGACAGAGGCCAGATTCAAGAAATGGAGCTCTGATAGGGAGTTTGAAAAGATAAGACAATTTGCTACTTTGCCTCCAAATAAGTTCTTCCCATTGAGAAACGGGTTATATATTGCAGACGTAGTATTGAGCAATGAACCTTGTGTGGTAAATAAACTCATGCTGCAGGAAAAAGCACCCAAGGAAAAAAGATGATATCTCGAAGTGATGCTATTAGCAATTTAGGAAGACAAAGGAAGAAAGGGCTTTCTGAGGGCCCCTCCTAGTCCTGCCACAGAAAGGAGTTCATGGCCTAAGGTGTGAGCCATGGCATGAGGGCAGGCAGGCAGGTGCACACCTCAAACATGGGTGTCCTTTAGCTGTATCTCAATCACATTTTATATTTATTTGTTTACATTTCAAACAAACCTAAAGAGATCAAAATATTTCTTCCTTTCCTGTATCACAAATTAAATCAAAGGGCCCATAATGGTAGTGAATACAAGTATCAACAACAATAGAAAGAAACAGAAGATGGTGGGGCTCCAGCACCAGCAATGACCCCTCCCATCACTGTGCTGTTGTGTTCCGTGGCTTTTAGGTTTTTTTACTTTTGTTTACTCTTTTTCTTTCTTTCTTTTTTTTTTTTTTCTTTTTTCTTTTGGAATGTCAATTACATAGATTTACTGCACAAGTAGTCATGTTTTTTATAAACAAAAAAATCTTATTTCTTCCCAGTCTAGGTACCCCTTATTTCTTTTTTTTTTTAATTAATTTATTCATATTATATCCCAATTGTTATCCCATCCCTCGTATCCTCCCATTCCTCCCTCCATCCCGCTTTCACCCTATTCCGCTCCCCTGCGTCTGTGACTGGGGGGAACCTCCTCCCCCTCTACATGATCATAGAGTATCAAGTCTCATCCTGGCATCCTGCTATCCTTCCTCTGAGTGCCACCAGGCCTCCCCATCCAGGGAACGTGGTCGAATATGGGGCACCAGAGTTCATGTGAAAGTCAGACCCCACTCTCCACTCAACTGTGGAGAACTTCCTGTCCATTGGGTAGTTCTGGGTAGGGGTGTTCGATGTTTACTGCACATATTGTCCTTGGTTGGTACCATAGTTTGTGCAGGACCCCTGGGCCCAGATCTGCCTGTCATAATGTTCTTCTTGTAGGTTTCTAGAACCCTCTGGATCCTTCTATTTCCCCATTCTCCCATACTTTTCTCACCTAGAGTCCCAATAGGATGTCCTCACATCTATCTCTATTTCCTGGTAAGTGAAGACTTCCACAGGAGACAACTTACTGAACAGAATACCAACAGCCCAGTCCTTAAGGTCAACAATTAATAAGTGGGACCTCATGAGGCTGAGAAGCTTCTGTAAGGCAGGAGACACTGTCAACAGAACAAAGCGACAGCCTACAGACTGGGAAAAGATCTTCACCAACCCTACATCTGACAAAGGTCTAATATCCAAAATATATAAAGAACTCAAGAAATTAAACACTACTTTTGTTTGTTCTTAAGATAGCGAAACTAGCCTAGGCTGAACTAGAACTTTCTCTGTAGTGCAGAAAGTTGACCTTGAACTTGTGATCCTCCTGCTTCAGCCTCCTCAGTGCTGAAACCACAGGCATGCATCTCAGTCCCTTCAGTGTGCACCAAGCAAGCCTTTCCAACAGAGCCCGTGAGTGAAGTACTTGGGACTTCGTGTCAATTCTTTCTGTGGCTTATACAGCAGCCCCGGATGGGTTTTTTCTTTCCGTGGAAATGTATCTAGGGAATGACACCGAAACCCATTTTCATTCAAGACACAAGGCATTTTTAGTAAACTAGAAAATGACGATGACAGATAAAAATATGGCCCTAAATCTTACTATATTCACAATGGTAAGAAGATGTTCCTAGGTGTACACAGCCTATCGCTCCAGCCACTGACTAGACGCCACTACTGAAGTTTAAGACAATTGAAGTTTTAAGAAAATTAACCATTAGTTTGTAAGGAGCTGCCCTTGTGCACAGCAGACGTGGAACATTTTCATTTTCACACGTACAAGTATCAGAGGCTTTATCCATTAATTTATTTGGGCTTTTTGTTTGATTGGTGGGTTGGTGTAGAATTCCCTATGTAGCCCAGAATGGTCTTCAACTCACAGTGATCTTCCCGCTAGGCTTCCTAAGAACTGGAATTACAGGCGCAGGTCATCTTGCTCAGCGTTCATTTTAGGGACAGGCTGAGTTCCCCTGAAACTTTATTTTTAAGCAGCCTTTTATGGACAACAGACAAGCAGACATACAGAGTTCCAGTACTTCTTCCTGGAATCTGGAATCGGCTCCAAATCGCTGGCAAGCCATTCAGATCTCCACTGGGGGATTCAGACGCCGAGCTGAGTGACGTCATGCGCAGGCCCTTCTGAGAAGCTTTCGTTGTCCCTCTGCTGAACACACTGCTCTGCGAATCACATTCTTTTCCCAAGTTGTTCCCACTTCTCTTTTATATGACTCATGCTTTAAGGCATACGGCCACGTTATTTTTATGGGTAGATCTGACTGTGAACATGGGCGAGGAAGGAACATTCAGGAATATTTGGGGAATTCTGTCATCTTAGAGGCTGATAAATTAAAAGACTTAAGTTTTCCTTAGACCAAAAAAAAAATAAAAATAAAATAAAAAATCAAGATTTCACAAGCTGTGCAAGCAAAATAAATCTTGATGGAATTAAGTTTTTCTCTAGTTTCTTCCTGGAGTGGTGTGTGTGTGTGTGTGTGTGTGGAATACGTGTGTGTGTGTGTGTATGTGTGTACTTTTTGTGTTTGATGTGTCTTACAACATCATGCTTTTGACAACCAGACTTCTGAGGCTCAATTAATACAATAATGGTGTTATTTTTGTATTTGTGGAATGTATATATTTTTTTATAACTACTGGAGATCTTTATTAAACAGAAAGTGATTTTCAGTAAACCCCTCTAGCCCCAGCTAGATGATGAACAACTGATGAAAGGCTTAGAAAATCTGACTTCGGAAAACTAATTGGCAGTCTTGGGTAATTTAAGGAACTTAAAATTGTTCCCTTCTTATGTTTCCTATGGTCTTCCAAAAACCTTCCCAGACCCCACCACAAGAGCAGTGTAAAATAAACCACATACAATACTTTCAGGGAAAGAGGAAATGAACGGCAACAATTTTGAATTTCCAGGAAGAGACCTGCAAGGAAGTCCAGGTGGCAAAAAGGAAGGGGCAGGAACAAGCTTAAGACCCATCGGGAAGGGGAACAGTGCTCTGTACAGTGCTTTTCAAACTTGAGTATGAGAGAGATGCACCCTGCCATGATATGGCTGTTGACAACAGCCTGAGTTGGAGCCTCTACACACACACACATGGCTCCTGAGGGACACCAGTGCAGCTGTTCTCTGGACCACATTTTGGGTAACAATCCCTCCAAGTTGCTACAATCATTAAATAATTCACATTTATGTTGACACTTTACACAACTGGCCCTCACTTGTAAGCAAGAGTCTATGAAATACTTGGAGTCATCTCAACTATTCTATGGAAACACGGCTGAAGAGGCTCCAGGCACTCAATGTCACAGCCCCACCCCTTTGATAAGTCCCTTCATCAAATGCTGAACATCACCTCAAGCCTGCACTCGCTTTTCCTAAGCATTAGATATTTCAGTAATAAGAATGTCTCGTGCCCAAATAAATGTGAAAATGTTTGGAGTGCAGGTTAGTAGCTTTCCAAATTAGAAGATGACAGAGACAGTTTTCTACCTGAGTAGTCACCCAAAACTCTCTATTATCAAGTCTCTGATGGAGTTGAAGACCAGGTAACTTGTTTTTTTTTTTTACAAAGAAGCTTAGTTGTTTAGGGGTTAAGATGTTTTTAGGTCTAGATAGATGTTTTAAGTTGATAATGACAAGATGTGATGTAGACTAATTTACATTCAGAATTTTAGATGCACCAAGATAGGAAAAATGTTCTCTTCAAGGTTTCCAAATACAAATAGCCAAAACACTAAGAATGTAACATTTATATAATTCCTAATCGTGTCATGGTTCTTCTTACTGCAGGCAGTTTATTGTATATATGTGGAATAATATAAATGTATATGTAAAAAAACTAAATAAATAAATAAAGTTTTAAAAAAAGAAGAAAGTGTTGACGTAAAAATTCCCTGGGCTGGTGAGATGGCTCAGCAAGTCAAGACACTTCAGCCAAGCCTGAGGATCTTGGTTCCATCCTGAGACCCAGCTGGGGAAGAGAGACAACCATAACCATTTCCACAAGTTGTCCTCTGGCTTCTACACATTGTGGTTCACATACACACGCGCGTGCACACACACACACACACACACACCTTTTTTGATGGGAGCTGAGAGCTATACTAACCTATGGCTACATAGATACAAGTTTAGAGGGCACTTTGATATTACCATTTAACAGCTTTACCTCCAGGGCCTGTGAGCTCCCAACCATGAGCTCTTGCCCACATCAATCACTCTCTTAAAGACTCCTAACGTATATTTGTGTTAAACACCCTGAGAGTCCTGTATTTCTTTTTAAAAGATTAATTTTTTATTTTTAATTATGTGTATTCATTTGTATCTGTAGGGGTGTGCACATGGGAGCAGATGCCTTGGGAGGCCATCAGACCTCATTTAACTGGAACTACATGCTGTGTGCATGTGTGCATGCATGTGTGTGTGTGTGTGTGTGTGTGTGTACGCGCGTGCGCACATGCGTGCGTGGGGGGCAGGGACTGGAGCAAAAGAGTACCTTCTGGATGTGACAGGGCTACTATGTTCATGAGCTCACAGCAGCTGTGGTTGCCTGTACAAGATCAAGCCAGTCACAGTCCAACACGGAGGGGGCAGTATTACCCATTGACAGCTTCCGGGGAAGAGAGAGTCTGTTTTCTTTAATGGTATGGCTCCTGGTGTGTCAGCCATGGTCCAGTGGATGGCACCATGCTCAGGAGTGTATGGGCAGTATAAACTGAACTCTATGGATCATTAAAAGAAACAAAAAAACGGACCTGAAGTTTGTGGGTTTAGAAAGAGCTGGAGAAGGTGTTGAGATGAGTATGATTCTAAACTTAGCATGCAGTTCTCAATGAGCTGATAAGATAAATTTTAAGAAAGAGAAAACTGGCCACAGACACCATGCTTTCTTCAATAGGAACTCTCTTCACAATTGCTGTGGAAGCAGCCTCACACTGTGAAGACTTTGTCGATTTTTTAAATATTTTGTTTAATATTCATACATGCATATAATATTTTGATCAAATCCATCCCTCTATTTCTTTCCCCTCTAATTCCTCCCATATCCCCCACTACTTCCCTTCAGTGGTTCAGTTTTTAGTGAACTCGCTACACTGCACCCCACAGTACTTAAATCAATGTAACTTGAGACCAATATATACAAATAATTTAGTAATAAGAGTCCTCAAAGATATTTAGGGCATCAGAGAAGACATGATCACCTTTGTAAGAGTCAATCAGATGGGTCCAAGGAGAGAACAGCTTCCATAAAAAGCAATAGAAATAAAATAGTGCCGCGGGTGCTCACAGGCAGAATTACCATACTAGAATGTACAATACCACTGTTTCAAAGCTGCACATGACTATAACCTGTAAGGAAATGAAGTGGCCTCAGCTTTCCAGCCTTGCCCCCATGGCACTTTGTGAGCTCTGCTTTTGAGGGTGAAGATAAGACCAAATACATCCCATGTGGAGGCAGAGACATCTGAACACACCCTTGACCCCTAGGATGACTAGGGGAAAGCATCAACCTACTCAAAATGATTAAAACTCAACACTACAAAACTATTCCTTTGATCTTTCATTGGACTGGCTATGTTGAAATAACACTAGATGGAGGTTTCGCCTACATCAAATGGACCCAGAGTGTTGTTAGGGCATGGGGTGAATCTGAATAAGTAATTAATAATGTCTTCTTTCTAATATAAAATACAGCTTCAGTGGAGTTTCCTCCTACACAGAGATAGAAGCTATGCCATGGAATTTCAGAAGAAAGTCACAAATACATCCCTCGATGGCTAAATGAGCCTGTGCTATCAATGCTCTGGATTTTGTTTTGTCTGGTGGCGGGGGGGTTGCTTTTCTTTTCTTTCTTTCTTTTTTTTTTTTTCCCCTGTTTGTCTTGTTTTGTTTGTTTGTTTGTTTGTTTGTTTGTTTTGTTTTTGGAGACAAAGTTTCTCTGTGTAGCCTTGGCTGTCCTGGACTCATTTTGTGGACCAGGCTGGCCTCGAACTCACAGGGGTCTGCCTGCCTCTGCCTCCCTGGGTGTTGGGATTACAGGCGTGTGCCACTGCATCTGACTTCAGTACTCTACCTTATGGGAAGTTGTGTTCAGTGGCTTTCAGAATTTAAGTGACCAAGGGCTGCTCTCAACACTGATTCAATAGGGCTGAGATGGGGCAAAGGATCTTCATTTATCATAAATTCCTGGAGCTACCGCTGTAAGGCAATTTGAGGTGCCCCTGGGGATTGGCTGGCCTTCACCCTTTACCTTGTAGGTGAGAGTCTGAGGGAGTAATACATTTATAACCCACTATGAATCCAGTAAAGCTCCCCAGGACCAGGAGTCCTGAACGTGATCCCTGCACTCTGCTCTGCCCCCCACCTCTGCCGCTTTAGTCATGAGTTCTGCCTCAAACTGTGGTGTCACATGCAATCAATCACCCTCTCCATTCCCTTATCGTGGAAAACTTTGATAGGGGCCAGAGAGATTGCCTGTCTAATCCTCCAGGGTACCTTTAAGGCCTTTTATTGTCTTTCTCCTGTTTTACAACTCTATCAACTCTTAGAACTGATAATAATTAATGTGACTCTGCCCTGAGGAAGTGAATGAATTGGACCCCTTAAAATGCAAGTGGTTGGAGGCCCAGATTCTGCCCAGGAGGCTTACAGGTGACCAATAGGAAAGCAACTGCTGCCAGAGAATTAGATGAGCCATGCTTTTTATTAAATTCCTTATAAAAGATAATAACTTTCAACATCACACTTGTAGCCTTGAAATTTGAAGTCTATCTTGGCCAGAGACTCAACCACAGCAGGTCACATGGGGACAGACTAGAGGGATCTAAAGCCACAACCTTGGGAAGAGCCTCAGCTTTAGGGCTGTCAGAGCTCTGAGCCACTGATGAGAACAAAAATCTCAGGTGCTCCCTACCCCCCACCACCTCCACCCCCAATTGTAGAGGAATTTTATCCAGCAACCTGGCTACTCTGTGGCTACTCTGGCAAAGGATCACATCTAGAGACTTAGGTGATCTGGCTGGAATACAGACACACTTTTAGCACACATCTTTAATCCCTCTGGCTAGAATATAGACTCACCTTTAGTACACACCTTTAAACCCAAACAATGTCATCTAACTGAGGAACAGACTAAGTGATGAATCAGAGAAAGATTTCATAGAACGAGTCAGAGATAGGATACTCCCGACTCTTAGAAGAACGGACAGGAAAAAGAAGCTACTTAAAAGCAAGAGAAGAGAGAGAGATGAGGGGGGGGGAGCAGAGCTCATGGGGACAGTAGAGTACAGTTCAGTACAGTTGAGTGCAGTTCAGTTCATGGGGTTCAGAGGCAGTTTTTCCAAGCAGAGCAATTCAGTGAGAAGCAGAGAGAAGTCAGTTTGAATCAGCTTGGAGATGAGTTTTGAGCCGGAGCAGCTGACTTGAACCAGCTAGACAAAGTTCTGAAAGACCTAGAAAGGGTGAACTTATTTAGCAGTTAAGTCTCAGAGGCTGAAAGCATTCTAGGACTAGGTTAGCAGATGGAGGCTGGAAGCTGATGCCTTCAAGATCCCGGGTTGAATTAGATTGTGTGGAGGGAAGAAGCTTCCAGGCCTAGGCCTAGGCATAGTTAGAAACTCTCTGGGCTCAGCCCAAACCATGAACTCATTCATAAAGTTTGGGTACAGTTCTCTTCTCATATCCTCCACTGCAGGGTTGGCTTGTCACATTAGCAGTAACCATGATGTGAGAGCCCTCAGCCCTATACCTCCATCCCCCTGTGAGTCTCCTGTATATGAGTCAGCATAAATCCATGAAAATCCACCCTCTCATGAGTGGAGAAGTCAAAGTTCGACAGTGGCCTCTCTGGGCTACAATCCAGGTAGGATACTGTTCAGCTCTCCTAAAGGCTCCAGGAGGCATATACACCCTGCCCATTGCAGCTTCTTGAGGCCCTACATCGCTTATCTATAGCCCTTTCTTCCATCTTCAAAGCCACCAGCACGGCCCCTCACCCTCTCTGGTACTGAGCCTTTCCTACCTCCTTCTGATGAAGACCCTTTGGTGACAATGGAGCAATGGACCCCAGATGACCTACAGAGGTCCCCATCTCAGTGATCTTAGCTTGATTCCATCTGCATTGTCTCTTCTTCTATGTGATGTGATAGCCTCAAGTTCTGGAAATTAAGATATGCTGGTCTTTGGGCAACAATGTCTTACCAGTCACAGTTGAAACAGAGCAGAGAGTGCTATAGTTTGCATGTCTCACTCTATACTCAGAATCCATGTGACGGAATGGTTGGCCCTCTGTATGATGATATGGGAGATGACGGATTTAGGAAGCAGAGTTTCAAGGGAGGTGTTTAGGCCATTGCTGGTATTTCCCTCAAGAGAGACTGAGAGTTCTCCTGAGACACTAGTTGTTCCCAAGCGTGCAGTGGAACATGCCTGGTCCCTCCCTGCATATGTGTTCCTTGTCTTGTCCCATGACCTCTGCCTCTCTCTTGTGATTCTATCATGTTATTCACCAAGTGACACAAACAAGAATCCTAAAGCCAGCTAAGCATCACTCTCCTGAGCCTCTAATGCTGAAGGTAAAAAATCACCATTTTTCTTTATATTTTAAAAGACTACAATTGTTCATTTGGCTGAAAGTACTACCAAATAAGCATCTATTTATAAGACTGTCATACGTCAGTACTCTCACTGCCTGTGCATGTGTGTACTTTAAACTGTCTTTTATGTATAAATGACTCTGTAAGTTATAAAATTTACAAGAAGTCCTTCAGAACTTTTTACATAAAAACGTTGACATATATTCATTATTTAACATTTTTTATATTATGGCCTTACTTTCTATTAAAAATAACCTTCTAATATGCTATATTCTCCTAAAATGGAGATGAGATTCTTTTTTTGTTTGTTTGTTTTCATTTGAAAACAGAATTTATTATTCAAATTGTCACATGTTTCCTCTATCCTTGGATGAAAATATGTTTACAATCGGAAAAGAAGACAATACTTTACACACGTCATGTTTCACTAATCTTATCTGAGCACCAGTGGCATGGCTCAGTGCGAAAAATCTGCAGTATGCAAGACTAGCAACCTGACCTTGATCACAATATAAAGATGAACAAAAGCAGATCCCTCAAGGTCGTCTTCCAGTCTCTACATGGAGACGTAATCCTTGAATGGCAGAATAAGAAATCCCAGTCACATGCTTTTCCATAAAAGCCATGGAATCTGTGGCAAAACTTATCAAAATCCACTTTTTCTGAACCAAAGAAATTATTGCAACACTGTACTGTGTGTGTCTTTATGAAAAATGACTGAATCTTGGTAAGAAGAAGGTCCCATGGCATTTTTATTTAACATAAACCCTCTCCTCCCTCGAATTCCCTGGCTCATAGTTTGCTTTTGTTGCTGTGATAAACACGGAACAAAAGCAACTTGAGGAGAAAAGGGTTTAATTCAGTTTACAGATTATAGTCCATCAGCAAGAAAACCAGGACAGGAGCTGGAGGCAGGAACCTGGAGGCAGGAACGGAAGCAGAGACCATAGAGGAGTGCCTGCTTACTGGTTTCCTTGCTCCGGCTTTCTTAGGTGCCTTTCTTGTGCTACTCTGGACCACCTACCCAGGGATGGTGCTGCCCACAGTGGGCTGGGTCCTCCATATCAATTAGCTATCAAGATGTCCCTACAGACATGTCCATAAGGCAACCTGGAAGATGAGAATTTCTCTTCCCAGGTGACTGTAGTTTGTGTCAAACTGATTAACGAAGATCAAAATAGCTATGAGAACAGGTAGTCAGGAGCCACTGGGAGGAAAGACTAGATTTGGACCTTCCTGAAAGTCCCACAATGGGTAAAAATTTATCTATGTAGCTGCTTGCTGAAAATCTCCAATTTCAGGGCTTGTCTTTATTTTAGACAATTCAGAATGTTTTCCTGTGGCAACAGCCCCATACTCAGCATTCAAAAGAAAAAAAAAATCAATGGCAAGTCAGAGTTAGTGGCACACACTTCTAGTTCCAATTACCCCAGATGCTGAGGTAGGAACACATGAGCCTAAGACATTGAGAACAGGCTGGGCAATGTATCAAGACCCTGTCTCCAACAGACGAATAACCAATCAAGCACTAGTGACAGGTATTTTGAGTGGCATCTGCCCCAGACAGTGCTGCTGCTTCAGACTAATAGGAAGCTGGCTGGTGTACAACTGAGAAGTTAGAGGCTTGTAATAGCACATGGCACATGGATCCATAGGATCCAGCCCCCTCTTCTGACTTCTGCAGGTAACACGTGCGCACACACACACAGACACACACACACCAGAGAGAGAGAGAGAGAGAGAGAGAGAGAACACACATATACATCAGTCAAAGCACTCATACACATAAAGCACAACAGTAAATCAAATTTAAAAAGTTGTCACTTGATTGGATCAATAAAAATATGAACTATTGGGAAGGGGAATCAATGAACTTGAAAGTACTCCAACTGAGGTGGTTTAGCATCAGAGAGAACAAAGTAGGAAAACCAACAAGGCCTCAGAGACCTGTAGCTTATGACAGTTCCATAGGAGAGAAGATGAATTTTAGTAATCATCATCATCATCATCATCATCATCATCAAGATAGGAAATAAGCCAAGTATGGTGGCATACATCTATAGATTCAAAGGTAAAAAGTTAGAACCAGGGAAGAGGGGGAGGCACAGGGATTTTAAGTTTGGGGCCACCCTCGACTATATAACTCATCTCAAAAAGGAAGAAAGATCTTGAAGAAGACAGTGGTCCAAGTTTTTCCAAATATGATGAACTACACATCCAAGAATTTCAATGAGTTAAAATAGAGGAAACACAAAAGAGATTCAAATGGAAATGCATTTCAATTGGAGTAGTGAAAGACAACTTCTTTAGAGCAGTTAAAGAGAAGTGACTCATCACTTGTAAAAGTTCTCAATACAACTAAGCACTTTGGGCTAGGGAAATGCCTGGGCAGTTGCTGCTTTTCCAGAGGACCAGAGTTTGGTTCCCAGTGCCCTTTTTGTGTGCTCACAGCAGCACATAACTCCAGCTCCAGGGGGAATCTGTTGCCCTCTTCTGGCTTCAAGAGGCACTGCATGCACAGGCACATAGCTACATACATATACACAATAAATAAATATTTAAAAGTAAAGGCTAACACATGATTTCTTGTCAGAAACCACTGATGTTTGAAGGATATGCAGCAACATAGTCAAAGTGCTAAGAGAAAAAACTGTCAATCGAAAACCTTCCCTCTGTCCACCTCTGGTCACCCCTCCCCAGTGTTACACACTTTCCCTATTTCCCTATGCCTAGTGGGAGAGATGGTTCATCCAGGAGCCTCAAAGCACCCTCCCCCTTTCACCAGAGCAATCACTGTACCAAACATCATCACCTCCAGAAGCCCTCCCTGTTGGCTAAAAGGACACCTCACACCATCCTTCAGAACCTCAGAGAATGGTAACAAACATGTCCCTGAGAACCAAAGTAGAAACCTTAGTGTATCTTCTTCACAGAGACAGCACTGTATCCATTCCCCTCCCCCTCCCCGAAATTGGACCCAAGCACACAATGAAGTAGGCTGGTGTGTTGGTCAGGTTTCACTGTCAACTTGACGTAGCCCAGTGTGACCTGAAAGGAGGGAACTTCAACTGGGAAACTGCCCCAATCTGATTGGCCTAGGAGGTGGCGAGGGGTGGGGTGGGGCATTTTTGCGATTGCTCACTGATACAGAAGGGCTAAAGGTGATCCCATCCCTCAGCAGGTGGGCCTGGGCTGGCTGAGGAGGCTGTGGGGAGCAAGGCAATGAGCAGCATTTCTCCATGGTCTCGGCCTTACTTCCTGCTGGAGCTCCTGTCCTGACTTCCTTCAGCGACGACCAATGGCCTGGAAATTGAATCCGAATGAACTCTTTCTTTGCTTTAGGTTTTTTTTCTTCTTTCTTTTTGGCTCACAGTGTTTATCACAGCAACAGAGAGTAAACAAGAAGACCACCAAAAAAGATGCATGCACAGAAAACAAGATGGCGTGCCCATTTCTGAGAATCAGTATTGTCTTATTATTCCCAGGTTTTTTTGTTTTGTTTTGTTTTGTTTTTTTATTTTAGGTTTTTCGAGATAGGGTTTCTCTATGTATCCTTGGCTGTCCTGGACTCGCTTTGTAGACCAGGCTGGCTTTGAACTCAAAGCGATCCACCTGCCTCTGCCTCCCAAGTGCTGGGTTTTTTTTTGTTTTCTTAATGTCTGTCCTTAGTTCTATTATTTCTATTTTTAAACAAATGGATACCTAAGAAAAGCTCTGGGGGTATAGACAGAAAACTTAGCCCCTGTGACCCAGAGCTAGAAAGTGCCAGCCCAGCACAAGAGGAAGGATGGAACAGGGGCTTTCCTGGGGTGTGGCAACACCAAATGACTCATGCTACTTCCTTGTTCTAGCGCTTTCCATTGCTAGGGTGGAGAAAACTCAGACAAGCTGGGCAAGTGCTCTTATTTAAAGGGTGGCCTTAGTGTGATGAAAGCTTTTTGCTTTCTTCTTGCAGCAATGCCAGGCAAGGAACTAAAACTGCAGAGCAAGATGGTGAGTTTACCCTCTAACAGATTCAGTGCTCAGAAAATGCCTCTCCAAAGTGCCTGGAGAGGATGTTAGAAGCCCTCTGAAGCAGCTGCAGAACCAAGATGTCTCTGACCTGCCCACCATCTTGCTTCTTCCCTGAAGCAAATGATAAAATCAAGAAAACCTCTGTCCTATCACAGGTCGTTTTCATCATTGCAAGAACATAGAGCTCAAAAAAAAAAAAAAAAAAAAAAAAAAAAAAAAAAGAACATAGAGCTCAGGGTACCAAGGTGGCAACCTCCAAGCTCTCTGTAGGAGCAAGACATTAGAAAAAAAGCTCTGGCCTATCTGATCATAAGACCTCTACCGCAGAAGGGGCCTGCCATGTGCCCAGTAGGAAAGGATGCCACATGGTGCCCCAGAAGAGTTCCAACAGACAGGATATCAGAGGATAAAACTCATTAATACTTTTTAAAGGGTCATGGCTGACCTTAACATGCCTGCTCCAAGACACAGTTCCAACAGACTCTTACTGAGTCTCCATACCTCGTGTGTTTCTCTTAGATTACACCCTTTCCCCACACAGCCCATTCTCCACTGAATCTAAATACAGGCACAGGCACACATGCACATAGCAGTCTTGCCTGAGTCCAAAACTCATATTACATAAACCTCGGGTGCTTGTCTCTTATTTAGCTCTTGTGCCAACAATGGCAGCCATAGCCCTTAAGAAAGTATCAGATCTTTCACCCCAGCAGGTACAGGAGCCATCTCTGAAATAAGGCCAACACAGTCTAAAACTAGTTACCCACTGTGTGTACAATTACAAAAAGGTCAGGCTCAGCAAATTCCTCTTTGTGAAGCCAGAAGCTAAACTAAATGTCACAGCTCCCAAAGCAAGCAAACTGGACAGACAAAAGAAAGGACAGAGGGACTTCAATTAGCTTTGTGACCCAGCAAATGTAGGAACCACCTCAGTACCCCAAGCAAGGTTTGTCTTGCAGTTCCATGCTGTGACATCCTATGATTTTCTCTCTCAACAGCTAGGAGATAAAGGTTCCAGACACTAAATCTGTCTGGAAACAAAACACTCAAGTGTTCTGCAAAGTCCCTCTGCTCACAGGAGAGGAATAATTGAGCTTTTTATACCTCATGAGGCTTTCAAACACCAGAGCTTAAGCATCAGCAATTATATAAATCCATCCATAACTCAAAAAGAAGCCAAGCTGTTAAGAAAGACAAAGCCAAAACAGAACGGCTCTTTACTTCGTGCAGGCAGGCCCATTCAGTAAAATTCGCTTGCTTAAAAGCTCTTTATTGAAAAGAAGAGCAGAGAGTAAGGAAAGCATGAATTGCCATTTCATAAACAGGCTCTATGTGGGTATAGAGAAAATTACATTTACAATATATGTGTAAAATACCTAATGCAATGTGGGTACCTATGAAGGGACCAAAAAGGCTTCGGGGCTATTACTACTGTGCATTTTGTCATTGTTTTAATTATAGAGGTAGATTTATGACTCACAAAGACATTTCCAGCAGTTGTATAACTCACCCAGACCATTCAGGAGGCTTACAATTGACCTCATGGCCCACAGACAAGCTGAGTTCTATGAAGAAGCTTTGACTGTATTAAAGATTCTGCAAGCTGTTTGGCCCTGGCTGCGTAGAATATTACGATGGTGGGGAGCTGACCTTTGTGGGCCACGTATCATAATCACCTTGGCCACACTATGCCCTTAGGTAATCGTTTTTTACATTTCACTCACATTATTGTACGCAACAGATCAGCTTCTGAGGCCATTATCACTGAGCTTAGCAGACATCTTTCCTTTACTAGCCACAAAGCTAAGTGTGTTTTGACATCTGACACCTACAGAACCAACTTCCCCACTTTGCTGTAGCCCTGATGACCCACCAGTATAACTGTAAAACATATGGTTTGTTACTTCTTTTTTTTTCTTTTTTTTTTTTTTTTCTGTGACTATGCGGTCCACGCGACCTGTTCCTTAGTGAAGCATGTCGTTCAGTGCAATTTGAATCCATGCTCATGGGTCATGATCATTCTTGATTGGTTTTGAATAAATGACTTTCTTATTTCTTTTAGTACTGTATTTTATATTGGTACATGTGTAAAAAATGGAATATTCATTTTTGTATCAAATTATGACTAATGCCATGCCCTCGGAGGACTACCTATCATTATCTAAAATTAACTATAACTTCAAATTCCTGAATGTGTGTTTTTTTTAACTTTTTATAGATTCTTTGTGAATTTCACATCATGCACCCCAGTCCCACTCATCTCCTTGTCCCTTCATATCCACCCTCTGCCCTTGCAATCTCACCCCCCCAAAAAACAAAAATATAGAAAAATAAAAGTTAAAACAACAAAAATCAAACAACAGCAACAATCTCATTATAGAAAGTGTATTGTGTCACAGCATGTAACACAGTGTACCCTTTCGCCCAAACAGCATATTTGGGCTATTGTTGCAAATATTCATTGCAATGAGTCACTGGGCTGGTTCAAGGCCTCTAGCTTCTGCTACACCATCAATAATGGATCCTCACCAGGATTCCTCTCAGATATCCTGTTGTTGCCCTGAGTCATGGAGATCCTCTAGGTTTGGATCTGCAGAGCCACTGCCTTCATTCACTCCACCAGTCCATAGATGTGCTAGATGTTGGGGTGAGCCAACTCGGGGTTCTGGATCTGGGAGCTGAGTGGGTCAGCCTGCCAGCTCTCCTGCACCTGTGACAACAACAGGGCTAGCTCTCCTATTTTGCCCAGATGAGGGGTGAAGCCATATCTCCTGCTCTCACACCCTTGGGGCTGGCTCTCCTACTCCCACATAACCAGCATTAGCTCGACTGTGCTGTGCAGGGGAGGCATGGGATGCACTCCCAAGTGCTATAGCTTCTGAGGGGGTGGGACCAGCTCTCCCACCTGCAGCAGGGATGGAGGGACAGGAAAGGATGAGTTAGGGGGGACCCCCTCTTCCATGCCTATACTAACACACAGCAGGCGAGGGGTGGGGCCAGTTCAGCACAGTCCTAGGGCATCAACATGGACTCAGACAGCAGCCCAGACCAGAGATAGCTAGATGGCCTTGGGTGGTAGCACAGGCCTCAGACATCAGCACAGACCCTAGCTGTGAAAGGACCACAGACCCAGACATGGGCCCCAGCAGCAGCATGGCCCCAGATGTCACCATGGCCTCAGGTGGCAGTACAGGCCATTCAGATCATTTTGGCCCCCAGCAGCCATATAGCCCAGACATCCACATAGTCTCAGGTGGTAGCCCAACCACTGACACTCAATACAGACCCCAGGTGCAGCAGAAGCCCAGACTCAGGCGTGGCCCTCAGTGGCAGCCTAGGCCAGGATGTCACCATGGCCTCAGATGGCAGCCTAGCCCACTCAGATCAGTTTGATCCTTGCTGTCAGCAGCTTGGACATGGACATCACCATGGTCTTGAGAGATTTCATAAGCTCATCATAGCCATCTGTTCCACCTCTGTCCACAGTGCAGGCCTCCCAGAAATGCCAACCGAACATGGCATAAGAAGATGCAATAACTTCTTAGAAATGGAAGAGACACCAGTTTAAAGTATAATTCACCTTTGCATTCTGTTTCTGTGGAAGACTGCAGCTAAACATGAATGCAAGGCTGTATCTTTGGATTACTCTGAGTATCTCCATGCATACAAAAGTTATTATGGGGCCCAGGGGTACTGATCAAACTATGGCACCAGCCAAGGACAATACAGGCAGTAAACTTTGAACCCCTACCCAGATCTAGCCAATGGACAGGACATTCTTCACAGTTGAGTGGAGAGTGGGGTCTGACTTTCACATGAACTCTGGTGCCTCATATTTGACCACGTCCCCTGGATGGGGAGGCCTGGTGGCATTCAGAGGAAGGATAGCAGGCTACCAAGAAAGGACTTGATACCCTATGAGCATATACAGGAGGAGCAGGTCCCCCTCAGTCACAGTCATAGGGGAAGGGAGTAAGGGGAAAATGGGAGGGAGGAATGGGAGGACACAAGGGATGGGACAACCATTGAGATGTAATAAGGGTAAATTAATAAAATAAAAAAATAAATAAAAATAAAAAGTAACAACCAACCCCCCAAAAAAGGTATTATGCTAATATCACATAAAAGGTCTACCAATATACTATTAAATTTCCATTGTTTTCTTATTGGTGTGTCTTTTGTCTTAGGGCTCTAACAGTCAAACACTGTGAAGTACAAAACCTAAGTGTTTCACTTACATATCCCAACAACTAACTTTATCCATTATTTATTTTCTGTCTTATTTACTATTGTATAAATATCAGCTATAAAAAGATTGTCCTGTTTTTAAAAAAACACTAAGAAATGTGAAAGAAAGGGAGATGGCTCGGTGGTCAGCATGTTTGTTGCACAAGCATGAGGATCTTCCTGAGTTCAAATCCCAGCCCCACATGAACACCTGGGGATGGTCACATGCAGACTTGTGACCGCTGCTGGCTGCTGACCAGCATCCTGGCTTTTGGTTCAGTAAGAGACACTGCTCAAGGGAATTATGCAGAGAGTGATGGGCCAGGACAACCGATATCTTCTCTGACTCTCTCTGTCTCTTTCTCTGTCTCTCTTTCACACACACACACACACACACACACACACACACACACACAGGAAAAAATGATTCTGTGAGTACATAGTACTCTGTATGTACAGAGATTCTTGGTTTACACAGTGAGATGCTATCTCAAAAAGAAAAAAGAAAGGAAGGAAGAAAGGAAGAGAAAAGTAAAAGAATTTCAAATTTACCAAATAATCTATACGGGCTATCTAAGATTATTTACTCCTACTAAGCTATTCACAACCCTTTAAATATACAAATTGTGGATGGAGAGATAACATAGTGATTGAGAACACTGGGTTCCTCTTTTTTAAAAAAAAGATTTATTTATTTTTTATTATGTATACAGTGTTCTGCCAGCATGTGTACCTTCCCACCAGAAGAGGGAGCTAGATCTTATTATAGATGGTTATGAGCCACCTGTGGCTGCTAGGAATTGAACTCAGGACCTCTGGTCCAGAAGACAGATCCCCCCTCTACCGGCCCCATCTTTCTCTCTGGGCTCTAGAATTTATCTCTCTCCAGAGTCCTCAGAATTAAAGTATCTGGAGCTGGCAAAGATCACACCCCTCTGAGAGCCTGCATGAGGCAAAGAGTCTGCTGCTGTGAACAATCTAAAGCAGCCCCATATCCTACAGCTGGGATTAAAACAAAAACATGTTTACATAACATAACTTAGTTCTTGAGACACCAAAACTTCCATTACATTTCCCCCTTTTCTCTAATGTGAATGAGACTTGTTGCTTTCTTAAAAGGGGATTATCAACAAACCAAACACTTTTTAGATCAATAGTAATGCTCATCTGGTCTTGTCTAGAACAGCATGTACTTTGCTGCTGAGCCACAAGCCAGGACTCCAAAGCTGCTTCCTAACGAGGTTACATCATCTGTCCCCTTTGGACCTGCATTCACTAGCCAAGTGATGCCTTTCACCACAGCATCTACAAACCCAGGGAAGCTTAGGCATTCTTGCTGAGAACCCAGAGTTGACAGACATGATTCCTTTGCTTCTCTGGCAATAAATACCATATTTCTCAAAGTTAATACAACAGCCATTTTGAGCTCTGAGGTTTTTAGCAGTTTGGTCACAATCTCTTTTCAAATGACTAATTTACCGCAATTGAAGCACTGAGCATTTTGATATCTGAGGCTTTTAGTGGCTGCTGGGAAAGTGAATGGTGGTAATCTCTTAACCCAAGGCTGCTCCTCTCAGCTCCATTTGCTCAAGACTAACCCTTTCTCTCTAAATGGGCTGTTTCTCTTTAACTCTTCCACCCTGTATGGTCTTCTGGTCCTCCTTGCCCTCCCCAGTCCACCCAGGGGCTGTGGGAACTTGACACCGAAAATACCCAAATGAGGGTGGGATGTCAATTGTGGAAAGCTACAGCTCTCAGCCACCAGCTTTGAACCCTTTGGTCTCCCTTTTCCAGAGCACTATTGCTTCCCAAGTGCTTCCATCTCTACCCACAAACTCTCTAGTTGCACAGCCAACTCTACAATCCTTCCAAAAATGAGAGAATTGAGTGATACTTCTGGTTTTCCTGTTTCATCCACTTTTGTTTCTCAGAGCCCTCCATATCCTCTCACAACATTTCCAGTTGTTCACCCATTCTCCCAACTTTTTTTTACAAATGGGTTACAGGAAGAAGACTAAGCAAAAACAGAAAATCCCCTCTGGAGATTGCAGGGGAGAACTCAGCAGCAACAGTGACAATAAACACTTTGCTGATGTATCGAAACAGTGCATTCATTCCTATGTACCCTGTGTATCCTCTACAGCAATAGACACCATATTTTGCATTATTCCAAGCCCTATGTCCAGGCACCACTTGTTAGCATATTTTTTAAATCGATTTCATTTGGGTTTCTTAATTCCACTACCTCCCTTCCCCAATCTCTTCCATCCCAATCCCTTCCAAAACCCCAACACTAGGTAGGAAAGAAAGGTTAGAGGGGAGAGGGGCCATAGTTCTCTTTAGATACTTCCTGGTGGTTAGGGTAATTGGGTTCCTTGGGGGTCAAGTCCAATCTTCATTTCAGGATATCTGTGACATCTTCTCATCAAGCTGTATTGACAGCAACAAGGAGCAGCAACAATCTTCTTCTCCTCCTCCTCCTCCTCCTCCTTCTTCTTCGTGTGTGTGTGTGTGTGTGTGTGTGTGTGTGTGTGTGTGTGTGTGTGGTGTCATCCTCATCCTCACCCCCCACACATCCGCCCCATCTCTCTCTGGCACACATCCCTCTCCAGAGTCCTCAGAATTAAACTACCTGCAGCTGACAAAGATCACATCCCTCTCAGGGCCTGCAGGGGGCAAACACATTGACATAACATAACTGAGTTTTTAGAGACACCAAAACTTCCACTGCAACCCTGCTATTGTTAACAGCGTTTTCCTACACAAGAAAAACAATGCAGTGCCTCTAAGTGTCTGAGGGAAAATAGGTAAGCCATGAGCAAAGGAAGGAAAGAAGTCACCTTGGAAAGGGGATTCAGAGACCAGACTTCATACAAAAGTTTTCAAAACAAAGAATTTGCCCTATTGTGAGAAAGTGAAAATATCAAAAGTCCATTTTGTTTCAAACTTTACCAGTATAGTTGCATTTTTAAAATCACAGAAAAAGAATGATCCAGTAACTTTTCCCTAGGAAACAAGTTGCTAAAATGTTGAGTCTTTGTTTTTAATTTTAAATCTTATATAATTAGAGAACTTAACATTTTATAGCTATAGTGTCATTCTAGCTGTGGAACATTTTATGCAGCAGAAATAATTATACAGGGAGAATTTAATTCATCCATCCACATAACCATTAATGCCAGTTATAAAGAAAACATGTCTAAAAGAATATGTGGTGTTTCTAATAAGAAAGACACCAAGTTATAGTTTTATGAATAGCTGATGACTCTAACTGATCATTATAACTAGTGATTTTGGGGAATGTTGAATAGGCAGAAAACAAAATCTGTTCACGTGTTCAGTGGGAAACACTTAATGAAAGATGGTGGAAACCTCTTGATAGTTAATTAGGATATAATATTTCTATTTTTATTATCAAAATCATTAATAATTTAATTGGTTATTAAGATGTTAATATTAAACTTGTTTATTTTTATCTTTCTCCATTCTGCCCATAACTTGGTGCTATTTTCTGAGCAGGATCCTGCTTTTAAGTTTGTGAGTTGGCAATTTGTATTTGTATTTGGATGAACTGAGGCAATTTCTATTCACCCCAATTTAGTAGGCAGAACTTGGATAGAAGATTTCATATTTTGGATAAATATGCTTGTTTTTTCTTTTTACTTATTCTTAGATGGGGACTTTCATGGTCTGTACATAGGAGGAGTACATGACTTGTGTGCATGGATGCTCTGGGGGGCATCTGATTCCCTGGGGGTGGAGTTACAGGTGATTGTGAGCCATCTGATGTGGGTTCTGGAAACCAAACTCAGATCATATTGAAGAGCAGCAAGACTTCTGACACACTGAGCCATCTCTCTTGTCTGCTGTTGGGGACAATAGGCCATATGGCCAATGTTCAACCATCTTGTGCAAGTCTGCACCTTTAAGTCTCTGTCTTTCCCAAAGCTTGCCTTTCACCAGAAACTAGCTGACCCTGTTGTGAGTCAGCAGTTAGACTAAAGACAGACAGAGATGGAACAACCCTATTGTGAGTCAGCAGTTAGACTAAAGCTAGATAAAGGCAGAGCAAGGTGCCCTGTGTGGCAGGACATTATGACCCTGCCAGGAATTCCCTATGTTTTGAGAAAGGCCTGCAGTTCGGTTGCTATAGCAATATGCTCCCCTGCCTTCTGATTTATAAAAGCTGCTGCCTGACTACTAAAGTTTGAGAGTTTGATCAATCAGACTTGCTCTCCTTCTTTGTGTCTTGCATTTTCAACAGGTGAACTTCATCCCGAGTTTAAGTCAAACCCCACAGGCAGGGGCAGTCTGCTGTTTACTTAAAAGTATCTTCCATACACTGCCTGTTATTAAGGTGATTAGATAGTGAGAAAATTGAGTCAACACTCCTCAGACATCTCCTCCCTACAAAGCCATCCTCAGTGTCCACAACAGAAGTGCATATGTTTCTGCTTCTTTCTGCTCCCAGCACATACGCCACATAAGTGACATTATCCGAGACTACCAAAAAAAAAAAAAAAAAAAAAAAAAAAAAAAAGGCATTTGGGAACAATGTACACGTGGAGTTAAACTATGTTTGGTTTCCAAAATAACTAATTGCCTTTTGGTTCAACAGGAAGTGTATTAAAAAGATTATAGTGTTACTGTGCAATGTATATAGAATGGCAATGTAATATTTTTGTGAGGGCCAAGGGCAATCCCATGTTGACATATAAAATATAATAAATTATCAATAAAGGTTATTTAAGCATCTCCTGCTCTTTCCTAATGGTCAGTGAGCTTTTTCTAACTATTGCATTATAAGCAAAAACAAAACAAACAAAAAAAGCACTGGGCGTGGTGGCACACACCTTTAATCCCAGCACTAGGAAGGCAGAGGCTGGTGGACTGCTGTGAGTTTGAGGCCAGCCTGGTCTACAGACTGAGGCCAGGACAGGCAAGGCTACACAGAGAAACCCTGTCTCGGAAAACAAAAAACCACAACAAACAAACAACAACAACAAAAAACCTACTGCATTATATATGTTTTCTATTTTTCACTGTTTGTGGCACATGTTATATAAGGGCACTTCCACACAAGTACACCCTCATCATTATGTATTTGCTATATAAAGTTAAACAGGTACAATAGCAGACCATGGGCAAGAATGAAATGACAAGCGTCCTAAGAGTTCACTTCTCACACACTGTCACATCTTCAGTTACTAAGCTGCCATAAGAATTCTCACTTTTTCCACAACTTTGCTGTTTTGACACCAATGTTCGCGCGCGCGCACACACACACACACACACACACACACACACACACACACACACACACACACTGAGCAATTTATAAAGCGTGCAGAATGTCCCTGGCCTTTCCTGTTCACTGTTTACAAAGTGAGACTAATGTTCAAGCCTAATTAAGTACGGATAGAATATTTGCCCAGGGAGAAAGATCTCATTCTGCCTGTCCATGAAGGGCAGCGAAGGGGCGGGTCAGTTGTGTTAGGGACACTGAGACTGCAATGTAGGCGGCCCTGCCAGATCCTGCTTGACCATTCGGCTTCATATCTCACCCCCTTTCACGCCATCTGTCAAGCCAGATATCAGCCAGGCTCTGAACATGCCATTCTGGGTGCTTGTCACATAGGGGTCCTTATCCCAGAGCTACCCTTCCTTGCATTTCATCTTGTGGTCTTTGCAAATGTTTATTGATTTACCCACTTTTCATCACTATCCCACCCTTCTCTCCCCACCCCAAAGGGTGAGAGAGAGAGAGAGAGAGAGAGAGAGAGAGAGAGAGAGAAGAAAAAGAAGAAGAGGAAGAGGAAGAAGAAGAAGAAGAAGAAGAAGAAGAAGAAGAAGAAGAAGAAGAAGAAGAAGAAGAAGAAGAAGAAGAGAAGTAATGTCTTACAGCCCATCTCCTTAACTCTAGGGAGAATAAAATATAGGTGGTCCAGTCACGCATGAATTCTAATAAGCCGAGAATAGTGTGTCTGCTGAGTCTGTCTCAAATATTCCATGAGATAATATGTACTACTTACTTTAAGTTTCACTTGGCACTCTGTCTTATTTGCTCAATCTAGCCTTGCTGTTGCCCTTTGCCGTAGCGTGGTATTAGGCAACTGTCTCGTGTGCATCATCCTCTGTAAATATTATCATACTACAGTCAGTGTCTTAGAGGCCAGGAACAGTGTCCATCTCTTTTGTTTCGTCACTACTTCCCGTCTCACCCACCCAATTCCCATAATGCGGTCTTAAAACGTTGTTGGGAAAGCAGGGATGGGATCCCCATGCGTTCATTCACTCCTTTGCGTGGAGAACCGGATGCTGGAGTCTGACCAGCTGCCAGGCTCTGGGTTGGTTCTGAAGATAAAACAAGATCCAGCGTCATCAAGTGGTTCCCAGCTCATTTGGGAATGCCAATACGTCAGAGTGTTTCCAACACTAGTGTGAGCTTCTAAAACACAGGGCAGTGAGGAGAAGCCGGTGAAGGACAGCAGCACCAGTCTTCTTGGAGGAAACAGCATCAGCATGAGACTTAATAAAAGGCACGGCGGTTTGGCGGAAAGACCAGCAGGACTGAAAGCTCACGGCGGTGAGACAAACAGGCCACTGATGATTGGTCCAGCTTCGTCTTAGGTCGAGCTTGCTCTGACTCAGGACATTCCTGTTTTGAAGACCCTCAAGCCTTTGCTCTTTGTTTTCTTCGAGTACTTGAAGAATGACAGCTCTTTTGTTCTTATCTTCCTTCTCTGAGCACGGGGCTGTTTTCTCTCTTCCTACAGCCTCTTGGGCATCTTCCTACAGCCTCTTCGGCATCTTCCTACAGCCTCTTCGGCATCTTCCTACAGCCTCTTCAGCATCTTCCTACAGCATCTTCAGCATCTTCCTACAGCATCTTCGGCATCTTCCTACAGCCTCTTCGGCATCTTCCTACAGCATCTTCAGCATCTTCCTACAGCATCTTCAGCATCTTCCTACAGCATCTTCAGCATCTTCCTACAGCCTCTTCGGCATCTTCCTACAGCCTCTTCGGCATCTTCCTACAGCATCTTCAGCATCTTCCTACAGCCTCTTCGGCATCTTCCTACAGCCTCTTCGGCATCTTCCTACAGCCTCTTCGGCATCTTCCTACAGCCTCTTCGGCATCTTCCTACAGCCTCTTCATCTTCCTACAGCATCTTCAGCATCTTCCTACAGCATCTTCGGCATCTTCCTACAGCATCTTCAGCATCTTCCTACAGCCTCTTCATCTTCCTACAGCCTCTTCAGCATCTTCCTACAGCATCTTCGGCATCTTCCTACAGCCTCTTCGGCATCTTCCTACAGCCTCTTCGGCATCTTCCTACAGCCTCTTCATCTTCCTACAGCATCTTCGGCATCTTCCTACAGCATCTTCGGCATCTTCCTACAGCCTCTTCGGCATCTTCCTACAGCCTCTTCGGCATCTTCCTACAGCCTCTTCGGCATCTTCCTACAGCCTCTTCAGCATCTTCCTACAGCCTCTTCGGCATCTTCCTACAGCCTCTTCAGCATCTTCCTACAGCCTCTTCGGCATCTTCCTACAGCCTCTTCGGCATCTTCCTACAGCCTCTTCGGCATCTTCCTACAGCCTCTTCAGCATCTTCCTACAGCCTCTTCGGCATCTTCCTACAGCCTCTTCAGCATCTTCCTACAGCCTCTTCAGGAACGCAGAGCTGAGTGAAAGCAGGGGTCTCTCCCTCCCTTGCCTCTCTCTCAGTCTTCCCCTCACTGCCCTACCTTGTGTTCTTGTTTCTTTATTCCCTCCTCCTCCTGTGGGCTGAAGCTGAGCCTACTGCCACTTTCTGACCTTCTACCGGATGCCACTCACCTCTTGTTCTGCACTTCCTGCATCACAAATCCACAATGCAGTGGTGGTTGACAATGACATTTGTAGGTTCTGACCCTAAGAGTGCAGTTACAGGAGAAAGTAAAGCACACCTCTAAGGAGAGAGGCAGAAAGTGCAGGAAGATGTTCATAGGTAAGACCCGCTTAATTGCATTTCCTCAGTAGAAGCCTTGGTTCGAGCCATCTGTTCTTAATCACTTTTGAAACACTGACCTGTGCGAGCACAAAGCTGCCACCCACAAAGCTGCCAGAATAAGACTTTACAGGTGAATAAAACTTCAGTGCTAATTAAATTTTGATATAATGTTTAGTTAAGGCTAAGTGATAGAATTAAACAAATAATGAACAATGGCTGCTTTCTGTACTGTGGTGAATTGAATTCTACAGGGTTTGGACTTGGATCTTACATAGAGCTCAGTAAAGCTGATCAATACAAAAATCTAGCAGCTGGACTTAATGTGGCTGCGGGTGCTTACTAACTAATAATCTATAAATAATTAACTGGTTAGGCTGGAACCAATCGTGTGATTGACTAACTAAGCTGGAACCAACTGAGTTGTTTTTCTACGCCACGCCTCTGTTTTCCTCTAACTGCTTTCAGATCACATTGTTGGGAGAGTTCTCAGAGCCTGCTGTGGTTATGGCAGGTGCTGCCCTGTTTGTGAATCAGGTGAATTCTGGTTTGCTGTACTACATTTAATTGGCCTAAGTTACTTTCCTTTTAACACGTGGAGCCAAATATAGGTAGGCTTTGTCCAAAATAAAAAGGCATACAATTGTTCTCTGAGTATTATATAAATTCTCCCTCCGTGCTGCCTCTGTAGGAGCCATGGGTACCCCAGGTGTTGAGTCTCCTGAACTACAGACAGGATGAAATATCCGGCACGCCTCAGCCTCTAACTTGCTGACTCACTCTGTAGAGCTTGAGTACTTTCATAACCTGTAAGTTAAATCATTTTTACAAGCTCACAAATGGAACACTCATAGATGATGATGGAGTGTGGTTTTGCAACACACACACACACACACACACACACACACACACACACACACACCTCTTATTGGTTTCCCTTCCTAATGCAGTCTCTCTGAACACAGCAATCAGAAGTCATTTTGATTAAACGACTTGTTTTTTAATTTGATAGACAAATCCTTCTTGATTCAGATGCACCCATCTTCCTCGGCTTCTTCCAATGCTCACCTATGCTAAAGGCAGATGGTTTCATTCCTATGGGCCATGTTTTTATTTTCATTTTCTTCCACGTTTTGAAGAATATTCCTAATTAATATAATTCTTATCAGTCCCCCAACAATATGAAAATATATATTCACCACTTTACACCTAAAACCTCAAAGTCGACTAGAAGATGGTGTTGAAGTTGAGGGAGTCAGAAGTCAGGCCAATATCCGTGAGTTCTGATATTCAAAAATCAAAAGAAAAAAAATCTGGATAAAGCTAACTGAGACTTTCTCATCAGACCCTCCCACAGTCTGTGGCGGGTTTTTGTTTGTTTTGCAGAAGTAAAGGTCTTAAAAGGAAGAATAACTGAAGACTCAGTAGGAAGAGTTGAGAGCTTACCAAGGATTTCCATGGCATCTGGGTGCTAAATGCATTTCACTAAGCAGCCTCAGTCTGTAGGTGTGCTACAGTCAGATGGGTTCTGACTGGCCAAAAGCTCTGCCATTGGGTTGAGCTGCTGAATAATGTTTGAAACACACAGCCCTTTTTTTTTTTAAATGCTGCACTTGACCCTGGAAATTTATTCAACCTTCCATCTTTAAGTGAGTCTGATGACCCTACTAACTACAGAGTAAGGTGAGGTCTCATAGTCTTTCGTTCTCTTCATGGTAGGAGGAACATCCAACAAGCAATGGAAGGTCACCAGCAGGAGCCCTGTCCACTTAGCCCTTGTGCAGATTCGAGAAGAAATTGAATACCTATTTCCCCTTTTTACAAGGGTATCGAGAGGCCAGATGTGGTGGTACACGCCTTTAATCCCAGAACTCGGGAGGCAGAGGCAGGTGGATCACTGTGAGTTTGAAGCCACCTGGTTTACAAAGAGAGTTCAGGACAGCCAAGGCTACACAGAGAAACCCTGTCTTGGGGGAAAACAAAACAAAACACAACAACAACAAAAAAACAAGAGCATCGAGGGCTGCTTTCCAACCCAAGGAGTGGTATCAGATGCCACTATCTGATAATGAAAGGCCTTCCAAATCTCCAACCTAGGAACTGAGGAATCCGGCAGTGGTGTCCAAATCTTCCTTTGTCACTTCTCCTCTCTGACAAACTTCTAGGATAATAAAAGGAGTCAATAATTTGGTCCTTATTATTTGATCACAGGCAATCACTCTTAATTCCATCCCAGGCTGAAGGCAGATCAAATAACATATTTCCACTCCACAGACAATTATATCAGTAAATAGTGATAATATGGGATATTTGTATTTTAAATACCCTGGATGTATAAACATGAGGTCTGAACAATTGCTTCATGAACTTTGATGGTGGGTCAGAGAATGATATTGCTGCTTGATGTGACAGATGAGGGCTCAGACTGCTGGGATGGTAGACTCAACCATCTAGTTCCTTAAGTGAGAGAGGATACCAGTCTCGCAGTATCCCAGGTGACTCATGGCTACCCTGGAAGGCATGAAATCCCCCCCATCTCACAAAACACACACACACACACACACACACACACACACACACACCCCTTCTCTAAAAGGCATGAAATCCACTCATCACATACAAAGAGAAAGAGTTGAAGTCTGCATTCGGAATGTCCCCCACAGGCTCCTGTTTAAACATTTGGTGCCCAGAAACTGGTGCTATTTTAGAAGATGGTGAAACGTTTGTGGGTTGTGTTCTCCTATTCAGATGTGAGTCTACATTTGTTTTACTCCATCCTTCAGCAGACTGGATGAGAGCTGACCACATCAGCATGGGCACCCTCTTTTACTCTTTATATTCTTAGAGACAAATTATAGGATGTCATTTGACAAAAATCAAATGTTTAACTTGTAGCTCAGTAAAACCGACAAGTCAAATTAACCATCAAAACTGTGTAACTGGAAGCATCTTGCAGCAGCTGCCAAGATGGCTGGCCCACTCTCCTCCACCTTCTTCTGGCCTGCCTCATTCTAAGAAAGATTGACATCCCTCAATAAAGGCCAGGATATTTCAGGCCCTGGCAACTTGGTGCATCAGAACCTGCCTGCCAGTCCAGGACTCCACATCTCTCTCACTTATGTAAGAGAACAAAGAAACGTCACCTGTGTGGAATGCTGTCCTCAGATGGGTTTCCACCCTTCACAGCTAACTTTTCATCCCTTTTCAGAACTCCCACTGCCCACAAAATGGAATTATAGATTGGAAAATGGATGATAAAGAACAAAAACAAAAATACTAGTGTTCCAAGTTTTGTTTCTGTTGCTAGGAGAAAACATTCTCACAAGAAGCAATTCAAGGAAGAAAGGTTCATCTTAGCCTAGAATTCCAGTTAACAGTCTAGCAATGCAGGAAAGTCAAATCAGCAGGCGCCTGTCACAGCTGTTCACAGCACATCCATAGTCGTGGGCAGAGAAAAATGCTCAGTCTCCTGCCTTCCCTGCTCCCATGTGGTCCAAGGCCCCAACCAGGGAGTGTGCCAGCCACTTCAGGATGGGTCCTCCAGTAATCACGAGTTACCCAGAGGCACGCCCACAGTCCAAGCTGATTTAGACAATCCCTCACTAAGATGAGACACTTTTGCCAGGTTCTAGGTTGTATAAAGTTAACAAAACAATCTCAACTTGTGGTCAAATACAGAGAAAAATAGACCTGCCCAGTGAGGGAGTATCCCAGCTTTGTATAGCACAGGAATTTGTACACAGCCTGTTACATCATTTCATATGGGCCCAAAAATGACTATGACAAGCAGAGATGGCTGGTGTTTCTATTCTTTTTTCTTTCTGAAGTGTTGATGGTTGCCTCTGCTTTGACAATAATTTGGTTTTAACTGATTCTTCATATTAAGCTAAGCCAAGCTATTCCATAAAATCAAGCGAACAATCTACTGTCTTGTTAAACGGAAGGCTATTTCTTTGGAGCATTTGTAAGGCATGTACAGATGGCCTTAAGGCCGACTAGTAAATGAGGACAGAATTCTAGCATAATGGACACCAAAGTGACTGTGCTCAATTTAAATTCCACTTCAGTGGAGGAGACCTACGGTCACAGAAAAACAAAGACATGGTAAAGCTGGTTTCTTGACTGCTGAAGTGGGTTTTTGCTGCAGTGGCTACTGTTACTGTTTGGTGCTCAGAACCAAAACCCAAGGCCTTGGCTGGCTGCTGTGCTACAACTTCAGCCCCTTGGTTTTAAGTCAAGTAAGGAAACACTAGTAGTGATTTTCTGATTCGTGCTAATGTTTAATGCCTCACACTGTAACAATTCTTTTGTGTCATGGTTCTATTTGTCCATAGAACCGTGTTTGTTTGCTGCTTCTCCTTCTTTCCCCCTCCATCCCTCCGCCCCCCCCCCCCCCCCCGCGCTAGTGTTGAAAACATACATTTTCAGAAAGCCATAACCATACCTATTTTCAAAGGACTTTCTTCTCACCAAGCATGTCCCAGCAGAGGACCAGCAATGGGAGGGCTGTGCAGTGACACAAATACTGTTGTTGAGTCTTCTCCACACCTGCCTCTAATTAGGTTTGCCCACATTTATAAAAATGGACTGTTAATCCCACTGGTTGCGAGTGAAACCCCTACCGCAATGTTTAGCCAAATTTGAAGCAAGTTTTAATTAAATTCTGGCCAGGACCATTTCGTGCTTCCCAGGAAATGGCCACCAACTTCTGTTTTGCAGAGGCTTAAATACGCACAATTGCAGGGACACTGTATTTCCCATCAGGTCCAATCAGGAACAAGCATATGTCCTGACGTACTTCCTGTCTGCGTCCACCTACATCCAATCAGGAGTAAGCATACATCCTGAATGTTTCCTACACGTACCTCCCGCCCACACGTGATCGGTCAAACATAGTCCACACGTAGACTTATTCTTAACTGCAAACACAAGTTCTCAGTTCTGACCAGGCAAGATTGGGGACATAATTATACTAAAAGAATTACCCATTCATTGCCTATGTGAATCCCGGGATTCCATTTTCACAGAATAGCCTGTGTTTTCTCCGGCAACCCACCTTCTGATCATCCCTTAAGGAAGCGCAGTTGCTTGCCTTCCTTCTTGGTTCAGACTTGTGTATTAAGCAAAGCACCCCATCCTGTCTGTCACAGGCTCAAAATGGACAAGGCTGAGCGAGCATCTTGCCTTTTTGGTTTGCTTTGCTTTTTGCAAGTGTCTCATGACCCTAGCAGTCCTCCCTAACTTGGACTCGCTGGCTGGCTCTGAGATTATAATGGGTACCAAACAAGGTGCAGCTGGATCCTGTGTTGTTTCCTTGCTACTCAAGACTGTCCACTTCTTGCTATTGCTCCGTGCTAGCGATACACCAAGTCCTCTGCAAATCTCCCCTCCACCCTGCTCAGTGCCCGACAGAGCCGCTTCGTGGGTTACATCAACCAGGCTCCTGGTCCTCTTTACTTCCAGTTGGGCTTGACCAATGGGAAGCATCTGGAGAAGATGATGGAGGAGTGAGACAGATAATCATGCGCTCCTTGTCCCTGCAAAACCCTGATAAGCTGCGACTGGGCCCCACCCAGGGTCACGTTCTGGAGGCGGGTCAGTGGCCCTGGGTGGGGTAGCTAACTAACCTCTCCCATAGACAGAGCTCATGCACAACCCTCGTGTAACTTCCTCCTTTGCTCACCCTTGGAGGCCAAGGAGAAGCGTTCCCCCCAGGGCCAGCCCTGAGGCCTTGCTAACCCCTGGGCTTGCACGGCTCTTCTGATTTCCCTGATTCCACGCCCTGTTCTTTAAACAGCCGGCCTCCCTGAGGTTGTCCTTGATTGCCCCTTTGTAGCTGTACTCCTCTCCCTAGCAGGACCCTGACTTTCCTGGTATATCAGATGCACAGCTGAGATTCAAAGTCTCAAAATCTCAGACTTACTCCTGGTGTTGGCAGAAAGTTGTGCGGCAGAGGTGGGGGGAAGGGGGAGGGGGGGCATGCCGGGCAGTTCCAACACCTGGCTAATGAAGAAGGCCTTCGTTTTTCATTTCTGAATGAATGAATCAGGGACCAACAAAAATACCGTGTCGTGTTTTCTGGGCTCAGTGTAAACCGTTGTTATCTGGTGTTCTCACCAGCACCCTCAGCACCAATTTTAGGTTGAACTGCTCCTATCACCTTGAAGGTGGGGACCAATTTTTTTTTCAACTTTTAAAGCATTTATTTCTTTTGCCATCAACTTTCTTTATGAAAAATATATAAGCATTCTCAATACACAACATCAGTTCATTTACTACATGTATGAATTCCATAGTTAATATTTTCATATTACAAATTAAGTGTTTAATATATATACATATTGAAGAAAAGGTACTTAAGAGAAAAATAATGTTTATCAATAGAAATTTAAAAACAGGGAACAAAAAGTTAAAATACTGAGGAAACAGCCTAAGTGTCCCTCAGTAGAAGAATGGATAAAGAAACTGTGGTACATTTACACTATGGAATACTACTCAGCTATTAAAAACAAGAAATTCTCTAAATTTGTGGACAAATGGATTGAACTAGAAATTATTATAATTAGTGAGTTAACCCAGAAGCAGAAAAAGTCAAATGGTATATACTCACTTATATCTGAATACTACCCCAAGGGGCATGTCCCATGATAGTCTTCACTCACCAGGAAAGTGAGTCAGAGGGGAGGACATCCTATTGGGACTCTAGGTGAGAGAAGCATGGGAGAATGGCAAAGTAGAAGGATCCAGAGGGTCCTAGAAACCTACAAGAAGAACATTATGATAGGCAGGTTGGGGCCCAGGGGTCCCACTCAAACTAAGGCACCAGCCAAGGATAATACAGGCAGTAAACTTCAAATCCCTACCCAGATCTAGCCAATGGTCAGAACATTCTCCACAGTTGAGTGGAGAGTGGGGTCTGACTTTTACACGAACTCTGGTGCTCCATATTTGACCATGTCCCCTGGATGGGGAGACCTGGTGGCACTCAGAGGAAGGATAGCAGGCTACCAAGAAGAGACTTGATACCTTATGAGCATATACAGGGGGAGGAGGTCCCCCTCAGTCACAGTCATAGGGGAGGGGAGTAAGGGGAAAATGGGAGGGAGGGAGGAATTTGAGGATACAAGAGATGGGGTAACAATTGAGATGTAATATGAATAAATTAATAAAAATATTTTTTAAAAAGTTAAAATACTGAATAAGAGCGAGCTAGAAAGATTAGTGCACTAGATAAGAGAGGGGACCAATATCTTTAAGTGCAGTGCAGGAGCACGTCTATAGAAAAGGAGTATGGTTGTCTCCTGACAAGGTGGAGGCAGAGGTCAGGGTAAGAGGGTGACTTGCCTCCTGCCTGGATCTGAGATCTGACCAGAAAGAATTTAGTAGCCCTTGTCAAGAAGTAGAGACCCTTAAAATATGTTTGCGACACTATATGTCATCAGAACACAATGCAGTTTACATGAAAAACTAAAACAAACTAGAGAAGCCAGCTGAAAACTCTCACCATTACCTCCACACTCTCACCCACCCCAGCTATTTTTAAATAACCAAATCACTGTAGTATCTGTGGGATTGTGGAGGCTGCTGGGATTGTGAGTCATACCCGTATTTACGGGAATGGTGGGGAAAGAGCTTCCTCAGCACTTACTCCATTTATGAGATGTGAACATCAATTAAGAAACTGGGGGTGTGTGGGGGCGGTGTGGGAGGAAGTTCGGGGAGCATTTCACATGCAACTGTACCTCGTCCCAAACACTCTTTATCTTTCCCTTCTCAGGACTCTGACCTGAGAGAACAAACAACCATTGGCAGGATGGTGACCTGAGACACAGGGTAGTCGCCTGACATCCCGGAATCTTGTCTGGGCTCCAGAATCCTTGGTTCATCCTTGGATGCCCTGACTCAACCATCTATGCTTAGAATGTCATTCCTGACCTTTCCCTGTAGGACCTGGTGTAAGTTCATGAAAGTCTAACTCCTAAAAAGAAAACTCTATGTTCCCCATATGTGTGACTCAGGTGACAGCCTCACAGTCACAATCACAGCCCTCATAAAAGCAGCCTTTCTTGTGCCTGCCTTCAGAGCCGCTGAGGTAGAGACCTGAAGAGCAAAACCAACGTGTGAGTGAGGGCCGCACTCTATTCCCATGCTCTCCAGAGTAGAGTGAACTTTTCCCCAAGAGAGAACTTGCTTATTCTATGACAAAGAAAACAAATGAATAGGAAGGGTTGCAGAGCAAGCCAGGAACAATGTCGCACTGGGAACCACTTCAGCTCCATCTTTGCACACGTGCACGTTCTTCTCCCTGTCCTCATGTTTGCCAAACTCTGTGCCCTGTGCTCTGACAGCTGTCACTATTCTAAAACAGCAAAGGTGATATCTGTGTGTGTTTGTGGGGGGGGGCGGGGTAGACAGTGCAAGCCTGGAATCCAGCTGAGTGAGGTGTGAGGTTGGCCTGGGTCAGTGAATTCAAGCCTGCCTGGGCTAAGGAGATACCCTATGTTTAAAAAAAAAAATCAAACTCTGAGGCTAGGGTGTAGCTCAGTGGTAAACAGTGTACTTGAGATATATATATCTCGTGGTACTAACACTTGACACATTGGATTGCCACGCATTCTAGAGAGACGGAATGAGGCCCTGTCTCAATCAACCAAAGTGAACAATCAGGATGGTAAACAGTAAAGGTGGAGGAAAGAAAGCATGTTCTAGATTGAAAGGCGAGACCAGGAAACAGGTACATTGCAGGCATTTTGTTTGTTTGTTTGTTTTTAATTCTGTTTTCAGAGGCAGGGTTTCTCTGTGTAGCCTTGGATAGCCTAGGCTCACTTTGTAGACCGAGCTGGCTTTGAACTCACCAGAGATTCACCTGCCTCTGCCTCCTAAGTGCTGAGATTAAAGGAGTGCGCCACCACGCCTGGCATGCAGGCATTTTATAAACAGCAGAATTATGGGTATCTCTACATGTAACACACTAGTGGAAACAACAGAGACAAATAGTCTGTCAGGCACTGTGATATTGCTAAGGGGTTGTTTATGCTCTAAGAGCTATACTCATGAAATGACTTTACAGAATGCACAATTCTATCTACCACCCACCCCTCCATTTATCAAAATATGTACAATACAAATGTTTCTCCATGGCCTTCTAAGTAACCTAAAATGAGGTACATTGTAAGAGAATCCATTATCCTAGAAGTGACTGTGGTACCCTTGTAATGTACCTACCACACTTAAAAATCTTTTGTAGTACTGGGCATGGTGTCTCACTCATTTAATCCCAGCACTTGGGAGGCAGAGGCAAGAGGATCTCTGAGTTTGAGGCCTGGCCTACATAGCTAGTTCCAGAACAGCCAAGGCTACACAGAGAAACTCTTTCTCAGAAAACCAGGAAAAAAAAATCTCTAGTAGTGCACTTTACTCTTAAGATTAAGACAAAAAACAAAAACAAAAACAAAACAAAACAATCATGTATTGATAACTTCATACACAAACACACTGTGGTTTGATCAAACCCACTCCCCATTCTACCCCCACCCCAGTTCCTCTTTTTCTTCCGTACGTCTCTCTTAAAAAATAAAATGAAACAAAACCAAAAGCAAGCGTGAAGTCCGTTTAGTGCTGCCTGTATCTGCCTGGCCATGTGGCTGGAGCCTGGGTAGCCTCTCGGAGCCACATCTCTGAAGAAAGCTGACTCCCTTAGCAGCCTTACCAGGGGCATCTCAGAGTGACGCCTGCAAACCATGCTTCCTACAGCAATCTTCCAGTGCCTACTTCAGTCTCTAACTGCAGTATGAATCTGTTCACTCTACGGCATACTGGCCTACCCCCAGGTCTTTAAATGGGGCCTTTGCGTGCGTGCGTGCGTGCGTGTGTGTGTGTGTGTTCTGGATCTTTTTCTACACCTGCTTTCTCTGCCTCTGCCGCTCTTACTCGTCCATCAGATCTTATCTCATTACTCATTAATAAGACATCAAAGATTCCTTCTCTCATTCCTTCTGCCTTTTTATATCCACTCATAAATAATACCATTTTCCTGCTTGGCTCTCACCGCATTTGGCATATTCCTTATCTCTTGCTGCTTAACCAATCACGCCAAAACATAATGGCCTAAAGCAAGAAGCATTTACTGTCTCAGAATTCCCAAGAACCAAGAGCTGGAAGCACCAGGGCGGTTCTGCTCCGTCTCTGATGAGCTTCTGGCAGCCTGTAGCCACATGAAGTCCTGCCTAGGGCTGGAGGCTCTGCCTGGCTCACTTACTTGGCCATTGTCAAAGACATCAGCGGTCCACTCCCAGCTTGACCCTTCACAGCCTAGCAGCATAGCAACCCAGAGAGACAGATGAAGGGCACACCGATGCCTTCTGGGTTTTGTCTTCAAGTCTGCTTGCTCTCCTGCTTACTTATTAACAACACATATTTTTAAAAAGTCAGAATCATATGATCAGGGAGAAGAATTGCTTTTCACCTTTTGAAGGATTTTTTAAAAAATATTTTCAGCTGCCCCACATGATTACTTACATAAGCATATATCTTCTTTCCTAGACTAATCTTGGGAATAGGACCTCACCACTTCTTCTTCTTCTTTTTTTTTTTTTAAATGTTCATAGCAACTTTATTTGTTTTTTTAATTTATTATTAATTTATTCTTGTTACATCTCAATGGTTATCCCATACCTTGTATCCTCCCATTCCTCCCTCCCTCCCCTTTTCCCCTTACTCCCCTCCCCTATGACTGTTCCTGAGGGGGATTACCTCCCCCTGTATATGCTCATAGAGTATCAAGTCTCTTCTAGGTAACCTGCTGCCCTTCCTCTGAGTAACCTCACCACTTCTACAGTTCTCTGCCAGAAGCCAGAAAAGTACATAGACATGCAGGAATGTTAATGGATAGAAGAGAAGAGGGAGGACTGGGTGGCAAGGTCAGAGAGATGGGGGTGGCGTGAGTGAGAGAGGGGTGTGGTATCTTTGTTACTGAATCCCAGATCTAGAGAGCTTCGTATAAACTATGGAACCTTAATTTTCTAGTTTTGTGAGAATTAGTGTAAGTATAGTCCCTATGTAGGGACATATGAAAATGGCATAGTGCGTGTGATGTGGCAGATATGATCTATATGCATATAGCATGAAATACAAGGGAACTCTAAGAGAGGTGTCTAAAGAGATAGAGAGCAGGAGAGCAATTAGAGAAGAAAAGACAGAACACATATTTTCTCTTCATTGTAGAATCTAGGTTTAATTATGTATAAACACAGCTATATAATATGTGTGTGTGGGGGGGGGAGATGTTGTGTTTCAAGGCATGAAAACCTAGGGGGAGATATTTGTAGGTAGGAAGGGACCAAGCCAGCCAAAGGAAGAATGAGGAAGCACCGTAGGGAAGTAATACATATGAGCAGGATATAATGAGCGCTCCATCTATTCTATATAAGGGTATCACATTACAACTCATTATTTTGTATGCTAATTTAGAATTATGTCAAAGGTGGCTCTGATGCGCAATGGATAGCGCACCAAACCTGTGAAAGTTCTTCAGGAACTAGAGGATACCTGTACGTATAGCACCTGGTACAGTCTGACCCAAAGGGGGCCCATTGACTCTTGCTTTTCTCCTTCTGTGTTTAAATTACTTATACTGTCTATTTGATGTGAGTTCCACTCCTTGTGTACTTCCCATCCATGCCTCCTGTTGCTAAGTTTTCATGGCTACTATTTCAAGACCTCGCACACTCCTAGGGGCCTCCTTCAATTCCTTCCTGTACCTCTCTCTCTTTAGTGCAATCAACACACTATAACCGATTGCTTATCCCTAATTCTTTTTCTTCTCCTCCTCCTCCTCCTCATTATTATTATTATTATTATTATTATTATTATTATTATTATTATTAATTGGTGTTTTTGAGACAGTGTGTCTCTGTGTCGCCTTGGCTGTCCTAGACCTTGGCTTTGGAGACCAGGCTGACCTCGAGCTCACAGCGATCCACCTGCCTCTGCCTCCCAAGTGCTGGGATTCAAAGGCGTGCGCTACCACACCTGGCCTTATCCCTAATTCTTTATGCTGTTTGCTTTCGCAGTCTGTGTTGCTGTTGCATTTGTGAAGTGTGTAATAGATCTGGGGTTGAATTACATTTGAATTTCAAGTCCATTCCGTTCCTTGTTTGTACGGAATTGATAATGCACCCAAGCCCTCTGTGACTTAGAGAAACAAGCTCTGCCAGTTCCAATAGATTTGGCCGCTGGCCATATTTGATCACATTCTTTTCGTGTCTGCACAAACTAAATGGCCCACAAATAACAGACCTTTTAGTAGAGCAATTGAAAAATATAATGAGATTTTCCTTACTCTCTAATTCCTGCTCTAAGGCAAGCACCTTCACACTCATGCTAAGACCGGTGTGTTGACTTTTAACCTTCTATAATACTAACAATATTGATATATCAGGAATACTTTAATTATATTTTCCCTTTTTGTGTTGCTGGGGATTGACCCAGGGCTCTCACTCAATGCCAGGCAAGTACTACACTGTGGCTTTATAATGTGAAGATGGCAAATTCGTAGTGATCTGTAGTAGATAAATAATTCACATTGGTAAGTAAGGTTTGTGGGTAGTTGTCAAATGCATGACAAATTCTGCCTTTATGTTTCTCTGACTTGCAATAAAATGGAAGATATTTCACATTTTTTTATATCTTTTTTTTATTGATTTATTCTTGTTACATCTCAATGTTTATCCCATCCCTTGTATCCTCCCATTCCCCCCCCCCATTTTCCCATTATTCCCCTCCCCTATGACTGTTCCTGAGGGGGATTACGTCCCCCTGTATATTCTCATAGGGTATCAAGTCTCTTCTTGGCTACTTGCTGTCCTTCCTCTGAGTGCCACCAGGTCTCCCCCTCCAGGGGACATGGTCAAATGTGAGGCACCAGAGTACGTGAAAAGGCGTATCACACTCTCCACTCAACTGTGGAGAATATTCTGACCATTGGCTAGATCTGGGAAGGGGTTTAAAGTTTACCTCCTGTATTGTCCTTGGCTGGTGCTTTAGTTTGAGCGGGACCCCTGGGCCCAAATCTGCCTATCATATTGTTCTACTTGTAGATTTCTAGGACCCTCTGGATCCTTTTATTTTGCTGTTCTCCCATGCGTCTCTCATTTAGAGTCCCAATAGGATGCCTTCCCCTCTGTTCCAGTTTCCTGGTAAGTGAAGGCTTTTGTGAGACATGCCCCTTGGGCTAGTATGCAGATATAAGTGAGTATATACCATTTGATTCTTTCTGCTTCTGGGTTAACTCACTCATTATGATCATTTCTAGCTCAATCCATTTATCCACAAATTTTGGGAATTCCTTGTTTTTAATAGCTGAGTAGTATTCCATAGTGTATATGTACCACAGTTTCTTTATCCACTCTTCTACTGAGGGACACTTAGGCTGTTTCCATGTTCTGGCTATTATGAATAAGGCTGCTATGAACATGGTTGAGCAAATTTTCTTGTTGTGTGCTGGAGCATCTTCTGGGTATATTCCAAGGAGTGGAATAGCTGGGTCTTGAGGAAGCCCTATTCCCATTTTTCTGAGATAGCACCAGATAGATTTCCAAAGTGGCTGTACTAGTTTGCATTCCCACCAGCAATGAAGGAGTGTTTCTCTCTCCCCACATCCTCGCCAGCATGTGGTGTCGCTTGAATTTTTGATCTTAGCCATTCTGATGGGTGTAAGATGGAATCTCAGAGTTGTTTTGATTTGCATTTCCCTGATGACTAAGGAGGTTGAGCATTTCTTTAAGTGTTTCTCAGCCATTTGATATTCCTCTGTTGAGAATTCTCTGTTTAGTTCCAAGCCCCATTTCTCTATTGGGTTATTCGGTTTGGTGGTGTTTAATTTCTTGAGTTCTTTATATATTTTGGATATTAGACCTTTGTCAGATGTAGGGTTGGTGAAGATTTTTTCCCAGTTTGTAGGCTGTCGCTTTGTTCTCTTGACAGTGTCTCCTGCCTTACAGAAGCTTCTCAGCCTCATGAGGTCCCATTTATTAATGGTTGACATTAAGGCCTGGGCCGTTGGTGTTCTGTTCAGGAAGTTGTCTCCTGTGCCAATATGTTCCAGGCTCTTTCCCACTTTTTCTTCTAAGGATATTTCACATTTTAATAAACTAGAATCTACTGAAAATGCACTTGGGTCAAAGCTTACTTCTAAGGGACAAATATGTATATTTTGGAAAGCCTGGGTCAATGTTCTCATTGAGACTAGCAGGGTTACAAAAGCTATTCATACAGTGATTCTGGGCCATGACCCTGGTGACATCCTGTAGTGGTTTGAATTGGAATGGCACTCATGGGTCATTTGAATGCTTGGCCATTAAGGAGTGTCACTACTTGACAGGGATTAGGAGGTGTGGCCTTATTAAGCAGGTGTGGCCATGTTAGAGGAAATGTGTCACTGGGGGTAGGCTTTGGGGTTTCAAATGCTCAAGCAGGCCCACCAGCCTCTCTCTCTCTCTCTCTCTCTCTCTCTCTCTCTCTCTCTCTCTCTGTCTCTCTGTCTCACTCTCTCCCTCTCCCTCTCCCTCTCCCCCCTCCCCCCCCCTCTCTCTTCCTGCTGCCAATCTGGATGATCCAGGTGCAGAACTCTCAGCTTTTCTCCTATACCACGTCTGCCTGCTCACCATGATGACAATGGACTGAACCTCTGAACTGTAAGTCAGCCCCAATTAAATGCTTTCCTTTCATAAGAGCTGTGATGTTCACGGCATCTCCCTCTTCACGGCAATAGGATGCTGACTACGGCACATCCCAACAGCTTTACCTGCTCCACAGCTCGTCCAGCCAGAGAGGAGCTGCTTCCCTGCCCTCACTTTCCACAGAAGGCCATAACTACTTGAGTTCTCCAGATGCATCGGCTGCCTTCAGAGGAGCAGTGGGGGAGAGCAAACCCCTCAGTTCTGTTAGCCCTAGGATCGTAAAAATTTGGGGAATAGAGTCTCCTTTCCGTTAGTACTTCTAAACTTCACCGTGACTAAAAAACAAACAGCTAAACTGGGCGTAGTGGTGCATGCCTTTAATCCCAGCATTTGGGAGGCAGAGGTAGGCAGATCTCTGTGAGTTCAAGGCCAGCCTGGTCTATAAAGAGAGTCCAAGATAGCCAAAGCTGCGCAAAGAAACCCTGTCTTGAAAAACAACCAACCAAGAATAGAGCCTAGCCAGGATCATGGAAGTTGTTGGGTTTTTGTTTATTTTTTACCTTGGGTCAAACAAAAAATAAAGCAACAAGCCAGGCATGGTGGTGCACGCCTTTAATCCTTGCACTTGGGAGGCAGAGGCAGGTGGATCTCTGTAAGTTCAAGGCCAGCCTGGTCTACAAAGTGAGTCCAGGACAACCAAGATAACATAGAGAAACCCTGTCTCGAAAAACCAAAATAAACAAATAAATAAATACAAAATAAAGAAACAAAAGGTGTCAGCCAGGCTTCACAGCGTTGGAGGCTTGGAGACCCACAGAAAAGCTTCCTCACCAGCATAGGGAGGCCTCCCACGCCCTGCACCACATAAGAAGCAGCCCCTGGGCTCCCATTCCATGCCCAGGATCCCCAGTGATTGGCTCACCCTGAGGAAGCATCACTCTTTGTCCTTTGACATGTCATTGAATGGCATGATTCCTTTTAGAAAAGGCTGACATGTGTGTGGTATCGGTCTTGGGTTCTGGCTTCCAAAGCGGAAGTGTCCTCTGTCCTAATTGTGGCAACCATAGAAAAGGACCTGAGCAAGATGGCTCAGCAGGTGCTTGCTGCCTAGCCCGAGGACCTGGGTTCAACCCCAAAGTCCTGTGGGTAGAAAAACAGAACTGATCCAAGAAGTCCTCTGACCATCAGATGGGCTTCAGGGCACACATATATACATATGTTCACATGCATGTACATAAATATAAACACACAAATAATAAATATTGTTTTAAAGGAAAGAAGATGATTCTAGATGCTGTCAAATATCCCTTGGGGGAACATTGTCCCTGGTTGGGCACCGCTGTCTCTGTCTAAGCTCATCACGATACCTCATAATCAATATTAGCACTCTGAGAAAGTGTTTGAGATTAGAAGCCTAGGTTTTCCCCTGACAAAGGACTTCACTTCTTTTTTCAGTACATACTGCTGAGAATAACCTCTAGCCAGGGCAACTCCCAGCACAAAGTTGGTTTAAGAACAAAGCAAGACACAGGGCTGCACTTTTGATCCATGTTTAATGAAAAAGAAGTCACGTGACTAGAAATGGACACAGAACAAAGATGGGTGGGAAAGTGTGGTGGCTGCAACGAAGGGAAGTCACTTTAACTCTGAACCCACATTACATCCCTGTCAGTTTTTTACTGGTCTACCACATCTCCTGAAGTCACGAACAGTGCCATAGTTATGCCCTTTCACTGATTTGACACACATTCCACAACGTACTGTCTGAGTGATAGATTTCCACTTTCCCCATGCCCAGATCCTAAAGACACACACAGCCAAGGCAAAGGTACTCACTGTGTGTTAGCATGGAATAGAGAAAGCACAGCCAGCCTCCATTCTTTATTACAGACAAGTCAGCACTGGTGCCTGTTAGCATTGGTCATGGACACGTCTGCTAAGGTTTTCATGAGAAAGCATTTTGGCTATGCAACCATTTGTTCTTAGGACAATCCATCGTTGAAGAGTTACATCTAACAATACCAAGCACAGCTATGTGCAGAGACGTTTCCATGGCTTGTAGTTGAGCAGACTTGAAATATGAAAAGGCACAAAAATTTAAAACACATAGATATGAAACTACAGTGAACATCCTACTGGCTTGTTTTATGGCTCATGATTTTTCAGTGGGGGCCAGTCAGTATTCTATTTTTATTATTTTTTACTCTAATGTATAAGATGATCATATCTTTCTAACTAAGAAATATATACATATATCTTTGGAAAAGAACTCTGATCTCTAAAAGTATATATGGTGATAGCTTTGCATTAATGACCTCACTTAAAATAAAGTATCCCTCTCTCAAGCTAGGCAGCACTAAACTCATTCTAAGCACTTGCCATGTGGGTAGTAAAGAGAAGCGATAGATTTACTCTCCGTTCCTTTAAGATGCACATCCGTTTGGCCAGCGCAGTGCAGTCAGCAACCTCGGCTGCTCGCATGTCATCCTTGATGTTAGGAGGACCCCTGCCTCTTCTGAGACTGGATTCTGAGTTTTTCTAGTTGCTCCACACACTGAGACTGGGCCATCTTCAGTGTCCGGTTCTCCTCTGTCAGAGCCTCAAATTCCCGAACCAGCTGAGCGGCGTCCAGCTTCTCCTTTTCTGCCTGGTCCAGCTTGGCGATGAGCTCCTTCCTGAAATGCGGGGCACAGGACAAGTAGAAGCAGAAACATCACTGCAAGCCCATGCAACAGTCTGTACTGTTCTTCTCACTGTTTACCCTCTGGTCACCAATGGCGTACCTGTACTTTCCCCTTTTCATTTAAGTATTTTATTTATTTATTTATTTATTAGCTTACAAAGAAACAGATTTCCTTCAATATCTCCCTCTTCCCTCATCTCCCTACCCTCTTTCCCCCACTGTGCCCTTTGACCCCAGAACACTTTGTTCTGTTGTTATCTGCACACTTCCCTTAAAGCCTCTTTGCTTTGACTCTCACGGGCTACTCCCCGTAGTCCTCCCCTACTCGGTACATGTAGTGTGTTTTATTATCTGTTTATCTGCTGATGGACATCTAGGCTGATGCTCTTTCCTTGCCACTGTAAAAGGAGATCAACACGGATAGGCAAGTGTGTCTATACCAAGATGTGGAGTCCTTTGGGTATGTGCCCAGGAGACGTAACTAGGTCAGAGGCTGGCTCTAATTTTAGTTTTGTGGAAAGCCTTCACACTGATTTCCATAGCGGCTGCACTAGTTTACACTCCCATCAACCATGGAAGAGATAGGGTCTTACTCGGCAGACCCAAGTTGCGTACTCACTATGTAGCCCAGGTGACCTTAAATGTGCAGCAGCTCTCCTGTTTCAGCTTCCTACGTGCTAAACGCATAGTTGTGAACTACAATGTCTAACTTGGATCTTTTTTATTTTAATTTCTACAAAACCACAGGTGTGGGGACCTTTAACTTAGCACCTCCAGTAGACATGTCCAAAACACGGGATGCATTCTAAAGACCTATAGATCAATTATCCAAAACAATAATGTTTCAAACTCTGAGTGTGTGTGTGTGTGTGTGTGTGTGTGTGTGTGTGTGTGAGTGTGTGTGTGCGTGTGCGCGTGCCCAGATGCGCACGTGCCACAGCCTGAGCGCAATCAGCTGTCTCCTTCCACTATGTGCTCTGGGGGGTCCATGTAAGGTGGTCTCACTTGTATAGCAGGTACTTTTACTTGCTCAGCCATCTCATTGGCCTGTGTGTGTGTGTGTGTGTGTGTGTGTGTGTGTGTGTGTTTTAAGTGCAAAAAATTAAGTGCTGACTGCTTAAAAGACAAAACAGCAATGGATTTCTATTTCCGAGAAACCAAGTACCAGTGTGAGACAAGGTCCAACAATTACTGGAAGTATTACTTTAGAAAGGAAGGAAAAGACTCAGTTACGAATGCAGTATACACTGAGGCCCTGCCCACTGTCACTGGGGGGAAAGCGACTCTGTCTTTTATTGAATCTTTGTCCTTGAATCTCAGGGTTTAGCTTCTTTTGTCTCTTCTGTCTCAGTTTCACAGATCTTCACGAGGGTTAAGCTAGAGTTCGGTGGCAGAGCTCTTCCTAGCCATGAGCTCAGGGCCACAGGTCTGCTCCTGAGGGCACTGTTTGCCATGTGTTTCTCTAGTATTCACACACACACACAGTTGTCCCTTGGGACCCATCAGGCAGTGGATCCAGGACCCCCATGGATCTGATGATGCTCAAATAAAATGACTTAGTATTTCTATATAAAGAGCACACACACACACACACACACATACACACATACATACACACACACACATACACACACACATACACACATACATACACACACATACACACACACACATACACACACATACATATACACACACACATACACACACATACACATACACACACACACATACACACACACACACACACCACACACACACACACCACACACACACACACACACACACACCCTCCTGTATATTTAGCTCTAGATAACTTACAATGCTGACACAACATGCATGCTATGTCAAAAATAAATAAATAAATAAATAAATAAATAAATGCCATTCTCTTTAAGAAGTTGGACAAAAAACATGCCCTGATGGCCCAGCATCCAGTGTGCTTGATTGGATCATGATACAGAACCCCGCACAGGAAGGATTCCATTCCTAAAAGCCTCTCTCTTTCTTCTTACACTGACCTGATACTACATGAGATGAACAGAAGAAATGGTATAAAATATTCATCTTCACATTTATATTGAAAATAAGTCCAGGGCTACTGGAGCTAGGAACCTTTTCTGATCACAAACCCTATCTGTAATGTTCCAATAATCCATAAATAGAAAAAGACATGACTGTCTTGTTCACTTAGGTCTGAGCCATTTGAGCATTTAAGACTGTTAGTTAAAAATTAAGTGTGATGGGTGCATGCCTATAATCCTAGCCCTTGGCAGCCTGAGGTAGGACCCTGTGGCTAGCCTAGGTTATACAGAGAGACCCTAATATATATAGAAATATGATATATCACACTTTGGACAAATCCAGACTAACTCATGAATTATATGTGTGTTAATGTATTCTGTATAATATAAAGCATACCCAAATATGGCTATGTAATGAGATAATACTGGATGCTAAAACAAGTGAGTGAAAGAAAATCTGATGAGGAACAATACATTCACATGTTCACAAAGTAGATTCTACAAAAATCTGAGGATCTGCAAAGGGTAGAGGAGTGGGGAGGCCATGGTGATTGCTTCAAGCAAGACAACAGCGCTGTCGCCACTGCTGAGGAGACAAAGGGGTAGCATGTGCCTGTAAGGAGCAACACCATGTCTGTGCTATCGCCCACCCAACCCAAAACACACAAGTTACATGCAAACGTGAGGAATATTAGACAATAAAGAAAAAATCCCTCATTGTTGAGGAAGAACAAAGCACATTTTGGGAAAATTTTAATAACTAGTAAATTCAGAACAAGACACATGAGCATTGGAGTTTCCGTACATTTGAAACCATTGAAATAAAGTTATCTCTGAAAGAAGCAAAAATTAAATCAGAATAGAAATTCTAGTATTTTCTTCCTATGCCTGACAGAGTCCCTTAGTCACTAAATTTGGTATCCACTGAGCAAAACTGAGCATCATAAAAGAAGCACCCAGCAGGATGGAAGGGGAGGGTGTGGAAAGCACACAAGCACACACACTAAGTTCTTAGGTTCCCACTGATCTCTGGATCTTCCAAAATGTTTAAAATAGAATAGGCCCCCAATAAATACTCGACAAATGACTAATTGAAGGAAAGTGTACTTCAGGGAAAGATCATTTATATCTTAAAAGAAGTCTAACTCAAAGTGCTCCATTTAATTAAAAAAAAAAAAAAACCGCCACACAGCTAATAAGAAGTGGCAGAAATCAAGCCTGTCCTGATTAAATGCTTAGTTCTCTGTGTCCCAGAGTACAGTTAAGGCAGAAGATGCCGATAATTAAATATTGATTAGCAAAAGTTCTCTTGTAACTATCTTAAAGAAATTAATGAGCAGAACACCTACATGGGTTGGAAAAGAGAGAGAACTGCTACAAATTGGTCAACCATCGTTCATCTCTGGCCTGGCTGGCTGCCCTCACTTACACTGCCTATGTCACATAACTAAAGCAACAAAGCACTTAGCTCTGCTGCCACTGCGTAGTTGGGGATGTAGCTTCTATTGATGGCTAATGTCCTGGCTCCTTGTCTGACTTCTGTTAGTCCCCTGATGCTGTCTGTCTGTCCTTTGATTTGTAGCAATGACCATCCACAGACTCGCTGGTTTTATCACTGCATGGAAAAGGTGGAGACAGCCTCGTCCCATCTCTCTGTACTGGACAATGTTAATAATAATCTCTTCTTCACTACAATCAAGAAGCTGTTTACAGGAATTCGATTATTGTATATAGAAAGCCGAATTGTTAGCAAACTAAAAGCTGAAGTAGATTATTATATTTGTCAGGTGCAGTTTGGATGTGTCTCTAAAAGCCTTTATAGATAAGAACGCTGAAGAATGGAAAGTTCCTGCCTATTTTAAGGCCAGTTGCTTGGGAGAGCTCTTTGCTCAATCTACCACCTGAGGCAAAGTCGGCTGGGTGGTCTTTGTGAGCTACAGCACTATAAAGGTGAACCAGTTCCATCCCTACTTTGAGTTTTCCACCCGAATCCCATGAAGAGGACATGGTTCAGCCTGTCAAGAGTGTAATTTGACTATAATGTCTCTGTATATCTTTCTTTCTTTCTTTCTTTCTTTTTTTTTTTTTTTTTGGCTTAGAAGAGCCTTTTCAGAAGGAGCTCCAGGTAAGAGATAGAGATAGAAAGAGATTTCTAAAGAGCTAGTAGTTTAGTCTTAGAATCAGGCTTGTAAATAGATATTTTGTATATAGTTCAGAAAATAAAGTTACCTCACTGAGCTAGCAAGTTTTTAACCTCAGTTTACTCCTCCTGTGTCTTCATTAGTATAAATACTAGATCATTTAAACAGTTACAAAATACCCCTCTTATTGTTTCTTTATGACAATTAAAACCCAATTTCTAGACTGTGTAAATGTTTAAGACCCATGTTCTTGGACTATAAGAGAGAGGTTTGGTTCTCTGTGTGTTCACACCACAGGAACTGTTTTCAAAACCTCACCCCCCCCACCCCCCAGTGGAATAGTGCAGAGAAAACTGATTGTTCCCTGTTGACGCTATGCCAGTGACCTCTCCATCCCCAAACTTCAGCTTAAAAGCATGTCTTTGAAAATAACCTAAGGCAACAAATGTTTCTATTTAAACATACAAATTTTCTGTTGACAATATCTGAATGAGTTAAATACCATGACAAAAAGCAAACAAAAAGGGGCCATTTTTGCAGTCAGTAAAGGCTTACAATGTTCCCTGCAATGTTTGATTTACATTGTACACTGCAGTACATAGCATGGCTAAGCCATTGCTCTCCATCCTATCTCAATAAGACATGAGGATTATGGTGTTTGAGGCTTCTCAATACAAAATGCCCTTCTAAGGCTTTACTCAAACCCAGTAATGGTATATATGATCCTTTTGCCCAAAAACAAAAAGAGACCCTTCTTAAAACTGGGCAACACTTTTAAATAAAAATTTCTCCAAGAAAATATAGAAAGGGCCCAGAAGTGCACACAAAGTTGTGCAACATCATTGCCATGAGGGAAATGTAAATCAAAACCACAATGACACATCATTCCCATGCGCCATGACTGCTCATCAGAAGGGTGGGGCGGGCGCTGGCAAGGAGACGCACGATGAGAACTTTTCACAAATGTTCATAGCGACATCATTCAAAATACTAACCAGTGCAAACAACCCAAATGCACATTCTCCAGTGAGAGGCAAATCCGATGTATACAATAGGACATTATCCGCAAACAAAAAGCAAGAAGCACTGGTGTGTGAGGCACGGACGAACCTTGAAACATAATGCTATGACAGTCTGGGAGCCACATCAAAAACATCTTACACAATTACATTAATTTTTTTAAAATGCCCAGCAGCAAGCTGGCAGAGACAGGATATAGGTTTGTTTGCTAAAATACCTAAGATAAGAGGACAATAAAAGGGACTGCTCAAAACTACAAGATTTCTTTCTTGCTGATAAAAATAATCTACAACCATGACTGCAGCTATACGACACTGAAAACACTGCAGAGTCCTGACCTATCAAACAGGAAATTTCAGTAAGAAGTATCTTTAAATCTTTTGTAACTCTACCCTTTTCTGACATTGTCAGTCTCCCAAGCAACTGGAAAAATGTTTTCTCTGTCAGACAAAAATATAATTATGTCTGAAACTCAGCAACCTTTACAGCTGGTTGTAATTTAATCGTATATTCTAGATCATTGCTGTCTGGCAGCTGATGCTAGATTTCTAAAGCTATACGATGTACAGCTATGTGTGTGGAATGAGAATTCTTGTAAAATGTATCAAAAAGACACAACACGCTACAATGTATGCAATTATAAGGACTATAATCCCAGGCAAACAGGCCTAGATAGTCCAACTAAAGGCAGAACATGCTCTCTACATAATTAGTCATAAGCCAGAAATAAGTATCAATAAATGGGATTTATCTCTTGATGAGAAGGTTTGACTATCTTGATCTACCCAACAGCAACAACCAGGAACACTTCTACTGACTCTTCTGTGGCTGGAAATTCTCCCAAACCTGGCCCAGGGAGACCTCCTCTGGAGAGACAAGAAAAGCGCAGTCTCAAGTTCAAACGTTGGGCTGTGCTCCAGCAATTCTAGTGCAGAAAACCTCTTTTAAAATACTTCAGAATGTTTGTGTCTCACTTGCTTGGAGCCACTTGCCAAAGGAATGCTAACGGCTCGGGTCAAATCTACTTGCCTGATTTATCTTGCTTGAAAACAAAGAAAGGTTTGTTATCAAATGAATTACTGGTTCACTACAGAGGCATAATGAAAAATAATACTTCTAACCACCCCGAGAGGATGGATTCCATACCACACTTGGTGATTTAACAGTTGATTTTAGTAACCCTTACTGGCATCAGCAATACAAACAGAATATGTGTCTGCAGAGGGCATTATTGCAACCTATAATGGGCCACCTTAGATCAGCCTTACTTGTATTTGACCTGTATGACCAGCTCCATGGTGGATAATAAGGATACAAAGAGATGCTAAAAAAAAAAGCATGTGCCTGTGAGAGCGATGATGTAAAGTCATAAGGAAAGAATAAATTTAAACGTGACTACTGACACATTGGCCTATCTTCCATTGCTAAAGAAAAGATCTGTGGATAACTATTAGGTCCATTTGATTCATGACATCTGTTAGTTTCATTATTTCTCTACTTAGTTTCTATCTCAGTGATCTGTCCATTGGTGAGAGCAGGGTGTTGAAGTGGCCCACTATTATTGTGTGAGGATCAGTGTGTCATTTAAGCTTTAATAAAGTTTTGTTTTGTTTTGTTTTGTTTACAAATGTTGGTGCTCTTGTATTTGGGGCATAGATGTTCAGAACTGGGATGCTGGGGGCTCCGCTTTTTTGGGGAGTAAGGGAGGAGACATAGGAGAAGAAGAGGGAGTGTGAGACCAGGGGGAGAAGGGAGAGGGGCCTATATAGTGAATAAGCAAATTATTTTTGGGAAGCGCTTTTCAAGACAGGGTCTCTCTGTGTAGCCTTGGTTGTCCTGGACTCACTTTGTAGACCAGGCTGGCCTGGAACTCACAGCAATCTGCCTGCCTCTACCTCCCGAGTGCTGGGATTAAAGGCATGCGCCACCACGCCCGGCTAAATTAATTAATTTTTAAAAAGAAAAGGTCAGATCAACGTGGGTAAAGAGATGGGATCGGTCTTCCCTAAGGAACTGCTGCATGTGGAACAGACACAAACAGAATCCAGCTCTGACCCAGGAAGGTAATAGGCCAATGCAGTGAGGCAGGGTCCAGGTACAAAGTTCTGTAGAGGATCCTAGTTTGTGAAATCCAGGCCAGATCTGGCTGCTGGGACTGGGAGTGTATCTCAGTTGGGAGAGTGCTTGCCTACCATGCAGAATGTTCTGGGTTTGACACATAGCACTTCATAAAACAGGTGTAGCAGCACAGGCCTATGATCTCAACCTTAGGTGGGCAAAGCGGGATCATCAGGAGTTTGGGGTCATCCTTGGGTAAGTTTGACCCCAGCCTGGGATGCATGAGACTCTGTTTCCAGAGAGAGAAGGGGCAAGGAAGCAGGGGAAGAAGCAGAAGCTGCTGTTAATTTTAAAGAAAAGGAAATTAAAAAGAAAAGAAAAGAAAACAGTTCTATTTTACCAACCAAGATTTGAAGCAGAAAATCTTAAACCCAGATAGAATAACTGGGAATAAAGAAATGGAACTTCAGAAACTATATGAAAGAGAAAAGATATGGTAAAATAATCTGTCCTTGCCCTACAAGTAGCCAATTGATTTGAGAACTAGGATACATTTGATGAAATAGGATGACTTCTGCAGAAACACACTTGACCTTATGAGTCACCTGGGGGTGTGAGAGAGGTGAGGTGTGTGTGTGTGTGTGTGTGTGTGTGTGTGTGTGTGTGTGTGTGTGTGTGTGTGTATCTCACATCTTTGTGGTCCTGGAAGGTTGTATAAAGTTTCTTCCCAGTCAGCTAGCTGCTTCTTTCCTAAAGTCAACTTAGCCCTTTCTTATTTTGATGCTGCAGTGGTACCCACAAGTTATCATTTTTCTCAACGCAACACAAGGACAAGTCTCAGAGACCAAACATCAGTCATTCTTATGTCATTATCCTGTCATATTTCAAAATGCAGCACAGAAAAAATATAAATTTTTATAGCATATAAATTTAACGGGTGATTTTTTACATTGTCATAAAAATGCCACGTTTGAGGTTAGAAAAAAAAAAAAATAACAAAGTCCTCCAGAAGATCCAATCTAAAGAATTTATCAATTAAATGAGGCTACCTGGGTGAGGTGTTCCTTATCATGCCACTACAGTGCACGGGTGCACATTCACAAGTAAATATAGCCCAGAAAATACAGTCACAGGCTACTGACTCTAAGCCCTCCCTCAGCCAAACATTGTCACTCTCAGAAGTCACACTGTGCTTACAGATACAATCTAAATATTTTGGATAGCTTATCCAGACTTGACAACCCAAAAGAAAGCCTAGGATTAAAATAATAATAATAATAATAATAATAATAATAATAATAATAATAATAATAATAATAATTCCCCTGATTTAACAGTTTTTAACCCCTTATGGCCAAAAGTCTAAGTCAAATGTTATATTTGGAGTAAAGCAAAGCAGGGAATTTGTAGGAGGCTGAGTTCGTTTGGTTTAATATGGTAGCCTGCCGCCCCAATCTACAAACGTACAGGCATCCAATCACCATCCTGAAAAGTCTCAAAACAAAACACGCTTTATATTCTTTCATTTAGAAATTAAGTAATAAATATATTGTGCTGCTTCATAAGCTGCAGGTGAAGAAGAAATAGCAGGGTAAAGAAGGGCCGTGCTTTGAAGGTCTGTTTCCTAGCCTGGCAACAATGTTGTTTAGTGTGTAGGGGCACACAGTGGACAAGGCTTCGGGAACACAGGAGTAAGACGTGCCTTTCCCGCTGTGTGGTAATGGGCTCACTCCTTAGTCAGAGGTATAAACACTACCAACAGATGTTGCTGATACGTCTGTAAGGACACACAGCCAGAGAGGTGTCTAACTTGTGGCTTTTCAAGAATAAAATGTTAGAGTCACTGAGGATAGATACTGGCTGCACCGAGTGCAATTAAAGTGGGTTTTGTGAAACAAAGAATCAGTAAAATTAAAATGCTCTAATTAATTTAATTGTATAATTTTCCATAGCAGACCCATAATTACAAATGTTATCAAGATAAAAACTTACTGGGACTATAAAATGCAATTAGACAATTAATACATTTACATAAATCTAAAAAGGATTTTTTTTAAAATAAGGAAATTACATATACAGTGTTGTGCCTGTGTGTACACCTGCACACCAGAAGAGGGAACCAGATTTCATGATAGATGGCTGTGAGCCACCATGTGGTTGCTGGGAATTGAACTCAGGACCTCTGGAAGAGCAGATGGTGCTCTTAAGCACTGAGCCAGATGAGCCATCTCTCCAGCCCCTAGAAAGGGTTTTCACTTAAAGGTGACACCTCTACTGCTTAAACATAAATTAAAAATCAAGCCAAAGTGTCCTGAGCCCTCTGTGTGTGGCCATGGAAAATACGGCATGGCCCTGGATGATATTTTGGCAATTTAAATTTGTGACAATTTTAAGTAAAAAAATCTCTCATTTAAAAAAATAAATAGATTTTGAGTGAAAGCATGCCCACAGCTCTTTTCCCTAGTTCCTAGGTAAAAAGACTTTATCTACAGAAGGTCTGCTGCTTGTCCCTCCCACCCTCCTCCCTCCCCACCCACCACAGTCTCTGCTCCATAGAGGAAACTCAGCAGGAAGGTACTTACTTCCTTTCCTCAAGCAAGGCGATCTCTTTTTTGACCTCATGGTACTCTTCAGCTATTTGACAGTGCTGTTTAAACACCTGCATGGATTCTACGGAGTCGTGACAAGGTGGCAGAGGCTGCACAAACAAGGAGAAGCAATCAGTCCATCGCATCAGAAGGCAGCCCTGTCAATCAACATGGCACAGGAAACACAGAGCTGTGAGATGGCCATGCTGACATTAGCTTTCCTGTGACTTTCACGGGCATCTCACACCGAACCAGAGTCCCGAGACCTACTATATGTCAGTTACCTGCATGTGTGGATGAAAAATATGTTTCCCATTAATTTGTGTTTCTCCTTGGAAATTGTAAACTGCTTTAGAAGAGATCAGTGAAAATACCCCAGTAATCTGCTTTAATTTCCATTTTTTTTTTTTTGGTCTATGTCACGGTCCAGAGGCACAAGTCCATCAGAGTGATGCCATTCCCTCTGAGAAGTGTGCTCAACTCAGAGACAGGATTCAGGGCTGGAGATGGTGCTGGCAGAATTAACAGACTGTTAAGGAAGATCAGACCCTAAGCTCTTCTTGTGGCACATGAGTTGGAAGAAAGACTAGAGCTGAGGTTCTTCTTCCTTTGCATCTAATAGGAAAAGAGTTCCATGTGGTAAGCCTTTCTAAATATAACATGAGGGCAGTTCCTACTTCCAGAAATTACTTTCCAATTACTAGTTTTCCATGAGTTTTTATTCTTTTTTTCTGTATCAACAATGTGTGACATAAAACACTACTGTTTGGAATAGAAGTCAATTCTACTGTAAAGAGCTTTAAACCACTCTCTACTTCTTATGGAGAACTATGTAAAATCTGAGAACCATGGAAGTTTGTTGTTGACCAGGTTCTTTGGTCTTATCCATCATTATAATCTATGTAGCTAAATAGTGTATCTGACTAGGTACCATTGTGACTTAATGGATTTCTTACTACTTGCTCCTCTATTCTTCAAACATGCAGATTTCTTTGGATGTTGTATTTACTCAGTAACAGAAATTCACTAAAGTGTATGCTCTGTCTGACTGCTAAAAGGACCCTGCTCGCTCAAAGGAAGTAAAGTCCTAAATAGATATATGCATGCTTGACTTGTCACACTGAAATTTGTTCCTATGCACAATGAATGCATATTATTAATAGTAAGAATCAATTATACAACGTTTTAGAATTCTGAAGCATTACATTTGTGTGACTCTTTCTAGTAACTTAATTCATGTAGAATTTAACACCAACCACTCTGTGGAGCATCTTTCCCTGATCCCTATAAGCACATTCTCAGCATCTTAGAATCTAACACTAACCACTCTGTGTAGCATTTTCCCCTGGACCCCTATAAGCACATTCTCAGCATCAGCATCAACCAACTGTAACCATGATCCTCTTTAACACAGAAGAAAAGATGGAAAACTGGGGCACAGCAGTATAACAATATAATTCACCCTAGGAGATGAAGCCCTTGCCAAAGGAACTCCGAACTCCTGGCTCCTCCAGTCTGTGTCCCAGAATCTCAGCCCACTCACCAATTTTCACCTGTTATGCTGGCCAGATACCAAGGCTAACAGTCAGTGGAATGAAAGCAACATACCCCGGGCTCCAGAGCCAAGCTGCTAAATCATCTGCACCCTGTTAAAGGCTCTGCCTACTGGCAGCCATAAGATCGCACATTTTATCCTCCTGTCCTAGTAAACACAGCTGAGCATAAGCCACCCTCAGTTCAAGCAAGATCCATCTCAGCACCTGCCACCTGCGAGTACCTGAACTGCAAATCCAGCAGCTACTTAGCATCATAGCCAAAGGAATCTAAGGTCTTGCAAAAAAGGCTCTGCGTCCCTGAGAGAGTAAAGGTGATACCAGCAGGGCAAAGTGCAGTAGTAGCACGCTATAGTGCAAATAAAAACAGAGGCACAGAGGCCGGAGGGATGGGTCATCACTTAAGAACAACAGCACCTCTTCTAGAGGGTAGGATTGAATTCCCAGCATCCACATGGCAGCTTGGAATAGTCTGCAACTCTGGGTCCAGGTGATCTGACATCTTCTGGCTTCTGAGGGCACTGCATGCATGTGTTGCACAAACACACACACACAAGCAAAACACCCATAATCATAAAATTACAAAACCCGGGGTTGGAGTGATGACTCAGCTGTTGAGAGCACTATGTGCTCTTCCAGAGGTCCTGAGTTCACGCTTTTGGACAGGATCTTGCTGAATTGCACAGACTCGCACTGAATTCACTATGTAGTCCAGGTGATCCTTAAACCTGTCTCCTTAAGCTTCAGCCCTGCAAGCAGCTGGAATTACAGATGTGCACCAGTCTATCTGGCCAGCTGACATCTCATAGTTGTAGATATTTAAGATAGTTTATCATTAAGAAAGAAACTTGAGGGAGAGATGGGAAGGGACAGGTGAGAGTATTGGAGAGGTGAATATAATCAAAACAAATCATGAAAGTGCCATGATGAAATACACACATACACATGCATGCATACATACATACATACATACATACATACATACATACATACAGTCAATGTCAGCTTTCGAAGCTGTTTGATATTATGGGCTTTATTTTTGTTTGTGTTCTTTCAAGACAGGGTTTCTCTGAGTAGCCTTGGCTGTCCTGCACTGGCTTTGTAGACCAGGCTGGCCGCGAACTCACAGCGATCCACCTGCCTCTGCCTCCCAAGTGCTGGGATTAAAGGCGTGCACCACCACGCCCGGCTCAAAGCTGTTTGAAAGGACACCTTTCACCTAAGCAGTGTGATCATAGCACTAAGGGCATGTGGGATTAGTTAGGCAGCTGAACTGTACACTTGGAAGTGACTAAGATGGCAAATTTTGTTTTACCTGTTTTTTAAGCCATAATACCTGTTGATGTGAAGGCAGTTTTTCTGTTTCCCTAGGCCCATCTAAGATGCTTTCCTTCCAGGATCTGTTGGCTGAGGCTCACTTCATCTGTACTCAGCTTTTGTCTTCCCCTACCCCATTGCTGGCAAACCTCAAGTTTCTCTTCTACCTTAAAATGTCAAACCAACTCCCTGCTAACCACAAGGGTTGCTGGACAAACTAGCACATTTCCTGGTCAGCAGCATCGATTGTCATTTGAAGACACTGGACATGTGTCCCAGCTCAGAAAATTTATTGAAGAATTTGTTTCTGTGCCTAGGGGTTTGCATCCCAGAAAAAATTCCAGGCAATAAAAGTATTAAAAACACTGAGGTTTCATAACAAATGCACTTTGGGATAGTGATGTGCTACTCTGTACATCCTAATACATATTTGCCATGTGATTTCAAACAGGTCCTCACATCATCAACTTGGCCATGAACTGGCTATGTAGCTGAGGTTATTTATTCCTGCATCTCTGGTCTTCCTGCCTCTACCTCCATGTGCCACCACGCCTGGTGATGCCACGCTAGAGACTGACTCTGGGTATTGCTATGCAAGCAAGGTACCAACCGAACTCCACCTCCAGGCACTCTGATACTATCTTAGGTGTGCACTGCCGTTATGTTCTCGCGATGGCAGCTCTCTCTGGCCGTCTTAGAGCTCCTCAAAAGAGGAGGTGATGTGACTGGCAGTGTTCACTAAACTAAGATTCCACCTGAGAAAATACATTCCTACCACCCAAGCACATCACATCCAAACATTATTTACAGTTTAAAAACAGAGCTACCAGCTCTTGGTTGAGGGCCATCACACACCAAGGCAGAAACATGGTGTCTTGGGGGGGGGGGGGGGGAAGGATGAAAAAGTCTTTGGTGTTGATCAATTCCAAGTTCCAGCTTGCTAGGAAAACTGGAAAATGTATGAGTCTGGAGACAAGCAGATGGAGAAAGGGAGAATTACTCTTCCTTGCCAAATGCCCAGCTCCGGGGATCTCTGAAATAGAATATTACGTCGTGTTGGCCAAAACTGGTGTCCTCACTACAGTGGCAAGGATATTGAACATAGCACATGGGAAATACTACAGAACGAGAAGCTGTAGTCGGCATTGCTGATCCAGGCAGTTCACATATCATTAGCAGCGTGCCAGCATGCACTGGAGAAAAGCCAGCCAGAAAGGGGATTTTTGTGAAGACTTGCCAGAGCATGTTTAAAAATAAATAAATATATGAAATGTAGAAAACAAAAGCAAAAAACAGAACTGCCAGTAGGCTCAAGTAATGAAACATTTAAACCCAGACACTATGTTTTAATTGGTTTGTGAGCCCACTTAAGACATAGTCAAATTAAAAACTAATATATATATATGTATATATATATATACATGTATATATATATATATATTCTATGAGAATTCCTTGGTATAGCTGGAGAAACCATTAACTTCTGGGAGTAAAATTAACAGTTTCTTCAAGGTATGGTGCACACCTGGAATCTGGGTACTTGAAGGACAGAGAACCAACAGACTGAAAGCAACCCCCAGCTACTCACTGAATTCACCACCAAACTGCTTACATCATGAAGTTTAAATTCTAATGAAATATAAAATATGAACTATGTGCCACACCACAGATATGATATTGAGAGGGTTATTCTATGAGCATGAGGAGAGAAGGAAAGGAGGAGCAGAGAGAAAGAGAGACAGAGACAGAGAGGGGGGGAGGGAGAGAAACAAAAAAAGAGAGAGAGAAAAGAAGGGTAAGAGAGTGGAGGTGGGAGAAAGGAGAGAGCAAGAGAGAGGAAGTGACGCAGAGAGGAAGAGAGGTAGGTGGGTTTGTCCTTTTATAATCCTGGGTAGGGCCCTGCCTAGTGGCAGGTAGGCAATGACACCCCGGTTTGCTAGGCAAACTTGAGTAGAATCCTAGAAATAAGACTATTAAGATAAAACAAAACAATAAATATGTTTTTTTTTTATTCCCAACACTTGATTTTAACGACTACCATTAGAGATATTTCCACTAAAAATCCCAACACTGTATGTAGGGAAGCAGCAAACAACCTCACATTTGTGTTTTCTTCTGACATCAGGAGACACTGCCCTTGCTGTCTTCTCACTACCACGCTACACTTCCTACACTTGGATGCTCTTAGTCCACACTCTTGTCAAAGGAACGAGGCTGATTCCAAAAAGACGGAAGCCCAAAACATTGAACAATGAAAAGGTAAGGATATTCCCAGGATCCTAGAGCAGCCAGTAGCAGAGCCCTTGCCTAGCTTTCGTGAGGCTCTGGGTTCTGCCTCCCGCGCCCAAAGCAATGGTTTCAGATTCTAGAACATAGATTCTGTGTTTTCACAGCAACTGCTTGCCCTTCAGTCTCATTCCGCGTGTCTTACTGGAGCTTGAGAGGGGTAAATAAAGATGTTCTCACAGCCTCACTTCAAGCCAACTTTGAAACACAGTTTCCCAAGGCCCAGAGAGAGGCTTGGATGAGGTCAGAGCCCAAAGCAGTGACTTCCTCTTCACCCCCTTTCCTGAGAGGATGGAGCTTGCGAAGGTTTTAAATTACACCGCAGAGTCCAGCAGCCTCTGGTACCCAGCCCAATCACCAGGACTAATTTAACACGATGAAGTAAGAGAGAAACCAAACCACAGGCTCCTATTCCAAGAATGCGGCTTGAAGCACACTGCGCCAACTCAGCCATCGGCTCACGGCCTCCAGAAGTGTATTCGGTCCTTTGGAAATGAGCCTGTGAGAAAGCGCCCTGCCAAGCACCCCCTCAGCAAGGGACAAAGCCGGCTTAAGCGTTTCCGTTTTCTGCTTGGCTACTTCAGAAACTGCTGGCCCTGTTCACTTCAAAACTGCCAGAACTGAATTCTCCGACCCCAGCTTCCCACACAGAAGATATATTTAGGAAGCCAAGCATTCTGTAGTGGTTGAGCAGAGTTTGTATTTATTCCTTGATTCTCAGGATTGCCTATTTGGGGGGGGGGGGGGGCGGGCGGGAGACTAGAGGTTACACTGCATTTTAATGTTTCTCAAAATTAAAAAGCATATTCCGCTGAAATTAAGAGGAGAAAACTAGTCCAGACTGAAGCAAGGAAGATCTGAAGTACGTTCAGTTATGACCATTCAACTTTTACTATTTTAGGTCTCTAAGGACTTGAAAAAAAATATTATTGTAACTGACACTTCTACAAGGCATAGAATACAATCTTAGCAAATGCTGGGATTTACACTGTGCAATTTACACGATATACAGCTTGGAGTAAAACGCGTTTATGTCCTCCCCGTAGATCCGGAGACTGTAAAAGAACATTGTAATTCAAGAATTCTCAGACTTTTCCCACAAGGTATATCCTAACATCTACTGACTGGACTTTCAAAAATTTACTTTTGAAAAGCTCCAAAACTCATCAGGCACAGTGGCTCATGCCTGTAATTCCAGCACTAAGAGAGGCAGAGGCAAGCGAATCTCTGTGAATTCGAGATCAGGCTGATCTACAAAGCCAAGGCAGCCAGGGCTACATAGAGAAACCCTGTCTCAACAAACAAAGCTCCAACTCTCTCTCTCTCTCTCTCTCTCTCTCTCACACACACACACACACACACACACACACACACACACACACACACATGCTTTTCCCCCTGAATGGCCACCAAAGCCAAAGGATACGTCTAAGACACTTTTATCAATGTGTGGGCAAGAGAGAGACAAGAGCTACTGGCCGTTTTCAGCCCCGCCACGTCCTCTCCTGACCATAATTCCAAGACAGTACTGAAGATGTCATGGTGGCAGAATCGGGGATGCTGGGCTCCCTTCATCTTTCAACATCTTCACTTCCCAGATGTCAGATGATACACTGAGGCAAACACTAAAAGAAGTTTCTGGAGAGGCTCCCCGGATAACTGTATGTTATGATACTCAAGTGAAACTGTGAAATTGTCCATTTGCAGAAGTGATATCAGATTCTGGACTTACAGGACTCTGTCTGAGAAAAGACAAGTTCAGTGTGTACCAGGGAGACACCTGTCACTGTCATCAGTGAGAGGGCTTTAGAAGGCTTTGAAGCTATTGCTCGATTTATTTATTTACTATTTAAGATCATTGTTTTCCAGTACCTTAGCCTGATGAAGAGAACATCCAAGGCCCTGTCTGTAACTCGGAATCAAGAGGCATGCATCTTTGGTTTTGCTTTACACATTTAGAAATAAATCACTTGATCTTAAATATTTTTTTTTCAACCAAGGAAGATTATTTTCTCTGAGCAACTTTTTCCAAGTACTTCATTAGGGCTCCTCTTTAGCATTCCTCATTCCTACCACAGCGTGAGATGAGTGCCAGCTGAGAGAGTGAGGCTGAGAGAGAGTAAGCTTGGAGACAAGCCATCGTGACTAAAACGTAACTCCTCTTCTGGGGCTGTAAGATGGACTTGGGTTTTGCACTGGACAGTAAAAGAATGTCATCATCTTTTTTTTAATAGAGAAAAGACTGAGGTCTGCCAACACCTTTCCAAATAGAAAACTAGTCTTTTCTAAAGAGAAGTAACTTCCCACCTTTAATCCCAGCACTCAGGAGGCAGAGGCAAGTGGGTCACTGTGAGTTTAAGGCCAGCCTGGTCTACAAAAGCGAGTCCAGAGAAACTCTGTCTCAGAAAAGAAAAGAAAAGAGAAAGAAAGAAAGAAGAGAAACTTCCAATCACTCTTGAAGTGGTGGACACAGAATGTGCCTTTTTTCCCTAACTATATAATACGAACCTGTTGTACCAGATATTGCTCCTGATACCCACAAGGGATTTGAAACTTAGTCCCAAGAAAGGAATGTGAAATGAACCTCCCACCTACTCTCCTAGAAATGAACATTATAGAGCAGTGTTCATTTAATTCTACCTTGCACTGAGGTCTCTGACCCAGAAGTTTGCATCAATAGAGATGTCAAGAGAAAGGTTTGTCATTGCTATTCTTGCCCGGGGCTTTTTTTGGCTTCTGTGAAAATAGAAGCACCACGAATTGCATGTTCAAACATGTCTACATTCTTGGCAAAGCAACATAAAAAATCTCGGGGGTCAGATTGGTTATTAAGTATCTACCCAATAGATACTTTATAGCTACACTTTATAAATTACCAAGGAATGTGCAAAGGATATCAGAAAGCCCCAGCAAGTTCTACAAGGCAGTTCTAGGACTACATCACACTAGCCTTGCCAACCTTGAAGCAAAACAAATCTCAGTTTATCAAACTAATTTAGCCGGGTGTGGTGGCGCACTTCTTTTATCCCAGCACTTGGGAGGCAGAAGCAGGTAGATTGCTGTGAGTTCAAGGCCAGCCTGGTCTTCAAAGTGAGTCCAGAACAGTCAAGGCTACACAGAGAAACCCTGTCTTTAATAAAATAGAATAAAATAAAAAACTAATTTAAATGGCCCATGGGCTTCATAAAAAGTACTAAGAGAGAGATCAGCAAATTGATTTAGACAAAACTTTGATCTCAGGTTTCTCACATATAAAGTGGAGACAGAACAGTTAGCTTCTATAGTTATTGCAAGAACCAAACAAGACCATATGTAGGAAAATGGTCCTTGCCTGCTATGGAGTCAGATGCAGTGGTGGGACCTCATTCTCAGGGTTTGCAGGGAGAACTGACAGTAACAGCTGGTGTTGTTTGATCCTCACTTGGCAAGGTTTTAAGTCTCCTCTGTAGTGACACCCAACGAGTCTCTTCTTTTTTTTAAATTATAATTTATTCAGATTACATCCTGATTGTTATCCCCTCGCTTGTATCTTCCTGATCCTCCACACCCACCCCCCCAACACTTTCTCTTTCACCTATCCCCCTCCCCTAGACCTTTGGCAGAAGGGGACCTCTTCCCCCACCATATGACCACAGCCTATCAGGTCTCATCCGGATAGCCAGCTTCCCCTTCCTCTGTGTGCCGCCAGGCCTCCCCACCAAGGGGAAGTGATCAAGTTAGTCATCAGGGAAATGCAAATCAAAGCCACTCTGAGATTCTAACTGACATACATCAGCATGGCTAAGATCAAAAACTCAAGTGACAGCTCATGTTGGCAAGGATGTGCTGGTGGGAGTGCAAACTTGTAAAACCACTTAGGAAATGAATCTGGCGCGTTCTCAGAATATTAGGAATAGTGCTACCTCAAGATACAGCTATACCACTCCTGGGCATATACCCAAAAGTTGCTCCACCACACATCAAGGACATTTGCTCAAGTATGTTCATAGCAGCCTTATTCATAATAGCCAGAATCTGGAGTCAACCTAGATGTCCCTCAGTTGAAGAATGGGTAAAAAAAACAAAACAAA